>NC_090922.1:900097754-900722754 GCF_040938575.1 Ambystoma mexicanum
AGCTGTGCACAGTAACAGAAGGTTGCCACTAGATGGCTGCCTAACAGACAAAGGCATTATTTTGCCAATAGTGCACTGGGAACTCAAAGTGCAAGCATTGGAGGGCTGTGGCTCACTGGAACAGTTCACAGTTATTCAGAGTCAAATCCACACCGGTTTAAAAGCCCTCTTTGTGACGGTCCCGGATCCTGTCTCACCGTCTGCGCACAGGTGTTCACAGTGGGCTCCCCGTGCCAGCCTTTATTTGGGATTCAGGCTTGCTGCATGCCCCCTGTTCCTGACATGGAAGGTCTTGTCACGGTTGTCAGTGACGCGGTATTGGTCCCAGCGACACTAGCGGTGGTGCGTTCACGTGTCTGCACGGTTGCACGTTCACGCATTGCATCCCGGCATCGCGCCTAGTCCGCATCAGTAGTGCGGTCACGTGACATCTGGGCCTTCTTTCGTTTTGAGTTTTGCCCTGTTCATTGGCGCAGCACCATGTACACACTCCCTCGTGAGTACAATAAAGACAGCGCCACCCGTCTTGTCGGTGCTGCTGATTGTTTGACTCTCAAAAGATACCATGTACTTGAAAAACCTTTGTTCTTGGATTCCTGTGCTCCGACCCTGCTTTGCTCATTGGACCTTGCTTCTGTCTGCTGCTCTTGGATACTTTTTGTTTTCGTGTTGCTGACCCTGCCTGACATTTGGATTCCACTGCCTCATGTTCTGTCTTGTGTACTGTCTGCATGGCTTACGACCCCAGTTTATCATATGGATTGAATCAATCTAGTCAGCCCTTGCTCCACATGCTCTCCTTGCAGTGCCTTACCTTTTCCTTCCTTTTCCCTTCCCTTCCTCCCTCTCCTCTCACGGATTGCTCAGCACTTGTACTATGGACACTACCCTGAGGTGTGCTGCACCCTGACCCTATCACAACCCTTGTGCCACCGGGTTAGTTTTCCCCTTACTTACCTCCCTTCACTCATTTCTGGACTCTTGGACCTTTTACCCTTTCTTTTCTTCCCGGTTCTTCGCAAGTTTGAGAACACGCCTAGAGTTGGATCCTCGTACTTCTTCAGGTTAGTGCTTTTCAATCTCCCATACTATACCTACCCAGTTCTGGGAGTCCTGCTACCAGAATCAATTTTGCTTTCTCTGTTAGTTTGCTGTGAGATCGACGGGAAGAGGGTCCTTTCAAGCAATTGACCCATGTGCCTTGTATCGTGTACAGGCAGTCGGCTAGATTGCGGGGAAGGTCCCTCGCATAGAGGGGGCCCAGGTGGTCTATGGAAAATGGCAGGGACATCATAAATCCAACGCCCAGCCATCAGGTCTCCAGGTGAGCCGATACTGCTTGTTGGTTGACCTAGATTCTGACAGAATCAACAGCCTCCACAAATGGAAACACCAGACCCACTGGTCACGTTGACGCGCTTAGTCAGTGAACACAGGACTGATATGACAGAGGCATACAATGCCATGCGTCATCATATGGACGACTTCCAGGAAATGGTGAGTACCCCAGGTAGGTGAATGCACCAGGAGGAGCATCTATGTTAAGTTATCCCTTACCCAGATAAGACCCCAGTGCTCATATCTGCCCAGTTTCCCCACCCACCCCAGAGCAGTTTTCAGGTGATCCCAAAACGTATTGGATGTTCATTAACCAATGTAAGCTTAATTTCCTTTGCCACACGCCCTCCTTCCTGGATTCAACCACCAAAGCAGCCTTCGTATTGTCATATCTTGGGAGAACAGGGGCCACCTGCGCCAATCCACTTCATTAGTCTAACAGATACTTGTTGTACGACTGCAATGCTCTCATCACTGGTATGAGCTGCTTGTTTGATACCCGCTACAAAACACAGGTGTCGGATCTTGAATTCCTCAACCTATGTCAGGGCACTATGCCCCGTATTTCGTCTCTAGCCAGGTTCAACCAGTTGGCTGCCGAAACTGACTGGCCAGAAGAAAACAAGCCTGCTGTATTTTATAAAGGGCTTTCAGAGGAGTTCAAAGATATCTTGTCCACCGTTCCTATTGTGCCAATGGGATTTTTGGACCTGGTGGATCTGGTTCTCCAGATTGATGCCAGGCGCTTGGAAAGAAAGGGCGAGAAAATACCAGCACCGAATTCCTTGGTACGGCCTGAGGACCCGATTCCGCTGCATGGAGAGGCAGAACCCATGCAGATCGGGGTGCTTCGTGGTCATTTGACCCCAGCAGAGCGAGAGAACCGGCACAAGAACAACCTATGCTTTTATTGCAGTTCTCCCGGCATTTCCTAAAGGAGTGTCCGATGAAAAACCCACACATGCCGGGAAACTCGAGAGCCCGACAATAGAGGGAGTCCCCTTGTTGGGTCCTCATTTTATGGACTCCTGTGCTCTCTCCCTTTCGTCCCTGATCGTTCTGCCTGTGACACTTAGGCTGCCGTCTGGGGCTGCTATCTCCACCAGAGGGGTTCTTGAATCCAGCATCACAAACTGTTACCTGGACGCCCAGTATGCCATGGAAAACAAGATCCCCATAGTATCCAAATCAATGCCCGAGGCTGTTAAAGTGGTTGATGGCTCTGCCCTCATCTCCAGTGTGGTCATGCATCAAACTGCCTCCCTGCAGATGGATACTCTGGATGGGCATGCTGAATACATTGTGTTTGATGTTATAGCAGTAGATCAGTACAAGATAATCCTGAGTCTCTCCTGGCTATGGATGTCCTCGACAAAGGGAATGCCGAACAACTACCACCCCCCAGACATATGACTGTCCAATTGATGTCATTGCCGGAACCAAGATCCTGAGTGGCCAAGTGTACTTGCTCACTCAACAGGAGGATACAATCCTCAAAGAGTACATAGATAAGGCCCTACGGTTAAGCTTCATACGTCCATCCCGATCCCCTGTGGCACCCCCCCTGTTCTTCATCCCGAAGAAGGAAGGGGACTTGAGACCCTGTATCGACTACAGGGCCCTCAATAATATCACCATTAAGAACCAGTATCCCCTTCCTCTGATCTCGGTCCTCCTCGACCAACTGCTTCCTCCGTTATGTTTACCAAATTGGACCTGCGCGGGGCCTACAATCTGGTGCACGTCCAAGAGGGGGTCGAATGGAAGACAGCCTTCAAGATGCGGTTTGGTCTTTTTGAATACCTTGTGATGCCGTTTGGGTTATGCAACTCCACGGCAACCTTCCAAAACTTTATGAACAATATATTCAGACATATATTGGATCAGTTCTGCATCGTATAACTAGACAATATCTTGATCTATTCCAACTCCCCTCAAGAACATGTCTCTCACATCAGAACCGTACTCCAGAGGCTCTGGGATAATCGTTCATACATAAAGACAGAAAAATGTGTCTTTAGTGCCCAGGAGGTTGAATTCCTATGGTACGACCTCACGGACCATGGAATATGCATGAACCACTCTAAACTGAAGGCCGCCCTTAAGTTTCCTGCCCCGTCTACACCCAGGGCCATCCAGTCCTTTTTGGGTTTCTCGAACTTTTATCAACCGTTTCATACGGTATTTTTACTCCATAGTCTCCCCACCCACAGCTTTGACAAGTTCAAAGTCCCCGTTCCGGTGGACTCCTGCTGCTCAGTCGGCGTTCGATACTCTGAAAGAAGCCTTTACGACAGCCCCTGTCCTTCAACATCCAGACCCTAGCACCCCGTTTTTTGTGGAAGCCGATGCATCCGGCACTGCTGTTGGAGCTATACCTCCACAGACTTGCCGGGATACAGGTCAGACACACCCTGTTGCTTACTTCTCTCGTAAGCTTGCCCAGTATGAGAGGAACTACACAGTGACCAAGAGGGAGCTCTTGGCAATCAAGAACGCCTTCTCACCATCTCCTGAAAGCCTGACAACCCATCACTGTATTCTCAGACCACTGGAATCTCCAGGAGTTCAAATCCATGAAATACATTTCAGCCAGGGTAGCTCACTGGCATTCTTTCTTTTCAAAATTAAATGTCAGTATCACTTATCGCTTTGCCCGCTTACACACCCAGGTGGATGCTCTTTCCCGCTTAGGCTCTGATACCACGTCTGTCCCTAGTGCCAGCAACCTGGTTCTGCCAGAACACACAGTGTGCAGCTGTTCTGCTGCCCCTTTGCTTAGGACTATGCTCATGGATTGGGTCATGGGCAATCCGGTCAACATCCGGGATTACAACCTGGACGTCACCCCCGGCTGCACTACATCAAGGGTAAGCTATACATACCTTTGGGGAAAGCACGCACTAAGGCGCTTGAGTGGAGCCATGACTCACGGATCGCCGCTCATCCAGGATGACGGAAGACTCTTAACCTCTTACGGAGGTGGTGTTGGTGGCCTGGGATGAACCGGGATGTGGTGGAGTACGTCTCATCATGCTCTATATGTGCTCAATGTAAAAGCCCCACCAGTAAGCCAGTGGGTCTCCTGCACCCTCTTCCTGTCCTGTCTAGACCCTGGCAAACTCTGTCTATGGACTTCGTAGTTGACCTGCTGCATGCAGGGCTATACCATTGTTTGCGTGGTGGTCGACTGTTTTTCCAAAATGGCTTTATTTATTTGTTCCCGGTAAAAGGCTTCCCACGTCTCCTGTATCGATGGATGTTTCTGCAGCATGTGTATTGATTCTTTGGTCTACCATCCGTCCTCATATCTGATAGGGGTACACAATTTACCTTGCACATCTGGAGGGCGCTTTGTGTCACCTTTCGGATTGATGACAGGTTCTCGAGTGCATAGTCAGACCAATGGCCAGACAGAATGCACCAATAGCACATTAGAACAATATCTCTGATGTCTCTGCCTTCAATATCAGGAGTCTTGATTGTCAGTACTTCATACAGTGGACTTCGCCTACAACAACTCCCCGGTTTCGTCCATCAACTGCTCCCCCTTCAATGCCGACTTTGGGTGGGATCCCCGTACCTTGCCATTGGAACCTGTAGTGCAAAAGAATAATCTGGCCGCTCTCCATTGTACTCGGCACTTGACCTCTGTGCATAAGGACATCCTTGCCCATTTGTTGGATGCACAGACCAAGATGAAGCGCTTCGCAGATGTTCATCGCTCTTCAGGCCCGGAGTACCTGGTGGGCTCTTGGGCTTAGCTATCCACAAAACACCTCTGCATTTCCGGCAAGCTATCTCTCTTGCCGTGATTTGTCAGTCCATTTAGGGTCTCTGCACTTATCAACCCAGTCGTGGTGTGCTTGTCTCTTCCTTCTCGTTGGCGTATCCACCCAGTGTTCCATGTATCCCTCCTAAGCCCTGTCCTCCTGGTATCCATTTGCCTCTTCGCCCAGACCCAGTCCGGGTCCACTGTTCCGACAAATGCGGGGTGGCTGCTATCCTTGATTACCAGGACCAGGCTGGCACCCTGTACTACCTGGAGGACTGGAAGGGTTAGGGCCTGGAGGACTGTGCATGGGAGCCCATTCACCACATCCATGCCCCCCAGTTGCTTTGCCGCTTCCACGCCTCTAGGGAGGTGGGGGCACCTTGGGGGGGTGTAACTGTTACGGTCCCGGATCCCGTCTCATCTTCTGCGCCCAGGTGTTCACAGCGGGCTCCCTGTGCCAGCCTCTATTCGTGATTCAGGCATGTTGGCACCCCCTGTTCCTGGCCTGGAAGTCCTCGTCACAGTTGTCAGGGATGCGGTATTGGTCCCAGCGGTACTGAAGTCGACATGGTCATGTGTCTGCGTGGTTGGCACAATCGCGCATTGCATTTGCATTGCATTCCGTCATCGCATCTAGTCCGCATCGGTAGTGTGGTCATGTGACATCTAGGCCTTCTTTCGTTTTGAGTTTTGCCCTGTTCATTGGCGCAGCGCCAGGTACACACCCTCAGTCCAATAAAGACAGCACCGACAAGACGGGCGGCGCTGTCTTTATTGGACTGAGGGTTTGCCCGGACTCTTAACAGCTACCACGTACTTGGAAAACCTTTGTTCTGGGATTTCTGTGCTTCGACCCTTCTTGGCTCATTGGTCCTTGCTTCTGCCTGCCGTACTTGGATACTTTTTGCTTACGTGTTGCTGACCCTGTCTGACATTAGGATGCCACTGCCTCATGCTCTGTCTTGTCTACTGTCCGCACTGCTTACGACCACAGTTTATCATACGGATTGAATTATTCTAGCCAGCCCTTGCCCAACATGCTCTCCTTGCAACGCCTACCCTCTTCCTTCCTTTTCCCTTCCATTCCTCCCTCTCCTCTCATGGATTTCTCAGCCCTTGGACTATTGACACTACCCTGAGATGTGCTGCACCCCAACTCTAGCGTGACCCTCGTGCCGCCCGGGTTAGTTTTCCCCTTACTAAACTCCCTTCCGTCGTTTCTGGGATCTTGGAGCTTTTCCTCTTTCTTCCCTTCCCGGTTCCTCGCCCCTGAGAGAACACGCCTATTGTCGGATCCTCGACCTCCTTCAGGTTAGTGCTTTTCTATCTCTCATACTATGCCAACCCAGTTCTGGGAGTCCTGCTAACCAGAATCACTTTTGCTTTCTCCTTTAGTTTGCTGTGAGATCGACGGGAAGAGGGTCTGACGCCCTTTCAAGCAATTGACCCATGTGCCTCGTATCTTGTACAGGCAGTCGGGTACATTGCTGGGAAGGTCCCTCGCATAGAGGGGGCCCAGGTGGTCTAGTGAAATCCACAGGGGCATCAGAAATCCAATGCCCAGCCATCAGGTCTCCAGGTGAGCCGATACTGCTTGTGGGTTGACCTAGATTCTGACACTATTTGCTTTCTCTACCTCACAGAATACCACCGATGAAACACCTAGAATGAGGTAAGATGGTGGGGTACTCATCACCATTATGGTTGGTGGGATTGTTTACGCTAAGAGAAAGATAAAGGAAAAAGGCATTGTGGCAACCAATGGAATAACAGAAAGTTGGAAGCAGACGGATGGACAGAAACACGTTGTTAAGGATTAAGGGTTGAAACAAAACATCTACAAGGAAACAAAGCACAAAATAGCAGAATACAACTTCCAGGAGACAGGCGAGTAGATTTGCAGCCCACTTCTAAGCAGAGCGCGTCATCACCCATTATGACCCAGCAGGGGTGTTGCTAGGTCTGGAAAAGACCAGGGGCTAGGCTAATGTCGGAACTGTCAGGATTGGGGGCTAGCTACACTTTTGGGTGTAGCCCCTGAGATTCAATCCGGGGCTACAACCAAAAGACCAGGGGCTATAGCCCCCTTAGCCACCCCCTAGCAACGCCTCTGTGACCCAGTCTCAGAGCAGGTTTCGCTGGAAGCGCCAGCCACAAGTCTAGTCAAGAATTCCAGAATATCCATCAGAGTGGACTCATGCTGCAAGTAGCCCTGCTGCAAAGGAAGTTATGGTGGATTTAGATCCTTGCCAGGTTCTTGTAAATCCATCAAACCCAGGTGGTTACAGAATGATGCACTAGGCTCTCCCCACCCGGAGAATAGCACGATATCACAGTGCTGCACTGTCGCATTATTCTTTGGCAAATGTCAGTCAACCCAGCCTCCACAGAGTAACCCGCTCTCCAGAGCCTCCTCGCTGGAGTGTTGGGCATGGTGATGCCAGGACATGGTCAATGCATGGGGCTCCACAGCAAGAGCAGTGCCCATGGCCAGGGCAGACTTGTCCAACTAAACATGCCAAATCAGGAAGCTACTGCAGATGGCCTCACAGGCCCCATTTCAGACATTTTGTTCAAATCAGACCATTACATTTCCATTACATTTCCATACATGTATTAAAGCATACGAAACATAACACTTTGAAAGATTCAAAGTATACCTAGTTATGCTCAAAAAACCTAAATCAATCTATTAAACCTGATCATTTATTTTTTTAGGTAACTCTATTTGTTCAGGATAGATATCACACTGTAGACTACAGTGTTTATTACAATAATTGGGCCTAAACGTATTATACCTGATTCACAGAAGCGTTTTACAATGGTGCAATCCCATAGGAAAACGCTCCATGAATCAGACTAATTGTGTTTATTGACGTAACTTATACATTATAACATACGGCTGTTATTCAATTGTAAGTGTAAGAAGTGTGAACTTTTAGCTTTATTTAAGCTTTACCGTTCCGTCTTACTACGTGATCACTTGTAGAGAAAAGGGTTAATAGGCTTGTCTAGTGCCTGTGTGCTTACCACAATTGGCAAGTGTATCTTCGATATGTCAGTATTTAGATATGTCACGATAAGGGCATTTTAAATTGGTCACACCACAACAACTAATATTAGCGACAATGCAAACCCAACTATTTGGAAACAACTGAATATTATATATAATTGATCAAAATAAACTTAAAAAACAAAAATTGAATCTGCACTTACTGGGATCAATTTACAAAAACATGTTCCAAAGTGTATGTGCAATGTGTGTACACAAGTTTAGACATAGGCACAACTAAACTCAAAGGAAATTTGCACATGGGCAATTTGACTTGTGTGAACACACATTACGCTCAAGACTCAAGCTGTACGGGCAGAATCCCGTGCAGATATCGCAAGTAACGCAGTTGGGACCACATTCGTAACTCACAATGCAAATGCAGTGAGAAGTGCACTTCCCGTTTCACTGTTTCTCTGCAGCTTGGCTGATGGTGACAAAGTGCACTAGGTCAACAAATGCCATTTCCAATATACTGTGCATGGGCCTATCAATATCTATGCATTCTCCATTCACCATTCTATGTCTGGTGACCTGTTCCCCACCCTCGACCAGTCTGTCCCTTACCCCATACCAGCACTTGCCCTCCGGCACCCTTTCCCGACTAGCCTGAGTCTGGTCCACCTCGGTATCAGGTAATATTATCCCCACCAATAATATCGACACATATATGGTCGTGGGGTAAGGCCATAGCCAATATTGTTGGTGGGGATAATTTATGGGGTAAATGGGAGCGGGGGATGTGTGGCTGTCCCACGCTCACTTTAAAAAAAGTTTGGGGGTTGCGGGTGTGTACCCCGCAGGTTCCATGGCTTAATATTGCTGCAAAATATGCCAATATTTTTGTATGGCAATATTTTTTCGGGGATATTAACCCATGGAACCTCCACCTCCCCGCCCTCACACTAGTTTACACGTATCACCTTGCCTGAGCACTTGCCCTCCTGGCCCTCCCGTAGCACTTTCCCAGCCCCTTGTCCTGACACATCTCCATCTTCCCCTCTCCCTGCACTTCCTGTTATTGAACTTGGATGATCTGAATGTGACAAGGTTTAGTAGGACCATTACTGTTATTTTCTCCGCTGTACCAACGCTTGTCTTGTGACGCCTGGAAACACTTTTTGATGTATAGGCACTATACAAATGGTCAATAAAATAAAAATACATCTGAGGGCAATTTGTGAGACCAGATGACTTTTCACAACTTGGGAAATTCTGTCATTTTCTAAAATAATAGAGTTGTTTAATTTTATTCATACCAAGAAATCGGACGGTTCTGCGCACCAGGGGGTTTATGTAGCAACAGTCTCCTGTTAAAATCGTTTTCTCCTGGTTCTCAAAGTCTCTGGTGGCCACTTGCAAGCAAAAGACGACAGTCTCTCCCACAATGATCTGAAAAACCAAAGAAACAGAGGTCAAGGTGATGTTTTGGGTCCCAACATTATCTGCTTTAAACAGTGCAAGGGACACACCATCATAGAGAAGCCCTAGAAGAATCTCATTAAACTGCATATTGAATTGCTCTTATTTGACCATTTTGCTAGAGTGATCCTAGATTCAGGAATCAGATGAGGGTTTTACTGAAGGACGCAATGGAGCTCATTACGAGTTTGCCAGTCTGGAAACAACAGTACCAGTGGAGTAACTTTGCCGTAAATGTTGGGGGTGGGACATGACATCTGAACAAATGGCACCCCAGCCAAATGAATGGAGACAGAATGGTGTGCCATGAAAGTTGGGGGGGAAAAACACCCCTGCCCCCCCTAAAATTACACCCATGACGGTACCGGTAAGCTTGACAGTACCATTGTTTCCAGACTGGCAAACTACGAGTTCTGCGAGTGGGTGCCTTTCAGCACACTAGGTCTGACCTGGCTGGCGGAACGGAACCCGCTCGCACACCTTGACTGATGCACCGGCACTGTTGCACACACAGTGCCAGTGCATCAGTTTGCCCCATTCCCATTGAGTTTCATTGTGTCGGGGGAAAAAAATGACTCCGGCGGCAGCCGTGTTGGCACGGCTACCGCCAGAGTCACATAATGAGGCCCATTGTTAGCAATACATGACTAGAATAATTGCCACGCGCAATGAATAAAAGCTTCACCATAACTGTGTGCACGATACATGTTCACGTGGATGAGCATAATAAGCAAAATCCGCATAGTGCACAATCTCAGCAACTTTTTTCACAATTGCCCTGAATAGCTGGCTGTGTAAAGATATTGGGGGTCATTACGAGTAGGGCGGTAAGGGATGCCGGGCACAGGTAAGGAGACTGGTGCCGGTAATCCCATACCGTCCTATTCCGAGGTCCCTTGGAGGGAACTGTAAGGAACGTGTGGTCCAACCACACGTCCCTTACAGGTCGCGCTAATAACGGGCTTACCATTGGCGAGCCCGTTATTAGCGCCCTCCCCATTCCCATTGAGCCCTATGGGTGCTCAAATGGGAATGGGGAATGGTTTGTTCAATGGGGACTTACCGGTCCCGCCAGAGTCGGACTACACCGATAAATCCCCATTGAACAACACCGGTGCTGGACCCGTTATTGGAGGCAGTCGTGGCGCAAATAGCGCCATGACTACCTCCAATCTTGGAATGAGGCCCATTGTCTACATGAGAGAATGGTAGCCACCGAAGACCTTCCAGTGGGGACGATGTACTTGCTGCACGCTCCACAGCCAGCAGCCAATGATTGCTGTTTACTTCAATTCTATTCAATGTTTGTCAAACCAAGGCGTCCAAATTTGATGCTGTTTTCTTATTTTTCTTACCAAGCCAGTGATTTCATTCATTGCTCAAAATGACAGCATAAAAAGGCAGCTGCTGCAAATTGCCACTCCCGCGTTAAATCCCGACATGAAGTGAAATGGGTAATTTGTCTGGTCTTTTTTGCTTAGCTCTGAGATTAACTGAAAGTCAAACATGTTAATAAGCTAACATCTCAATTCTAAACACTCGTTAAGATGTTCATTGCGATTTTTAAAAAAAAGTATTTTACGCACAGAGATTTTGAAAATTGTCTCTAAAATATCTCAGGACCTATAATGTAAATACACTCTCAAACACCCTCTGTTGAAAAACGAATGACCAATTGTGCTATTGAATGCATAGGAGACGAACATGAAGGGCTGAATTCACAAAGCGATTTTTAATGGAGTTTTCTCATTGAAAAACGGGTTGTGATACAGGCCTAATGTGGTATGCCTTGCATTGTGCTTAATCTCCACCATAGTGGTTGTAAAGCGCTGCGTATTTGCTATGTGATGTTAGCTTGAAAAACAGGTGCACAGCACTTCCTAACATTGAATTACAAAAGTGTAGATAGATCACAGTTGTAAAATGTTTCTTCTGCCACAATGAGATGTAATACTTTGCTTCCTCACAAAATGTTTTGTGTTTGTTAAGTAAATGTTATTTTTGGGGTGAACTTTTATCACTATCCACCACTTGTTGCTTGTAGTGTATAGTAAGCCAGTGTTCCTACTGTGTACTACTTAAACCATAGGTTAGCTTCTCTCCTCTCCAAAGTCCACCACAGTGATGAGAATCTTAATGTCTTCCATGAAGTCATTGTAAGGATTAGGCTGCTGAAATCAGAATAAGTGCTCATCTCACAAGGTAGGTGGGTACTGGCATGGCAATATTATTTATATTATCATTTAAAAAATGCGATGTATTGATATTCACATTTTTTGTATAATGGGAGTAGGTAAACAGACATTGAGGGACGATTAAAGGTGAACGGAAGCTATCCTACAATATATACTAAAAGTAAGATTGATAAGTAGGGAACAAGAGGGGTGTGCAGGACATGTGGGGCTGCTCATTGTAAGTCTGTGAGAACAAATACGCACACAACTCAAAAGAGAACAGATGATGTGCCTTTTTGAGAGACGTGAATCTGAGAAGTAATCAAGTGACTGAATTTGAAAAGGGGTCCTTGGCATCTCTCAGGCGCAAGTGCCAGCGTGCAAGAGGTGCTGGCCAAACTCTGTAGATACACTCACTGTTCAATAACGGGCAGCATATGCTGCAACAACTGCTATGGTGCAATGAGTGCCTTTGATTATACCAGGCCTTAAAGCGCTGGTCATTTTTGAAAAGTTCAAAAAAAGAAAGAAACAGGTCTCCCCCATTCTGTAGATAAAAAAAGGCAGAGAAGGGTCAGAAATGTCTCTTCTCTGCTTTGTGCATTGACTGCCCCTGATGTGCAAAATGTTACAAACCAGAAACAAAATATGGACTACATGCAGTGCCATTATGACTTGCAAATCCGATGCAAACACTATTTTCTGATGCTCTTCCTCAGACATCATACTGTTAAGGATTACAACTGAAATGCTTATTTTGTTATATATATATATAGGTTCATTATTTGGGAAATACACCACTCATATCACATCCCTTTTCAAATACCCCGAGTCACGATGGACCAGGAATCAGGCTGGTTGGTAAAGGTAATATTTGTGTATGTATTTAAAATTCAAATCAAACATATATTTTTTAATATGTGGGGGAGCAATCACCAATGTGGTGACAATAACAAATAAGAAAGTATGTAATGCACTTAAATTCACTCTTTAGCAAAACAAAATAGAAAACACCAGAGAAATAGGAACACTTTGAATTTTTGGAAAGATAGAACTCAAGTTAGAATTTCCCCCTTCAATATTCCTCAACCCACAAATAATCAATTCTAAAGAGATATAAGGAAGCAGCTGGTAATCAGGAAGGAGGAACAATAAACACAATTTGAATCCAACCTTCCCTCCTCAATGAAAGAGAAAAACGGATTTGAAACCTTACAATGATAAACTGACACTCGAAAATGGCTGAAATAAAACACTGAAAGTGTTAAAAATGACAAAATCAGTACAGATTTCTATGGGAGCAACATTGGAAAGATACTAGCAGTCATAATTAATAGTTTGAGCAAAAAAAAAACAATTTGCATTTGAATGGAAGGTTGAAAATAATTTAGAATAAGAATAACAAGCGTAAAACTTTGCAAAAATGTTGATTGACGCCTTAAATTAACCAAACGGTTTGCAATAAAAACGGATGATATTCGTTGATTTGTTGGGTGGGGGTGTATCTAGAGGGCTTGGGCATAATCCAGAATTGAAATGAGGTCTCTAGCTATTAAACTGAGGGAGATATGCAATGTAGAATAAGAGGCGTTTTTAGAAAAATCGGGTAGGGAAAACAAAAAAGAAACTCATTTTGGACAGGAATAGTTTTACTCTATACTAGAGCATTCTGGCTAGAATACCAAAGAGGGACACAGTAAACTGTAGAGTTGATTCATGACTTCAACCCCAGATCCCCAGCGCCCGCCCTGGTGGATCTGGGGTTGACTGGTGGAACCAGTCAAATCACTCGAAATAGGATTGATAATTTAGGATTTACACAAGATAAAAATGACTAAAGAAATGGTGCTTAGCAAGATAAATCAAGGACAGGATTGCAATAAGGATTCTGACAATGTAACAAGTTATTAAGGTAAGGATGGGATGGTTTAGAGATTGGGATAGGACAAGGCTAGGCAAGGTATGCTATGGGTTAATATGATTCCTATTAATACTTACAGTCCACTTTAAGTTAGGATTTTGGACCGTCAAGGGTTGTGGATCACCACACGGACCTGGTCTAACACAGGACAGCCGGACAAAATCAGCGGGCATGGACTGGATACCGGGTATCAATTCTGGTTAATGGATACTACAGATCATCAGGGTAGGATAGCAGCAGCATGCAGCGAGTGGCAGAAAGCCAGGCTGGATCAGGATGCTTCCCTTGGGTTTTTGGGATTTTTTTAGAATTTGAGACCTAGCTAAAAATGGGGTTAGCAATGCATAGGCCTTGGCTTTGCAATGAAAATCTGGAATCAGGATCAAACAGGATTAAGAAATCAGGACCTGGACACCACGCAGGAATTCAGGAAGAAAGTCAGGAATCAGTGTGTCCTGTGTGCTGTCAAGGACTCTTATTTATCATGATATGATATGATATGGCATTTGTAACGCGCCTATACACAAGTGTTTCAAGGCGCGACGAGGCAGGGAGGGGGGAACAAGGGGAAGACAGACAACGATCCTACTAGGCTAGGTGTCATACAGATCGCGCAAGTGCAGGGGTAGGGGGAAGGGAGAAAGTGCATGGGGAAGTGGAGGGGGCAAGTGCAGTACAAGGTAAGTAGAATAAAATAAATAAAAAGGGCCAGCTCGTGGCAAGTGCAAGGTAAGTGCAGACAAGTGCTGGGAAGGGGGAGCTGTAGGGATACAGAGACAGTCCCGCAGTGCAGGGGTTTCCAGGGAGGCAGTGCAAGTGGAGAGTGGCTTGGCCCAGGACCGGGGTCAGTGAGAGTGGCCCAGTTGCAGATACAGTGCAGTTTCAGTGAAGAATTAGCAGGAAAGAGGGAGAGAGAAAGCAGAAGCAAAGAGGACGGTTTTGAGGTGCTTCCGGAACCGGAGATGGTTCTCCTCAAGTTTCAGGGAGGCAGGAAGGCTGTTCCAGAGGGAGGCCCCTGCCGCGGAGAGAGATCTACCCCCAGCTCGTTGCTTCGAGAAGCGGATGACCCTGAGGGAGTTGGAGACGGATGAGCGAACGGCTCGGGAAGAAAGATATTTAGGAAGAGAGAGTTGAAGGTATTTAGGCCCCAGGCCCCAGATGACATCACTAAATTATATGACCAGGGCAGGTTTTCTACTCCTGCCTCTAATAACAGGATTGGGCAAGCTAGAAGTCTCCTCCTAGCTCTGCACTGATTGGAACACAGCAAAAGGATGTCATGTTTATGGGGTCATTTTTGCAATTTCTAGAAACCTCCCCTAGCGATTGGAACCAAAATCTAATTTCGCCACAAACACATATTTATGCAGTTGCAACCTCTGAGAAAATCAGATAGGTTACATATTTTGTGTGTTATATTTCAATTCAAACCACAAGTCTGTGGGACCTGCTTTCGCCTTTCTGACACATTTTGGTAATTCTAAACATGAAGGATTTGGCCTAAAATTTCCCAATTTTGTACACAGATGCACATCTACCCCAGGGATGTATGTACAAAATGTTATGTTCGCAATGTCAATACTTTCCCCGTAAAATGTCATTTTTTTTATAACTTCTGTTCCTTATGCAGTAATGAGTTCTACCAAGTTTTCAAAGAAAGAGCATAAAATTAGATTTAGAACTACAAACTTTTAATATTTTAGTAATTCATGCTGCAAAGTTAAACATCTTTAGTTCTGTTACAAAATAGCCTTTAAAACCAAAAGGAAGTCCAGTGTCACTTGATCAGTTCTTTTTTTTTCTCCCCCCCCCCCAACTGCTGTCAATTGTCACTTCTTTTGAAGCAGGATGGGGCCCTCTTGATTGAAGGTTTAATTGCCCCACAGACTTGACAGGTGAGAGTCTCAGCCTGCTATTGTCCCAGCCTGGAGCAAAGACGAATGTCTGATGAGCT
This sequence comes from Ambystoma mexicanum, assembly GCF_040938575.1. NCBI lineage: Eukaryota > Metazoa > Chordata > Amphibia > Caudata > Ambystomatidae > Ambystoma > Ambystoma mexicanum. Next base: position 900,113,391 of record NC_090922.1, read on the forward strand.
TGTGAAATTTCTTTGTCCTGGTCCATTCAAAGTCTTTCAAGCTGGCAATTACCACTTTTCTGTGCCAGAAGTTTATGATGTGTCACCCTTTCTCAAGGCTAGCAACTGGCTGAGCAAGTTTTTTTTATTATTTTAGCTTGCAAACTTAGCATATGAGTTTTACATCTTGACTTAAACCTGTGGCATCAAAACAGTTTATAGGTGTACTTTTACCAGCAACAAATCCTTTTACATTGCTAAGTAAACAGGCTTTCACACAACAATTTACTTTTACATAGGCGAGTTGCTCTCTTCAGTCAGAAAAAGAGCATTTTACTATTTCTTTAAATGTGGTTTTCATCTCCAGCAAATACACACTTTATGCAGCTACAGTTCTTTTCTTGAGTGCTGGAGTTGTTTTGTAAAATGGATACATTTAGACATGCATCTATTTAGAGTATTTCTCAGAAGAGCTGATTTAGATACTTTTGCAAAGAAAATAGACGCATTTCCCGTGTAAAATGAAAACAAAGCCCCTGGTTGATTTTTCAAAGATACTTTTGAAAGGAGCTGTCATTCAAATGAGGCCCGTTCCTCTGAGACACAATGGATGATCATGGGCATTGCAGGGAGTTTTTAATCACAGTGGTTCATATGGACTGGATAAGTTTAGCGCCAAGCAGCACTTTTAAAGGTTGAACGAGGTGTCATTTTAAAGAGTCATTTCAGGTTTTCAGCAAAGTTATACTGCCTCTTTCACTTCACCCCATGTTAAATATTGCAGAGCACACTGGCACATTCCTGCAGTGAGTACTCCATTCCACCCCACATGAAATGTGTGTGGCAGGGTGGTGCAGCCATTTTATTGTTGTTGCAAGAACACAGTTTAGAGATTCTGGCATGCACAGGAGTCAGCCCGGCCATTTTTCTGTTTCTTGCAGTACTGCAGCAAGTGATCTAGTAAAGCACAGCTGAGTGGGTTAATTTATCCCACAATACCAATGTGTGTAATGTCAGCCTTTCTCTTCCTCCCTTTTGTGTTGTAAATAGCAGTTACTGGCTGAGGCAGTACCTTACTACTGCAAGAGACCACTGTTTTGAGCAGCTAACAATGTGCATATGCAAATCCCTGACAGCCCCTCACAACCATTCCTCTTTTTGCCCTGGCTCCATCATTTAGCTGTGGTGGGAAACTGTGACGTGACATCAGCCACAGACCCTTATCTAGCAAGGAGCCTAAGAGACTTCAAACTCCAGATTTCAGTGTTTTTTGACAGCCAATACTAACCCCCCCATTGAATCCCCTTTTTGTCACTGACGGATGCTGCTCTTCTCCTTCCTGCTACCGCCACCCCCCCTTAATGCCAAGGTGCTGCACTTTTCAGGACTTCACCTTGTTGTATCTTCTATCTTTTCTGCTACTTCTGTCATTGTGAAGAACACCCTACAGGGTTGCAGCATCACTTCGATATAGAAGTACTGGTGCCACCTCTTAACCCGATGAGTTGTGGCTCTTGGGGACAGAGGAATGTCATTTTGGCTGAGGTCAGAAGAGTTTTGGGGCCGTTAGTAGACAGCATGGTAGAGCACAAGGGGGAAAGATCAGTGATTGCGGGTCCTTCTTGACTACTTGAGTACCGATTACCTGAAAAACACCTGCAAACGTCTTGTAGCCTTGGCCAAGATGGACAATGCTGTTGATGGGCATTATTCACAGTTGGGCATCAAGAACTGTAATTGAGCATGCTAGAGTGAAGTTTCCCGCAGACTGCCAACCCGTATACTAAAAAAGGAGACGTTTCAAGTATTCAATTTTCTGAAACAAAGGTTCTTGACTCCCTTAACCCAGCTGATAAGTGTGTTGAACATTTTGTGAAAGAAACAAAAGATACAAGTTTTCAGAGTGGACCGGCACTGCTTGGGTGCTCAATCGAAGGTCTCTAGCGAAAGGTGTCTTACCAAGAAACTCAGCAGCAGAAACATGGATATTTTCTATATTTGAATAACGACATTGCAGATGAAAATCCAATACCAACGAATCAAATTGTCATGCAAGGGTCTGAGAAAAATCCTTTGCACAATCGAAAGTCTTCGATATAAGTGAACTACTCATTAAAGTGAACCCTACTAAGGCCAGAACCCGGCTGAGGGAGGCCTATTGGGGTTGCAAGTCACAAGTGGGTCTGAGTCCGGCTGAGGGAGACCTATTGTGTCTTTGAGTTGTCAAAAAGGGGTCTGAACCAGATCAAGGGAGAACCGTTGAGACATTGGGTCTCATAAGGACTCCAGCGATATCCGTGCTGGTAAAAACGGCACAGCTGCCACCAGAGTTGTGTTCTTTCGGGCACCTGGCTTTGGGAAATTACCGGGGCATTAAAGTACTGGTGGTCACGTAAGCCAGGTGCCAGAAAAAGTAACTCCCCATTCCCATTCGAGTCCCAGAGGTGCTTCCGTCAAAGTAGGAAAGGATTTGTACTCTGCCGGTCAGGTAACAACAGTGCCGGTGAGCCTACCAGCACCATTGTTACCGGACTGGCAGGGTCATATTGAGGCCCATTGTGTAAGAAGAGGGTCTGAGCCTGGCTGAGACGCAAGGTGAATGTTATTCCTGAAAACGAAGGACAGTGAACTTTTGAGGAGAGAGAACTTTAAGTGTTGTTTTGGTAACACATGGCATTCTGCGAGCGAGAGACCTGTGGAGAACAAGAGAGTTTATCAAAGAAGATCTTATTTGATTTTTAAACTGCATCCTGGTGCAAAACGAAGCTATAGTGTGTACCAAGCTCAAGTGTGACACCTTGTCCCGTGCTGAAACGTGGGGAAGGGGAGTTTATAAATAAACACCCTTTATCTGTGATCATTTGTGTCTGTCTTCACTGTTCGATACAATGCCTTCCTTACAGCTAGCACAATGGAAATACAAAAGTTCTATATATGCACCCCACGTGATTGCCCCCATAGAATAGCAATCTGTGCATGGGCCCGCTTTTCTCACCATTACACAAACTGTAAAAGCAAAAGGAAATATCGAGGCTGAGTACCACAAAAGGAAATACACCAAACGCGGGTTTACAAAGATACACAGATCTTTATTCAAAGTAACTGAAATGTTTTCAAAGGAACAAAGTATCAGATAGCTATCTGGCCCTCAGTACATCACAATGAATACCAGCCGTTCGATGTGAGAAGTGAGTGGGACTGTACACCAGAATATTCACTCTTTTATACAGTTTTGTAACAGGATGTTCAGCCCCTCTGTACGTTAATAATTCCCAATCTAGGGTTTGTGCCGAGTTCACCTCTTACTCGCCCAGCTATATGCATATGGATCACCTTCAGTTTACATGTTCAACAAATCACAATAGCAACAGTATATTCTCGGATCTACCATAAGCCTTAGTACATATTTTAATACAATGCAGTCAAAACAAATGTTCACGTGTATTTACACAATATTGTGCTTAATATATGCTCGCGGATCAGTTACGTTGGCACAGGTAATCATCGATCTATAGGTCAACGAAGGACAAGGTCTCATTACATGACTCCAACATTTGGCCTATGGGCAGTTTAGGCATTAACTTGCATACAGAGGTCAAGACGGCCATGTTACAAACAGAAGAACACTGTCCACCATTTTAGAACACAGGGTGACTTTGGAGCGAGAATCAAAATGGCGGATGAACTGAAAATGGCGGCTTAATGGATCTAAGGTCAGAACCTTGCAACGCAGATTTCTTCGCAGAGCAACTGGGCTTAGGCCAATATATACAATAAAGGAGGCACAATATGATTTTCCATTCAACAAACCCTCCTTTTGTCCTAAGCCAAGCGCTATACTACTTCTTGTCACTTCACGAGTAACTCCAGGTCTCAATGTCCATACATCCTGAATCACTATCGGAGATATCAATTGCCAATAGGTCAGATACTAAGATTTCTTTCAGCACATATTCATTGGAGTTTTTATCTGGAGCATATACCTTGTGTCCTAATGAACCCATCGCCTGTGCACAACATCCTCCTAGCATTGAACACATACCAGGGAGACATTGTATACAGCAACAAAGAAACAACAGGATTCCCAAAATAATCAGCAAGACCGAAAGTAGTTTCCATCCCCAAGATCGCAAGAAGTCCCAGAACCAAGCGCTAAGATCCCAGTTTCCCTCAGGAACATGCACTTCTGAACTTAGGACGTGCAGATTCTGTATTGCCTTGAAGATAGTTGGGGAGGAATCTGGCACAAAAACACAGCAAGTGGACCCCACTAATTTACATACCCCACCATTTTCAGCCAGGATGACATCTAGTGCCATCCGGTTCTGAAGTGCTACTAACCTTATTGATTTCTGTTCTAGAGTCATATTATAGAGTATGTCAGTGGTCCGGTTGATGGTCCTCTCCAGTACTCTCGCCAGTCTCCTGATATCTTCAGAGTTCATTATTTGTCCCCAAAATGGCACAAAGAATTTAGCTACATCACCCAGGACTTGTGCTGAAGTGTCACCATTCTTGTCTCGCCATGGACGAGCCTTTGAAATCTCAACAGTACTTGCAATGAATACCCCGGGTAACAGGATCCCTAAATAACAAGTTCCCTGCCAATACCTGGGTAACCAAGGAAATGCTATATTACCACAAACAAAGTATACAGGTTCGCCTACATACAAAGGTCTGTCCTCACCAGTCAAATTTGCAACATTGGCTCAACCTTTGAAATCACCCATTAACTGAGTACCATTCCTTTGTATGCAGAAAGAAACTGAATCAGGGCTATGGTTAACAGTGTAAGAAGGAGGCGTGGCATCCTTATTGCCTATAAGAGCCATCTTAAAAGAGATCAAAGATTGAAAAGGACGGACAGTCTATCAGACGGCCTAATAGAAGCAACATTAAGCTTACTCCTATTTGCAAAAAGCGAGCATCCCAGGGGCGTCAGAACACGTTTTTCAAACTCGTTCAAGTTAGTTCCATCGAAGTTCCCAGAGATGCTATTGTTCCATCGGCCAAAAAATAGTGCTCTAAGAGAAGCATAACATGCAGTTGTCAAAGATAGAGGATGAATATACCAACCTAGCCCCTTATCCCCATGTTCCGGTAAATGTGAGCAGACCCAGCAATTAGATTTGTTAAAAATGGCATGTGTAGCATTCATGAGGAGTAAAAGTGTGTTGTGATAATTCTGTCTGTGCTGAGAGTCTCTAGGAGATAGAGTATGCAGATGCACGAAGGGAGTAGAAACAGTAGGTACATTTTCAGTAGGCAACAAATTCTCAAACGGATGTACTTCTTCTAAATACCAGAAACCTAAAACAATGACTATTGTTAAACCAATTAACATTATCACAAGACAGCAATACGTTTTCGTTGCCCACACAGTGGATTGTCCATTTTCGCAGCTGGTCACACGTTCTCTTATCAGTCCTGTATGAGCGGAAGCGGTTGCAGGCATTGTAGTTTTCAAACGAAAGCATCAGTGTTATTTGCTGGCAACCACCAGGCCGAGCGTTTTCTTAGTCCTTCCACAAACCCTAGCCAACAGAATCCCCTTCTGTGCAAATGATCAGGCCAAAAGAGACAAGCCCTTTGATGATTTCCCTCGATAGCACAGCTGAACTGTGCAGTAAGTCTATTTCCTCGGACGCAGATCGTACCTTATGCTTCCTGGTACTGAGTGATCTGTGAATAACATGTCGTCACTTCCCGTTGGAAGCGACGAATCCAAAGCAGAATCGGATGCAAGATCCAGGACAAATTCAAAAGACTAAACTGTTGGAGAATCTGGAGACGAAATGGCTGTTTCCCCAGGCCTCACGGGCTCAGGGAGAATCTCCGACGCACTCTCGATGCTATTTACTGCTTCAAAATCATTGGTCGTAGTACTGATAAGGGGTTCTGTATCTTCTGTAGTGTGTGGCACTGGGTGTGGAATCCTCTTGGTGTGCGTCGCGTGGATCCAGTGTTTGCCGGCCTGCTACCCGCACCACAGTTTGTGTGACCAGCAAAACTTGGAAGGGGACCCGCCAATGTGGTGCGAGGCAAGAAGATCGCTCAAATGATTTCACGAGGACCCACTCCCCCGGTCGTATTCTGTGACCGGGACCCTCATACCGTACAGGTAAAGCCTCTCGCACCTGATGATAATTCAAATACAGATTTTTAGTTAACCGGCCACAGTAATCAGAGAGAAGTACATTTTCGACATCTCATAAAGAGCGAGACTTCGGAACATTCCAAATATTAGCTGGCCTACCCATAACCACCTCAAAGGGAAAGAGCCCAGTCTTAGTTTGAGGGGTTGTTCGCATAGATAACACGATCGGTAACACGTCTTAGCGAGCTTGTTCTTGATGATGCCGTTGTGTCTTTCCACTAGTCCAGCACTCTGAGTGTGTGTAGCCGAATGGAACCGTTTATCGATCTGTAATCCTGCGCATATCTGCAGAATTACAGCAGCGATAAAATGTGGACCATTGTCCGACCAGTTGACTCTCGGTAACCCAAACCTTGGTAAATATTCCTTTAACATAGTCTTTCCTGTGGTCATAGCTGTGGCATCTTTGACAGGATAAGCCTCAACCCATTTGCTGAAAGCACAGATTACTACTAGTACATATTTAAAACTGTTACAACGCTCCATCTCAATAAAATCAAAATGAATAACCTCAAAGGGAACAAAAGGTGGACCAAAACTACCCCTAGGAGTTGATGTGCCCTTTCTCACATTATGCTGCAAACAAATCATGCATCCCTGAACAAAGCGTTCAGCTATTTTAGGGATTTTGTCATTTAGCCATACTTTTTGCAACATTTCAGTAATTTTACGAGCACATATGTGTGTGGGACCATGAGCGATAACAACCATCATCATAATATATGCATCAGGCAGCAACCACTTCCCTTCAACCTTGTCCACCCAACACTCATCATCATCCAGTTTCCCCAAACCCTCAGCCCATTTGTTAGATTCTTCTAATGTGGCATCGGCTTGGATATCCCTTACAGAATCAATACCCTCATCCAAAGTATAGGAATTTGTGGCTTCCCCTGAAGTATACATTTCTGAAGAGAGATCAGTGGCAGTCTGTTTGGCTATCTGGTCAGAAAAAGCGTTCCCTTTTCCTACATGATCTACAATTTTCTGATGCGCTGCACATTTTATGATAGATAGCTGAGTAGGGATTGCAAATGCTGAGAGTAGCCGGACTATCAATGAGCCATGTTGGATTTTAGTGCCATGTGAGCCCAAGAAACCTCTTTCTGCCCAAAGTCTACCGAAGTTGTGAACCACCCCAAAGGTGTACTGACTGTCAGTATATATGTCTACTGTAAGCCCTTCGTAAAGTTCACAAGCTCGGGTCAATGCTATAATCTCTGCGGCCTGCGCAGCATTATGCGTGATTCTCTTGGTTTCCACAGTCGTGCTCAATGTAGTGACTGCATTTATTTTATTTTTTTATTTATTACATTTATTACTCGCCCAGACCCACGGGTATCACGGCGAGATTAAAGACATGTTATCACTTATTTTACAGTGTTACAGTTGCATTCAAGTGTTCATACGAGAAATTTTTTTTTTATACAGAGGAGCAGTTACATTCAAACAATAACTTTCTTATACTACATTTCAGTCAGTCAAAGGGGTGGGAATGGGATTAGCAATGGTTGTTTAATATTTATTGAATAACCAGGTTTTCAACGCTTTTTCAAAACCTGATAAGGTAACCTCGTTTTTAATACTAAGAGGTAGTGTGTTCCATTGCAACGGGGCTAGTACTTTGAAACTGCTTCCTCCTGCTCTGCCATATTTGTAATGTGGTACTTCCAAGAGGGCCAGGTTATTCGATCTGAGTGACCTACAGGAGATTTTATTCTTGATGGTCTTGTTGAGATAGATGGGCGCTTTGTTTGAGATGCATTGAAAGACTCCACTAAGTGTTTTGAAGATAATGCTTGCTTCAATTGGCAGTCAGTGGTTTTCTCTCCTGATGAATATATGATCGGATTTCTTTATACCTAGAGCCGCTCTAAGAGCTTTGTTCTGAAGTAATTTAATTTTATTTATGTTATATTTGGACGTTCCTAGAAATAGGATGTTGCAATAGTCCAGTTTCGTTAAAATCAGCGCCCTAGCCAATGTAATGCAGTTTGTGGGCGTAAGGAATTGGCAGCTGAGAGCAATAAGTTTAGCTTTGTAAGCTATAGAAGAGGAGAGGACTGATATTTGTTTATGCATAGTGAGGTTGGCATCAATGTTCACCCCAAGAGTTTTGACCTGTTTGAGTACTGGGATCTGGGTGCCATCAATGTTGATATGTGTGTAGTCAGGGTGAAGGGCACTTAATCTTTTTTGGGAGCCCACGATGAGAACCTCAGTTTTCTCATCATTGAGGCAGAGGCTGTTTAGGGCCATCCAATTTTGAATTATAGCATATACTCTGTTGATGGTACATGTGTCATGTATGTAATCCCCTGTAATGGGGATGAGGATCTGGGTGTCATCTGCGAAGTTAGTGTAGATGACATCCATATCGTCGAGTGCTGAGAATAGGAGTTTAGTATATGCATTATAAAGGGTGGGGGAGAGGCAGGATCCCTTTGGGACTCCTATGGGAACTGCAATAGGGTCAGCTGCATATTTCCCGATGGCAACTCTGGACGTGCGGTCCGCTAAAAAAGATTTGATCCAGAGGGTGGCGTTATTTGAAAAATTAAAGTATTTTTTTAGTGTATTGCATAGTTTGTCATGGTCAACCAAGTCAAATGCTGCTGATAGGTCTAGTAGCAATAGGGTAGCTAATTTTCCTGAGTCTCTGATGGTAACTAGTTGAATTTTCAGGTCCAAGAGGGCCGTCTCAGTACTATGGTTGGGCCTAAAGCCGGATAGTCTAGCTCCTAGTGAGTTATTTTGTTCAAGGTGGGTTTGTAGTTGATTGTAAGCTATCTTGTCAATGATTTTTAGTAAGAATGGGACTGTCCTTATGGGGCGGTAATTTGTAGGGGCTAGTGGATCTAACATTGTTTTTTTTAGTAGTGGGGTGACCCACGCCTCTTTGATGCTGACTGGGACCAGATTGGAATTGAATGAGGCATTCACAAAATTAGTGATTATCGGTGTAAGAGTAGGGGCGCATAGTTTAACTATGTGTGCTGGGAAGTTATCTCCTTTGCAGTTAGATGCTTTAAGTTTGGTTATGGTATTATGTACTATCTCGTGGGAGACTGGGGTGAAATTGAAGGGAGGAGTAGAGCCTTCTATGTGATTGGTGATTTTGTTGGACGTGATGTATTTGTCAGACAGGAGATTTCTTTTGGAGATAATTTTGTTTTGTAGTATTTTAATTTTTGTAGCAAGAGCTTCTTGGATGGTGGTACACCATTCTTTGCTTGGTTGGACCGGGTTAATAATAGGGATTGGATTCTCCAATTCCTTGAGTATAGTGAATAGCTCTTTAGTATCAGAGGAGGCATTTGTAATTCTGATATTAAAGGCATCTGCTTTGTGGGTGATGATGGCTGCTTTGTATGTTTTATTTGCGGTGTTGAATGCTTCTATAGCTTCTGGTGAGCGGGTTTTGTTTAGCCGGTGTTCAAGTGATCGTTTGATCCGTCTAAGAGAGACTAGTTCCTCGTTAAACCAGAATGAGGATTTTTTGTCATTGCGTTTGGTTTTGTTAACACAAGGTGCTAGGGTATCAATTGTGGTAGTAAGTCTTTCATGATAAATGTCAGCCAGGGTGCATGGGTTCTCAATATTGATACTTTTGTCATAAAGGGTGCTCGCTAACAGCGGGTTGAGGTTTTCTGCTGAGAGTTTTACGGGTGTTTCTAGTTACGTAGGATTCTGCCATGATGAGTTTAGGTGGGTCTGGTTCATTACACAGGATGGAGAAATTTATACTATGATGGTCTGACCAGGGTACTATATCAATGGAGTCTATGAGACTATAGTATTGAGTGGTAGTATCCAGTCTAGTGTTCTCCCTTTTGTGTGGGTAGGGGCATTCACAAGTTGTGTGAATGCCATGTCTTTGAGTGCACTGTGTAATGCTTCTGCTTTAAGGTCTTGGGTATCATTAAATCCGAGATTCAGATCACCAAGGACTATACATTTTGTGTTGGGTTTAATGAGTGGCGTTAGTAGTAATGGTATGTCTAATTCGGCCCAAAGTCTACCGAAGTTGTGAACCACCCCACAGGTGTACTGACTGTCAGTATATATGTCTACTGTAAGTTTTATCCGTTCAGGTGTCCACCTTCTCCCCTCCTTTGACAGGAGATAGCCTAAATAGGCGACCTCCTGACAACAGTATTGACATTTTTTAAGTGAAGCTTTATGTATATGTTTAGCCAAATGAATAAGCAACAACAGAGTGCCCTCCTTACAAGCACTCAAGGGTATCGAGCTGCTCTTTCAAAGCCCTACTATAAATGCTTAGACTTTCCGTGTAACCTTGTGGTGCACGGGTGAAGGTAAACGTGAACAGGTATCTACTGTCTTTGTGTATAGGAATACTAAAGAAAGCGTTTTTTAGATCCACAACACTAAAATGAGTGGCTGAAGCCGGGATCATAGTTAATATTGTCGTCACATCAGGCACAATTGGAAATTGTGGAGCAACGATCTTATTGATGGCACGTAGATCAATTATGAAACGAAAAAGAATTGCATTATCGCCTTTTTTGTACACAGGTAAAATCAGACTATTGCACAAACTACCTGCAATATCCTCAATCACCCCTCTATGCACAAAACCGGAGACGATGCATTTCAAAGCTTGCTCACCATCGACCAAAATCTTATACTGTGGAATACATGTCAGCATTACTCCATGTTTCAAGACAATTATAACAGGTTTGATTTGCAAAACACCGACATCACTGTCGTCTATTGCCCACAAACACTCCAGAACATCACTGAATTCCGGCGGCAAAGGTCTGGTCAATAATTGAGAGACAGAAAGTTGCTGTGGTGAAAAGGTCAAACGCACTTCATCAGAAGAACAATGAATTACCGCATTTAATTCCTTCAACAGATTCAACCCCAACAAATTCTCCCCACAATTTGTAGTCAAAAGGAATGGACAGTGGTCCGTAAATGGACCCAAAGTAATAGGTACCGGCGAAGAAACTGGGCAGACAACTGGTGTGCCAGAAAACCATACAGAAACATTGGTTTGCCCTGACAGTGGAATGTTTGGAACCCGTGAATGATCAATGGAACACTTCTGTGCCCCTGTATCTATCGAGAATATATGTTTTCTATTTTCCACTAACATCTCAACGTAGGGACTGTTCTGATTAAAGGGAATAGGCGTTTGTTCCAACCCTGCTTCGGGGCAAACCTAACGAAGCAGAATGTCGTCAAAAGGAAGTTCTTCAGAGAGGTAAGCAGCAGAAGGATGATCAAAAATGTTTCTATTATCCACACTTGATGCCTGATTGTCCTGCGAAAAAGGTTGCTGTGAAAACTGACCTCCACCAGGACCCCCTACACCTGAGCGACCTCTGGATCGTCTACCCATATTTCCAAATGTGTTATTTGATCTCTGCTGGAGGATCGGGCATTGTGCACGCCAATGACCCTCTTGTCTACAATAAGCACACTGGTTAGTGTTTACAGGACCCAAGGGCGTATTTCCTTGTAGAACGTACTGACCTCTAAATTGCGAATTACCCCCTCTAGGGCCTCTAACAATTTGCTGAAATAATACTTTCGTCTTTAAGTCTCCTTTTCTCTTCTAGACTTTTCTTTTTCATTATTGACACGATTCTCTTCCTGTCTTGAGAACGGGACGTGAACAAACTGTGACACGTAATGGGCAGGAATTTCATAGGCTTGCACACCCGTCCTGACATCCGCTGGAACCTCGACTTTTGGGACAAGTGTCAGAGGGACCTCTCTCATAGGCAACTGAGAAGTAGGCAACTCCGAACGCTTACTAAGCAACAGAGCCATCTCGAGCGATAAAACAGCCGAAGAAGTGTCAAATGAAAAAGCTCTCTTATAAATACTCAATAACTCTGCGGGACAACAAACCTGTCTTTTTACACACTCATCCTGTAGGTACTCTACCATTATCTGTATCACTTTCCTCTGCATTTCTGTTACACCAACACGTTTATACTTTTCTTGGCAAAGATGTATTTTTCAAACAGTTGTCTACAGAGACAGCATAATGGAAAGGGCACATTGCCTCCAATTAAACACAATGTCTTTCAATCTTGCTATGAGTATTCTGGACAGTCTTGCAGAACTGTATGCCATAGATTTGTATTTGGCAAGAGTCATGGTCAGATGGCAGACTTGTGGACCCTCCCTGACACATACACTAAAAGGGACCATGTTCCTACACACCGTGCAAATGTTTCCTGATACCTCTGTTGGAAGAAACATGGTCAATGCAGTGGTGAATGAAATGTCTACCTGACATGGAAATGTAAAACAAAATATGAACATCTATCCAATGTATTCACTTGTGGACCAACCTTCCCTCCTGTCACATTAATCTCTCACTGCACCCTGCAGCTACCATCCCACACATGCATGCATCATGCTGCATCAGATGGGGTGCAGTTTGAACAGATGATGGGAAGACATGTCCTTCAACACTACACTCATAATTGCATCATGCCATTTCATCATGTGAATACTACTGAAGAACAGCAAATGGACGCAGGTGTGTTTATAAATTAAATTGACACAATTCTTGAACAGAAGCCAGAGCGTGCTTCCACTACTTCACCACATGTAGCCAGGCCATTTGGGTTCCCGCCAGGCTTATATTTCCATCAGTCGTGATGTTATCCCAGATTCTTGTCAGCTCTCAAGAGCATCTTGTTTTGGCTCAGTTCCTGGTCACCCAGGATGCCAACTTAATACAGTGGTGAGGCTGGTAGGGGTGATAGTGGGTCATGCGAGTACCTGATCAGAGGAACTCCAATGGTACAATTGAGGTGTAGGTGTCTAGATGTGGCAGGTGAAGTGGGGTGAAATGGTGCACAGTGTATCAGCAGGAGGTGACAGATAGTGGCGGTCAGCCATTTACTCCAGGACAGTTCAAATGGTCAGTCACCAAGACAGACAACCAGGAAGCAGGAATTACCATGTAGAGATGGCAATACAAGGCTGGAAGAGGCAACAGATCAGGCAAGACAGGAGGATAAGCAAGGTACAGGTAGTATCCACAACACTACAAGGCAGTAGATGGAGTAAAGTGGAGGAGAGGCCCTCAGCACATAAGATCTACAGAGAGCACTATGTGCGCAATGCGTGTGCTGTTTTGTTGAACGGCAAATCATATTTTGCCTCCTTTATTGTATATATTGGCCTAAGCCCAGTCGCTCTGCGAAGAAATCTGTGTTTTCTTCGCAAGGACTTGAATCTGAGAAGGAGATGCATACCAGTGACAATGCCTCCAGATGGCATAGTAGACACCAGGCACCCTCCATGACACCTAGCTCCATGGAGGATCATATGCCTTGGGGTGGAGGAGTGTCCTCCAATGGCACTGCTGCTGGGGATGAGGATGTATGTGAGGCCAATCTGCTGGACACCTCAGCAGTAGAGGGACATTAAAGTGCTTTCCAGGAGACAGAGGAGCTACATAGACTGGAGAAGTCAGTTGTGGTGTCAGGGTTGGGAGTGGAGGGGGAGGAGAAGGACATTGTCAGGTTGAAGATCTGAGGGGGGTGTGAATGCTGCATACTCGAGCATGAGACAAGAGGCTATACAGGACATTGTGTAGATGTCAGCACATACTCCTCTCCCAGCACAGCTGCAACACTACATAACTTCTCTGATGCCTCCTCCCAGACAATGACCAGTTCCTCTGTGGGTGCCACACGACAGCAGGCTGCATAACCTGATAGAGAGGTGGTCATGCTATTCACCTACCTGGAAGATGAACTGAGCAGGTATGCCCTCTTTAGATGCACCACTTTAATGAACCCTCTCATCCAACTCCATATCTGTGCCTCAGGCAACCACAAGTGGGACCTCCATGCCTTATATATGCTATGGCTCCTCTGTTGCTTTTCTGCCATTGGCCTCTTTGGATGTTCCTATGTCGGTGGTGGAGGTAGAGGTCCATATTCAAGCCTGTGTCTCTGTGGCCTCTAACAACACAGCCAAACTCTTAAAATCTGCAAGGAGCTGGCCAATCCTACTGCAGTCTCAACCTCTCCTGTTCCCTCCCAGACTCTCTGTATGGCTCTGGCTTCTCATTTCACCACTAAAACTCAGGACATCCTGTCTTCACTTTCCTCTTCCTCTCTATCTACCTCTACCTCTCCCAGGCCCCCTTTGGCTGCCTCTCCCTCTCCTCTACCTTTTTTCTCGTTCTCTCTGACAATACCTGATGATGTTTCTAGACAAGTCTGATCTATGAAAGTGTCATCCAAACAGGTATTCCCCAGCTCTTCCAGAACCATCAAGAATCACATTGCCACCTTTGCGCCAGCCTTGGCCCATGTCTGCAATCACTCTTTTGCCACTGGATCTTTCCCCTCTCCGTTCAAGCACTCCTTTGTGCACCCCCCTAAAAAAAACCTTCTGCCGATGCCACTTGTCTGGCAAACTATTGCCCGATTTCTATCACTCCTTTCCTGGGCAAACTCCTGGAAAAGCTGGCCATCTTCCAGATTACTCTCTACACTGAATCTGTTAGTTTTCTCCATGACCATCAGTCTAGCTTCAGAGCAGCCAGAAGCACGAAAACTGCTCTCATGAACACCTGTGAATATCTGCTCTCTAACCTTGACTCCAGCTCTCTCTCTATCCTCATCTTCCTTGAACTTTTCTCTGCTTTTGACATGGTCAATCACACCACCCTGATGAATCGACACCGCAAGAACGTGGGCATCACGGATCAGGCCCTGAGGTGGCTGACCTCCTTCCTCCTGGACTGACCCTCCCGGGTCCAACTTAGGTCCTTTCTATCCACCACCTCTTTCTCCACAGGTGGTGTCCCCCAGTGCTCTATCCTTTCACCCTGGCTCTTCAATGTATATTTGTCCCCTTTGGCCTACTTGATCTCCACCTTCTCCTTTAACTTTCTGTGTTATGCTTATTGCACTCAGCTCTCTTTCAGGCTTCCCTCAGCCTCCTCTACTCCCTCAATCATACTTGACTGTCTATCCGCTATTCAGGATTGGTGCCCCTCCAACGATCTCTGCCTAAATGCCAGTAAAATGGAGATCTTTCTAATTGGGACCCCGTTCCTGATTTCCCTCTCTCACTCTGGCCACCCTCCTTGGGCACCCTACCCTAGCCTTCCTGTGGGGCAAAAAACCTTGGTGTCATCTTCAACTCCACTCTATCCTTCTCTCCTCACATCGTGGACCTTGTCAAGAAGGCCCACTTCCATCTGAACCTCCTCAGAGGTATTATCCCTTTTCTCACTTACCCCCAGAAGCTCACGGTTTCCAGAGCCCTGGTTCCCTCCAGGCTGGACTACTGCAACAACCTCTTTCTCAATCTGCCTACCTCTACTCTTCGCTCTCTGCAACTGATCCAGAACAGGACTGCAAGACTTATGCTTGACCTCAAGCCCAGGTACTGTATCTCTCCAGGCCTGAAATCTCTCCACTGGTTCCCGGTGGCTGCAAGGATCAAGTTCAAGACCCACTGCATCATACACAAGGCTTTCTGGGGCCAGGGCCACACTATATCCAACTCTCTCTGCCGAAGTATCTTTCTTCTAGTGCCCTTCGCTCATCTACCTCCAACTTTCTGAGGGATATACTCTTCTCCAGACAGAGAGTGGGGGGGGGTGGGTAGATCTCTCTCTTCTGCAGGTCCCTCCCTCTGAACATTCTCACTGCCCCGCTAAGACTTGAGCCAGAACACCTGAAGTTCTGGAAGCGGCTCAAGACCTTCCCTTTCTCCTCTGCCTTCTCTCTCTCTCGCTTCCTTGCTAACTTACCTGTCTGCTGGCTGCCTGGTTGCTTCGTACTCTCACTGGTTACCAGCCTCCTTCATGACCAGTCTTCCTTGCACTGCCTCCTGGCCTACCATGCACATAGGGGCTATAACTGTAACCCATACAGCCCCTTGCCTCCTTGCACCTACCCAGATTTGTGCACCATGGCTGCACTTAACCAGAGCCATGCTGCCCTGATCGCACTTCCCCCTCGCCTCTCCCTTGCACTTCTCCATCTCCCTTCCCCCTGCACTTCTCATTGTCACACTTGCACATTCTGAAAGACACAAGGCCTGGTAGGATCAGTGACTTTTCTTGATTTATCTTCCGTCCCTGACCTGTGACGCATAGAAACACTTGTGTACAGGTGCGTTATAAATGTCATATGATATCATACTCAGGAAGATGAAGTGGACATTTTGATTGGACTGCAGGGGGTGTTGAAGGTATCTCGCCTGCCATGGTGTCCGATGATGAAATGACTGTGGTGGTCGAAAGTGTCAATCCAGGATAGGGCAACATGAGTTGCTGTCTCTGCAGCTGATCATCTTTGTGGAGGGAGAACCAGTGCCTGAGAAGGTTTAATATTTCCATCAAGGCAGATGGGAATACGTTACAGATCAGGAACACCTGTGCAAGGCAGGAGGCTGGGCTACGGTTGCAGATACAGGGGCAGATGCGTAAGAAGAAATGAGACAGCAGGAGGAGGAGAGGCAGGGAGCATGGGCAGCAACATGTAAGGCTGCAATTCCCAGGGCCGTGGCAGAAGCAAAGGACAGCATGGCCCTTGCTTGGGTTTCAATCGTGGAAGAGTCCCTGCGGGCTGCCTCAGACAGTGTGACGAAGATGCGGCAGGCCCTGGAGACACCCAGATGGAGAGAGAAGCCTGTCTCCAAGAGACCACTTTGGAAGGAGAGGTGGCCTTAGCTCAAGCATCAGCAGCAGTAGAGGAGGACCTATGATTTCTGTCTGCATGTGTGTAGTTTTGTGGGTTTATGTATTATTTGGGACAGGTAGGGTTAGTTTTCTTTTCAACTTCGTTGGTGTCTTTTTGTACATATGCTCTTATTGTTCATACCCTGTGTGCTTTTCGTACATTACTTACTTTTGTTGTTTGGCACATCTTCTCCATGTTTCAGGATATTTTGTATGATTGTCACAAGGTTAGATGCAATACTCTGTGGGTTATTCTGGTAACTGATATGTTCGTCCGGTGCATGTGTCTCTGCTTCATGGCACTTTGTAGGTATATATCAGTGTATGCAGACTGTACTGCTACCAGGTGAGACATTCACAGTTTTTACATTTTGGAGTATCTGGCCAATACATTTCTTGCTTTGCAACTTCCATTGTGTGGTAGCCATGCAAGCTGATTATTACTGTATGTGATGGGTGGGTGAGTAGGTGGTGTGGGCTGTAAGAAACTATGCACAGTTCACTGACTTGGTTATATGGGGATGTACACATTGATGGGATCAGTTGGCAAGGGATGATTGCAAGGGTGTGTGAAAGTAAACCTGGGGGAATCCAGACAAATATGCAGCAAGGAATGTGCATGCAAAGGCAACGTGCAGATGATGTAGCAAGCAGTTGAACAGGTTGAATGAACGATTCAGCGGAGGGTGCTTGGAGGTAGGTGTTGTAGGTAAGTCATTTCCTGGGGATGATGGTTTTGGGCTCATGCTTGAGAGGTTTAAGTGTGTTGGCGAGTCAGATGTTGATGATGAGGAAGTTGCAGGGTTTGTGTTCATGGACAGAGAAGGCCCGAGTGCCTTTCCTTCCTTCCTGGCACAGCATAGTAAGATGCAGAAGTAATCAGGAACTTGGCTTGGGACTTGAGGGGAACAAGCTTGTATATGGTGCATGCTATTTTGAAGGTGAGTTGTGTTTCAATGTGGCCCACTGTTGTTTGATGGGGGTTAGCTCTGTTACACTTATCAGTCTTTTCTTAGATGATGGTGCAATATGTAGATTACCTTTCTGGTATTTAAGACCTATCCCCATAAAAGGCTTTGCAGGAGGCATAGAGGCCAACAAGGTGGGATGGGACCTTGGTTGGAACAGGAAATTGTATTTATTTTGCTGGATTGAGAGAATTGTATTTCATGAGAGGTGCAAATTGCTACTGATGTTTTCCCTGGTGTATTGATATGGAGAGGTGACTGTTGTGTGACACAAGTGCCATTGCATAGGAGGACAGATAGTGGAATGGGTTGTAGGTGATGTGAACTTTGCCCCACTAACCTATGCTGCCATTGCCCTTTCTTTCCTTTTTTTACTGTTAGGTCACTGGCCTTCCCTCAGCCACCCATCTTAAGGGTAGTATTGACATTCTGCAGTATAGTGCCCGTGCGGACCACTTTGCACCAAGAGGTAGCACATCCAGATGGAGTGTGTCCACAAAACACACATACAACCGTCCACAGAGAATTCAAATACCATGGGATATATCATTCTGTTGTGGCTGTTGTGGGTCCACAAGTGCATGAATCAGAAACTATACTATGTTGAGTGACAGGGACAATATCTATGGTGACCATCCTCTCTGCATCCGTACTCCTGAACTTTCCATCTACAGCAATCATCCTTAGCTGGCACTTATCCACAGCTCCCTCCATTCTGGCACCCTCACCTCACCACTGAAGCTTGTGAAGTGTTTTCAATTGGCAAGTAAACAAGAGTGGGCCTACATTGGCTCATTAATTAGTGTCAAAATTTGCCATTGAATGTTTCCTCCTTGAGGATCCAGTGGTCACATGTGTTCTCCAACAGATGTAGGCCAACTAACATCTTTCAGTGTAAGCAATGTTGCCTCAGAGGAAGGTGCTGCACACGCTTCTTCCAACAAGACTCTTGTTTGATCTGTTTCTGATGTAAATGTCTTTCCCAGCACAATTCTGTATGTTGGGGTACCTCTCACTTAGCAGTCCCTCTTTCTAGTGCCTTGATGTTTCTATGAGGAGCATTTGCATGGCCGGGCCACACAAACTGTCTTTGGCTGGTGCTTCCTTTGGCAGCTATTCATTGAGGTATTATGTACGATTGTGTCATGCAATTCCTGAAGTCACCTGTTTAGAGCTTTCCGCTGTGGTGCAATGTTGGTTCACGGCACAATCTCAGACTGCACTAGGGGATGATGTTACAGTCACAACGTGTTTACTTTGTGAAGTTGGATTTTGCGCTCTGCATTGTTAACGTTAGTGCTAAGCCTTTGTCCTATTTTTTTCAACTTTATTTCTCAATTAGGCCCTCAAAGTTTTTTCACAGCAATGCTTTCAGGAATTTCAGTTTCAAATTGTTTTCACTTTGTGAATTACGTTGTTCATTCTAATGCACGGGCAAAAAAAATGACAGTCAATGGTTTGCAGATTTGACAGTTGCAAAAGCGTATCTGAACTTGCTGTGGGGTGCCGGCATAAGGAGACAGACACAGTGTTGGGTTGTTCAAATATACTTGTATTGAAATGATATATGGGGTTGGAAAAATGCCTCACTAGCCCTAACTCTATGAGGGGTTTCTTGCCTCAACAGTTTGCCCTATTTTTTAAAAACAGTGACACACACTAGAAAGCTACTGCACCATGACAAGGGCAGTTTGGCATATTAAAAGCGCCAGGGCAAAAATTGCCCTAGTGCAAAAAAGATGCCTTTCTACTGCATGCTTGCACCAGGGAAAAGATTGCCCTAGTGCTAATATGGAATGGTATTAGCACTAGGGCAAACTTTGCCCTGATGCAAAAATGCATCAAAAATGTATATTTTTTGCACTAGGGCAATTTTTGCCCTGGTGCTTTTAATATGTCAATCTGCACTTGTCATGGTGCAATAGTTTTGTAATGTGTCCCAGTGTATTTAGAAATATGGCAAACTTTGTCCTAGTTCTAATACTGTGCAACTTTGCACTTGCACTGGTGCAAAGTTTCTGTAATCTGGCCCCTGGTGCTCCACAATATGCCAAGAGGGACAATCCCCTTCCCCTGGTCTTATTCCCAAGGCTAAGATGATATGTTTCTCCTCTTGGCGCCCCTTTATCCAGCTCCTTTTTGGTGTTTGTTATTACACGCTTGGCTTATTCTCCAACCAAATATGTTAAGTCTTCTGTTTTGGTTTGCCTAAGTCACAGCCAAGGTGGGCTCTCCTATCCAGGTCGATGTATTTCTCTTGTCCGTCTGCTGGCCTTGGGTTTCATAAACTAACAAAGATTCTCTTTTTCCTATTTTCAAAAAGCCATGAAACAAAAGGGAAATTGGCTTCCGAACACTTTATCGTGGCTACTGCATGTTCCCTTTATGCACATTTATATACTTTTAGCCCACGTTCCCCACCCAGTTACTATAATTACTATCCACATATTACTATAATATAATTAAACCATATAACAAGTACATACAATACACCTGAAATAACAAAACTCACCCTGAACCCCCAGCCATTGGATAGGTGTCCACAGACACCGAAATTGACTGCTGACTCTGTGGCACCTGCATATCCTATTTTCAACTAAAACTATAAAAAAAGCTCCTTATCATCTTCATTCCATTCCCTTTCGGTTTCTATGCCCTCTTTCAGCCTCAAATAACCTCAAATGCATGTTTTCAAGCTGCTCATGCACAGCCCTGTCCACGGACTACCACAGTGTTTGCAAAACGGGGGGCACCCACGCTCACTTTTTTCACCTAGAAAAACTGCTCCATATCATCTTTATTCCACCCCCATTCTTCCCAGCCACTCTTTCGACCACCAAATAACCCCAAATGTGTTTTCCAGACTTTTTTCCCACTGCGCTGTCTCTGCAGACACAGGCTGTCCGCGGATCCAACATGGCGACCGTTTCCAAAAATAGGACGCACCTCACGCTTTTCACCATCCAAACAGCGGGCGCGTCCCATGTCCATGGAGATCACGCCGCACCCTGATTGGCCCATGGGGCTGTCCGCGCAGCCAATTGGGAAGTGAGTCTACAGACCCAGATATCAATAATTTATTTGGACCTACTTTTTGGCCGTTTTTAAAAAACTACTGGACAGATATACACCAAATTTAGAAAAGCATGCTTTTGGGACCAAGCTGCCGTCCCTGCCGCTAATTTGGTGAAAACCATCCAGTGGTTTGGCTTTAGGGTTTATAGTCATTGCATTGAATGCCAAAGCATCGAATGCCTTACCATCTAAAAAAAAGTGTCAAAAAAGCATTGAATGCATTTTTTTATGGTGGTCCCCGCAACCCCTCTTTTTTAAAAAAAAATAAACCCTTTACCTTAAAAAAACTGCATTAGATGTTTTTTTTCTATGCTTTTTTTAGATGGTAAGGCATTCGATGCTTTGGCATTCGATGCTATGAGTAGATACCGGCTGTAGGTGTGAGCAAAATTCTTTTTCCTTTGCGTCCATGAGGAAAACCCCACATTTTGGGACACCCCCTATTACTTTGCCCCCAATAAATGAAACCTCACCAAACTTTGCAGAATCAATCCGAGGGGGCAGTATACTATTTTTGCAAAGTTTGGTGTGGATTTGTCTAGGGGGGGGTCAAAGTTATAAACCTCGCAAAAAGTGCTCTTCCTATGGGTTGAGCAACTTAACCATAACTAGACGGCCGCTACCACAGGCCGTGTAATATATATTTTATCCTTTTAGAGAAGTTGAAGTGCATATATTTCCTTTCCATAAAGAAAAAATAAATTTTTGGATATGGACACTTTAAATGGGGGAGAACAAGTGAGCTTCACTTTTGTGGAATAAAACCAATAGTAATATATCACATTTGTATAGAATGCAATTTGGCCATGCAAGTCCTCCAGTGTTCACGCCCACCTGAAAGAAGGAATTAAATATTGTAAAAGTACCCAGAATATTATGGAAAGCATTTTGTCTCTAGAGAAGTGGAAGTGCACGCACTTCACTTTAATACAGCAAAAGTGAATTTCTAGATGTGAATATTGTAAAGGGGTGAAAGAGGGAGCATTATTCCCCCAACTCCTTTAGTAAGTAATGCATAAAAGCATCAGAATGGGTCCTATTGTGCATTACAAAAAATATCACGAATGTGGTCTGAACCACTACTGTACACTATCCACTTTCACCATTAAAACAAGGAAGAAATAGATGAAAAAATCAAATATATATAACAGGGGACAGATTACCAAAGATTTGCACTTGTACAAAAAAGTGGAGAAAATGAATTTAGCACCGGTTTTGCTTCTTTGTTAATAGCGAATAGCGCAAAAAGGTTTAGCCCCAATTGATATAAGCTAAAAACAGGTTCACCTGGGAAAAATAGGAGCCGGCTGTTTCATTTATGATGTGTGCTGCATAAAATTTTAAAAAGTAGGAGACTCCTTTTGTTGTATGTTATTCAGCAAACAGTACACAACAGCCCGATTCATTTTTGCTTGCGGGCAAACCTTTTTAGATAATATGGATTGCAACAAAATCGGTTTGCTCCATTTTGTATTATCAAAGCATTTGCTCACTTTTCAGCACTAGTGCAAATCTTTGATGATCTGGAGCCAGGTGGTATTTCTGGAATATCTCTGGCAGTATTCAAGCAATAGCAATAACGCTACCACCGCGGCAGTGATGAAGTGGATTTTGGGTGGATTTTCAGGAATACCAATACCAGTAGTGGTAACTAATGCAAGCGGTATGCCTGCTTAAAAGCCACACAACTCATAATGAGGCCCAAAGTCTCTTTATTAGGAATCAATATATGGATCAGTGCAATGACAGTCAGCTAAAGTAAACATCTGCTTGCAGTGTGATAAGTGTTTGTTAAACTGTCACAGCTGCAATCACTTATTATTTTACACAGTTATTAATGGTTTAGTGTACGAGTAGAAATGAATATTTTTAAACAGACTGACACAAAGCTATTCAAGGGACAAGTTACCATTTTGTACTGTACATTCCTTCAAAACCTAAACTGGGCATATTTCCTCATATAAAGTAAATATTAGGCTCACACTTTTTCATTTCACTGATCCCACGATGAAAAACGATGTCCTCAATTCGTTATTGGAAGTCTTGTTGGTTATACCTCAATTTGTTGAGTCTACACCTCTTAATTTCTTATGTAATACCTCCTACTGTGTCATCGAGCCCATTGCATTTTGTGATGTGGGGCGTATAGATTTAAACCCAAAGAGGACCCACAGAACAAAGGAGACTATGGACCACATTATAAATGTGCCGGTCTGGAAACAACAGTGCCGTTAAGCTTACCGGACCCGTTGTTTCTGGACCGGCACACTACAACGCTGCAGGCGGGTGCTGTCCCGCCCGGCAGGTCAGTCGCAGGTCAGTCGCAGAGTTTTCAAAGGAGCACCAGCACCGTTAGCAACGGTGCTGGTGCTTCCCTGGTCCCCATTCCCATAGAGTCCTAGTGGACTCTATGGGAATGGAGAACAACATTTTACCGGCACCTGACAGTCCGGGCCGCCAGGGATGTAATCCCCCGGTGGCACCGGGAGGTCAGGTGCCAGTAAATTATTCTGAGTCCGGTGGCAACCCACCGGTAGCACTGGCAGGGTTACCGCCGGACTCGGAATGAGACCCTATGTATCTCTTCCTTCTTCCTCCAGCTCACTGCCCTGCTCCTACCCTTCTGCCACAAACTCTGCTTTCTACATTTTGATAACTATCAATAAGGCGAGAGCAGTGGCCTCATTAAGAAGTTTATGCAATCATGAAGAGCGATAAAACATTTTTATTAGGATAAATATGTCTGTTTAGCGTACACAGATAGGGAAGCTATTCAGTATTTTCCATACGTTTCTGAGTGCAGAAATAATATAGAGGACTCCAGATTAAATTATGTAAATGAATTATATCACAAGTATGCATCATCGTTGCATGCAAAACCAGTGCGCTGTGTCTTAATTTTCTGGACTGATTCTGCTGCCTCTCCAACCTCAAAAAATGTGAATGGGCGTGAGAACATTTTTTAAAGCACGCAACACAGAACACACCCTCACATGATAACTAAAAGCATGTTCTTTCCAGTAACACTATGGCCCTTATTACGACCCCGGTGGTAAGTAATGTACATTACCGGCATGGCGCAACTAACGTGTCCATGCTGGCCTGAAGCCGTAAAAAGCGGCACATTACGACCCATCGGGCACGAGCATTGCGCCATGCCGGTAATGTAAACTGCGCCATGCCGGTAACGCCCCCAAAATGGCACCTACCGGCATCGTATGCCGCGCAAGGTGCCCCACCGCCATCCCTCCCTCCGATATAAGCGGTGACCGCAATTAGCGGTGACCACAATCAGCGGTGACCACAATCAGCGATGACCGTAAATAAGCGGAACCGGAAGTTGCGACATCGCGGCAGAATGGGAAAGAGCCCGGCGGCCATCTCCAAAAACACAATCCATTGGCATCCTCCGCAACCAGTGGACATCTGACCCTGAGAACTGGCAGAAAACATCAGCTACATCTACCCTCGAGAAAATGCCTAAAGTTGTCAAGAAAAGTTGTGATCGCCAGCGGCAGGACCGTTTCAGCAGGGAGGAGCTGAACATGTTGGCGGAGACACTCAAGGAAAACGCCGCTGTAGTCTTTTCCACCCAAATGACCAGACCAGCAATTGCACAGAAGAAGGCCATATGGGCCCTAGTTGCACAGGGGGTCAGTGCAGTGGGAACAGCACCCCGCAACATGAGACAGTGCCGTAAGCGGTGGGATGATCTCTGTCTCTGCGTTAGCAGCATCCTGTCCGCCAACAGGAACATGTGCATGGCAACCGGCGGAGGATCAGAGTCCCCAATAAAATTGCAGCCCTGGGAGGAAATATGTGCTAGTATAATCGGCATCGAGTGCATCGAGGGGGTAGGAGAAATGGAGAGAGGAGCCTGACATCAGGCGATGCAGGTAGGTGCCTCAAATCAAGCCATGCAAAAGTCACTAAAGTCCATATTCATGTGAAGCACAATGTTGCCTAATAGTTTTAATGCGACACATCAGCAGAAGACTGCCTTCATCCATTTCTGACCTCCACCCTGTACACACGCAGTATGCACACCCTAACTGTAGGCACCCACATACCTCCATGCTACTTCCACACAAGAGGGAGACAACCTGTATGTCCCAGTCTCCAATGTGCAGCATCTAGTAATCAAAATGATGGCAGTCATCACAATGCCCGCTCAATGTCCGCAGACCCATCAATAAGACTTTCCCTCCTTTGCTCCACCACATGCTCCCATTCTGACCTCGACGAGGAAGACACTACTGCCACCAAACCTCCCAAGAAGGCCAGGACCGCAGTGCCAGCACACCAACCCTCCACCTCTGCTGTACAGACCAAACCCACACAGCAGACAAAATCTGTGGGAAAAACACAGGACAGGGCACTGACAGGCACAACAGAAAGCAGCACGGTACCAGCAGCAGCAGCAGACATACACCAACTGGTGGCCACAGAAGGGACTGTGTCTGCAGGAAGCAGCACAATCGGGGAAATTGCTGCCATTGCAGCTTCCTCTGACAGTGATGCGGGGATTGATTAGGAGATCGTTGTAGGACCCCCCCCACTGCCCACCCTCATTCCGCCTACCTGTCCCAAAGCAGCCAGCATGAAGATGCCACACAGGGGCAATCAGATGTTGAGTCTTGGCCAGGCTCTCCATGCTCAGTGCAAGATGTGCAGGAGGCGAGCAGCCCAATGGAAACACCACTGCCAATATCCATGGCCCAGAAAAATCAACAGTCGTTGGAGGAGATTATCACACAGCACCACCAACTCTCCTCACTTCTGACTGAGCATGTGGCAGAATGTGGGGGTGCAAGGGCAGGAATGCAGCAATGTGCAGAGACTGTGAAGGCTGCAATACAGTCCTCCACAAAGGACATCTGTGCTGAACTCGCCGCGGTGCGGCACGTGCTCTCTGAGCTAGTTCAGTCAATTAGGGACATGCGTCCCAATGAGCAGCCAGGTACCTCCTCCGCTGCAAGTTCAACCCCAAGCAGCCCCGTCCGCCGATCGGGCAGGAACCTGCGGAGCACAGGCAGGGGTGCCCCGGGGGCCGGGAGAGGGGGCTGCCAATAGTGGCCGCCCAGTGGAAAAATGCAACATTAGCCACTTCATCACAGGCATCCTAACACCTTTGCAGGGAGTTCAGGGGGGATGCGGGAGGGGGGAGTGGGTGTGTTGGGGAGTTCAGGGGGGAGTGGGGAGGGGGGAGTGGTTGTGTTGGGGAGGAATGGGGGGAGGGGGTGCGGGGAGGGGGGAGTGGGTGTGTTGGGGAGTGGAGGGGGGAGGGGGGAGTGGGTGTGTTAAACCAATTCACATTTCCAATACACTTTTCCCTTTTGCACAAATCAAATGTGTGGACATTGATCATTGCGTATGTGTGCTTTATTGGTGTACAGTCCACAGTGTGCATGTCCCAGACACGCACAGTGCCCCAAGTGCCGTCTCCATGTTACACACACCAGCCGCGTGTGCTAGAAGCATTGGTCAATGATATTTTGATGCATTTCACGCCCCTCCTGTGCATCGCTGCCTCCCTGAGGTGCTGCCCCATCCAAATCCTCCTCATCCTCATCGTCAGGTGGTTGCAGTTCAGCGTCAGGGGGCAGGGCCACATTTCGTCTGATGCACATATTGTGTAGCATGACACATGCCATGACGATCTTTTCAACCTTCTCATGGCGGTACAGGAGTGCCCCACCAGACCTGCTGAGGCAGCGAAAACGTGCCTTCAGTAGGCCGAATGCCTGCTCAATCACCACACGGGTACGTGTATGTGCACGGTTGAAGTCCTCCTCGTGCTGGTTCTGTGGGTTCCGGACTGGTGTAAGGAGCCACCTCTTCAGGGGATAGCCTGCATCACCTGTATGTGGGAAACAATGTATGTGTCAGTCATGACATCAAATACCAAACATGATGTGCCACCATGGCATGCATTTGACTTTTACTTCGTACCAATTTTACATGCACACATGGATTCACACTATGTGACCGGTATATGTGTATTGCTCTCATGGACTGTTTCGCTTGCCAACAACCAATGTATGCAGGGGGGTCAAGTGCCTTGTGAGTGCCCATCCACTGTGTTCGTTCATGGCGTTTGTTTTGGTGACCTGGCACGTGTCCTGTGATATCAACGCTCACATTATGGCAACATTGCTGTCAGCCTCATGATGACCCCAATGAGCACTACTGATGTTGATAGGGATATTTTTGGTGCCTTGGTGTCTGTGTAATGGTGTATTGATGTTTCTGTCCATCATGTGCCTCCTTTGTGCGCAGTTATGGGGGACAGGCCTTTCAGGTGATGGTATTTGGTGCTGTGCATGTAGGTGCATTATGTTGAAGTCAATGTGTTCTGAAGGTCTGAATCGGTACAATGCACTTGCAGACGGTTGTGTCATGGTTGGGACACACCTTCATTCACATGGTAGGGCTGCTTACATCGGGCATTATGTGTACAGGTGTCAGGTGACGTTTGTGCTGCTTTAGGGTATGAGCTGGCTCCATTGCCTCTGCTACTCGCAGCCAGGTTTTATATGCATCACCCCCCCCCTTTCAGCCAGGTAAAGTATGCATCATCCCCCCCCCTTTCAGCCAGGTAAAGTATGCATCATTCCCCCCCCCCATTTCAGCCAGGTAAAATATGCATCATTCCCCCCCCTTTCAGCCAGGTAAAGTATGCATTGGTACGTCAATCACATACCCACTTCACATTTCCATGTCCATGACATGAGACTCACCGAGTAGCCAGGATCTTGGCCCTGCATGTCGCTCCATGTAGCGTGGTATTGTGGAGTTACGCAGGACCATTGAATCATGGGTTGATCCGGGGAATCGGGCACAACAATGTGTGATGATCCTGTTGGAGTCACAGACCATTTGCACGCTGATTGAGTGAAATAGTTTACGGTTGCGGTACGGTAACTCCATGGCATATGGCACCACCAATTCCACATGGGTGCAGTCGATGGGTCCAATGCAACCAGGTATGCCGGCTAGTGCATGGAAACCCACTTTGGTGTTTGCAATCTCCTGGGCAGACCGTGGTAATGAGATGTGGTTGTCTGTGTGCTTGAGGAGGGCATCAAGCACTTGGATCAGTGTACGTGAGAATAATGGTTGTGAAATGCCATGCAAGTGCCCCACTGTGTGCTGGTAGGTGCCTGTGGCCAGGAAGTGGAGCACGGACACTACATTCAGTAGGGGTGGGATGGCGGTGGGTGTTTCTATCATGCTGACGATGTCGCTGTGTATCATGTCCACGATGGTGGTGATGGTGTCCCGGTCCAAACGGTACAGGGTGTGGATCTGCTCAGCGGTGAGGTTGAATGGACTGGCTCTGATGCGTGGTATTGGGGGCTGCCTGCATGGTGGCACTGGCTGTGCTGGTGGGGCTTGGTGGCCCTGCCTTGCCCTCCTTCTCCTCCTGCGTCTCCTCTGTGCAACCTGTTGTTGTTGTTGTTGTTGTTGTTGTAGTTGTAGCACTTGCATTGCAATCAGGTCCTCCAGCCCAAACATTGCTAGTCCTATTGGAATCATTGTGGAGTGTGACTGGGTGTGGGAAGGGGTGGGGTGTGCTCATTTTGTACTTGGTGAGTCTGTATTGCCTCCACCTGTGCTGATTCTGTGCACCTGTGGCAGCGGATACACTGCACATGGCCATTTACGGTTGGTTCGCAATGGCGGAATTAGCACCATGGTGGTAAGGTACTTGATGGCGTTAAGTGCATGTACGCTTGGTTCGTGATTCGCGTACCTTTGCGCGATGCCGTTATTTATGGCGTGGAAGGTCGCGTGCGCGTGACCATGGTGCAGTTAGCGGCACCGTTAACTACGATGCCGCTAATAGCACTTTCACGGGTCATAATCGGACCTAGTGGAAAACGATGCCGGTAATCATTTACCGGCATCGTTTTTCGCTTACTGCCGGGGTCGTAATGAGGGCCTATGTCTTTCTATTTTATTGTCAAAATTAGTTTACTTCACACCATATTTACATTCAAGAAGAAAAAATGCATAGCATAACTTTAAAAAACACACTGATGAACTGGAGATTCAAGAAACCTTCACAAACATTTCATAGAACGCTTTAACAGAAAGAAATCTTATATTGCGCTTCGTCTCATTAGGATTTGGTATTGATTGGCCATTCTATCCAACTGCTACAGTGACCTGTCGTGTATAATCTACCATAACAAAAAATCATATTGCTCAATTATGGCTTTCATTTTATGGTCCTCTAAAAAGTTGACTTCACTTTTGGCAACATTTAGGTGTCCACATTTTAAAAGCAAGCGCTTTAATGACTCACCGGATTACACAGTCCACACACCCATGCTGTTTGAGGGAGAATTTTTCGGGCAACAAATACGTCTCTAATTCTTGAGTATTTACATGAGATTGGAGAAAGACACACTTAGATTCTCATAGATTCTCTATTCAGAACGTCTGACCAATATCTTGGGCGACATTGGAAACCTGTGCAACCTTGCGACAGCTGTCCTGAACACTGCTTGTCCATCTGATATGCACTGTCCTCAGATCCATCCGTTCTGCAGTGGTTTAAACTATATCATTTTAATAGTTTGGTTGAGGGCTAATGAGCGCCTCATATATCACCAAAGCAACGTTCGAATGGAGACATGCCTAACACAAGGGCAATTCTGCAGAACCGGAGTGCCAGCCCAGAGGTGGTCGAACAGAACATGTAAATATGACAAGGAAAAGAACCCCAAGACAAACATTTTGTTTACTAAATTGATTTTTCATACATAGTGCACAAAGTCTCAAAAACAAACGTGTTTCACCCACACTTTCATTGCCAGAGTTAGGGAATGAAAGAAAAATCCTACCTTTGTAAAATATAGTTCCACACTATAGTTAAGGTGTGTAGCTAGTTCCCTAGGAAACCCAACAAATGAATTGCTAATATCTTCTGACTTGCATGACACATTTTGCTGATATTTTGCAAACAAAAACTTGGCCCTCCTCCCCTCCGCCCCACACTGAAAATGTTGGGAAAGATTTCTTGAAATGAAAAAATTGTTAAGAAAGCAAAAATAAAACAATTTTTTTGGCTTACGCCCATGCTGCAATTAATTTTCCCATAGAGAAAAACATTTCTAAGCAGCACACAAAAAAAAAACGGCTGGACATAATTGGACCAGGTATGAAGCAACTTTAGCACGAAGCGTTGAGGTGATTTCCGGAAGGGGCCTAGGGTTATTCGGTCCAGTAGTTAAAATATTTGATGGGGAAAGGGTGCCCCTTTCTCACAAAATTATAGCCATATATGTATTCCACAATCCATCAAAGAGGCTTTTCAGAAATGAAAACGCTGCCATTTGTGTGTGCTCGATGCAAGCTGTTATCACAATAATTGCAGCAATAATTACTGTGACAATGCAACAATAAAAATTGAAAAAAAGCTATTTAGAGGTGGAAAAAAGATGAAACCACATCAGCCTAGAGGCAGGGAGAGGGAAAGAGGACATTGTGTGAAGTTTGGGAGTTGTGGGTGGTTTGGGGAGGCAGTCGCAGCTTGAACAATTTCGCATTACCGCAATAATACCCAATAATTACCACAATAATAATGGGGTAGGGAAACAAAAATGTGTAATTGATATTGTGGTAATCGTGGAGCGACTACCGCAATCATTATCACAGTCATTATCGGGGAGAACAGAAACTGTGGAACAAAAAATAAATGGGGCATCTGTTGTGATCACATCTACTAGGCAGGGGGAAATAGGTCTTTTGGCCAGTGGCCCCAAAAAAACCTATTGGTGCAACATGTGCAGGGACTACGGCCAAAGTCTGTGCTCACTGGCCAGGGCCAAAGGCCATGGCCCGTTGACACTAAAGAAACCTACTGGTGCAACATATACAATGGCCTTGGACGAAGGCCATGACTCCTGGCCCTTCAATAAACTCTGGTATAAAAAAAACCTTGAAATTCATAGAAAAATCTTTAGTTAAGGGATTTCTAAGGTGATCAGATTTAACACAATAAAACCTGTGAAATTCAGCGGAAGTGGGTTGTGATGATCATTTTAACTCGGCATCCCTTAACTAAAGTTTTACAATAAATATACATAACTATTCAATGAAAGTACTTTGTTGAAGGGACGTTATGGTTGAGTTGCACCAATAAAAACCTATTAAATTCAATGAAAAAACATTGTTAAAGGGACGTTATCGCTAAGTAAAGCCAAAAACCCCCCAGAAATTCCTTCCTTTTGTACGAAGCTTTCTAAATCTCAAAACGACCCATTATCAAACATATCCCCCCAGGTAAATATACCAAATAATTCCCATCGTCTGGCAGCCCTCAATTCTGCCAAGCTAGCGCAAACATCCGCTATAATGGGTGCATTCGGAGAGTACCGGTGTAACAAGTGCACCAGTTTCAGTGTTCTGGTCCAAGTCTGCCTGCCCAATCCAACAATCAGGGCTTGAGAGCCCATACCGCATCTAGGAACCCACAGGTTCTCCTTAAGTAGAGCAGGTCTCACCACTGTCTGGAGTAGCCCAGTCTCACGGGTGATATCATCAGACAACCACATTGTCACAAAGTGAAGCTGGTCAGCCATGTAATAAAGTTCCAAATGAGGAAGCTGCACTCCTCCATCCTGATACGGAAGATATAGAGCTTTCAGTGCGATCCTGTGCCCTCTCACCCACCACAGCGAATGTCCGTGAGAATGGTGTGGAGGGCTCGAAAGAACTTAGTTTCTAAATAATAGTGCACCTTTTATTTTTAATGCCAGTTGGTTATTATCTAAATTTTGACAAATTGTACAGAAAAAATTCATAATGAACAAATACATTTAAAAAAGACTGAAAAAAAGACAAAAAAATCAGAAAAAAAGATAAAATAGATAGACAATCAAGACCTTAGATACACATCAAATTGTTGAAATTCATGACATGGAAAATGTACTGGAAAATGTACTGAAAATAATTCTTAACAACAGTTAATTCAAGTTGCAGTGATTCTCAGATAGCCCACAATAGCTAAAACTAATGAAGTTGTACGACCAGCTAAGCAAAGCTGCCAATACAATTCGTTAATATCTGCAGTATATTATGAGATAAAACAATTAAAATAAAGTTCTCGCTTCCCTGAAAGCACAACACAGCAGCACAAATGTTCTAAGGTTTCCAGTGTAGGAGTATTGTAAAAAATGGCAAGTTGTTATTTGTGTAGCTATAGGATTATAACAGAAGAGGATTTCTCTTGTGGGAATAAGGTTCCAACGGAAAAGAGTAAAGTTTTGTGAAATAGACAGATGGGGATAAATAGTTAAGAAGGGAGCAATGATTTTGGCAGCTTTATAGTGAAGTTTTAAGTGCTTTAACAAGGCATAGGAATGCATTGTATTAATTGTAGTTGGCTTATCCTGTTTATAGAGTGTTTTTACATTATCTGGATTTGTTGATAGATCACTAAGATAAAGACCTAATTCTGAGAGTGTGGACATACATCCTTCTGAAAAGAGACTTAGATGACTTAAATGACTTTCACGTTTGTTTATTATAGTGGGCCTCATTATCAGGTGGGCGATAAGTACCGGTCATTATCGGCATGGAGCAACTACCGTGTCCGTGCTGGTAATAAACTGCTAAAAGCGGCCTATTACAACCGCGCGGGCCCGAGCTTTGGCCATGCCGGTGATGACCCCACCGCCTTGCCGTAAAAGGTCAAAAAATCTCCCTTACCGGCATAGCACAAAGCGCAAATAGCTCCACTGCCATCCAAGCCATCGGAGTTAGCGGCCACTGCTATTAGCGGTCACCGTTATTAGCTGTCACCGCTAATAAGTGGAACCGGAAGTAGGGTCATCGCACAGGAACGGGAAAGAGCACGGCGGCCATCTTCAAAAACACAATCCATTGCCATCCTCTGTAACAAGGACCCATCTGACCACCACACCTCCACCACACCTCTACCTCTGCCTGCAGCACATCAAAATGCCCAAGGCACTCAAAAAAACTGGAGAGCACTTGCGCAAGGAGCGCTTCTCACAAGAGGAGTTGACCATGCTGGCCGAGACGCTGCAAGAACATGCAGATGTCGTCTTCTCCTCCGACATGTCCCGACCTGCAGTGCAGCGGAAGAAGTAGATATGGGCAGAGGTTGCGCAGAAAGTAAGTGCCGTTGGCACCACACCCCGCAATCCTAAAGATGTCCGTAAGCGCTGGGACGATCTGCGCTTATGCGTGCAGAGCATCCTCTCGGCCAACCGCAAGCTGGGGATGGCAACAGGCGGAGGTGCTGACTCCCCCATCAAGATGCAACCCTGGGAGGAGATCTGTGCAAGGACCATAGGGATGGAGGCAATTGAGGGAGTGGGGACATGGAGCGAGGAGCCCTGTGATCGGCTGATGCAGGTAGGTGTCCCAAATGAAACAATGCGAATAACAACACGATGTCCACCTGAACTGACAGTGCAATGATGTAGGGCAGGGTCCACCAGACACATATATACAAGACTGCCTACAGGCAGTGCACATCACTATCTTGTCCACATGCATGATGCACCCCATATATGTTTCACCCCAGACGCTTCGCAGCATCTCCCACCCAAAAGCCAAGCAACCCGTATGTCACTACCCCAATGGCAATCAACTGCAATTCCATATGAATGCAGCCACCCCAATGCATGCCTAATGCATGTAGAGCCATCACTAACCCTCTATTGGTCCCCCACAGGCACGCAATCAGACAGCGATGACTTGGACCCTAGGGAGAATGCTGCAACACCACAAAAGAAGGCCAGGGGCATGGAGGGAGAACACTGCCCCTCAACATCAAGGGGAAGAGACCAACCTGCACTACCGCGGAAGGGCAAGAAAACCCAGAGCCCACAGGATCAATGTGCACTACGGCCCCCACCACAGCACCCACACCAGCCACCAACACACAGGAGCCAGTGGCAGAAGGCACTGCATCGGCTGCCAGCAGCACAGTAGGGGAGACAGCTGCCACAGCAGCCGTGTTGGACGACGTGGCAGATGTTCTGCCGCATCGCGCAACTACCGCCACAGGCCCCTTGCATTCACCACAACTCTCCCATGCAGCTTGCAGAACAGCAGCATCCATGGGCTGTCTCCTGGGGATTCATGGCCCGGCATTTTCACCCCAACGCCAAGTGTGCACGAGGAACAAACCATGTCGGTAACCCCTCAAACATCCACCACTGTCCCGACCAGCCAAGAGGGGATCAGGGCAATTCAGAAGTGGCAGGAGGAGCTGACAGGGCTGTTGACACAGCACATCACGGAATGTGGGCGGGCTAGGGATGACATAAGGGAATGAGCTTCATCCCTCAAATCAGCAATTGAGACCACCTCAAAGGACATTTGCAGTGAACTGGCAGCTGTGAGGCAGATCCTCACACAAATGGTGGCAGCAATGGAGGCCTTGCGTCCGGCACAGGTGTTGGAACAACCTGGGACATCTTCCAACACGAGCTCCACTAAGTCCAGCCCCGTGCGTAGGTCTGGCCGGAACCTGCACAGGTGGACAGGGGTGCACCTGGCACTGGAAGAGGGGGAGGGCTGTAGGTTCAGCCAGACATACTGGTCTCATGTGGACTTATGGTGCACACCAGTGCACACCATGTGTGGGGGAGTTGAGGGGGGAGGGGGAAGGCGGAGAGGGTGTGTGGGGAAGTTGAGGGGGGAGAGGGTGTGTGGGGAAGTTGAGGGGGGAGGGGGAGAGGGTGTGTGGGGAAGTTTAGGGGGGAGGGGGTGTGTGGGGAAGTTGAGGGGGCAGGGGGAGGGGGGAGTGGGTGTGTTGGGTGGAGGGCTTGTGCACTTGTCAGTTACATATTCTGAATACACCTGTTATGCAATCTGACTTCACTAGTGAGGACATTGCTTATTGTGCACGTGTGCTTTATTGGTGAACAGTCTACAGTGTTCATGTCCCTGACACACCCAGTGCCCTGAGTTCCACCTCCATGTCACACTCCCCATCCATGTGTGCTAGAAACATTGGTCAATCAGAGTCTGACGCATGGCACGTCCCTCCTGTGCACCGCTGCCTCCCTGAAGTGCAGCCCCATCTCCACCCTCCTCATCCTCGTCGTCAGGTGGTTGCAGTTCAGCATCAGGGGGCAGGGGCACATTCCGTCTGATGCACATATTGTGTAGCATGACACATGCCATGACGATCATGCCCACCTTCTCATGGCCATACAGTAGTGCACCACCAAGCACTTGGTTCAGCGTACGTGAGAATAATGGTTGTGATATGCCATGCATGTGCCATGCATGTGCCCCACTGTGTGCTGGTAGGTACCTGTGGCCAGGAAGTGGAGCACAGACACTACTTTCAGTAGAGGTGGGATGGCGGTGCGTATTTCAATCAGGCTGACAATGTCGTCATGTATCATGTCCACAATGGTGGTGATGGTGTCCCGGTCCAGACGGTACAGGGTGTGGATCTGCTCAGGGGTTAGGTTGAATGGACTGGCTCTGATGAGAGGGATTGGGGGCTGCCTGCGTGGTACCACTGGCTGCACTGGTGGGGCATGCTGGGCCTGCCTCACCCTCCTTCTCCTCCTGTGTCTCCTCTGTGCTGCCTGTTGTTGTTGTTGCTGGAGTTCCACTGCAATCATGTCCTCCAGCGCCAGCATTGCTAGTAGTATTGGAATCATTTTGGTGTGTGACTGGGTGTGGGAAGGGGTGGGGTGTGCTCCTTTTGTGCTGGCCCAGTCTATATTGCCTCCACCTGTGCTGATTGTGTGCACCTGTGGCAGTTGGGAACACTGCATATGCCCGTTTATGGGTGGTCCGCAATGTCGGTATTTACTCCATGCCGGTAAGGTACTTTTCGGGCTTTAGTAGGCCGTTGTTTGTATGTCCGCCTGACTTATGATGTCCTCCTGTTTACGCCATGCCGGTATTGCCGGCATGAAGGGTCGGATGCCCGTGCCCCTGCCGCTATTAGAGGCACCGTTATTTGCGGTGCCGCTAATAGCGGGTTGGCGGGTCATAATAGCCCACAGCGGTAAGCGATGCCGGTAATCCTTTACCGGCATCGTTTTTCCCTTACCTCCAACCTCATAATGACTCCCGTTGTCTTTAAGATCTGTACAAAGATGAGAACTTGTTTTCGGAGGACCTCATTTTATAATAAAGTGACACATGTATCCATAATACTCTAGTTTTCAAAGAGTAAAGGCCAAGGTCATATCGCATTATAGCAACTGAAGTGCTATTAGGCACAGAAAATATACATCTCCAGAGGTTGGCCTCAATTTGAGACAGTAGATCAAGAACCCAAATAGGTACTATTTCTATGCCATATAGGAGCTTTGGAATTATTTTCCCTTCATAACATTTTACGACTGGGATCATGGAATACCCCCCTTACCGGGAATCAACGTGTAATAACTAATTGCCCATGTCTCCTCCACGAGAGGTCAGCCATTCTCTTAATACTGTCTTAGATTCCCGTGCAGAGATGGAAATCCTAAATACTTGAAGTTTGTCACTAATTCTAACACTTCAGTATGAACTTGCCAGCAAAATCTTTTAATGAGTTTTTTGGATTTGTTTACGCAGGACATGACTTTGGTCTTAGCCGAATTTACTTGGAAACCATGAGCTACTGCAAATTTGGCAAAGACTTTAAGTAGAGGATGTAATCCTACTGGAGTAGTGTCAAAAATGAGAAAATCATCTGCGTAAGCTAGCCAACTAATTTTAAGTTTGCCAATTTTCAGAGTTGCAAGAGTTACCTGATTTAGAGAGGTAACTATACCACATAAGTATAGATTAAATAAACATGCCGCAACCATGCAGCCTTGCCTTACTCCTTTTGATGTTTTCATTTTTTGGGACCAGGAACCTGCATGAGCTAATTAAATGTTTATATTTGTGTTAGTGTGAATGGCTATTATTAGACAGAGAAGACCAAATGGATTTCCCCATTTTTGCAACTTGGTTCATAATATATTATGATCCACTGCATCAAAAGGGACAGATAGATCTACAGTGCACATTTGTGAATGCATATAACAGTCTTGGAAGGACAATCATCTTGACTATGGAAACCCGTCCCATAAGAGAGAGCTGCAGGCTAGTACAGAATTTCATGGATTTCTTTTACTCCATCCACCAGCCTGATTGTGTTATAGGTGTGTGTATCATGAGGTTCATGTGCGCTCCGGACTCACAGATATTTAAATGTGACCATTTTACATTACACCCCAGGTCTGGTAGATCTGCTGCATCCTCCCCCTGAAGTCCCACCAAAGGCATGACTTCCACCTGCTGAAGGAAATCCCAGACAGTTTTGCAAAGTTATCCATTACGTCTAAAATAATGTGTAGGTTGTGCACCGGCACACATAAATATAACAGGACATCGTCAGACTATTGCAATATAAGATGTCTAGATCTTCCAATTTCTTCCAATTTCTATACCAGCTTCCAAGTATTCCTGCCTTACGTATACAGCCAAGGGAAGGGGTCGGAGCCAATATGCACAGCATTAAGGAGAGCAGGCATCCCAGACGGGTTCCCCTTTGTATGTCCCATATGTCTGAAATCTCCTTTCCTGACTTCACCCTAGCCATGGGGCGGGTGTACAGTAGTTTGATGCATCGGATACAATTTTCCCCAAACCCAAAGCGCCTTAGCACTGCGTACATCAACTCCCACTTGACCGAATTAACGGCCTTGATGGCATCGAGGGATGTAACCACCAGTTGAGCAGATTGCGAGTTGGTCTGAACTATAACGTACTGCAGTCCACAGAGATTTATAGCGGCACTGCAGCCAGGTACAAACCCTGTCTGGTCAGTGTGCATTAGGGACGCGATCACACTGCGCAGGCGACCAGCCAATATAGTAATGAATATTTTCAGTCATAATTTAGCATGGCAAGGCGGTGGTAGGAGTCACATTTCTCCATTGGTTTTCCAGGTTTGGGGATAGGTATCACCAGCATGCCTCT
Organism: Ambystoma mexicanum; assembly: GCF_040938575.1. NCBI lineage: Eukaryota > Metazoa > Chordata > Amphibia > Caudata > Ambystomatidae > Ambystoma > Ambystoma mexicanum. The sequence goes on from NC_090922.1 coordinate 900,151,246, forward strand.
CTCATATGACTCCTCATAGACCTTCAAAAGTAGCGTGGAACTATATGTCTTATAAAATTCTTCTGCTGGGAGTCCATCACTCCCTGGCGTCTTACCAGTGGAGAGTGCAATAATCGATTCACCTACTTCTTCCAGGGAGATAGGTAGGTCTAAGGCAGATACTTGGTCAACAGTGAGTCGCAGAAGTTGGATCCGCATGAACGCAGAGTCAAGCTCATCCGGGCATATCTATGTGTCATATTTATACACTGAGCGAAACACGTGGAAAAGATATCATTAATAGGGGCACCGCATTAGTCGTGCAACAGCATGCTTGTAACTTTGGGGTGTTTGCATTTGCCCAGCCATGCCAATAGCCTTCCGTAATTTGTCCCCTTCTGCGTATGTTTGTGATATACGTGCGTCATAATCAAATTTGGACATCCTCCCCCAAGCCTATGTGTATTGCAGCTGTTCTGTTTCCAGCTGTCATGTCTCAGGGTTCCGGGATTTCAGATGTATTAATCCCATCCACCATGGCCTATAAGTCCTCTGTGGGATGTATTGACCCACTTTTGCTCCGCTAGGCTGCATCACTCTGTTATGATGGTGCCAGAAATAGCAAAATGGTGGCAAAACCCTTGTGCACGCCAAAACCCCTGAAAATCGCACTTTGCAACGCACAAAAAGATGGCTGTTGTCAGTGGTTGAACAGAGCTCTCACTACTGAAATGTGTCACTGGGCCCCACAACAATTGAAAATGGAGTACAGAAGGAAAAAGCAGTGCTTTGCTAAATGAAACCCCAAAACTTGCTTTAAATCACCTTTTCTGTGCTTCTGAAACTTCAGAATTCCAGTACAGAACACTTTTAAATATTCAAAATTCTTGCTGGGTGCTACAATTCACTTAGTTTAAGAAATCATTGTGAACTTACAATGTCCTGAAAAGCTGAGAGCATAAAGAGATTTCCAAAGCAAAAGTGGCCTGTCTGTGGATCTGTAAAAAAATATCTGTGCAGCAGAAGGCTATTGTGATGACTGCTGTCAGGGGCCTGCCTGATTAAACTTTAACATGTATGAACTGAAAATCAAATGTTTGCAATATAAGAGGCCTGTTACTGATAGTAACCCATATTGTAATTGTTTTGATCCCATGGGTTTAAAATTTTGAATGAGAATTCTAGCTGTTATTTGACACAACAAGTTTGTTTTGTGCTAAGGAAAAGTCAACAGGGTTAACAATTAAATTAAACCTGGCTGAAGCTGCCAAACTGGAATAGCAGATTTTTCTCACAGAAGGAAGGCCTTTCCCCCCAGCAGGAAATCAGCCAGAGGTGTTAATTACAGGGTAGGAAAGAACCTGGTCTTCAGAGGCAAAAGGAACAATGACCAGCTGCACCTCAAAGTGTGAAGACAGTCGTAAATGGCCTTTGCAAGGAAGAAACATGGGGGATGGCTCCTGGGCTTCCAGGGAGAGACCAAGGGGTGGAGCCAAACAACCATTTGTTGCTTAACATGGACAAAGAACACATTTTAAATAGACTGATAACTTACTATTGAAAATTGTGAAAAATATAAAAATAACAGAGTTGTTAATGTAATTTCTGGCTGCACAGGTGAAGAGCCGCCAGAACTGTGTGACATGCTATGGACAGCAATGGCAAGAAATGTGATTTTACGCAAAATGTATTTTCGCTAGAATTGTGAAAATGTATACACTGATTCCCATGTTAAACGCGCACACTTGTAGAAATGTGCTTAAAAATTGGACCTTGTGTTCAGAGTGAAAAGGACAAAATTCTGTTAAAAGCGGAGACAAGATCCCACAGCTACGGGGTTTTGAGGAATAGCTGCTATGTAAAATATGTAATCTGTATATGTGATTTTTAGAGAGGTTGCACATGTGGAAATATGTATTTTGCCAAAAGTAGATTTTGTGTTCCAGGGGCTAGGGGTGGAATCTCAGCCTGATAAAATCACACCATAAAGGTGACACTCTGTTTCTCTCCTCCTATCAAGGCAGAGAGTAGACTCTGACCCAATCGCCTGTCAAAGGGGCAAGCTGGGTTAAACCGGCCCACACACCCCTTTATGATGTAATTTCATAGCATAGAGATAGCTCACCACACATAAGGACAGACAGATTCACTCACTCTTCTGATGCTGGTGGAGCACCCTGCTGCTGAACTCTACATCTTCCTTACTCCAGAAACTGGGGCAGCAACAAGGCCTATTGCATAGCTGAACCATTCTAAGCTAGGTCTCAAATTCTAGAACAGAACCCCACCAGCCTAAGGGGAAGCATCATAATACTGCCGGGCTGTGCTGTTACTGCTTGCCTGCTGAAAATAAATATCCTCAGAACCAAGAAGGGCAGATCCAACCAGTCCTGTGCCGTGCTGTGACCAGAGCGCCTTGCTGACCCTGTCCAGTTCCGTGCCATGCTGTGACCAGAGCGCCTTGCTGACCCTGCCCAGCCCGATGTGTCAGCCGTCTGTCCTAAACCCGATCCTATTCCCTGACCAGAACAGACGGTCCCCTTTAAAAACATATCCAGTGAGTATAATTAGGAAGAATTGTGTCACTAGCATATGTACTTTGCATAGCCTTATCCCTATCTTAGACCCATCTTATCTTGTATTCAGAACCTGTATTGTTAGGAGTATCTTTGCATTGTCTGAATCCTCTCTCCAACCCATCCTATCTTCCCTCCATAACCAATACTGTTAGAACTATCTCTGCGCTGATCTTTTCTCATCTGGAGAAGGCGAGTTTCCTTAGCAGGCAGTCACCGTGATCAAGCGACTGTGTTCCTGTGTGGTATTCGTTTTGTTCATAGTCATCCTCTAGTGTAAGCAACCCATTTGTCATTTTAAAAGTGCATTTCTGTTTTCCATTCTTGGGCCTATCTCGAAAAACGACCTCTACTAAAATGTCTGTAACTCCCACAGTTTTTGTGATAGAAACAAAATTTCAACTCCTGCTTGTAGCTAACATCCATATCTATCAATCACACGTGTACATCAGCTTTAATTGCTTCCGACTTGAATTTTAAGATTTCTCATTTTTTCTTGGGATTAAATCATTGCTTGTGTTTGTGTGCAACTATCCAAAGTGGCTCCCATAAGAATTTATAACAATTTTAGTAATTTAGACCATATTTTGCGTTTCTGCCCAGTCCAATCTAAAGATAACCTTAAAAGCCATTCTGACAGCTTGACACGCAATTCCGTTTTTCTCTTGTGTTTGCAGGGGAAAGTGGGATTGATATTATTTTTGAATTCTGCCATTCCTGAATACCTGCTCTCTCCTCCTTTTTCTTTACATTACATATTGGGGGTTGGGGGGTGTGCAGGGGGAACCTCTAAACACAGTGCTATCCGATCTGAACCAACACAAAATTATTATTTTCTGTGCTGAATTGTTTTGCTCACTACTTATTCCTTGTGTATTAATGATTTTATTCAGTGTTACCTCACCCCCTTGGTGATTATTGTGTACCTATTAAAACATATTGTGATTAAAATTTAAATCCATAAATAAATATTTACCTTTTTCAAACCAGCCTGATTCCTGGTACAGTGTGACCGGGGGGGTAAGGTGGGGGGGGGGGGGTTCCAGGAGAAGGGTGTGATATGGGTGGTATATCGTTCAGAATAAAGAACTTTTAGACACAAATAAATAAGGATTTCAGTTGTGCACTACATGCTAGGCATTGACTTGGGTGTGTGCCGGATTGAAATCACTTACACCTCCCTTAATCTCCTATGGAAGCCTCCCACACTTGCTATGATCTCACCTGGAACCACTAGCTACCTAGCTTCCCAAACCGTGTCCCAACTGTCTACGCTGCTGATGTTAGTCTTCAGGAATTGTTCCAAAGTTTTGCGCAGCAAGTCCCTAAAGGAACCGTCCTGCAGAGCATCTGCAGCCATATGCCAAGTCAGGATAGTGGGCCTATGTCTCAAATTCCCCATGTAACCACCAGTGGAGAGTGTTCTAACATTGCTTGTCCCATGTAGTTTGCACTAGTGAATTCTTCCACGTGTTTGATTCCTACAAGCAGGCAATCTATCCCTGTGTGCATCTAGTGAGGGGACGAGTAAAAGGAGTATCCTCTAGTGTCCGATGTAGTTCTCTTCGGACATATGTCAGATCAAGCTCCAACAGAGCCGCGTTAAGGGCATCAATGACGGGGGGTACACCTCCCCAAGGGGAAAGATCTATCTAGGGATATGTCTCGAACACAGTTAAAATGACCACCCCGTAGAACAGGACATTGCATCTCAGTGCAATCTGACTACTCATTGCATGCACATGGGCTGTGATAATATGATTAGGAAAATATGAGTTTACAAAGCACACTTCTCTATGGCCAAGATAGCTGGGTAATACCACATACCTCCCTTCCACATCCACCACCCCCAAGAGCTGCAATGCGACCCATATAAGCACACCCCTCACAAATTGTGAAAATGTAGAGCTGTAACCAGTTCCTCCCCATAGGGTTAAGACCTGCTCCTGACCATCTGGTAGTAAGTGAGTCTTCTGTAGTAGTGCAATAGATATCTTTTCCCTGCAGAGATAAAACCTCACCCTGTTCCTATGTATGCATGATCCCAGTCCCCTCACCTTCCAGGACAAAATACTAAGCAATGTCACACTAAATGTTTAGCAGCCACCCGACCGTGCACTGTACATAGACCATCATACATTCCAACATGTTGTCATCACGCAGCACAAGCCCTCCCCCATCAAGGACACATCCTCGTACCATCTTCCAGACACCCAGCATAAGCACATTGAAATCCTGTCTGTACCACCAGCAACACCTTCCCCCCTCCAATGCTCACTCTCTCCAAGCTCTATAAAACAAACAAAACATGACCAATACAACAAACCCCTTAACCTGGGGTGTAAATAACACCCAACAGAGTGTCTCTGTTCGGGCACACCCGTAACACCAAACCTACCCTTAGCCACTAGGTACTAGATTAAAGGACCAGCAACAGGCTAGCACCAGTTATCTTCAAGTCTGGTGTCGTCCAAGCACCACCCAGTGGGTGGCAGTGCCCGTTCCCACTGATATCCAGCATATGTTCAGCGGTAATCAGAACATCTGCAGTGATTGTTTCCATGGAGGTCCAAGCCTGATTTGTCATTGGTGCAATCCCAATGTTCCGCAGGGTCACAAACCCAATGTTTTGCAGAGTCATCAGTGTCAAGGAGTCAATTCCCTGCCCTCAAAAGGTCCAGCTACATCGTGGCACATACTTCTCTGGCAATTCAGGGGGCCGCACTGATGTTCCCTTGTGTGCTGCTTTCATCCCCACCCATCAGGTTATTACACTCAATCCACATATTTACTGCCACTGGGCTTTCAAATAAGTGTGTTCTCCCTCTGTGCAGTTCCTTCAGTCTAGCTGGGTACATGAGCATGTACTTAAGCCCTAACTGTCAAAGCTTTGCCTTAATTGGCACAAACGTGTTTTGCTTCGGCTGTACCATGGGTGTGTAGTCAGGGTATACTGCAATCATTAAGCTGCCCCTCTGTATCTTCCTGCCTTCTCTGGAAAATTGAAGGATCACCTCCCTATCTCCAAAGTTTAAAATCTTGGCAATGACTGTCCTGTGATGTGAGCCATGCAAAGGTTTGTTCTGAAGGGATCGATGGCCTCTCTCAACTACGGAACCCTGTGATAATTTCCCGCTGCCTACCTCCTCTAGGAGCAGATTTTCATTATAAGTGCCCCAGTACTCATATGTTGTTTTTCCATGATCTGCCTTCTGAGTCTTCAGCTCGTAATTCCAGCATGGCATTTCTCGCCTCCAGCACCTTCATTCTTGATACTGGATCTCCGGTGGTGGTAGCCGTTTTCTTCAAGAAGATTTCTGCTGTCGTGACCATACCTGCAAGCACCCATACATCTTTCCAGAGAAGCTGCATGTCCACCCTCACCTCAGCAATTCTGCCTTCTAAGGAAGTTCCTAGGGCAGCAATAGCGGCCAGTACTTTGCTTTCCTGGGGTTTCATTTGTGACATTTGTGCATCACTCTGTATTGAGTCCACAGGAGGCCCGCAAAGGAGTTCTTTATCGTGCTTTTATTTTTGTGCTTGGTAGGAGACATGGCAAGATGTGCATTGAAATCGTGTGTTGTGGCGTTGACCTTTGCAGCAAGCGGCTGGTTTCCGAAGAATGGAGCATAGGGCCCAGTGTTGTTATACCGCGAGGACTGCATGTTTGCCTAAGAGGCTCCAATGGTGCAACCTAACCGTCTATGTTGTCCACTTATTCCGAGTTGGCACACGTATGGGCCTGGGCCCTGATGCCATGTGGGCCATTCACAAAAGACAAAGTTAGTTCCCCCTTTGATCCCACACAACATGGGGTAGGGGCCCAGTGACAATCTCCTCCACCTTCTGGGGGGGGAGACAAGGCAGCCATCTTCATGAGTGATACAACGCTTGCGCCCGGTGGCAACAAAGCGTTCAGGCTGTCTGCCCCCTGTAAGAAGAGCAAAGTATCCCCAGCAGGCATAAATTCCAGCAGCATCCAATGTGTAGTGCTGTGCCTGCCAACCCTTGAGGAATTATAACAGCAATATGATAGGCAGAGAGGCTCAAAAATATGTCATTCAATGGGCCTCTGGCAGCATCATGGATGTGCAGTTGAAGGGATAATAGGTTGTGTCCTCCACCCAATCAGCAAGAGGGCCAGTAGTGCCCAATCAAAAAATGATGAAGCGCACTCACTGGCACATACAGCTTCAATAGAACCACTCACTTAACTGCAGCCGTTTGGGGCAGACTGCAACCCACCTCTGGGTAAATCTGTAAAGCTCTCAGTGTCAGCATTCAAGCGTTCTCAGCAGTCACACTTACACCAGCAAACCTTCTCCAGGTGTGCAGCCAGCTGCCGTAGGACAGACAACGATCTCGCGCTGAGGACCTCTCATTGGTGACAAGGTGGCGTTTGCTCCCCCCCCGTCGTCTTCAGTAAGCACTGCTCAAGTCTCTGTGCCTAAGGTGCATAGCGGGCTCTCCCGTGCTCCCCAGGCACTGATATTCATTGGAATAGGTTCAAAGCAGCCGGCACAGCTATTAGCGATGAAAATATACTGGCAGAAGTGCTCGGTTTGGTGTCTGAGGACAGTTTCAGGATCTTACTGAAGCATCACTGTGGGAGCTCAGACAGGTAACATCTTCACTGCATGTGCTCAGGCCACGCACCCTACATTTACCATACTTATACCAAAAAATGGTACAAAGTGCTCCTATAAATCCACATATGCATTGTGCAGTGACAGAAGTGCATAAATAAAAGGGGCAGTACGGATGGACAAGTGCCACTAGCTAACTGCTGGGACAGAGGTGTCCCAAGCGCTGGGTACATCTTAACCGTAACGTTCTTTTAACAAAGTTTTTTTCTGTCAATTGAATACATTTTCATAATGTTACATCACTGTATATAAATTATTAATAATTCCTATTTTAACATATATGAAACAACTATAACCCTCCTTTAACAAAAATATTTTTGACAATTCAGAGCAGACATTTGTCAGGCCCTCTGCCCATGGCAGAAAAGTTACATCACTATTTTTTGTACGTTTCCACACTTAAAATGAATAAATAATTTATAATTAAATAAAACAGAGAACACATTTGCAAAAGCATACTTTCAGGTCCTTGCTGATGCTCCTCATGCAAGTTTTCTGCAATCCCGTCCAGCACTCGGGACTGCAGATGCAAGCAGAATCATTTTTCACATTTCAACCTAGAGCTTCGGCAATGCTGCATGCCCCAATAAGTAACTCAGAGCAGGCATTCGGCCTTGCTGACGGCCATGCCCATTGCCAATGCACCAAACTTATATCACAATTTTTTGTGCTTACATTTGGACACTTTGGAAAGATAAAACACAATTTGCAATACCATGCTTTCAGGTCCTTGCTGATGCTGCTCACACAGATTTTTTGTTACTCAGCACAACACTTCAGGCTGTGGCCGTAAGCAGAATACATCTTCCCATTCAAACCTAGGGTTCGTCCATTTAGCATGCTCCAATCAGAGTACATGATTACCAAGTAATTGCAAGGTGGTAAAATAGGCAGATCACTGTGCTTCATCTAGTAGTTTAAACAGGTTACCCTGCTTCTGGTGATGGGGTTCTTTTGTGAAGGTGCCCTTCCATCTTCAAGTTTTATATTACAAATAGGAGAGTAAGCCCTGTACATTTCAACACAGGTTATTCAATAAGTAACTGATGTCGCAATGAAGCAGCTTCAAAACCATTCTTGATGCTATATTTATTGTTAGAAGTCAGTCGACAGTAATTTGACTCTCTAGAGTCTTCCTCAAGGCATGTGGATTGTGGGCCAGTCATTGCTTCGAGGTTGTGGAAATGAGTTCGCCATCCAATCCAAATATCTTGTCCCAATATGGTCACAAATAAGGGTGCGTAATGATTTCAAGGGGTGGCCTGGAGACCACGTGGGCACTGGGTTCAGCGTGCTTGGTAATTATATGCTAATTAGCATTGTCTCAGAGTGTATGCAGCGATAGTCACAGCGATCTCTTGATGTAATCGTGTGCAGCACTTCGGCCACAACAGAATTTTAACCATGGGCTGAATGTATTTTCCCATCTAAACCTATTCCGATTTTGACTTCACCACATAGCCAGTGCATGGTGGCCATGCCCACTTTAACTCCATTGACAGTCCTTCATTGTCATAGCCAGTAGCCAGAGTATCTGAGTCATGTTCTTTGGCCATGACTCAATCTGCCCACTGCCCATGGACACCGGCTATACGTCAATGCTCCTTGCACAACTTCATGCAAATCCATCCATGTTAATTTTTTTTAAAGTGTTCAAATGTGCGTACATAAAATATTTGTATACCTTAGCTCCCAGTCAACAAAATCCATTCAGACTTTGCAGAAAAACTCAAGGTTGGGTATATAATCTTTCTAAAATCCTTTGTGCACATCCGTCAAATGGCAACAAAGTTATAAGAGTTATAAGCCATCTAAAAAATGTTGAAACCTCACCTCTAATGTTGCCGCCTCTTCACAAAATCCCACCAAACTTTGCAAAAACATTCAAATCTAGGTGGTAAATCTTTCTGCTGACTTTTGTGCAGATTCATGAAATGGCACCAATGTATAAACCTTTCAAATTTTCTGGGACACCCACCCCCTCTAATTCTGTTGCCTCTTGGGAAAACAGCACCAAACTTTATAGAACCATTCAAGATCAAATCTAAAATGATATCACAACATTTCAGTTTTGCCAAGTTATAAGCTATCCAAAAACTGCTTTTCACCAATCCTGTAATGCCAAACTGTTTGCGGACTTGGAAGGTGGAAATCCACCCTTTTTTTGGCTTTTTATGGCCATATACCATTCCATCCTCATTACCGATCACCTCCCCAGAGATTGTTTAATTAGTTTTACTAGTGCAATGTTGTGTTTTTTAATGTGTTTTTACCTTAATATTCACTGACACAGGCGTTGTCCGTGAAACCAACATGGCAGGTGTTTCCAAAAAATTATGCAGCTCATGTTTTCACCATCCAATCAGTGGGCATGTCCGATGTCTGCGGACATAACAACATCCCCTGGACAAATCGGAGGTCTCTTCACAGACCGAATGGGGAAGTGAGTCCGTGGACCGAACCGAGAAATCACAAAAAAATGTTGATGTACTTTTTAGCTGTTTTTTAACAAACTACTGGACGGATTTACACCACATTTACCACAGTACACTCTCGAGACCAAATGGCCACTCCTGCCACAAATTTGGTGAAAATACATGCAATGGTTTGGGTTGTAGACGTGAGCAAGGGTTTATTTCCATTGTGTCTGTGAGGAAACCCACAAATATTGGGAACTCCCTATAACTTTGGCCCCCACAGGACGAAATCTCACCAAACTTTGCAGAATCAATCCCCATAGGGGGCTTCCCTCCCCATGAGATTCACCCGCTGAGTACCAGCACCAGGAGGATTATTGGGTAGCGACCTCACCTCCCTGGCCTCATGGGAAGGGGCTCCCCCTAGGGGAAGAGTGAAAACATTTGGGATTCGTCACTAAGGCTAATAACCTTTGGCTTGCTGGATGGATGTGGATGACATTTTCAAAACAGAAAGATTGTGAAGGCCCACTCCAAACTGGGAATAATTCTTTAAAAAATGAAAAGCTATTAAGAAATGATAAAAAATGCAGTTTTCCACCAACTCCCATTCATTGCCCCATAGAAATAAAGTGCAGTTTTTGAATGGGTAGAGTTAAAACCTCTTGGCACATTTGGACCAAATAAGAAACAATTTGGGCACAAAGCTTTGACATAATTTCCTTGACTGGTTTGGGGCAACTCCGTCTAGTTTTTAAAACATTCAACAGAAACATGGGATTCCCAGTGTCCCTTAAAATCTTTAAATATATCAGCATTGGAGCTTTGAAGCAGAGAGACTGAGAGGGTTTTCAGAAATGAAAAGTCAACATATATTTTTTTTGCTCAATGCAAGTGATTCCAGCTATATTACTGGGAGGAGCTGCAAATGAAAGAACTCAAACTGATATTTGGAGGTGGAAACAGGATACCATTAAACATGGAATTAACTCCCCCATAACCTTACAGAATCTAGAAACGTTCTCAACATCAGAAAGAGAGCCGAAACTCTCTTTTTATGAAGTCACTCCTAGGGGAATATGGATTGTTTTGAATGACAGCGCTTAGATGGCCTGGCCGTAGGCGATATATAAATACCAATTCCAGGGGAGGAAGGATAGCCCAGGGGCAATGTGTTCATCTTGGAAGCAAGACAACGCAGCGCAACACAGGTTTGAAACCTGATCCAGTGCTTAGAAACCTCTCACTGGTATTAAGTGTGTTATGAACAAACAAGTATAAAAGCAATCACATCAAGCTAGAGGGTGGGAAAGAAGACAGCATGTGAAGTTGGGAATTTGGTGGTGGATTGGGAAGCCAGTTACAGTAACCAAAATTTATGTTTATCAGGGAAAGCCTGCCGAAATCTCACGAGATTACAGCGGCAACGCTGCAAGATGTTCTCAGAAAAGAATGTGCGTCACACAATGCATTGGGTCATAGGGTGTAATGGAGGGTAAGAGAGGGAAAAAGCAATTGAGTGAAGTGAGCCGACCTGGAAAAAAGATGGGTGATACATGTTGGGTGTCAGTGAGGATAGGAATCAGAGACTCACCACTCATCCGCAGGAATTTGTTTTTGTGGAAATGGTTACTGTGAAATGATTACTGTGAAATGATTGTGGTAATAAAGAGTTTGACAAAATAAGGTTTAATATCCGAGCAGGGGGAAATGGATAACAACTTAATGGTGTTGACATGACCAGTGGCTGTGGCTAGTGTTCCCAAAAGAAAACTATTGGTACAATATGCAAAGTGGCCACAGAGGAAGACCATGGCTAGTTGACCCTGAAGAAGCTAATGGAAAGCATTGAAATTCAATGAAAAACCATTCATTAAGAGAGTGATAAGGGGATCAGATTTAATGCAACAAAACCCCTGAAACACAGCACTTGCATGTCATTCCTGTCCACCTCAGAGAAACAAATGTGTCATGCAAACCAATATGTCAAGGAGAGTGCCAGGGAGGAAAAAAGCAATTGAGGGAATGGGGGGAACTTGGAAAGAGGAGCGCAGCACTTGGTGAGTGTCTGCGAGGCCAGGGAAACGTTTTAGATTTTGAAATATTATCGGAAGAATACCGGGGGAATACCACAGACATGGGTAGTTCAATGCTGCTGTATGTGCAGTTTGTTGTCATTATCATGGGAATCCCACAGCAATGGGGAGAGAGTGAAATAAAATGTAATTTTGCACCTGCAGTGATCACATCTCCTAGGCAGCGGCAATGGGTCTCTGTGCCGAAGGTCATGGCGAGTGGGCCCCAAAGAAACCTATTGGTGCAACATAAACAGAGGCCATAACCAAAGGCAGTGGCTACTGCTAGGCCCCAGCCCACGACCAAGGGCCATGACTAGTGGGCCGTGAAGAAACCTATTGGTACTACATGTACATTGTCCACAGCTGAAAGCCATGGCTAGTGGGTTCACATTTATGAGTCCCTTTGAGGAAAGGGTAGTTGCTATCTCAAAATTCAAAACTGCTTTCATTTTGGAAAAATAACTATTTTGGCAAAGCTGTGAGATTGAAAAGAGCACTGTGCGATATTTTTGGAGCATAGCCCACAGTTGAGTTTGGATAAATATACCAGCTGGTTTGCCAACACACTTAAGAGATGTATCTCATTTAATCTAAGAGTTAACTGCCTACCTCTAGCCAAGGTAGTGTCTAATTGGTCTACTAGAAATAAACAGACCATAGCCTCTTTACGTGACTGTAATGGAATAACGGTGGAAGATTTAATATATTTGTTATACTTTTGCCCTATCTCAAAGATGCCTAAAAGTAAGTTTCTTGTACCTATTTTTAGATTGTATAATGGTCAGACATCACACGAGGCAAAGATGTTGGTGTTTTCCCTTCCCTGTAAGAACATTGCCAACTCTATCTATAGTTTCATTGAAAATACTTTATATCTGAGAAAATCAAACGTTTGTTAAAAAACAGGTGTATTGTATCTGATGTTTTATATCTTTTGCACTTTTGGAGGTGCCTTTTGTACTTCTATGAAATGAAAATTTCAAAGTAAATTTGTATTGATTGATTGAACTGAACCATTTCAATTGTTTGTTTTCAAGTTAAAATTGATTTATTTAGTTATACATAATGCCATAAAATCACATATATGCAATACATGATTACAATACGATTACATTCAATGTTGTTAAATATCATTCAATTCTAATAGGTTTAGGACACAATCAGGAGCCTGAACACATGCGCTTGTTTATTGTTCAGATCTTAAAATGTATTAGCAAAGAATATGAGTTATAAATTGATGGATTATAATAATTCAATTTTAAACTTGCGCTGTTTTAGACCACTCCATTAACCCTTCTAATATAAAGTGGATGCTGTTCAATTAGTATTTATACAATTAAAGAACTAAAATGATGCAGGTTTGAACTTATTCCGAACCACAGATGTAAATCAATGCTTAGGGAAAGTTGTAGGAATATTATCTTTTGAAAGAACTATCTTATTCATGCACTTGGCCAAAGGCAAACTCATCCACCTGGCAGCCTTTATCAAACCGACTAGACCTCTCCACTTGTAATCATAGTCATAATTTATTAGCTATAACAAATAATAAAAATTGACATTTCAGGCGTTGCTCGAATTTACTTAATAATTCAATCTATATCAAATACAAATTAGCAGAACCAAAATACAAGTACAAAATAAATGTAAATCATAAAAGAAATAAATGTAATTCAACTGGCTCAATATAAATGAAAATGGATTCAGATCATAAAAATAATCATGGTATACTCCCACGTGATGCACAGAGAACTGTGGTTCGTGTTGCTACATTTCTGTAGATGCTCTACAGCTTTTTGATTTTCTAAAAAAAAAAAAAAGAAAATAAGAGCAACCTCCAATTTCTGGTTATAATGTAAGGAATCTGAATGGCCTTTGATTTCAATATGCACAGGCCTAATTCCAGAAAGAAATTAACTGTTGCTGCAGCTCTAAAAAAATGTTCAAATTTTTTTCCATAAATTACTCCCCAAATGTAAAAGGTTAATATGAGCTGCAACAGCTACCGAAACCAAAACGACAGGATGCGGGCATTTTCCCACCACATGCAGAGAGTAGAGTAAACATTGTCAGGTCATCAAATACACCTTTATTTTCATTTTTATAAATACATTTGGCTACCAAGTACTTTACATTTCCTCTTGTGTGCAAACATGACTAGTCAGTGTTGGTTTTGAAATTTTACATCACCCATGCAACATGAACATGTGGTCTTAGACATCCCATGCACTTGACCATAGATTTGCCATAATTAACAGGATTATAATAATCACCACACTATTTTCTCAACTGATCAATATCTTTTACATTAAGGCTGTATAATCTGCCTAGGTCATGATGGGCAGCAGAGTGCCTTCTATTGACAGTATGAATTGCCTAACATGAGGAAAGGCCTCACATATCCCATGCACATATGTCTGAGATATGAAGGTTTGTTCAGCATAACTCATACTTGCTTGTTTTAAACTAAAAGATGGAATGGGATAGCCCAATTTTCCCCTTTCTCTAGAGCAGCGGTCTCCAACCTTTTGTGGACAACAAGCAACGTTTGTGCATCAAATCAAATCAAATGATGAGCAACCATAGTGGAACATATTTTATTTCAGTTGCCCGCAACACAATCACAACCCAAATGTGGCATGAAACTCGCTTATTTGCCAGTTACTTAACGTCAGATGTGAACATATCTGGCAACCAGATTTCTTTTCACTAGGACACTGCAATGAACATGGAACATTTCTAACAAATGTGCGTGATGGCATTGAACACTAACCTTGCCTGTACAAAATAGGAAGGTTTTAATGAGGGAAAGTTGGTCATGCATGCAACGCATTTGTCAACCATCTACTTGCCTACTACGCAAAGAACCAGCAGATATTTACTCATCAGGACACAAACATGGGTATGTGGGTCACTTATCTTACATTAAGTAGCATGAAACAGTTCTAAAAAATGTGAATGATGGATAGAAACACAACGCTTGCATGTTCAAAAAACCCATTTGGATCTTATTAAATTGTGGACAATTGGGCATTCACATCCCTCATGTGCACATTGTGCAATTTTTAAGCTTATGCCATCATCCCTATTACATTACCATACATTAAGTCAGAGAAAGAAGGGGGACTAGTTGGTTAATATAGTTGTTTGACATATCCCGCTTTAGGTGATGCTGCAACACACGGTGTACAGCAGCCCCAAATGGGGCAGCAATTGTGAAGTGTCGACGAGGTAGTCTGGCAAAGTCAAATGCAGGTTCACCGATAGGCAGTTTTAAATCTGAATACAGCAAGGGAACCATTAGTCTTCTCTGGGCTTGCCACCTCGGCATGGGCTTTGGCCTTCAAGCTCTCCCCAACTGGCAGCTCAGTAGGTTAATGTGCATTTCAACACAGACTTCCGAGAAAGTGGGTCTCCAGCCAGCAGTATACATTCATTGCATCAACAGTTTGGAATTCATTAGGCCAGCCTAATCTACAACTTCAAGATTCAGAGCGTAGCCTCCTATCATGCCCCGTGTGCCAACCCATGTTACCACACATTCTTAATGTGCAAAAACATTCAGACTATGCTTTAGTCTGTCAGACATGGCCCAACCAGGGCCCTTTATGTCACTGTGATGATGCCTCCACAACAAGTAATGCCATGTCTATATTCCAGGGATGGCTGATTGCCTAGCTTTCAACATACTTTTCTGGATCAGCTTGCAGCCCCACTGTTGTCTCATTATTGTAGCATCTCCTACTTCTACACCTTCACACAGTTGCTCAGGACAAATGCCCAGCACCATTTTAGGTTGCTGCAAAAAACACGTTGCTTCCGAGTTACACATTGGAGATCACTGCGCAAGAACCTGCCCATGTTCATTCTCTCAATGGCGGGAACAAACTGCGCAACAGCCATATAAAGCTGATCACTTTTCATCTTCACAGCTCCCTCATCAGGAAGGCCAGAGCCAAATTATTAGAGAATACGTAGGGGCTACTTTATAATACACTTTGGAACACATTAAATAGGTGTCTTCAAGTGCTCTAGAATGTATTTGCCAAGCGATTTCCAGAAATATAAAGATGTATGATCACCCTGTAGTTGCTTTTATGAGGCAGAACATGTTTCATGCAGTGGAACAATAATTGAGACTTGGCAAAAGTCAAAGGGACACATCCCAAGATTGCTTTTATATTATATTATATTTATATAGTAGCACAATGTTAGATAGTCCAAAACAACCTGAAGTTTTGGATGATTTTATATGATGTACCTTTTAAAAGGCTACCCATAAAACAGACTGGCAGAGAAATTCTGCCACTGTCAAACTACAAGACTGAGACAATTTCCTGGCCATTAAACAGCGTGAAGATGCAAGTTATCAGTTGTATACTTAGATGCCAATTTGTTGAATCATGTCTGGACAGCACTTCTCTCAGCATACCAGTTACCAAAATCTATTTAATTCCTTAATCAAAAGTGCCATCATCTCAATTTACAGGTTTTCATTTGGTACTTTTCAAAATCCTTATATCGCTGTGGCCAGATTATCTAACGTCAGGGACGTCATTTCACCAAATAGTCAGGAGTAGCTGATGTGACATCACATAACACTTGATCTCTGATTACATCACAGGAAGTGGTGTTACTTGGGGGTGGGGTCAAATGACATCACTGGATGTAATGGGGCACAACCTTCAGATGTTTCAGATGCGTCTAAGACCTGTGTTTCCAGTTGCTCTCATTCCAGCCACATATAAGAACAGAGGCACAGAGGGAGGATTTATACCCAAGTATCAGTAAACGTTGCCCATTTGACATGAAAAGGGCTTGTGTCAAATTGAAATTCAAATTCAATGTTTTGCTAAGTAGAAACGCATTCTTGAACTATAGCGAATAATTACTATACCAACTACCCTCCTGTCCGTATCCAGAGTGTATCAATGTTCCTTCATTGAAACTGTCTGTCCTATGCATTCATTTACAGGGTGGGTTTTATTTTGCAGTGTGCTGGAACTGTCTGTTGTGATAATAATACAGTAGGTGTGTTTAAGGTGGTTCTCCCAAGGGAAAAAGGGGAATGGCGAGAGTAGCTACCAGTAGGAGTCCTGAGAGAGGGATAATACACCTTACCTCACACATGTGCGAATGCAAACCTAGGGGGGGTTGGTCTAATACTTGCATTATGGGCTGTGCAGCCCCACTGGACATCTGCCCTGTGTTTTGCACCAGGTCAAATAAACAGTCACAGCCCGATAAGATTTGGATGGAGTACAACTCCTTCTTTATATAACCATCTCAAAGAACAATACACACAATTCAGGATTTGCAGGTTATATAGTGGATACTTTACACAGAATTAAAAGGGAGGAACAGTCTTATAATATTCTTTTACATTCTTAAATTGGTCTCCTCTGGGTGTACTTCACATATATCCCAGTATGACACTGGAGGATGGCAATACCCTTCACAAAAGGGCCCCACTACATGCTGCTTACAGTGGGTTAACTAATGACTTAACTACAGTTTCGTTTGTACTAAACTCATAAGAGGGGCTCACTTTAGATTGGAGAAGCCCAACACATTCTGTAGTACGTTTGGCAAATAACCATCTGCTTTATAACCAATAATAACTTGTGCTAACACTTAAACATACACGTGTCAGGACCCTACCACTTTACATTATTGGTAGCCTGTTTGGTGAGCACATAATATGTCAAACTTAATAACCCCAACACTCTTTCACCTCTGTGTTGCAATGATAAGAGGGATCACTCTAATATGGTACCTGTCCAACCCCTTTTTACTACTTGCGAGGTACTTGCTGGAAAGACTACCTAAATAAATAACCTTTCTTCACTTCTTGGGGAACAAAGGTGAGGGTGGTATTACACATTACACCATTTAGCCACTTAGCTTCATGGGGTGCTTTGGCACACATGGGCCCACCTGGGAGCGTACCTTGGTCACATTTGTCAAATAAACACTTGTTATTTCATAAGTGGTATATGCGAGCGTGATTTGGTCACGTAAGCGAGCTAAACACTTTTTACGTAATGAGCAACAAATGTGACCGTATTTTGGTCCCGTTTGTTAAATAAACACGTGTTACTTCATAAATGGCATATGCGAGCATGATTTGGTCACACTTGTTAAACACTTGTTACTTCAGATCACTTCCACTCATATGCTGGAGAACATCTAGGCCCCCTCCTGAGGTGCCATCATCCCTCATTAGAGCCCCTATTGGGTCCCGGTCGAACTGGGCCTTATTGTCTTCCGGATGTCCCTTGAAACTCTGAGAGGAACAAACCCCACAGATGGGGAGTTCAGCGACCCAATCTGATGCGCCAAGTCAGGCGGGATGCCTGGGGACAGCCCTTAGCTGACAAGAGCTGCCCGTCTATTCGCTCGTCCACTGAACCGCAGTAAGACCGAGAGGGCCTTTACCTGCACCACTGACCCACCAGTCTATTCTAATTTAACCCCCACTCTCTAACTCAACCTAACCAGGAGCCTGTTGCGGACTGAAGTCTCCACAATACCTTGCTATTTCCTATACCCGTTGCACTCTCTGACATTTCTCTTCAGTTATGAAGTAAACAAGAAATTGACATAATCCACCAAAGTGGCTGTAAGAGCTGGGAAACATACAATGCTTTTATAGTTCCCGCAGGGCCTACGAAGCAGCCGACTCAGTATACTTTTCCTCCCCTACCTCCTGTTAAATGTGAGGGAACGGGAACACTATCGTCAGCTAAGACTGCCCCATAGACTTCTTGAACCCATGGGTGCTACCAGCCTAGCTGGGCTGCAGACCGCAATCCGGTGCACGCTGACTAGACCCTGATAAAGGGGAGGGCGCAGCCCGGGACAGGGTGCTGCCTCTGTGGACCTTGTAGGCACGGATGTCCTGAATGCCCTGTGTCTTTCTCAGGATGCCCCTCTCTCTCTCTCTCTCTCTCTCTCTCTCTCTCTCTCTCTCTCTCTCTCTCTCTCTCTCTATCTATCTCTCTCTGCCTGTGTTGGGCTGCCAATATCTACAATGATGGTCCTCCTGTCCACCTGTTCCCCAGTGCGGGGAGACGGTGACAGGATTTGTGCCACAATCACCTCATCTACGCTCCCAAACCCCCTGCGGGTGGCTTATACCAGGTTTTCCCCCGGGCCAAGGAAGAGAATAGGCCAACAGACTTTTTTCTATATAAATAAACTCCCACGCTGAAATGGGAGTTTATTGGTATATTGATGCTAAAAATGTGTTTATCCAAACTTGACTGGGCAGAATATTTATTTTTATTGGGTGATAATTGTATTTTTGCTATGGTCCAACTAACCAATGATCCATGTCCTTTCGGAGGTAAGGCTGCCGTTCTGTCCACCTTACCAAAATTCGACAAGGAAGTTTATAATTTGCTTGTGTTTCCAATCTGTTCAAATCTCTTGTGGTGTACTAGAGGTGTGGAGCTGATTGATGGTTTAGAAACAGATATTCATCCCTGGACCACGGTTGCCACAGTACAGCATTATTAATCCCTTTGCATCTAGAGGCCACCAAAAAAGATGAAATACTTAATAAACCTGATGCTCCGTAGCTAAACAAAATATATTGTCAACACATGATATGACAGCAGCTATGTGTCAGAAAAAAAACATAATTACAAGGGATGGGGATATAGCATAAAAAAACCTTGAAATGCAATGAAAATACTTTAGTTAAGGGACAGTTAAGCCTCTTTTTCTTTGCAGATGGGGAGCTGGTGCCTTCCTGCCTGCCGCTCTTTTTCACCACTTAGCAAGCCCACCCACCTGGTGCCTTCCTGCTTGCCGCTCTTTTTCCCTACTTAAGGATCCCTCCAGCATCTTTTCCTTTGCAGATGGGGAGCAGGTGCAAGTGGATCTAGGTCACCTGGCCTAAGCACCTCCAACCTTCTTAGCCCTGCCTCTTCCTTCCTGCCCTTAACTATTAGATCAAGGGCGCCTCTCACCCAGGCGTCTTAAGCGAAGGGCAGACGAAGAAAAGGGCAATTCCTGTTTGGACCTATTTGGACCAGGAGGACGCAGGGCCCAACAACCTTCTCAGACAGCAGGTAAGCATGCACCAACATGTGATACTCCCTCTGTCCCCACAGGCCTTCCCCACTATGATCCCCTGTGATGTTCCCTTGTGCCCCCACCATTCTCGCACACAGGTGTTGCCTGTTTTGCTTGATTCTTCTACCCTGCTCCCCCCTCACCTCCCTCAAGCCTACTTCTGAAGGAGTCTGTCCTGATAAATTCTGGTTTCACCATCACCGTCTTGTGGCCAATGCTGGATTTGACTTTTATGGACTTCATTCATTCACGGCGCATCACCCTTTCTTAACTCTCATGCTGGACTTCGTTTGCATCTTGTACTCATGGTGGCCCTGAATCATGCTGTTCCCATCTTCATCTTGTAGCCTGGCTTGCAACATTATTTGTTACTACTGACTTCTGCAATTGTATTCACTCTTCCCTCTTGCTTCTCCACTCTTTTGACTGTTAACTCTCTGGTCTCTTCTCCTTTCTCTTCTCCCTTTTCCTATGTCCTCCCATTACTTTCTTCTATGCACTTACTCTATCAAAATTGTTCATGGACCGAGTATGATAGCAACCTTGTCTGTCTCCTCCCCTCCCCTTAATTGTTCACCCCGAATACCCCCAGCACTATCTGAAATGTCATCAGCCCTTGTACGATAATCAGTTGTTTTGTTCCTCCCTTCCCTTTCTGCACCCTTCTCCCTCACCTTTTGTTTTCTCCGGCTCTACCTGAAATGTCGTTAGGCCTAGTGCGGTAGTCCCCTGTCTGTTTCCATTTCCTTCCCACTCTCCCCCTCTGTTCCTTATCTATGTCTTAGCTCTTGCACTATCTGAAATGTCGTCAGGCTGAGTACGATAGTTCATTTCACATCCTTATTGTTCATGGCCTGTAAGAATGTCATTGTATCTTCCCGTGTTCCCTCCCTTGCCTTGAAGCGCTTTGAAACACATTGTGTATAGGCGCTATATAAATAAACTATTAGATCATATCATACCAATGGGTTCAGTGCAACCAAACGCTTGAAATTCAGTTAAAAAAGTTACTTGAAGCATCGTTCAAGTGAATTAATCTGATTCAACTAAACCCTTGAAATCCAGTTAACACATTAGTTGAAGTGCCATTAAAGTTCCTAATTCAATGTAACAAAACCCCTGTTGCAACTCTAGTTGTATACATGTTTGAGATGTATGGGTATAAAAACTGGAACTCCCTCTTCCCTGAAATTAATGTGAAACTTTCTTTCCCAAGATTCAGAAGGAAACTCAAAGCATGGTTATTTATGGAGAGCTAATCGGTCAATGCTGGGGTGAGTTATAATGGAAGAGTTTTATGTGGCAACCAGTATATAGAACTAATCAGGCCCACGACTGTTGCGCGCTTACCGGAGCCTTTAACTTTAATCATCTACTTCATGACCTCTGTAACCCTGCTTTATCATGTTCTATTAATAAGGCATGTCCAGTTACTATGATTCTTAATCCTGCACATTGTTTTATACTGTACACCAATTGTCTTTACCCACACTTGTTATTACATGTTGAGCGCATCGAAGCAGTCTGCTGCAATCTGGTGCAATATAAAACATACAAATAAATACTGCTTTGTGAAATGTTCCTCTTGTGTTTTTTGTGAGAGCAAGTAGCTCAGGATTATTGTTATTGCTAGCAACTAAGCTAAATGTAGGATCATAAGCGTGCTGTATGTCACCCTGTCCAAACAAAAAACCCCAAATGTACACGTCAGTTTGCATAATCTAAGCACTGGGTGCGGCCTGGTGTGCGTTTTACAGCATTTTTGATCGCAGTATTTGCAAATGATTAGGCTGGCATTAACGCTCGAGAGGCCGGTCCCGCTGCAATTCGGCCAGACTTTTTGCAGGGCGAAGCAGACGAAAATTACACCTGAGCCACTCAGCCTTGATGACTTCTTTCCTTGCTCATTTTGCTTCAGCCCTCCTCCAGAATTGGGCTCATTTCTTCAGTTAGCTCCAGGTTCATCATACTTGGACCTCTACTGGACCACGCACTCAGTACCTGGGGTCCCTTACTTGCCCCCCGTGGGCCGCCCGCCACACCGCGGCCGCCCTCACAACCAACGCCTACACAGGCTACTCCTGTTTCTCCTCCGCCCTATGATGAAACCCTCTGTGTTCATCTGCTCCCACTCGAAGCACGACCAGTGAGTTTCCTGACTTTTTTTGCCCCAGAAGAAGGCTACCATCTACTCTGCCGAAACATCAGCAGCACATTTGACCCAGATTCCCCATGGGCTTTATTTAGTGCTGCATTTTCATTCCTAACATCATACCCAGACGTAGACCAAATATGAGGTCAGACTTTACCCGGGCATAGGAGACCTACTATCAACGTCTGCTCCATTTGTACTTTTACCCTGTGTTCTCTACACCTAATGGCATGGGATATTCCACTTACAAGCAAGTTGTCTGTTTAATGTACAAGTGGATGATTTACACCCTATGTCATTTGTAATTATGTCATTTGCAATTATGTTACAGTGAGTTTCTAACTATGTGTTTGTTTATCACAATGGACACCATGTGCTTTCATGTATATATAAAAACCTAACATCTTTGCATAAAGAAAAATGCATCAGCAAATTAATAACTAAAAGCTGAAATTCTTATATGAGTTTGAGATATGTGTTTGTCAACAGCAAGCATGTTGTTTCCAACAACGGTTGCCCAAATTGTATGGGCACCCAAAAGGGTCTAAAAACCAGTGTGCATTTGATTCATTTAATGCACTCCTTAGATTCATGGAGGGTAGGACAACCCCCTTGTTATGGCATTAACGCTCAGCTGTCCAACCGAACTCTAATGTGAACCTGGTTAAAGGTATACTTTGCATAAACTAATCACTGCAGTAAATGTTTATCTTAAAACGGGCCAGTCTATTTTTCATGTTCAGTTACCACTTATGCGCCAGCGTTCTGCATAAATAAAGTGTTAGGAAAAGCAAACATCAATGGTCGGTCAACTGAATGCGAAATGCTCTATTTCACTGCACCATATCGGGATAAGAGATGCATAAGGGTCACGGGATGCACAGATACATAAGCGTGTGCGTACACACACACGCCACACGCAGGTGCACGTGGCAATTACGCCATGAGTATGAAACGGTTATCGAGAATGCATGAGAACGTTTGCCATCTAATCTAAGAACAGTTCACATTAAATTCACATTTTGGGGGGCTTAGTCGTATTTCGTCAGCACACTGAAATTATTCTCTTAAAAATCTAAAGTAAACTAATTGTTGCCCCGTAGTACACACAGACATTTCTATCGAGCACATCAAGACCATGCCACATACTACAGTGCGCGTGGCTTTAAACGTGACGGCTCGTGCAGGGTAATGGCCTTTGCCTGTTTATCCATAACACTGTAGCGATCTCTCATGACAGTCTGCCGGCGGATAAGAGAACGTGTGAGGCCCCGTGGTAAAGGCCCGGCTGTGAAGCGCAATAAATCACATGGACTAGCTTTTTGAAGATCTCGCCCGGCACTAACTCCCCTCGTGGAGGGGCGGGGATTCTATTCATAGCGCCTGACATCACTGCTATGCATAACACTGTTAATCTGTTAACTAAAACACTTTAACTCAACTGGGCATTCTAGTCAATCACAGATTGATATTCTTCCTTCAAGTGTCCTTCTACCACACATAGTCTTTCAACCTCTCTGGTGCTCTTGGTGCTGTCCTTAAGGATAATGCCCTCATCTAGGGGCTGTGCCGGACCTGTGTTCTGTGGTGGCTCACCTTCCTTAGTTGGAGATGCCTCCTTTAGACCATCCAGCAGTTCGACTGCTTCCTGCCCCGAAGTCGACTCTCCTTCGGGCCGGTGGATATCGTCTTCCAGTGGCAGTCCTGCTTCCTCCGAGCACTGCTGGTCTCCATCCGTCCACATTTGTTGTGACATGCTCTTGAACCACAAGGCTTTCCTTTCCTGGTGATCTGGCGCCACCCTCGCGTTGCTGTCACCATGATTCCCTGTCATTGAGTTACAGTCCAGGGGATCAAGTCATACTGAGTGTCCAGTTTTGATTTCGAGGGGTTGAGCACCACCAACACGTGGTCCCCGACTTGGTGTCTGGATTCCTTTCCTTTGGATGTCTCATGAGGCTCATGTGCTCATTTGCAGTGATTCTTCTCTGGTGGGTGCAAATGCTGTCATAGGTGTATGTGCCTCTGCTTGGGTGGTGTGGAATGGATGAGTTTATCACTCTCCCGTACATAATATCTGCTTGTGGTAGCCCTGTGGTGCTGTGGGGTGTCACTCAATAGTTTCTTAAGAAACAGTACAGGTCCACCCTCCAGGGGCTGGAGTGTGCCCGTGATAGGAGTAGCACCTTGTTTAGGGTTTGCATGACCCTTTCTGCGTCGCCGTTGGCTTGTGGCAATCTCAGTGTGATGTGATGGTATTGGATGTTCAGATCATCGACGTATTTTTTGATTTCCGTGCCCTGGAAGGGCGGTCCATTGTCGCTTCGGATGCATCGTGGCAGGCCATGGGTAGCGAAGATCTTTTCAAGGGCCGGTATTACCATGTCTGCTGAGGTGGACGACACAATTTCTACCTCTGGGTATCTCGAATGGTCGTTGATTGCTACTAGCAGATACGTGCCTTCCTGGATGATACAAAAGTCAATGCTGATCGCGTCCCATCTTGAGGACCCCCGTTCTGCCGCTTGTATGGGTTTGGGGTTCGGTGGCGCACTTGTGATTTGGCACAGGAGGCAGGCTGTTATGAGGTGTTCCAACTGGTGCCGGATCCTGCCTTTGGTCTGGGGCCAGCACTATAATTCTGTCTTGTAGGCAATTGGGGATTACTATCCGTGCCCCTCGCAGTATTAGTCCTTCCCTTGTGACTGACAGGTCTTGTCGTACCGGGAAGATGCCCGTGAGGAAGTCACTGGCCTCAGGTGTGTGGTTGTGTACGTTTCGGAGAAAGGATCTCCACTCGCCTGATATGATTGAGTCTTTGATCAGGTCACAGCAGGGATCGGTTTGGGTAGCTTCTACGATATCCTCAATGCTGACTGCTTTGGGTTTCATTGTGTAAACGACTTGGCAGATGTGCTCCTCAGTTTCCTCTGCCACATTCACTTCCCTTGGCTTGGTAGCCCTTGGGTGTCTGGATAGGAAGTCCGCAGGGTTGCTGGCTCCTGGTTGGTACGTTAGCTCAAATTCGTATTGTTGCAGGTGGAACAGCCACTATCCTATCCTGGCCGGGGGTGCGTTGAGGATCCTCTGAATATGGGTATTAGGGGCTTGTGGTCCGTCTAGGCTTTGCATTTTCGTCCGTATATATGTGAAAATCGTGGCAGCCCTACAGTACTGCAATGGCTTGCTTCTCAATGTGTGAATACCATTGTTCGGTTGGAGTTAATGTGCAGGAAGCGTATGCAATTGGCTCTGTTTCCCCAGTTCGTGCAACTTGGACCGAGATTGCCCCGAGGCCAACGGGGCTGGTGTCAACATATAGTTCTGTCGATAGTGTGGGGTCGTAGTAAGCCATTGTCGTCTCAGCTGAGAGGGATGTCTTGATCCGCTCGAACGCCTCCTGGCATTTGGGGCTAAAGATCCATGTTGTGTTGGATTTTGTGAGTTCTCTGAGCGGCTCGGACATTGTTGCTAGGTTGGGGATAAACCTCCCGCAGTTTGTCACCCCCCAGGAAGCTGCATACCTCAGTGGGTGTAGTTGGGGGAGAGGCTTCCTTAATGTCCGCCACCTTTTGTGGGTCAAACGACACTCCTGCACTGCTAAACACATATCCAAAAAAAGTGATTTCTTCCTTCATAAATTCTCCTGGTGGATGGCCAGCGCTGCGGACTCCAGTCTGCTGAGCACCATCTTGAGGCGACTCATGTGCTCTTGTCTGTTGCTGGCATGGATGAGAATGTCATCACTGACATTGAGTACTCTGGGATGCCCTGTATCACCTCTTGGATGGCCTGATGGAACAGCTCTGCCACCGAGGATATACCAAAGCTCAGTCTTTTGCATCGGCGTAGGCTCAGGTGTGTGGAGATAGTTGAGATATATCGGGAGTCCCGGTGCAGTTTTAGCTGATGGTATCCAGCGTTGAGGTTGACTTTAGAGAACACTTTCGAGCCTGTGAGGTCCTTGATGATCTCGCCGAGTGTGGGGGTAATGTGGCGTTCCCGCTTAATCGCCGTGTTGGGAAGGCGCATGTTGATGCAGATCCTCACCTTCCCCGGTTGCTTCAGCTTCTTTGTGACCACCATGGGTGATACCCACAGTGTCGGCCCAGTTACCTCCTCTATGATTGCTGCCTTTTCCAGTTCTCCAGCTAGTTTTTGACTTGGTCCCTCACGTGGAATCGGGTTCTTCTGTGCCGCACCACCCGGGGCTGTACCAATTCGTCGATGTGGAGCTTTATAAGCTTTCCTTTCAGGCATCCGATGCCTATGAGAAGGCTCGGGTATTTTCCAAGGAGGCGGTGATGTCCGTTGGGTCTGTGATGTCACAGATGAAGCAGATTAGCCCTAGGTCTTCTGCCACGTCCCCACTCAGTAGGCATTCGATGCCCGTGTTGATGATGTAGATTTTGGATTGTAGCGTCCGGTCGCCTCTGCTGAGCATTGTTCGGAACCTTCCACCACTGGAAGTGGGGTCTTGCACCCATAGGTAAATAGAAGCGTGTCTGTTTGCTTCAAGTTGGGGGTGGGATGCAGTTTTCAGTTCATGGGTTCCAGCATGACATTCTCTGATGCCCCAGTGTCAATTGTCATTTGTGTTTCTTGGCCCCGTATGGCCATTAGGCATTTTTGTCTCCTTTGCCTCTTCATCGACGATGCGCCTCTGTGCTCGAGTGCCAAGACTAGGTAGACTTTTCTCCCCCTTCTCAGTCGTCCACTTTCGGTCTCTTTCGTTGTGTCACCATCGTCATCGCCTTCTTCGAGGGTAGATGAGTTGGCCGTTTCGACGTGGCAAGCATTGGCCTGTGTCTTTTTCTTCTGGGCACCTTTGTCTTGTTACGGCTAGTGGCCTTGTGCTTGACCTGATGATCTACAGACTCTCGCGTAGTGGTCCTTCTGGCCGCATGCTCCGCACGTGGTGCCTTGTGCTGGCCAATTTCGTCTTCCGTGACGCGCACCTCCACACCACCCACATTCAGTAGGCCCTGGAATCCTTGACTTCCACTGAGGTGAGGTGTTTGTGTCATTGGGGTCTTCTCTCGGCTGTTGGCGACTGGCTATTTGGGCTATTGTCACCGTTGTCGGTGTTAGCTGGAACTTCTGCAGCGTGGTGCCCATGTGCGCCGCCCTTGCATGTGATGGTACTCTGTGATGCCCGTATTCGAGGATTCTGGCCAGGGAGATGCCCTTTTCGCTCGACATCATCCTGCTTAACTTTTCAGAGTGCATGCCTTTGATGATTTGGCGTCTGATACCTTTTTTAACGTCAAACTCACACAAGAGTGCAAGTTTTCTGAGTCTCGTGTGATAAGCGTCAAGTGTTTCTTCTTCTAGCTGGATGGTGGTGCAGAAAATGAAAGTCTCTTAGTCCGGGTTTACTTGTGGCATGGAGTGGGCTGTGAGAGCGTGTTTCGCTATCTGGTAGATGCCTGAGTCATCAACGATCACCAGTGAGTTAAAGATGCGCAGGACGTCATCACCTACGTTTGGAAGAAGGTGTGACCTCATTTTCCTGGGCCTAGTGATGTCTTTGCAGTCCATTGCCATTTCAAGTTTCTGGATCCACAACACCCAGTGAGGCCCACGGAAGAGGGATCTGTGTATGGGTTGAAAGGTCAAAATGCCCTTGTTGCTCCTACCTGCGGTTATTGGTGTGGTGTTGCGGGTGACAGTGTCGCTGCAATCCTCAATGGTGTGCCAGACCTAGGAGTGGATACACCTGACGCCATGTTTTGTCGATGTGTGCACTGCCACAGACGATGTGCGATGAAAATCTCCTCACCTTAGAGGGTTTGTTGCAGGCGGTGTGTTAACGTGTCCATCGGCTTCTCACCGATATTGCTTGTGGTATTGTGTTGTCTGTGCAGCTTAAAAGTCTGTTGGCAGGTTCCTGGCATGTAGTGACATGTGGCCTGCAATGAATTCCTTGTGCTGATGTGTATAGCCAAGGGGGCTGATGCAACAGGCCAGCAAAGAGAATTGGAAATTATTGTTATTATTATTATTATTATTATTATTATTATTATTATTATTATTATTATTATTATTATTCAGTGGGGGATGGCCCCCCACCATGTTTCCAAAAATGTGCCCGTGTCAAGGGCTTGTTTGTTGATTTATGGCTTGTATATGCAGTGTTTTATGATCCGTTCCTCGTCGCCAGTGTAGAGTTCTCTCATGCCGGTGTTGCCGGCAGATAAGAGAACGTGTGATGCCCCACGGGAAAGGGCTGGCTGTGAAGTGCAATAAAACACACAGACTAGCTTTGTGAAGATCTCACCCAGAACTAACTCCCCTTGTGGAGGGGCGGGGCTTTTAGTCATAGCGCCTGATGTCACTGCGTTAGTGGAACATCAGGTGTACATAACAAACACCATCTCGAGTGTTACGGATAAACAAGAAAATTGGCACATTATGCAAACAGTTCCTTTCATATATGAATATTACCTCAGAAGACACTACATCTTGTTTCATCACTGTTTTGTCAGTCTATTCAGTCCCCATTCCATGTTCCAACCCTTTCCGCCAGCTGGCTCATTTTTCCATTTAACATTGAGTTGCCTTTGTTAAAGCGCCCATTGATATGTATGAATTATCGGATTACTGCTGTTGATGATGTACAGAGTTTCTGAAAAAGTATACTTTTCCGTCATATTCTGTCTATTACAAATAGATCTTGATTTCAAACAGAACATTTGAGTTGTACATTAGATGAACCCTGAAGGCAAACGGTGCGCGCACGCTTCTTATCTGTGGCGTGGCATGAGCCAGTAAAAGTATGAAGAGACAATGGACTGCTGCATAGGTAGCAAACAAACCATCAAGGCCAATTAATAAATAAACGGACCGTCCATATTACTGAGCGCCATGATGGAGCTGGAAACGTCCATGCTGTAAATAAAGCGACAAGCTGCTCTATACTTTACACAACACTTGCAGGCTGTTGTGTGTTTTATAGAGCAGTGTCTGCCGCTCGTGGAGCATCCATTTAAATAAAGAAATAGGGGTCGCAAGAGAGGTAGAGAGCACAGGTGTTGCAACTGGGTCCACAGGGGTTGCAGCTGCACCCTCTAGTGGCCCCCAAATGACTTCTATGTCTAACGTTTGCAGCTTACTTAAAAACTTCAACACATGCTTAGACAACACAGACTATGTTATAAATGTATGCTGTGCAGCAAAAACATTAAATAAAATAGTCCACTTCCTTCTTGCCCTCGTGAAAACGTGTTGGGGGTGATTGTTTTTGCTCCATTGCACATTACCTAGGCAGCAAAACTGGTGCTAAATTAATTTGTTTTGTAAAAGGGCAACGTTTTGATAATCCGGATAGCCTCAGTGGCCAGAACGGATCCAGCATTATAATATGAATTATAGCCGGCACAGCATTGATAAATAGACTTGTATTTTCTTCTGCACACACTCCAGCAAAACATTGGGACACACACATTTATGTCATGAGAGCAATTTAGTGTAGCATTTAAATGTACAGTTACTTAATGGAAATGGAACATATGTAGATAGAGAGAGCTGAGAACAGATGGTCAGAGTCTGAAGCACTGGCACTCAGAAGATATTAATGTAAGTCTCAACGCTTCCTAATGTCTTCATAATTGCCCAGCACAAACATTTCAACATGAAATGGAGAAAAGCAATAACATATAAAATATAGAAACATGGCATAAACACCCTAATGTGTTCACATTGGATGATTGTAGTCAGAGAGAGTGCTTCTTAATTTGAAAGAGTGGGGCATAAATGCCCCCGGCATTTTGTCAGGATGACTCCTACTGTAAAACTATTCAGCATTGCGTCCCATGTTTACAAATCCTCTATTATACGTGGAGAAGAAATTATTTCCAGAATATATATTTTTAATGGGCTTCCTGACTCCATACACCTCACGGTATGACAGTGTTACATCACCAGTATATTTTTCTAAGAGTTTTCAGCCCAAACTTTCTAAATGATAAAACTCATTTAAAAATATAGGCGATATAATGGGTTGAGGGTGGGGAATAGGGAGTAAATAATAGGGGAGGGGAGCATGGGGAATAAGGGAGACCCACAAATATTATTTTTAAAACAAATCGTTGAGTTTTTTTCGGGAAAACAAATTAAGCAAAAAACGATTCGAAAAAATAACTGCCAATGTAACAACATAGAACCGCATTTCACATGTCGTCCTCCATTAAATGCTCAATGAAAAGTATTAAAGACATTTTACTTAATTAGTATTTGTGGTAGAAACCAGATAAAAGCAGTGTAATTAGTTATGCACTTGCTCTCTCAGAAGGTATCATGCATATCACTGTAGAGTGTACAAGTTGCTAGAATGTGATTCTCAAAGTTCATCAGAAAAAATATAATTTCACAGGGGTTTTTGCCAAATGTCTGCAAATCAGTGCACCCTGGTTTATGACACGTAGTAAACATTACATTGTTAGAAATGAACCAGCTAGGTACATTCTTGGAGAATATTGCCACATTGTAGGATCATACTTTAGTTCAACATGATAACTCAAAGGTTGGTCTCCACAGATATAAAAAGGCTGTGATGGAATGTAACACATGAGCCTAGAGAAAGAGATTGCATGACTTAATGATTAAAGCTTGCAAATGCTTAGCAAGCCAATTTAAATTGTATTCTGCGTCACCCAAAGAAAAGCCTGTCCAAATTGATTATTCTGTACCTTCTGCACTTTGTTCAAGTGTGAGGTAGAAATGCTGGAAGTAAAAAGGCTGGAATAAATTGCATTTGCCTATTTTAAAGAAGAATTCCCCGACACTCAAACAAAACAGCAGTGCTCTTCGTCCCTGCCAACTACTCTATCTCATCTGTTCCCCTGCTTATTCAGTTCCCACCTAACACTCTCCCTTACTCTTCTTCAGCTAGACACCTCAGTGTAATTTATGGACCTTTTCATACCTTCTCTATTTTCATCTTCAAAACTGCCAAGGTGACAGGCCTCAACCTCCTAAATATTAGGAATATCAAACTCCTCCTTCCTTTCAACACTGCCAAGCATCTATTAACCATTCTTGTATTCTATAAACTGGATTACTGTGCCAGCGTTCTCTTTCATCTCCTCAACTATGCTTTCTGTCCTCGTTACACGATCATTAAATTTGCTACCAGGACTCTGTATGAACTTCCTCACTTCACACCTACTTCCTTGTACCATCATTAGGCTGGATGGCTGACAATACAAAACAGAGCCAGCTTCAAATTTCTGACCCTGGTTACGAGATCTATCCATGGAAAGGCAGCACTGTATATATCCTTATCTATCCAACTCTACAGCCTTCTCATTATCTCTGCTCTGCCTCCTTGACTACTGTGATGAATCCTGGAGAGTCATAACCAAACCATAGGCCTAAAAACTCCTTCCATGTGGTCAGGGTAAGGCAGACGCTACCTGATCCTAACCCTGGGGGTGGTGTTAGGGGGGATCACATGGGAGGAGATGGCTATTAAGGGGAAGTGGTAAGTCTGCTACGAGAGACAAATTATTCTTCTTCTTCTGAGGATGAAAATCCAATAATTCCTGAATATCTAATTGCATTTTAACAATGTGAAAGTCCCTCCCATTTAAATCATCTGGACAGAACAATGGTGATGCTTCAAGGGTTCAAAAACTAAAAGTGAAACCATTACATTATCCTAATTGTATCTTAAATGGAAGTCAAATACAATGTTAAAACACAGATCCTTTTCTCAACCTTTCCTGTTTCTAATAATTATCTTTACCTAAAACAGTCTAAACTAAATAAAGGTAAAACTGAACAAACTAAGTTCACATTATCTACTATGAACTTCATTAATTATAATGAATTACTGGGGTACTGGGGCGAGGAAGAAGGCCCCAGAATGCATCTAGTTGTTATAGACCTAGGCACCTGAGCGGGATATTTAAATCCCAAAATGAGGCTGAGTACATGCAGCGGGAAGCAGCATGCCAAGAAGTGGCCCAGCTGAAGAGAAGACATGCTCCCATTTCAGCATAAGGCATGTAAGTGAGAGAGAGGCCACTGATGATCAACAGAGCTGTCAGAGCTTCCAGAGACCTACGCGCTACTTACTGAAGGTACATGGATGGAGGAGAGAAGGCGGATGGGAGACGGAAGACCTGCTGCAACACCTGATCGCAAGACAGAGCTGCAAAATACAACTGGTGAGTTGGATAAATGTCAATGCTGACCCTGGGGTGCTCTGTAAAAGAAAGTCATTAAAGATTAATGATTTTGAATTTTAATGAAAGAGGGCAGAAACTACAGAATTTTGAATACCGCACAATTAATAAAAGAAAGCTGAAATCCAATGATTTTGAATACTGAATACTTAATGAAAGAAAGCATAAACGTCCCAATTGTAAATGCCAAACTATTAGAGAAGTAAAACAGAAGTGGTAAGAACATGTGATCCTTCAATGGGAAATACAAGTGGAGAAAGCTTACAATCAGTTTTGCCAACAGTAAAGAGGATGTGAGAAAGATACAATAAACCAACAAAGGCATACATCCCTTTTTAAGAGGCACATATTGGGAATGCTTATATCTCACGTTGCCAACAGCCAAGAGACTGTGAAACCATGCAGAGGCAACAAGGGCACAACTCTCCCTTGGAGAATCTTGAAATCAATATTACCATAGAAACTAAAAGTAGTTGTAGGAGTTTTCTTCCTGGCAGGTTAGTATTATTATTATTATTATTATTATTATTATTATTATTAGGATTGCTTATAAAGCGCAACTCGCCCAAAGGCCTCAGTGCGCAAGTAGTCCAATAAGAGGGAGGAGTCAGTCAACCATAGAGCAGATAGAGATAACACAAAGAAGTCTAGGCGGAATTAAAAAGAGTGGTTTTTACAGCTTTCTTAAACTGTGATAAAGCTGGAACATTATAAGAATAACAGGACGAGGAATTCCGGAGAGAAGGAGCATAGAAATCAAAAGTAGTACCTTTAAAATTCTTCAATTTACATTTAGACTGGAACAGTTTATTAAGCTTGGTGAATCACAATGGGCAAATGTTCAGGGGTTTAGACAGTCAATCAACTAAGTAAGGAGGAGCTATATTATCCACACATTTGTATGGCATAGTAAGAATTGTATAAGAAATGCGATGTTTAACCGGTAGCCAGTGTAGAGACCGTCAGGCTTCCGTTATATGATCAGAGCCCATAAGGCCACAGGAAGCTCTTTTTTTTTTGTTGAAAATACTAGTTTTGGCAAGGGGGGGATAGCGAGGTTCAGCGCAAAGTGTAGTGAGAGGCGCTGCAGGTGAGTGCAGGGGGCGGGACTTGCCAAGTCTTCCGCCAGTTAAGTAGGATTAAATACAGGTTTTGCAAACACACTGCGCACAGACACTAGTTAAGACCACGTTGGTATAGTAGTTTTAATTAACACTAGGGTAGCCTGACACGTGTTTCCCAGCACTTGCTCTTCCACTGAGGCTGTCACTTGCAGTTGCAACAACAATTATTAAAGCGTTTCCACGTTGAAGCAGCGACTCCAGTTCGGATTTGCAGCGGAGACGCTGCTTCAACGCGGAAACGCTTTAATAATTGTTGTTGCAACTGCAAGTGACAGTGGAGCCCGTGAGACTTATTCTTCAATTACTTACCATACTTATGGTTCGCAACTGATTCACACCTCACTGCAGCCTCAGTGGAAGAGCAAGTGCTCGAAACACGTGTCAGGCTACCCTAGTGTTAATTAAAACTACTATACCAACGTGGTCTTAACTAGTGTCTGTGCGCAGTGTGTTTGCAAAACCTGTATTTAATCTTTTTTTTTGATGCACCAGCCAGAAGAATATTGCAGTAATCTATCCTATAATTAATAAGGACAGTAGCTAATGAGGAGAATTTATTTTCAGAAAGGTACTCTTTTATCTGCTAGGTTTTGTTGTGTATACACATGCAGTTTTAGTCTGTGTAACATGTTTTTCATATTTAAGTTAGAGTCTAAATAAACTCTGAGTTTCTTTACCCTGCATCAGGTTTCAATGACACAGTCAGCTATGTGAAATTGAGCGTACCTAGAATTCAACCTGGACAAACGTTGGCTGGAGCCAACTAACATCAGCTTGGTTTTCCTGTTGTTTAAAGCAAGTGAGTTGGCATTCCTCCATCTTTGAATAATCTCATTGATATGGCCCATTACAGCGGAGTCCTTATTGTAATTGCCTGATAGATGAAAGACCAGCTGTATAACTAACACTGCACCATCCAGAGAATCAAACAGCAAGCAAATATATAGATAGAATAACATGGGGGATAGGCAGGCCCCCTGCGGGACTCCACATGACAATTACCAAGACAACTCTTGCTGTCGCTAGTCCCCGAAACGATCACAGCCATGCCAAGGCTGAGCCAGAACAATTCACCACCCCCTCCAACCTCTCAAGCAGTAGACCATAATTCCCAAGGTCAAAATCTGGTCAAAGGTCGAGTAACATAAGTCGGGCAACATGTCCAGAGTCAACAATCCTGGCAAAATGAGCCTTGAGGTCAATCATGGCAGTCTCCATTTCATGCTTAGCATGGAATCCTGATTGAAAAGTTCCCAGAAGTACATCTGGTAAGGGATAATAATAGTTATTACTGCAAGGTGAGTAAGCATATGATATAACGAAGTATATTGATGCTAAAAATCTGTGGTTGAAAGACCTTTGTTGAAGCAAATAACTATACATCTTATCTTTTGTTTGATAAACTGTGCCATCCTGACAACAGTAGTTTATTTGAAGAAGGTGTGCCAAGAAAAGTTGTTCATTTGAAGAAGATGAAATAAGTTAATAATTGTGGAACATTTTTGAAAGAACATTTTTGTTTTGGTTTTAATCTTGTGTTGCGGAAGAACAACATTTACCTTTCAAAGAAGGATATTGTGGAAACCATCAGTTGGTTTGAATTGTTAACAACCATTTGTGAAAAAGACATTATTGTATCCCAGGAAGAGATACAGTGGTTGGAAGACACCTTTTGTGTTAATTTGAACAGAACTTAGTTAAAATGGAACTGTGAAAGTATTCTTGTACTGATCCAGGGGAAGGGGATACAATCCTGGCCGCACGTTTGAATCAAAAATATTTTTTTGTTGAACTCAAGGTAAGACATATTTTCCTTGTGTAATGTTGTTGTGTGTATTAGTGTGAGGGTCAGAGACGTTTTGGACATCAGATAATTTTTCTTTAGTCTTAGTTTGCTATGCGGGGACCTCCTTATTGGGAAAGAGAAAGATAGGTGTCTAGCCAACCTTTTTTCCTTTAATACATTGCAAATCATGAAAAAACCTTACCTTTGTGCCCGCCTCACATTTCTGCCTTCTTACACTACCCTTGCAGTACCACACCTTCCCGGTCAGTCCTCTCACTTCCGCTCTTTCTCTCTTCTTGCTCCACTTGCATGGAATTCTCTGCCCCTAGATATCCGAGAAACAGTCCACACTGTTTTTTTTCAAAGCCAAACTAAAAGCCTGCCTTTTGACCTCTGAGTTACCCTCTTAACCTACCTCCCATCTGCCTTCTAGCTAACATGTTTCCCTTGCCTCTACCTTGCCGCTTCTCCTCGCTTCCTATTGCCCCCACTCTAGCACTTTATCCATCATGGTTACATCCTAAACACAGCTAGCCATACTGCCTACCTGCACTTAAAATTGTCTCATGTTGGTTGTCTTTAACCTCTGCATGTTCACCCATGTATTGTCCTCTGAGACTGTTCGATTTACCCTCCCCACAGCGTGGTCAGAATGTCACCCCATCATGAGAAGCACGCTGCTATTTTTGGTGTTGGTTACAAGCAGAAACCACAATGCCTACCTATAGTTTTCGTGATGACAATAATTAAATATGTGCACCATCTAGACAGTGAATCCCTAAACTACTTGAAATCTAACTCCGACCTCACTATTGTCACATATACATTAGGCTGGTCTGTTTCAGGCTATGGTCAAAAAGAGCTTATAAGATACATTCACTTCTATATCATTTTTGGGTTTGAACACATAACGTATAAAACTTAAATGGGTAACAATTATTGTTTTGGTTGTATGAAGCACCATCATGTTTGCTGTGTTTAGGTGGTGCAGCCACTAGACAAAATGTGTCTGAATGGTTTTGAATCCTCTTTTGTTCCTGCACATAAGAGTGCCAGTGGTCAGCAAGCCAGAGGACCATTTTTAGATGTGTCTACAGTGAAGGTGAAGATGAAAAAATATGCCTGTGGTTCTACTGATGTTTCATTTCACCTGTTAAAAAAGAATTTGGGAGTTATATATTGTCTTTACTGTATAAAGACACCTTTGTGTAACTAATGAATCTTTTATTATGTGCTTAACACAGGAGACCGGTCCCCAAGCGTGGACCCGGAGTCAAACCTGGGTTCCTTTGCGTTGTCTACTTCCAAGACAAGCACGTTGCCCCTGAGCTATCTTCTGCGTCCTGATTGGCTGTTTTGTGTTTCCTATCTGATTTATTTTTTAAACAATCTCTGAGCAGTGCTCCTCTAAATCATATTCTGGGAAATGTTAGTATATCCTTGAAGTAGAGCTGCCATCTGCTAGGACAACCATGTATGTGCACCAGGTAATAAAGGTATAACATGGCCACGGTAGTGGCCATGTAGTTATGGTTAAGTTGCTGTTTCCATAGGAAGAGCACTTTTTGGGCAGCTTATAGCTTCGCTCACCCTGGACGAATAATCACCAAACTTTGCAAAAAAAGTATAAGGCCCACTCTGAATTTCTTTGCAAAGATTGGTGAGGTTTGGTCCAGGGGGGGCAAAGTTATAGGGGGGGTCCCAATTATTTTTTTTTTCCCATAGACATAATGGAAAAAAACTTTGCTCACGCCTACATCCCAAACCACTGGATGGATTTACACCAAATTTACAGCAGGAGTGGCGGCTTGATCCGGAAAGCGTGCTTTTTTTATTTGGTGTAAATCCGTCAAGTAGTTTTTAATAGAAAGACAAAAATGGAAGTGAAAAAATTTAGTGATATCTGTGTCCGCTTTGCGGGCACACTTCCCTGTTCGCTCCGCGGACAGGACGGGGATTGGGCAAGCGACTTGCGTGATGTCCGCAGACAATGACGTGCTCTCCCATTGGCTGTAGTAAAGCGTGCAGTGCGTCTTATTTTCAGAGACGCCCGCCATCTTCGTTTATTGTTCGTATATTGGCATCTGTGGCAAGCTCTGCTGTGACTTCAGACTTCAGAAGTGATTTTCACAATGTAACAAGCGAACATTCCGATGCAATAAGATCAGAGGACAGCGGTGCCTCCAATGGGGCTGTGTGAGGCTCATGTGGATTACACTTCCTGAATGTCCCAGGCTGCTGCAGACTTGCAGGAGACACGCCATCGCCATCGGTACACGGTGGCCTGCGGAGGACCGAGAAGCGGATATCCCGTTCCCCCCACCCCCGCACATTACCTGTGTCTTCCTCCTGTATCCGCACAACCCCGCTCATTACCTGTGTCTCCCTCCTGTACCCCCCTACCCCCCACTCATGCCCGTGTCCCCCTCGTGTTCCCCCCACACCCCTGCTCATTACCCGTGTCTCTCTCTTGTTTCCCCCCACCCCCCGCTCATTACCGTGTCTCCCTCAAGTACCCCCCACCCCCGCTCATGCCCTGTGTCTCTCTCTTGTTTCCCCACACCCCCTGCTCATGCCCTGTGTCTCCTCTGTTACCCCTTAACCCCCGCTCATGCCCTGTGTCTCCTTCCTGTTCCCCCACCCCCCGCTCATGCCCCGTGTCTCCCCTGTTCCCCCCGTCCCCACTCATGCCCCGTGTCTCCCTCCCATTCCCCCACACCCCGCTCATGCCCTGTGTCTCCCCTGTTCCCCCCACCCCCAGCTCATGCCCCGTGTCTCCCTCCTGTTCCTCCCCAACCCCCGCTCATGTCCCATGTCTCCCTCCTGTTCCCCCCACCCGCCGCTCATGCCCTTGTCTCCCTCCTGTTGCCCCCCACCCTCCGCTCATGCCCTGTGTCTCTCTCCTGTTACCCCCACCCCCTGCTCATGCCCTGTGTCTCCCTTGTGTTCCCCCACCCCCCGCTCATGCCCCGTGTCTCCCTCCTGTTGCCCCCCACCCCCCACTCATGCCCCGTGTCTCTCTCCTGTTACCCCCACCCTCCACTTATTCCCCGTGTCTCCCTCTTGTTGCCCCTCATGCCCCATGTCTCCCTCGCGGTCCCCCCACCCCCTGCTCATGCCCCGTGTCTCCCTCGTGTTCCCCCCACCCCGCTCATGCACCGTGTTTCCCTGCTGTTGCCCTCCACCCCCCAGTCATGCCCGCGTCTCCCTGCTGTTGCCCCCCACGACCTGCTCATGCCCCGTGTCTCTCTCCTGTTACCCCCCACCCCCCTCTCATACCCCGTGTCTCCCTCGTGTTCCACCCACCCCCCGCAAATGCCCCGTGTCTCCCTTGTGTTCCCCCCACCCCCTGCTTATGCCCCGTGTCTCCCTGCTGTTACCCCCCACCCCCGCTCATGCCCCGTGTCTCCCTCGTGTTCCCCCACCCTCTGCTCATGGCACGTGTCTCCCTCCAGTTGCCCCCCACCGCCCGCTCATGCCCCGTGTCTCTCTGCTTTTTCCCCCACCCCCCGCTCATGCCCCGTGTCTCCCTCGTGTTCCCCCCACCCCCCGCTCATGCACCGTGTATACCTCTTGTTCCCCCCACCCCCTGCTCACGCCCTGTGTCTCCCTGCTGTTGCCCCCCATCCACCACTCATGCCCCATGTCTCTCCCCTGATACCCCACCCCCTCTCATGCCCCGTGTCTCTCTCCTGTTACCCCTCCACCCCCCTCTCATGCCCCATGTCTCTCTCCTGTTGCCCCCCACCCCTGGTCATGCCCAGTGTCTCCCTTCTGTTGCCCCTCATTCCCCAGTCATGCCCTGTGTCTCCCTCGTGTTCCCCCCACCCCCGCTCATGCCACGTGTCTCCCTCCAGTTGCCCCCCACCCCCGCTCATGCCCCGTGTCTCCCTCGTGTTCCCCCACCCCCCGCTCATGCCCCGTGTCTCCCTGCTGTTACCCCCCACCCTCCACCCATGCCTGTGTCTCCCTGCTGTTGCCCCCCACCCCCGATCATGTCCCGTGTCTCTCTCCTGTTGCCCCCCACCCACCGCTCATGTCCCGTGTCTCTCTCCTGTTACTCCCCACCCCCTGCTCATGCCCCATGTCTCCTTCATGTTCCCCCCACCACCCACTCATGCCCCGTGTCTCCCTCCTGTTGCCCCCACTCCCCTCTCATGCCCCGTGTCTCTCTCCTGTTACCCCCCACACTCTGCTCATGCCCCGTGTCTCCCTGCTGTTGCCCCCCACCCCCTGCTCATGCCCAGTGTCTCCCTGCTTTTGTTCCCCACCCCCCGCTCATGCCCCGTGTCTCTCTCCTGTTACCCCCACCCCCCGCTCATGCCCGTGTCTCCTTCGTGTTCTCCCCCACCCCCTGCTCATGCGCCATGTATCCCTCCTGTTGCCCCCACCCCCACTCATGCCCCGTGTCTCTCTCCTGTTGCCCCCCCACACCCCTCTCATGCCCCGTGTCTCTCTCCTGTTGCCCCCCACCCCCTGGTCATGCCCCGTGTCTCCCTGCTGTTGCCCCCCACCCCCGCTCATGCCCTGTGTCTCTCTCCTGTTGCCCCCCACCCCTCGCTCATGCCGGTGTCTCCCTGCTGTAGCCCCCATCCCCCGCTCATGCCCCGTGTCTCTCTCCTGTTAACCCCACCCCCCGCTCATGCCCTGTGTCGCCCTCGTGTTCCCCCTAGCCCCCGCTCATGCCCGTGTCTCCCTGCTGTTGCCCCCCCGTGAGCTGTTGCCCCCCTCTCCTGTTGCCCCTCACCCTCCGCTCATGCCCCGTGTCCCTCTCCTGTTGCCCCCACCCCCACTCATGCCCCGTGTCTCTCTCCTGTTGCCCCCCACCTCCATCTCATGCCCTGTGTCTCCCTGTTGTTGCCCCCCACCCCCGCTCATGCCCCGTGTCTCTCTCCTGTTGCCCCCACCCCTCGCTCATGCCCCGTGTCTCCCTGCTGTAGCCCCCACCCCCCGCTCATGCCCAGTGTCTGTCTCCTGTTACCCCCCAACCCGCGCTCATGCCCTGTGTCTTCCTCGTGTTCCCCCCACACCCCGCTCATGCCCGGTGTCTCCCTGCTGTTGCCCCCCACCCTCCACTCATGCCCCATGTCTCCCTGCTGTAACCCCCACCCCCCGCTCATGCCCCATGTATCCCTACTGTTGCCCCCCACCCCCGCTCATGCCCCGTGTCTCCCTGCTGTTGCCCCCCATCCCCTGCTCATTCCCCGTGTCTCTCTCCTGTTGCCCCCCACCCCCGGTCATGCCCTGTGTCTCCCTGCTGTTGCCCCCCACCCCCGCTCATGCCCCGTGTCTCCCAGCTGTAGCCCCCAGCCCCCGCTCATGCCCCGTGTCTCTCTTCTGTTACCCCCACCCCCTGCTCATGCCCCGTGTCTCCCTCGTCTTCCCCCCACCCCCCGCTCATGCCCTGTGTCTCCTTGCTGTTACCCTCCACCCTCCACTCATGCCCGTGTCTCCCTGCTGTTGCCTCCCACCCCCGATCATGTCCCGTGTCTCCCTGCTGTTGCCCCCCACCCTCCACTCATGCCCCATGTCTCCCTGCTGTAACCCCCACCCCCCGCTCATGCCCCATGTATCCCTACTGTTGCCCCCCACCCCCGCTCATGCCCCGTGTCTCCCTGCTGTTGCCCCCCATCCCCTGCTCATTCCCCGTGTCTCTCTCCTGTTGCCCCCCACCCCCGGTCATGCCCTGTGTCTCCCTGCTGTTGCCCCCCAGCCCCGCTCATGCCCCGTGTCTCCCAGCTGTAGCCCCCAGCCCCCGCTCATGCCCCGTGTCTCTCTTCTGTTACCCCCACCCCCTGCTCATGCCCCGTGTCTCCCTCGTCTTCCCCCCACCCCCCGCTCATGCCCTGTGTCTCCTTGCTGTTACCCTCCACCCTCCACTCATGCCCGTGTCTCCCTGCTGTTGCCTCCCACCCCCGATCATGTCCCGTGTCTCTCTCCTGTTGCCCCCCACCCCCCGCTCATGCCCCGTGTCTCTCTCCTGTTACTCCCCACCCCCTGCTCATGCCCCCTCCTTCATGTTCCCCCCACCACCCACTCATGCCCCGTATCTCCCTGCTGTTGCCCCCACCCCCTGCTCATGCCCCGTGTCTCCCTCCTGTTGCCCCCCACTCCCCTCTCATGCCCCGTGTCTCTCTCCTGTTACCCACCACACTCTGCTCATGCCCCGTGTCTCCCTGCTGTTGCCCCCCACCCCCGCTCATGCCCAGTGTCTCCCTGCTTTTGTCCCCCATCCCCCGCTCATGCCCCGTGTTTCTCTCCTGTTACCCCCACCCCCCGCTCATGCCCGTGTCTCCTTCGTATTCTCGCCCACCCCCCGCTCATGCGACATGTATCCCTGCTGTTGCCCCCCACTCATGCCCCATGTCTCCCTGCTGATGCCCCCCACCCCCTACTCATGCCCCGTGTCTCTCCTGTTGCCCCCCACCCCCTGGTATTGCCCCGTGTCTCCCTGCTGTTGCCCCCCACCCCCGCTCATGCCCCGTGTCTCCCTGCTGTAGCCCCCGGCTCCCGGTCATGCCCCGTGTCTCTCTCCTGTTGCCCCCCACCCTTCGCTCATGCCCGGTGTCTCCCTGCTGTAGCCCCCACCCCCCGCTCATGCCCCGTGTCTCTCTCCTGTTACCCCCACCCCCTGCTCATGCCCCGTGTCTCCCTCGTGTTCCCCCCAGCCCCCGCTCATGCCCCGTGTCTCCCTGCTGTTGCCCCCCTCTCCTGTTGCCCCCACCCCCTGCTCATGCCCGTGTCTCTCTCCTGTTGCCCCCACCCCCACTCATGCCCCGTGTCTCTCTCCTGTTGCCCCCCCACACCCCTCTCATGCCCTGTGTCTCCCTGTTGTTGCCCCCCACCCCCGCTCAATCCCCGTGTCTCTCTCCTGTTGCCCCCCACCCCTCGCTCATGCCCCGTGTCTCCCTGCTGTAGCCCCCACCCTCCGATCATGCCCAGTGTCTGTCTCCTGTTACCCCCCACCCCGCGCTCATGCCCTCTGTCTTCCTTGTGTTCCCCCCAAACCCCGCTCATGCCCGGTGTCTCCCTGCTGTTGCCCCCCACCCTCCACTCATGCCCTGTGTCTCCCTGCTGTAACCCCCACCCCCCGCTCATGCCCCATGTATCCCTGATGTTGCCCCCCACCCCCGCTCATGCCCCGTGTCTCCCTGCTGTTGTCCCCCACCCCCTGCTCATTCCCTGTGTCTCTTTCCTGTTGCTCCCCACCCCCCGGCCATGCCCCTTGTCTCCCTGCTGTTGCCCCCCACCCCCGCTCATGCCCCGTGTCTCCCTGCTGTAGCCCCCAGCCCCCGCTCATGCCCCGTGTCTCTCTCCTGTTTCCCCCCCACCCCTCGCTCATGCCCAGTCTCTCCCTGCTGTAGCCCCCACCCCCCGCTCATACCCCGTGTCTCCCTGGTGTTCCCCCAGCCCCCGCTCATGCCCCGTGTCTCACTGCTGTTGCCCCCCTGTGAGCTGTTGCCCCCTCTCCTGTTGCCCCCCACCCCCGCTCATGCCCCGTGTCTCTCTCCTGTTGCCCCCACCCCCACTCATGCCATGCCCCGTGTCTCTCTCCTGTTGCCCCCCCACCCCCTCTCATGCCCCGTGTCTCCCTGCTGTAGCCCCCACCCACGCTCATGCCCCGTGTCTCTCTCCTGTTGCCCCCCACCCCTCGCTCATGCCCCGTGTCTCCCTGCTGTAGCCCCCACCCACCGCTCATGCCCAGTGTCTGTCTACTGTTACCCCCCACCCCCCGCTCATGCCCCATGTCTTCCTCGTGTTCCCCCCACACCCTGCTCATGCCCGGTGTCTCCCTGCTGTTGCCCCCCACCCTCCACTCTTGCCCCGTGTCTCCCTGCTGTTGCCCCCCACCCTCGACTCATGCCCCGTGTCTCCCTGCTGTAACCCCCATCCCCTGCTCATGCCGCGTGTCTCACTCCTGTTGCCCCCCACCCTCCACTCATGCACCGTGTCTCCTGCTGTTGCCCCGCACCCTCCACTCATGCCCCGTGTCTCCCTGCTGTTGCCCCCCACCCTCCACTCATGCCCCGTGTCTCCCTGCTGTTGCCCCCCACCACCCGCTCATGCCCCGTGTCTCTCTCCTGTTACCCCTCCACCCCCCTCTCATGCCCCATGTCTCCCTGCTGTTGCCCCCCACCCCCCGCTCATGCCCCGTGTCTCTCTCCTGTTGCCCCCACCCCCGGTCATGCCGCGTGCCTCCCTGCAGTTGCCCCCCACCTCCCGCTCATGCCCCGTGTCTCTCTCCTGTTGCCCCCCACCCTTCGCTCATGCCCCGTGTCTCCCTGCTGTAACCCCCACCCCCCACTCATGCCCCGTGTCTCTCTCCTGTTACCCCCACCCTCCGCTCATGCCCCGTGTCTCCCTTGTGTTCCCCCTAGCCCCCTCTCATGCCCCGTGCCTCCCTGCTGTTGCCCCCCACCTCCCGCTCATGCCCCGTGTCTCTCTCCTGTTGCCCCCACCCCTCGCTCATGCCCCGTGTCTCCCTGCTGTTGCCCCCCACCCCCGCTCATGCCCCGTGTCTCTCTCCTGTTACCCCCCACCACCCTCTCATGCCCTGTGTCTCTCTCCTGTTACCCCTCACCCCCTCTCATGCCCTGTGTCTCTCTCCTGTTGCCCCCCACCCCCGGTCATGCCCCTTGTCTCCCTGCTGTTGCCCCCCACCCCCGCTCATGCCCCGTGTCTCCCTGCTGTAGCCCCCAGCCCCCGCTCATGTCCCGTGTCTCTCTCCTGTTTCCCCCCCACCCCTCGCTCATGCCCGGTGTCTCCCTGCTGTAGCCCCCACCCCCCGCTCATACCCCGTGTCTCCCTCGTGTTCCCCCCAGCCCCCGCTCATGCCCCGTGTCTCACTGCTGTTGCCCCCCTGTGAGCTGTTGCCCCCCTCTCCTGTTGCCCCCCACCCCCGCTCATGCCCCGTGTCTCTCTCCTGTTGCCCCCACCCCCACTCATGCCATGCCCCGTGTCTCTCTCCTGTTGCCCCCCCCACCCCCTCTCATGCCCCGTGTCTCCCTGCTGTAGCCCCCACCCCCGCTCATGCCCCGTGTCTCTCTCCTGTTGCCCCCCACCCCTCGCTCATGCCCCGTGTCTCCCTGCTGTAGCCCCCACCCACCGCTCATGCCCAGTGTCTGTCTACTGTTACCCCCCACCCCCCGCTCATGCCCCATGTCTTCCTCGTGTTCCCCCCACACCCTGCTCATGCCCGGTGTCTCCCTGCTGTTGCCCCCCACCCTCCACTCTTGCCCCGTGTCTCCCTGCTGTTGCCCCCCACCCTCCACTCATGCCCCGTGTCTCCCTGCTGTAACCCCCACCCCCCGCTCATGCCGCGTGTCTCACTCCTGTTGCCCCCTACCCTACACTCATGCACCGTGTCTCCTGCTGTTGCCCCGCACCCTCCACTCATGCCCCGTGTCTCCCTGCTGTTGCCCCCCACCCTCCACTCATGCCCCGTGTCTCCCTGCTGTTGCCCCCCACCCCCGCTCATGCCCCGTGTCTCTCTCCTGTTACCCCTCCACCCCCCCTCTCATGCCCCATGTCTCCCTGCTGTTGCCCCCCACCCCCCGCTCATGCCCCGTGTCTCTCTCCTGTTGCCCCCACCCCCGGTCATGCCGCGTGCCTCCCTGCAGTTGCCCCCCACCTCCCGCTCATGCCCCGTGTCTCTCTCCTGTTGCCCCCCAGCCTTCGCTCATGCCCCGTGTCTCCCTGCTGTAGCCCCCACCCCCCACTCATGCCCCGTGTCTCCCTCCTGTTATCCCCACCCTCCGCTCATGCCCCGTGTCTCCCTTGTGTTCCCCCTAGCCCCCTCTCATGCCCCGTGCCTCCCTGCTGTTGCCCCCCACCTCCCGCTCATGCCCCGTGTCTCTCTCCTGTTGCCCCCACCCCTCGC
The DNA here is from genome assembly GCF_040938575.1 of Ambystoma mexicanum. Classification (NCBI taxonomy): domain Eukaryota; kingdom Metazoa; phylum Chordata; class Amphibia; order Caudata; family Ambystomatidae; genus Ambystoma; species Ambystoma mexicanum. The sequence goes on from NC_090922.1 coordinate 900,196,156, forward strand.
TCATGCCCCGTGTCTCCCTGCTGTTGCCCCCCACCCCCGCTCATGCCCCGTGTCTCTCTCCTGTTACCCCCCACCACCCTCTCATGCCCTGTGTCTCTCTCCTGTTACCCCTCACCCCCTCTCATGCCCCGTGTCTCTCTCCTGTTGCCCCCCACCCCCGGTCATGCCCCGTGTCTCCCTGCTGGTGCCCCCACCCACCACTCATGCCCTGTGTCTCTCTCCTGTTACTCCTATGCACCTCTCATGCCCTGTGTATCTCTCCTGTTGCCCCACAACCCCCGGTCATGCCCCGTGTCTCCCTGCTGTTGCCCCCAACACCCGCTCATGCCCCGTGTCTCTCTCCTGTTACCCCCCACCTCCCGGTAATGCCCCGTGTCTCCCTGCTGTTGCCCCACCCCCCGCTCATGCCCCGTGTCTCTCTCCTGTTACCCCCCACCCCCTCTCATGCCCGGTGTCTCTCTCCTGTTGCCCCCACACCCCGGTCATTCCCTGTGTCTCCCTGCTGTTGCCCCCCATTGCCCACTCATGCCCCGTGTCTCTCTCCTATTGCCCCACCACCCGTTCATGCCCCGTGTCTCCCTGCTGTTGCCCCCCACCCACGCTCATGCCCTGTGTCTCCCTCCTGTTCCCCCCACCCCCGGTCATGCCCCGTGTCTCCCTGCTGTTGCCCCTCACCCCCCACTCATGCCTCGTGTCTCCCTGCTGTTGCCCCCCACCCCCTGCTCATGCCCCGTGTCTCTCTCTTGTTACCCCCCACCCCCCGCTCATGCCCCGTGTCTCTCTCCTGTTGCTGCCACCCCCCGCTCATGCCCTGTGTCTCTCTCATGTTGCCCCCACCCCCCACTCATGCCCCGTGTCTCTCTCATGTTGCCCCCCACCCCCTGCTCATGCCCCATGTCTCTCTCCTGTTCACCCCACCCCCCGGTCATGCCCTGTGTCTCCCTGCTGTTGCCTCTCACCCTCCGCTCATGCCCAGTGTCTCCCTGCTGTTGCCCCCTGCCCCCCGCTCATGCCCCGTGTCTCTCTCCTGTTACCCCCCACCCCCCGCTGATGCCCCGTGTCTCTCTCCTGTTGCCCCCACCCCCGCTCATGCCCCGTGTCTCCCTGCTGTTGCCCCCCACTCTCCGATCATGCCCTGTGTCTCCCTGCTGTTGCCTACCACCCTCTGCTCATGCCCTGTGTCTCCCTGCTGTAGCCTCCCACCCCCCTCTCATGTCCTGTGTCTCTCTCCTGTTACCCCCCACCCCCCTGTCATGCCCCGTGTCTCCCAGCTGTTGCCCCCCACCCCCGCTCATGCCCTGTGTCTCCCTGCTGTTGCCCCCACCCCTCGCTCATGCCCCGTGTCTCCTCTCCTGTTACCCCCCCACCCCCTCTCATGCCGCGTGCCTCCCTCATGTTCCCCCCACCCCCGCTCATGCCCCGTGTCTCCCTGCTGTGGCCCCCCAACCCCCTCTCATGCCCCGTGTCTCTCTCCTGTTACCCCCTGCCCCCCTCTTATGCCCCATGTCTCTCTCCTGTTGCCCCCCACCCCCGGTCATGCCCCGTGTCAACCTGCTGTTGCCCCCCTCCCCCCACTCATGCCCCGTGTCTCTCTCCTGTTACCCCCCCAGTCATGCCCTGTTTCTCCCTGCTGTTGCGCCCCACCCTCCGCTCATGCCCCGTGTCTCTCTCCTGTTACATCCCACCCTCCTCTCATGCCCCGTGTATCTCTCCTGTTGCCCCCCACCCCCATGGCATGCCCTGTATCTACCTGCTATTGCCCCCCCACCCCTGCTCATGCCCCGCGTCTCTCTCCAGTTACCCCCTATCCCCGGTCATGCCCCGTTCCTCCCTGCTGTTGCCCCCCACACCCCCTCATGCCCTGTGTCTTTCTCCTGTTCCCCCACCCCCGCTCATGCCTCATGTTTCCCCTGTTCCCCCACCCCCTGCTCATGCCCAGTGTCTCCCTGCTGTTGCTCCCCCCCCTCTCATGCCCCGAGTCTCATCCTGTTGCCCCCCACCCCCTGGTTCTGCCCTGTGTCTCCCTGCTGTTGCCCCCCACCCCCCGCTCATGCCCATGTCTCTCCCCTGTTACCCCCCACCCCCGCTCATGCCCCGTGTCTCCCTGCTGTGGCCCCCCACCCCCTGGTCATGCCCCGTGTCTCCCTGCTGTTGCCCCCCAACCCCTGCTCATGCCCCGTGTCTCCCTGCTGTTGCCTCCCACCCTCCTCTCATGCCCCGTGTCTCCCTCGTGTTCCCCCCACCCTCCGCTCATGCCCCGTGTCTCTCTCCTGTTACATCCCACCCTCCTCTCATGCCCCGTGTATCTCTCCTGTTGCCCCCCACCCCCATGGCATGCCCTGTATCTACCTGCTATTGCCCCCCCACCCCTGCTCATGCCCCGCGTCTCTCTCCAGTTACCCCCTATCCCCGGTCATGCCCCGTTCCTCCCTGCTGTTGCCCCCCACACCCCCTCATACCCTGTGTCTTTCTCCTGTTCCCCCACCCCCGCTCATGCCTCATGTTTCCCCTGTTCCCCCACCCCCTGCTCATGCCCAGTGTCTCCCTGCTGTTGCTCCCCCCCCTCTCATGCCCCGAGTCTCATCCTGTTGCCCCCCACCCCCTGGTTCTGCCCTGTGTCTCCCTGCTGTTGCCCCCCACCCCCCGCTCATGCCCATGTCTCTCCCCTGTTACCCCCCACCCCCGCTCATGCCCCGTGTCTCCCTGCTGTGGCCCCCCACCCCCTGGTCATGCCCCGTGTCTCCCTGCTGTTGCCCCCCAACCCCTGCTCATGCCCCGTGTCTCCCTGCTGTTGCCTCCCACCCTCCTCTCATGCCCCGTGTCTCCCTCGTGTTCCCCCCACCCCCCGCTCATGCCCCGTGTCTCCCTCCTGTTGCCCCCCACCCCCTCTCATGCCCTGTGTCTCTTTCCTGTTACCCCCCACCCCCCTCTCATGCCCCGTGTCTCTCTCCTGTTACCCCCACCCCTCTCTCATGCCCCGTGTCTCTCTCCTGTTCCCCCCACCCCCAGTCATGCCCCGTGTCTCCCTGCTGTTGCCCCCCACCCCCCCGCCCATGCCCCGTGTCTCTACTGTTTCCCCCAGCCCCCTATCGTGCCCCGTGTGTTTCTCCTGTTGCCCCCCACCCCTTGCTCATGCCCCGTGTCTCCCTGCTGTAGACCCACCCCCGCTCATGCCCATGTCTCTCTCCTGTTACCCCCCACCCCCGCTCATGCCCCGTGTCTCCCTCATGTTCCCCCCACACCCCGCTCATGCCACGTGTCTCCTTGCTGTTGCCCCCCACCCTCCACTCATGCCCTGTGTCTCCCTGCTGTAGCCCCCACCCCCCGCTCATGCCCTATGTCTCTCTCCTGTTACCCCCCACCCCCCGCTCATGCCCCGTGTCTCCCTCATGTTCCCCCAGCCCCCGCTAATGCCCCGTGTCTCCCTGCTGTTGCCCCCCACCCTCCACTCATTCCCCGTGTCTCCCTGCTGTTGCCCCCCACCCCCCGCTCATGCCTGGTGTCTCTCTCCTGTTGCCCCCCACCCCCTGGTCATGCCCCGTGTCTCCCTGCTGTTGCCCCCACCCCCCTCTCATGCCCCATGTCTCCCTGATGTTGCCCCCCACCCCCCGCTCATGCCCCGTGTCCCTCTCCTGTTGCCCCCCACCCCCCGGTCATGCCCCGTGTCTCCCTTCTGTTGCCCCCACCCCTGCTCATGCCCTGTGTCTCTCTCCGGTTGCCCCCCACCCCTCGCTCATGCCCCGTGTCTCCCTGCTGTAGCCCCCACCCCCACTCATGCCCCGTGTCTCTCTCCTGTTACCGCCCACTCCCCGCTCATGCCTCGTGTCTCCCTCGTGTTCCCCCACCCCACGCTCATGCCACGTGTCTCCCTGCTGTTGCCCCCCACCCTCCACTCATGCCCCATGTCTCCCTGCTGTTGCCCCCCACCCCCTGCTCATGCCCCATGTCTCTCTCCTGTTACCCCCCACCCCCCTCTCATGCCCCGTGTCTCTCTCCTGTTACCCCCCACCCCCCTCTCATGCCCCGTGTCTCTCTCCTGTTGCCCCCCACCCCCGGTCATGCCCCGTGTCTCCCTGCTGTTGCCCCATCCCCCATTCATGCCCCGTGTCTCTCTTCTGTTACCCCTCCCCCCTCTCATGCCCCGTGTCTCTCTCCTGTTGCCCCACACCCCCCGGTCATGCCCCATGTCTCCCTGCTGTTGCCCCCCAACCCCCGCTCATTCCCAGTGTCTCTCTCCTGTTACCCCCTACCTCCTGGTCATGCCCCGTGTCTCCCTGCTGTTGCCACCAACCCCCCGCTCATGCCCCGTGTCTCTCTCCTGTTACCCCCCACCCCCCTCTCATGCCTGTTGTCTCCCTCCTGTTGCCCCCCACACCCCAGTCATGCCCCGTGTCTCCCTGCTGTTGCCCCCCACCCCTCGCTCATGCCTCGTGTCTCTCTCTTGTTGCCCCCACCACTCGTTCATGCCCCGTGTCTCCCTGCTGTTGCCCCCATCCCCCACTCATGCCCAGTGTCTCTCTTCTGTTACCCCTAAACCCCCTCTCATGCCCCGTGTCTCTCTCCTGTTGCCCCACACCCTCCGGTCATGCCCCGTGTCTCCCTGATGTTGCCCGCCAACCCCCGCTCATTTATTTATTTATTTATTTATTTTACATTTATAATGCGCTCACACAGCCCGCAGGCATCGAGGCGCTGTTACAGGAATTGTTTGTTTTCTTAATTGTGTGTGGTTTTTTTGTCTTAGTTACGTATTTATAACGCGCTTAAACACCCAGAGGTTTCTAAGCGCGGACCCGGGGATCGAACCTGTTGTTGCTTCGTGTCGTCTTGCTTCCAAGACGCGCACGCTGCCGCTGAGCTATCCTCCCGGGATATGCCCAGTGTCTTTCTCCTGTTACCCCCTACCTCCCGGTCATGCCCCGTGTTTCCCTGCTGTTGCCCCCCCACCCCACCCTCATGCCCCGTGTCTCTCTCCTGTTACCCCCCACCCACCTCTCATGCCCCGTGTCTCTCTCTGGTTGCCCTCCACCCCTTGCTCATGCCCCGTGTCTCCCTGCTGTTGCCCCCACCCCCACTCATGCCCTGTGTCTCTCTCCTGTTACCCCCCACCCTCCGCTCATGCCTCGTGTCTCCCTCGTGTTTCCCCCACCCCACGCTCATGCCACGTGTCTCCCTGCTGTTGCCCCCACCCTCCACTCATGCCCTGTGTCTCCCTGCTGTTGCCCCCCACCCCCTGCTCATGCCCCATGTCTCTCTCCTGTTACCCCCACACCCCTCTCATGCCCCATGTCTCTCTCCTGTTACCCCGCACCCCCCTCTCATGCCCCGTGTCTCTCTCCTGTTGCCCCCCACCCCCGGTCATGCCCCGTGTCTCCCTGCTGTTGCCCCCATCCCCCACTCATGCCCCGTGTCTCTCTTCTGTTACCCCTACCCCCCTCTCATGCCCCGTGTCTCTCTCCTGTTGCCCCACACCCCCCGGTCATGCCCCATGTCTCCCTGCTTTTGCCCCCCAACCCCTGCTCATGCCCAGTGTCTCTCTCCTGTTACCCCCTACCTCCCGGTCATGCCCCGTGTCTCCCTGCTGTTGCCACCAACCCCCCGCTCATGCCCTGTGTCTCTCTCCTGTTACCCCCTACCTCCCAGTCCTGCCCCGTGTCTCCCTGCTGTTGCCCCCCCACCCCACCCTCATGCCCCGTGTCTCTCTCCTGTTACCCCCACCCCCCTCTCATGCCCCGTGTCTCTCTCCGGTTGCCCCCCACCCCCGGTCATGCCCCGTGTCTCCCTGCTGTTGCCCCCATCCCCCACTCATGCCCCGTGTCTCTCTTCTGTTACCCCTACCCCCCTCTCATGCCCCGTGTCTCTCTCCTGTTGCCCCACACCCCCCGGTCATGCCCCATGTCTCCCTGCTTTTGCCCCCCAACCCCTGCTCATGCCCAGTGTCTCTCTCCTGTTACCCCCTACCTCCCGGTCATGCCCCGTGTCTCCCTGCTGTTGCCACCAACCCCCCGCTCATGCCCTGTGTCTCTCTCCTGTTACCCCCTACCTCCCAGTCCTGCCCCGTGTCTCCCTGCTGTTGCCCCCCCACCCCACCCTCATGCCCCGTGTCTCTCTCCTGTTACCCCCACCCCCCTCTCATGCCCCGTGTCTCTCTCCGGTTGCCCCCCACCCCTCGCTCATGCCCCGTGTCTCCCTGCTGTAGCCCCCACCCCCACTCATGCCCTGTGTCTCTCTCCTGTTACCCCCCACCCCCCGCTCATGGCTCGTGTCTCCCTCGTGTTGCCCCGACCCCACGCTCATGCCACATGTCTCCCTGCTGTTGCAGCCCACCCTCCACTCATGCCCCGTGTCTCCCTGCTGTTGCCCCCCACCCCCTGCTCATGCCCCGTGTCTCTCTCCTGTTACCCCCACCCCCCTCTCATGCCCCATGTCTCTCTCCTGTTACCCCCCACCCCCCTCTCATGGCCCGTGTCTCTCTCCTGTTGCCCCCACCCCCGGTCATGCCCTGTGTCTCCCTGCTGTTGCCCCATCCCCCACAAATGCCCCGTGTCTCTCTTCTGTTACCCCTACCCCCCTCTCATGCCCCGTGTCTCTCTCCTGTTGCCCCACACCCCCCGGTCATGCCCCATGTCTCCCTGCTGTTGCCCCCCAACCCCCGCTCATGCCCAGTGTCTCTCTCCTGTTACCCCCTACCTCCCGATCATGCCCCGTGTCTCGCTGCTGTTGCCATCAACCCCCCGCTCATGCCCCGTGTCTCTCTCCTGTTACCCCCCACCCCCCGCTCATGCCTCGTGTCTCTCTCCTGTTGCCCCCACCACCCGTTCATGCCCCATGTCTCCCTGCTGTTGCCCCCATCCCCCACTCATGCCCAGTGTCTCTCTTCTGTTACCCCTACCCCCCTCTCATGCCCCGTGTCTCTCTCCTGTTGCCCCACACCCCCCGGTCATGCCCCGTGTCTCCCTGCTGTTGTCCCCCCAACCCCCGCTCATGCCCAGTGTCTCTCTCCTGTTACCCCCTACCTCCCGGTCATGCCCCGTGTCTCCCTGCTGTTGCCCCCCACCCCACCCTCATGCCCCGTGTCTCTCTCCTGTTACCCCCCACCCCCCTCTCATGCCCGGTGTCTCCCTCCTGTTGCCCCCCACCCCCGGTCATGCCCCGTGTCTCCCTGCTGTTGCCCCCCACACCCTGCTCATGCCCCGTGTCTCTCTCCTGTGCCCCGCACCCCCCGGTCATGCCCTGTGTCTCCCTGCTGTTGCCCCTCACCCCCCGCTCATGCCCCGTGTCTCCCTGCTGTTGGCCCCCACCACCTGCTCATGCCCCGTGTCTCTCTCCTGTTACCCCCCACCCCCCGCTCATGCCCCGAGCCTCTCTCCTGTTGCCCCCAGCCCCCGCTCACGCCCCGTGTCTATCTCATGTTGCCCCCCACCACCTGCTTATGCCCCATGTCTCTCTCTCCTGTTCACCCCACCCCCCTGTCATGCCCCGTGTCTCCCTGCTGTTGCCCCTCACCCCCGCTCATGCCCCGTGTCTCCCTGCTGTTGCCCCCCACCCCCAGCTCATGCCCCGTGTCTCTCTCCTGTTACCCCCACCCCCCGCTCATGCCCTGTGTCTCTCTCCTGTTGCCCCCTACCCCCGCTCATGCCCCGTGTCTCTCTCCTGTTGCCCCCACCCCCACTCATGCCCCGTGTCTCCCTGCTGTTGCCCCTTTCACCCCACTCATGCCCCGTGTCTCTCTCCTGTTACCCCCCGGTCATGCCCTGTGTCTCCCTGCTGTTGCCACCACCCCCCGCTCATTCCCCGTGTCTCTCTCCTGTTACCCCCCAACACCTCTCATGCCCCGTGTATCTCTCTGGTTGCCCCCCACCCCCTGACATGCCCTGTGTCTCCTGCTGTTGCCCCCCACCCCCGCTCATACACCGCATCTCTCTCCAGTTATCCCCCACCCCCGGTCATGCCGCGTGCCTCCCTGCTGTTGCCCCCCACGTCCCTGCATGCCCCGTGTCTCTCTCCTGTTCCCCCCACCCCCGCTCATGCCTCATGTCTCCCCTGTTCCCCCCAACCCCCCGCTCATGCCCCGTGTCTCCCTGCTGTTGCCCCCCACCCCCCGGTCATGCCCCGTGTCGCCCTACTGTTGCCCCCCACCCCCCTTTCATGCCCCGTGTCTCTCCCCTGTTACCCCCACCCCCCACTCATGCCCCGTGTCTCCCTCCTGTGGACCCCACACCCCGGTTCATGCCCCGTGTCTCCCTGCTATTGCCCCCACCCCCTGGCTCATGCCCTGTGTCTCCCTGCTGTTGCCCCCCGCTCGGCTCCTTGTCTCTCTCCTGTTACCTCCCAGCCCCCTCTCATGCCCCGTGTCTCCCTCGTGTTCCCCCACCCCCGCTCATCCCCTGTGTCTCCCTGCTGTTGCCCCCCACCCCCCTCTCATGCCCTGTGTCTCTCTCCTGTTACCCCCCACCCCCTCTCATGCCCCGTGTATCCCTGCTGTTGCCCCACTCCCCCCGCTCATGCCCCGTGTCTCTCTCCTGTTCCCCCTACCCCCGCTCATGCCCTGTGTCTCTCTCCTGTTGCCCCCCACCCCCGGTCATGCCCCGTGTCTCCCTGCTGTTGTCCCCTACCCCCTGGTCATGCCCCGTGTCTCTCTCCTGTTATCCCCCACATCCCCGGTCATGCCATGTGTCTCCCTGCTGTTGCCCCTGACCCCCGGTCATGCCCCGTGTCTCTCTCCTGTTACCCCACCCCCCTCTCATGCCCCGTGTCTCTCTCCTGTTCCCCCTACCCCCGCTCATGCCCTGTGTCTCTCTCCTGTTGCCCCCCACCCCCGGTCATGCCCCGTGTCTCCCTGCTGTTGTCCCCTACCCCCTGGTCATGCCCCGTGTCTCTCTCCTGTTATCCCCCACATCCCCGGTCATGTCATGTGTCTCCCTGCTGTTGCCCCTGACCCCCGGTCATGCCCCGTGTCTCTCTCCTGTTACCCCCACCCCCCTCTCATGCCCTGTGTCTCCCTGCTGTTGCCCCCATCCCCGCTCATGCCCTGTGTCTCTCTCCTGTTACTCCACACCCCCGGTCATGCCCCGTGTCTCCCTGCTGTTGCCCCCCACCCCCCGCTCATGCCCCATGTCTCTCTCCTGTTCCCCCACCCTCTGCTCATGCCTCATGTCTCCCCTGTTGCCCCCACCCCCTGCTCATGCCCTGTGTCTCCCTGATGTTGCCCCCCACTCCCCGCTCATGCCCCGTGTCTCTCTCCTGTTACCCCCACCCCCTCTCATGGCCCGTGTCTCCCACCTGTTGCCCCCCACCCCCGCTCTTGCCCCGTGTCTCTCTCCCGTTACCCCCACCCCCCGGTCATGCCCTGTGTCTCCCTGCTGTTGCCCTCCACCCCCCGCTCACGCCCCGTGTCTCCCTGCTGTTTGCCCCCGCTCATGCTCCATGTCTCTCTACTGTTGCCCCCCGGCCATGCCCCATGTCTCCCTGCTGTTGCCCCCCACCCCCGCTCATGCCCCGTGTCTCTCTCCTGTTCCCCCCACCCCCCGCTTATGCCTTGTGTCTCTCCTGTTACCCCCCACCCCCTGCTCATGCCCTGTGTCTTTCTCCTGTTGCTCCCCCACTCATGCATGTGTCTCCCTCCTGTTATCCCCCACCCCCGCTCATGCCCTGTGTCTCTGTCCTGTTACCCCCCTCCCCCCTCTCATGCCCTGTGTCTCCCAAGTGCTCCCCCCACCCCCCGCTCATGCCCCGTGTCTCCCTGCTGTTGCCCCCACCCCCCGCTCATGCCCCGTGTCTCCCTGGTGTTGCCCCCCACTCCCTCCTCATGCCCTGTGTCTCTCTCCTGTTACCCCCCACACCCCTCTCACGCCCCGTGTCTCTCTCCTGTTACCTCCCACCCCCTCTCATGCCCCGTGTCTCTCTCCTGTTGCCCCCCACCCCCCGGTCATGCTTCGTGTCTCCCTCCTGTTGCCCCCCACCCCCCGCTCATGCCCCGTGCCTCTTCTGTTACCCCCCACCGCCCTCTCATGCCCTGTGTCTCCCTCGTGTTCCCCCCACCCCCTCTCATGCCCTGTGTTTCCCTCGTGTTCCTCCCAACCCCTGCTCATGCCCCATGTCTCTCTCCTGTTGTCCCCCACCCCCGGTCATGCCCCGTGTCTCCCTCCTGTTGCCCCCCACCCCCCGCTCATGCCCCGTGCCTCTTCTGTTACCCCCACCCCCCTCTCATGCTCTGTGTCTCCCTCATGTTCCCCCACCACCCGCTCATGCCCCGTGTCTCCCTCGTGTTCCCCCCTCCCCCCTCTCATGCCCCGTGTCTCTCTCATGTTGCCCCCCACCCCCTGGTCATGCCCTGTGTCTCCCTCCTGTTGCCCCCCACCCCCCGCTCATGCCCTGTGCCTCTTCTGTTACCCCCCTCTAATGCCCTGTGTCTCCCTCGTGTTCCCCCCACCCCCTGCCCCTTGTCTCCCTTGTGTTCCCCCCACCCCCTGCTCATGCCCCGTGTCTCCTTGCTGTTTCCCCCACCCCCCGCTCATGCCCCGTGACTCTCGCATGTTGCCCCCGAACCCCCGCTCATTCCCCATGTCTCTCTCCTGTTGCCTCCCACCCCCCGCTCATGCCCCGTGCCTCTTCTGTTACCCCCCTCCCCCCTCTCATGCTCTGTGTCTCCCTCATGTTCCCCCACCACCCGCTCATGCCCTGTGTCTCCCTCGTGTTCCCCCCACCCCCCTCTCATGCCCCGTGTCTCTCTCATGTTGCCCCCCACCCCTGGTCATGCCCCGTGTCCCCCTCCTGTTGCCCCCCACCCCCCCCGCTCATGCCGTGTGCCTCATCTGTTACCCCCTCTAATGCCCTGTGTCTCCCTCGTGTTCCCCCCACCCCCTGCCCCTTGTCTCCCTCGTGTTCCCCCCACCCCCTGCTCATGCCCCGTGTCTCCCTGCTGTTGCCCCCCACCCCCCGCTCATGCCCCATGTCTCTCTCATGTTGCCCCCCACCCCCGCTCATGCCCCATGTCTCTCTCCTGTTACCCCCCACCCCCCTCTCATGCCCTGTGTCTCTCTCCTGTTGCCCCCCACCCCCGGTCATGCCCCGTGTCTCCCTCCTGTTGCCCCCCACCCCCCGCTCATGCCCCGTGCCTCTTCTGTTACCCCCCACCCCCCTCTCATGCCCCGTATATCCCTCGTGTTCCCCCCACCCCCACTCATGCCCCGTGTCGCCCTGCTGTTGCCCCTCACCCCTGCTCATGCCCCATGTCTCTCTCCTGTTACCCCCCGCTCATGCCCCGTGTCTCCCTGCTGTTGCCCCCCAACCCCCGCTCATGCCCCATGTCTCCCTGCTGTTGCCCCCACCCCCCGCTCATGCCCTGTGTCTCCCTCCTGTTACCCCCCACCCCCTGCTCATGCCCTGTGTCTCTCTCCTGTTACCCCCCACCCCCTCTCATGCCGTGTCTCCCTCCTGGCCCCCCCTACCCATGCCCTGTTGTGTTCTCTTTATACACCCCGCCTTCCCTTTCCATGGTGTCCATCTTGGTAAAAGATTTTCCTTCCTACACCGGGACTCCGCAGGCGCTCAGGTTTGGGAAGAAAACGATTTTCCTTCCTACACCGGGACGCCGCAGGCGCTCAGGTTTGGGAAGAAAAATCTTTTTTTTACCACCTAGGGTTCCCACTTTGAGGACCTAGGATGCTAGTGGTCTTCATCCATTGAAAAGGATGTTATGGTTACGTTGCACTAATAAAAAACTATGAAATTCAATTAAAAAAATTTGTTAAAGGTACGTTATGGTTAAGTTGCACTAATAAATACCTTTGAAAATCAATGAAAAAACAAGGAACGTTATGGTAAAGTTGCACTAATAGAAACCAATGAAATTCAGTGAAAAAACTTTGTTAAAGGGACGTTATGGTAGTTGCACTATTAAAAACCTATGAAATTCAGTGAAAAAAGTTGGTAAAGGGATGTTATGGTTAAGTTGTGATGTCATCTTTGATGTCCTGGGTGTTAGGCTTAGCAGTGCACGGTGGTGGCGCGAGTTATGGTTGCTTGGCTTACCATAGCTGGCAAATTTCAAGGGTTTTTCAGTTTTACTTGGAACCATAACGTCCCTTTAACAAAGTTTGTTCACTGAATTTCATAGGTTTTTAGTAGCGCAACTTAACCATAATGTCCCTTTAACAAAGTTAACAAAGTTTTTTCACTAAATATATATATTTTTTTATCGCATATATAGTTATATAAAACTTTTACACAAAATTTTACTAAGCAAAATATCTTCATCTTCATCATACATGTTAGTCTGTTAAACTAAAATTGCCAAACTCACAATCATCCTGTTACTTTACATAGTTATATTATCAAATAACCTAAAAAAAGGAAAGAGAAAGCCAAATTGAAATGCAAAACCCAGCATAATAAGTGAGCAAAGAGAAGAAGAGAAGAAGGGAAATATAGGCGGGTAAGCAACCAATCCTCATGTTTCATATACTAGAGCTCACATAATAGTTTGACATCTTCCTCAAACTTTCTTAATTATTTAGCCGCACATTTCCAAATTTGCGTAATGGCTTTGATCAGTCCCCTATTTTGTCCTGAAAGACATCTCAACCAAAACAATTCTTCAGTTATTTGTTTCATATCATCTACATATTTGGTGAAATATCTTTCATAGATGGCAGACATGGAGGAGCAGTTAGTAAGTATATGGCCCTCATTACAACACCGGCGCTAAACCATGGCACTATTAGCACCATGGTTGGTGCCGGTGTTGTAACGAGTCCGCCATGGGGAAATGGGGAAATACCGCCCCATTCCAGGGTTGGTGGGGCGGTATTTCCCCATTTCCCCATGGCCCTTCCCCATTCCCATTTTTGCCCCATATGGCTCAATGGGAATGGGGAAGGCGGCAATTACGGTACTGCAAATTGCGGTACCATAATTGCCTGCGAGGTCCCTTTGCGGGTGCCTACTTTAACGGCTGGACCTCGTAGTAAGGCGCTATGTGATTAACGGCGCTGCAGCCTTTTACGGCGCCGTTAACCACTTAGCGCCAGGGTCCCTGTCTTACAGGGTCATATTCACTTTTATCACAGCATAGCCTGCAGAATCTTTCATTATAGGGAGTCTTAGCCCAAGAGCCCCTACTTTCATGCACATTTAGGTTGTTAAGTCTGATATTCATGAATATATGTTGAGTAATTGCAGAAGGAGAACGCTTTAGGGAGGCCTGAGGTTCCTTATAATTAAAGACCATTTTAGAGAAGGTATGTAGCAATCTCATTCCAGCCACCTTCTCATGACTTTTTACTCAGTCATATTTTTCAGCAGTATTTTTCAGGGATTTTAGAAGCATGCCCTCCAATGGTTCCCAGCATGTAGTCCAACACATTTTCTCAAAGAAAACATTCTTGGCCTTAAATCTATTGAGGACACTCAGCAAACAATTAGCCACCGTAGTTTGTATAGGGAACAAAAGGGAATTTGGTTTGGAGTGCATTATCTTAATATACAGTTTGCCTCTGTTATAGTTGATCAGCATTGCCAAGGAAATCAGGCCCATCTTTAGTCTGATAGCCTCAATTGGGGTATAATTACTGAGCCCCAGGATTTTACACCAGATGTTTCCTTCAATTATATCAGACCAAACTGACCACTCAGTATATGAGGCCTCCAAGCCATATAAAAAGGCTGCTGCTAGCTTCTGCTTATAGATAGTACAGATACCACTTAAACTATAGCTAGCTGTCCATTTAGAAAAGGATAATACAGTGCCTAAAGTAGCCATCACCTTAGTTCTCTTATTACGTTGTAGTATGTCATTAGAATCCACCTTACCCGAATTGACTTCAAATCCCAGATATTTATATGAGGTCACCTTTATGATCTTACCAATCGGGCTAGGGATATATGTCATCTTACACTGTCTACGTACAATGGCCATAAACTGTGTTTTACAGATTTATTTTTAGGCCATTATTCTCTGCATAATGCATACTGCCTTTGCGCTGTTACACATTCCATTATAGGTGTTGTCAAAAATGACAATATCGTCTGCGTAACTGATCCAACCCAACTTATTCATGCCTATTCTCGGGAAAGCACTCATTTTCACAATTAATATCTTGCCAATGTCAGCCATGAACAAGCTGAAAAATGTTGGCGCCAAAGCGCATCCATGGCCAACTCCCTTTCCCACTGCTATCTGCTCAGTCTGGAGGGCCATATTGTTAAGCCTCAGTTGTGTACTATTCTTCTCATACATCAGCATACATGTATATAGGAGATGTGCCGGCATTCCCATACTCTTCAGTTTGGACTACAGGAGACTTCTATTCATCATATCAAAGGCAAAAGTGAAATCTACAAACACGATGTTGAGAGGCAGACTCATCTGGCATTTGGCCTGTTCAATAAGTATATTAACCAATAGAATATTATCGATGGTAGCATAACCCTTTCTAAATCCTGTTTTTGCTTTATCCAAGATATTGTTCTTAGATATCCATACATTTATTTCTTGTAGTACATATGTACAGAATATCTTGCTAGGCACATCTGTAAGTGCAAGTAGGCAATAGTTATTGGGCAAACCTCTCTGTTCGGTTTTAAAGATGAGAATAGTTATGGAGTTAGACCAGGAATTAGGTATACGGCCTGCTGCTATCACTTTTTGATATAGAGAGAGTAGTATTTCCATCCAAATATCCTCATTTTTCTTGATTATCAAATTGCACAGCCCATCAATGCCCGGATCTCGGGATGTTTTTAATGTCATAATAATACCTTTGATATCCTCGTAATTTATTACAAAATTTGAGATAGGCTTTTTTTTCCACATATACAATATCACTATCAATGCAGCAGGCCATATCATGTTTACCTCCTTGACTTCCAGACCTAAAATTAGCTCAACATTTCTTTGTATCACCTGCTAGCAAGATATTCACCATATTCTGCCCTTTGGTATTATTATTGGAAGCTCTATAGCGCAGTATCCAATTGCTATATGTATTTTCAACCTTATGCTTCTGCAAGAGGAGATGGGCCCCATCAGGAATGGTGTCTTCCAAATCTCTTATTGCTTTTCACATTTTCCTTTTCTCCAGACTGATTACCTTATCATAGGGTGCAGCATGAATTATGGACAAGTGTTGGGGAGGAATATCTGATCTAATTAGCATCAACCCACACATACTGGCCGAAATCAGGTTAACCATCTCATCTGCTGGCTCCTTTATCACATCCAATATTTTCAGATTCATGCACCATTGACTGGCTTTATCAAGGTTCTTATCTGTCCACCCCAGGCAAATACCTCCACCCAGGGGCTTCACTTCCCCAATGTTATCATAGGAACGATCTATATGTAGTTTGCTGGAAAGAGTACTAGTCAGAATTGAATGATCACTGAACACAGTAGATTGAATATTGAATGTCACCAGCAGCCTGCTAAGACTTTCACTTAGGAAACATAGTCAATGGCAGAAGAGTAAGTACCATTTGTCCATGTCGCACCACTATGCTTATTCTCCATATCAAAGCCATTAGCCATGTATAATTCCATATCGTCCGTGAATGTCTGCCATCTCTCATATTTCAAGCTACCTCCGTACCCCAGATCAGCTCCAATTGCACCATGCTGGTATCCAATAAGATAATTTACATTGAGGTGTCCCCCCAGTATAAAATTAATCTCAGATTCAACAGATATATTACATGTAGGTCTGAAGAATTTGATATCGTTGTGACTTTCTGATGACTCTGAATCTCAGGGCAGTCAAAATGAAATGGGCATGTGATGGTTTCCATCCATGAGAACGGACTTTACTGCGTTGATAAAGCTATATATTATTGGTGCTGCTCTATAATGATGGCTTTTTAGAACAGGGCTTAAATGCAAGCTTTTATCTATTTTTAATATCCAAAATGAATTGCTTTGTGGCTCTGAACTTGAGGTGAAATTCGAGTGATGGCTGTTAGTGTGTCGTGTATGCCATGTTAATGTTAACTGAAATAGCCTTTTTTTACAAATAATATTAAATCACTTATTTCCACAAGCATTATTTTGCCAAAAGTTGTCACCAAAATACTGTTGGTTTGATAAAAATATAAAGAATAGAAAACGGTTTTCAATGTTGTGGCTTACAAGACCCCCAAGCAAAGGGAATACATCTGTATCAGATTCAATACATTTGGCCTACAACAAATGAATGTGGTGAAAGAGTTAGAAGTAAGGGGGGGGGGTTTGGGGGGATTTAAGGCAGTCTATAGTAAAAACAAAATACTAATTCCAGGTTTTGGAAAAAAAATGAATTGGACATTCATAAGTCATTACAGAGAAGTAACAGCCCAAACCTTACAGGATACCGATCCAATAAGGACACAAAAGTCTCTAGGTCAGGAATACATTTCCACAAGTGAGGTAATCTCAGACATTCACACAGCTTCACAAATGTGTGTTCATCTGTCAGAATGTGTGATGCTGGATGGACATCTATTTACTCTGTTTATTTCGAATGTTAGCTGTCTTCTAACACTAACTTGCAAATATTTTTGGAACTCAAAGTAATTACAGGGCATGAGGACCTCACATGTTTGCTCCAATCTTGCTAAAAAATGCAACATGATAAAAACAAACAAACACCTTTTGATTTGCCAATGTTGGTTTCATAAGGCAGCTTTAGCCAAGTTGGCTGGTGCAGTGTATTTTATTGAAATACCATATTTATTTATTTACTTATTTTTGTTTTCTGGTCAGTGTATTGGTTAAAAATAGAGAAAAACCCTTTCACTCATACACCCATAAAAGTCAAACTCAACCAGTAAAATATACATAATTTATATTCATTCAAATTAATCTCATAATACTCTTCAGTACACTGCTACAGCAATTATAATAGATATTTGTTTCTAATGCATAAGTCTTTATCAAAAAGCATTTGGATACAAAAAACATTAATTGTGTACAAATGGACTAAAAATCAGACTATAAATGTGCCTTAGGGACTTATAGTCCACTTTGAGAAGTTTAACATTTTTTGTTGCATCAGATCTACAACGGAAATGACAAACACGTTAAACTGTCTCCATATGTGTTCATAGAGCTAAAAATGTGTTCATAGGCATCAAGTTAAAAGAACATTTGATGTCAAAAAAATCTACATGGAAATTGTGTAATGTAGGGCAGCACCTCTCTATAAAGTGGAAAGGCCCTAATCTACTCTGTGGATCCAACTAACTTCGCCAAATGATCGTGGTTAGACTGCCAATCCCATTTAGAGTGGCACTGCCTAAGATCTTTCTGAAATAGAACAGGACATGTGTAGCTCATGTGATTAAATTCAAGTAGGCTCATAAACTGTTCACAATCTAAAATGAAAGAGTGAACCTTGCCTGTGGCAATATTACATTTGGAATTTACTATGTCCTGTGAAACTGAATAGTTAGGATTACCAACTGCAAAATGTATTTTAAGAAGAGTTCTCAGACATCCTAACTTCGCACATGCATAAAGTGATATGAGAATCGGGTCTATGCACATTTTGTGTATAGGGGTGTAACAAGGGAAACCAATTACGTCCCTCCAAATATGTGCCTCAAGGCTATCAAGAACCTATGATTTCTAAATCATAGAGTATTTGCGGCTGCAATTGTTGAAGATAGAGGGTACGTTGGCTTAGCATAGAAATACACTCATACTTATCATCAAATCTCTTAACCATCACTAATACTGGGCACATTTTTGTTCAATGTTTTGACACCTGATACATCAGAAATCTTGTCAGAGAACAGATACCCAAGATAGTAAACATCCAGCACAAAACACCATATTGTTTGGTCAATGTGCGTCCAACATAGCACCTTTGTGAGCCAATATTATGGGTCTCGTTACAATTTTGGAGGTGACTGAAAAACATGGAGTTCAATTACCTAAGGTTGATTCAGTCATCTTGATTATGAATTTCAAACCTGACTGGCGGTAGTATCTGCAGCATACTCATGGAGGTATTACCTTAAGAAATTGAGAAAAACTACAGTGGAATTCCGCCATTTCCCAATCAAAGCATACAACTTAATAATGGAGACTATGCAAAAATCATCATCAGGTAGAAATTCAATTGTTACCTATGGGGGCAACTTTAATTCTGTTTGGAGGAATGAGCACTGCCAACACCTCCGAATTCACAAAGAGGCTTGTGTTCAAAGCCCTCATTTGGTTAAACCCACAACATATTGGCATCAGAAACAGTTAGGCCCTTCATTGCAACATGCATTGATTTCTGGATGAATTCATAATTCTGAAATGGAATTATTAGTATATTTTTCCAAATGTGACTTTTAGGTCTTAGAAAGTATGTCCTTCACCTACTTATATTCACATTTTAATGCAAATGTTTACTTGTAAACCCCAAAATGTTCCTTAACCCTTCCTCTTGTTGTTTAAGTCACCCAGGATGGTCGCTGGGTTCCTCATATCCCTGGTACTAGTAACCAGTGGCACCAGATCCTGGGTTGGCAACCCATTGATCACGATCCACTGGTATCTTGCCTGAAGCGTCCCAGTGGATCACGCACATCAGACACCAAAATGAACACTCTGTTTTTATGTTGCTGTCCGAGGTCCTCTGTCCTTTTCACTTGCCCACTCCCTCGGCTTCTCCCTGCAGAGCAGAAGCCACAAGTGATAGGAGGGGCTGCTGCGTATTAGCAGCTTGTAAACATGTATGTACATGTTTTTGTGAATTCAAATAACAAGGGCCCAATCTAGATGTGACGACTATTAATCAAAGGTACAATCGATATAAGGTGGTGCAGGCTAGATGCACTTGGATGCAGATGTTGACGTAATTACAGCCGACGTGCGGTTATTAGCAAGGGGCACTGACAGCATGTAGGTGTCAGCAGTGCATGCCGGATAGGCATCCACAGTTGGTGATAATGTTATTATCCTGAAATATAGGTCCAAGGCAGTGAGTTAGGCCAATCACATTGCAGTGCAGTGGAAGTACACTCAATGGTATCAGGGAAAGGTTTTATCAGTAGAATGTGAGTCAATGTTTGTCACAGCTCTGTTGGTGTAGCGCAATAGTTCCCAGGTCAGAGACACAGCATTAAAGTGTTACGGTGACAGTGAACAGGGGGCCAGAGGGAATGACAGGCTTTCCTCCATAAATGCATGGTCGGCGAGTTAGGGCTCCGAGCGCCACAGCGGCACACACAGGGACTAACCGGGCCTCGTGTGTGGGCCTTTGGTGCTAGGCCGGCGTTCGCCTGCCAGCTCCCGATTGATTTCTTTTGAACCTTGTGTGGTTATATATGCCATATGATGCCCCTGCCCATTGTTATACATTGGAAAAACCATAAGGAAAATCAAAACGAGGGTCAGTGAACACAAAACTTTATTCACAGTAAAGTAATGGGGGCTACCATGGTGCAACATTATATTGCAACATTATATTGAATATGGACACAACTGTGAACAACTAAGATGGACAGTGTTGAATAAACTACCTAGAAGCAAGGACGATAATGCAAGCCTGTTTAGGAAAGAACAGGAACTAATTTTTATAACAAAATGGAAACAATTAGGGCTCACTGACAGTATCAAGTGGCATAAGATCCGATAATGTATCGAGGCATGCCCTATGGTGAAGTGGACCTATACGCTCATGGATAGACAGGCGGCTACTGACTTTCTAAATATAATAAAGTTGTGTTGGTAGTCTAGGTTGTACAGATTGCACCCCAAAAAAACTGAACAACTGGATCTCAGAATCATACCATGTTTAAGTTTTTGTGCCATTTGCCATTTTTGGATTTCACAAATACACACGTGACATGTAATAATAAAATATGTCTTCGGTAAGCAAAAATTGTTAGTTAAGTCAATGTAAAATGTGTGCTTTTGCTGAGTAATAGGTACCTAGCCAAGTAAAACCTAGATAAGCCTTGGTTTCTATGTGACACCTAATCTTTTAAAGATGGTGCTCTGTGTTTCATTGTTTGGAAATGGTAGAGAGCTGGTTGTGGGCTGGGTTTGTGGTAACTTAACAACCAATAAACAAGAGCAGACACAAGGAGCAACAGTTTTCTCTATGCTTATCACCGCATATTCGAACTGCATGAGCGAAGACTAGAAGGTAAAAAATAAGGCCTGGGTGCACGGCATGCACTAGCGAATTGTTTGATGCGTTCCACTGAATATAGGAAATATATAGTAATAGTGATTCCGTATGTTTTTTAGGTCTGAAGTATAAAGCCTTCAACTTGGTCTTGAGGAGTGTGGTATACGAACGCTAATCTAGCATATGTGTACATCTGTGGTGTTTCTCTGTGTGACAGGTACCAACTTGAGTACTTAAAGTGCCCGGACTGCAGTTACCAGCTAACAGAACAAAAAAAAATCGAGTCTTGTAAACAGACAGAAGCTGGCTTAAGACAAAACAACAACAGTTAGAAGGCTTTTACAAGTATAAAAACAGATACCTATTATAAGTATGTGCAGAGATGCATAGCTTACTTTGTAGAAGGTAGCAAAAGTTTGCTTTTCAACTTTCTTCCACAGCATGTGGAGGGAGACGGTTAGCCAAAAGCAAGACGTCACCCAAAATTGTAGGGCTGAGTTAATGAACCCATTTTGAAAAAGCAGACAAGTACTGTAGCACTTAAGGACAGTCTGTTTTTGTTTGCAATTCAATGAAAAGAGGGAACATTGAGACCTACAGAAAATAGGACAAGAGGGATATACGTTTGGAAATACTTCACACATTGAGAGATTGTAAGGCTCCAAGCAGCATAGGAAACAGCAGCTTGGTGAGGTTAGGGAACACAGATTGTATATGAGGGTGTAGAAGGAGCACTACACCCTGATGAAATTCTATAGATGTTTACTGGATATCAAAGAATGAAACATGTTGGGCTGGGCTTTTGGATTGAACAAATCCATTGTGTTGCTTAGTAGAATTGTTTTTTGTGAATTTTGTATGACGTTGGGTTATACATACGAATGAGGATGTATTAGGATTTAGCACCTCTAACATTATAACACACAAGATTTTAGGATTGCTTTTAGGCTGTAATTTGTCACATTTTTTTAATTATATGTTGCATATATAGTTTTGTTACTGTCTCTATGCCATACCTTTATATGTAATGGTGTTCTAGTACCTGCTTAATGAATTGTTTGAATTCACAGTTTTTCTAATTAAATTGATCTAAGTATAACAAATGTCTAAAGTATCTTATTTCTAGCAGTCCAGTCAGGTTTCAAAGTTCCACAAGTTTCAGTTACCAGGGGTAACCTGGCTGCTGCACTAACAAAAAGTCCCTGGGATCTCTATAAGTGTGTATGTGGCCCTGCAGTCCCCGGACCCATTATACTGCACAAAGGAAGCAGGAGACACTGCTGCAACCCTCACTCCCCTTGTGTGGTATAATGGAAACCCTTTTACTGTGTCACACCACAGTCTTTTTGCCGCAATTTCTTGTAGAAACTGCAATTTTTCAGCAACCATATTACTGGATACCACTAGAAGGGAGAAAAATCCCAAACAAAAGGAAGACATGGTAATGAAGAGGCATAGGCAAAGATGGAGACACTGAAGGGCATACCTGTCCCTAGAAAGCACTGCATGTACACACAAAAGGGCGTATTGGTACCGAAGGCCACCTGACAGAGTCTATACAAGGTGCCCCATGTGCAAAGGGCTAATGGGGAGGATGACCAACATAGAATGTCTGCCGGGAAAGGAGTCAATGGGAACTGGGTGGTGCTGGTGATTGTTCAGGAAAGGGGCAAATGTTTGCAGATTAGAAAGGGGACATGTTCATAAATCTGCATGCCATGTTAAACAAAGCTGGTGGCTGGTGATCATTCTTTCACTGTGGTTCCTTAGATATCTTTGCATTACTTTGCATCGCAGTAATTGCAGGCTTTGATTCAGAATGGGAAAAATAAAGCTGCAACTGTAATCTATTGTAGTTAGGTTTCAGACTATCTTTTCTGAAACAAGAGTTTGAATGAAGTATTAACACTTGTGTATAGGCGCGTTACAAATGCCATATCATCATATCATATCATATCATATCAAGTAATTATGTGAGAAAAGTGGCCAGTGATTTGTAGGTATATATTTTGATAAGGAATTCTGCAAAGTAACATGGAAAAATCCAATGGATATCTGGTCACCAACAGTAAATAGGAGCATTTTACAACAGGCTTTCATGATGACATTGCACACAAAATGTGCCAGCACTACAACTGTAAAACATATGTTGCTGCTGCCCAGGCACACAATATGTATTCATTGTCTTTTTATATCATGTTTGTGTTGCTGGTGCCCTCAGTATGTCTATGCAGTACTTAAAAGCCAGTCATGACCCATTGTGCATGATTCTTGCAGGGAGAGGCAGCACTCCCATCTATTCTTTTCTGATTTTGCCCGGGTATAAGGCCTTCTTCATAATGGGCAGAAGATTGCCACTGTCTGTTATGAACCAAAACCTCTCACTACAACCATACCCTTTGTGCATAAAATGTTAATACAAAAATGGATATATTGTCTTGTCATGTTGATTTGTGCACATTTCAAGTCATAACTATAAGCAGAATGTTTTAATAGGGGTGTGCTTCAAACCGTCTTGCACTTGCATTTAAGTTTTTAAAGTGATAAACTGATGCCATGGATATCATCATGTCAAATTCCTCAATCTTCCACGTTATTATTTCCTCTTGTCTTCTTAACTCTAACAAGATGTCTACACACCAAGCACAACTAGCGAATGGGAAATCATTCCTGCAAAGAATTCTTAATCTTTTGTTTTTTTTGTGGGTTTATTAGTTTTCCTTGCACACTTAGCTACAGCCATTTAATTTCTACTCCGGCCTACCTCTAAATGAGTCTAGGATTTTCTCTTTACACAGTAGTAACCCATAAAATATAAAACCCATAAAATGTAACCCATAAAATGTATGTTATTCCAGATGGTGATTGTAATGGACTCCTCGGTCAATAAATACATTTCATAAAGAAATCTATCATATTTCAATGTTCTATCTCCACTGATAATTCAACTTAATTAAATAATATCATTTTCTACCTCCTCCTCAATTAAAGCTTATTCCCACAACTGATCTACAAGACTGATCACACATATCCGTTTCATAGCATTTAAACACACACTCACAGAAACTCTTGCCCGACATCCAAATATGGATTGGGAACACTAGATTCTTCCCAAATTCAGAATATGCTGGTGATTCAGAACGTGGAAGAATATGTTCACTTGTGCTCACACAGATAAACTCGATTTCATAAAGAGAGAAATCTTTTGACCTAACAGAGATATCATATGTACAATACAGAAAACATATGTTAACAACTGAGAACATTATTTCTAAATGCCTAATCAGCAGGCGATACTCATATATCCCCATTCCTGAAACAAAACGATCAAAATGTGTCAATGTCACAAGTGCAATTGAGCTTGATTGACTATGATTGTGATGAAAATTAGACTGTTGTCACTCATTCTATTTGACCATTGTAATATATATTGGATCAATTTTTTTATGTGGAGGGTATTAAGAACTGTAATTCATAAACGGATAATAGCTTTAACATCAATGAAAACCTAGTAAGAGGGCTGGAGGCAACTGGAGTGCTTACACACCACACACTAAATGTCTGCTTCTCCTAGACCAATATGTAAGGATAGTTAATGCCCTCACAGACAGGATATGCGTCCCTGCAGTTGGAAACGATTACTGCTCACTTAAAAGAAGTTGATCTATTTGGAAGAAACATGTACATTTAGCCCTATGATACCCCCCCTCTTTGTTGTATGAGAGTAGAAAAGTCAGATTGTTATTCAATTTAGCATAAGTCTGATTCCAGCTCCCTGTCCAATCCAGAAATTATGTGTTTGAAGTTTTTATCATGATTGATAATAGGACATGGTTAACCATACTAAACGGCCTGATACGTATCTTGGCCAGGTACTTCACTGTTTTTGATTTCCTCATTAATTGTTCTCAACAGAGCAGGGTAATAGGTCTAAAGTATGAGGGGAATCCCAATGCACTTTGACCTGTCCTGAGTTCAGTATTGCCACGAACATAATTCAGTTCATATGCGGAGCTATGCTTTCATGCTCACAAAGTAAATGACAATATGGTCTTTATTTGTGTCTCTCACCTATCTATGATGTTAAACCTCATACACATTGATAACATATGATTTATTTATTTGTGATCAGCAACATTTTAAATGCGTATCTATTCATTAAATCGGTGCTAAGGTATGCCTTACTATCAGCTCAAAAGTAAAGTATATGAAAGTTGGAAGAAAAGAAAAAAAGATGATATGGAGGAGCATAAAGCAAATAAAAAGCATCACTTTAAAAACATCAATCATTCATCTTTATTTCAGTAGAAAATCGCTCATACAGGAAAATACAAAAAATAACGATATGGCATCAGTGATGTATCTAATGTACAATAAAGTCAGAACAACCAGGTTACATAAATAAGATAAACAATTAAAATACAACATCTACAGATAATTAATATCGCAATTATTGGCAGCTCTATTCATATGACAATGGGACCCATGGAAGAAATTGACTGAGAACCTTAGCAACACTCTGTGAATCAGCCCATTAGGAAATAAAGAAATGCAGACCTATTTCATCCCAAATCAGTTTCTCTTAAAATAGGACAAAAAAAAGTTTTTCCTATTCATGCTATATTTCAGACAAAACTAATAAAATGTAAGTGAGGTTCTATTATTTCACAAAAATGTGGGCACATCCTCTTAATATAAACATCTTTCACCCCCGGGGAAGGGTGCTTAGCCAATGAGGTGGCTGGAAAGTGGGCAAAAATACACATTCTCTGGCCGTTGCTTCCAGCCACCCGATGCCCTTCCCAACAGGGAGCCTCCATCCCCACTTACCTGCAGGACCGGAGCTGTGTGCTCCGGTCATGCCACTCTTCCCGTCTCCCGGCCACCACCATCAAAATGTAAAAGGGACTTAGTCCCTTTTCCCTGTGGCAGCTGCTTTTACTTTTTTTTTAAAAACATGTTTTCCTCAAGATATTTTCTGCACAAGTGATGCCAATCTCCCAAGGGAAAAGAAAAATACGTAAACCCCAAGGTGCAAATGGCTTTCATCCCCACTGTGGGGGTGGACAAGGCCTTTTATGGCCCACAGCCCTTGCAAAGTCCTCACTTTGCTCGGGCCTACTAGGGCTCGTGCTTGCGGGCCGCTAATGGCCATGTCCACTCCACACACTGTGATAGCCATATTAGTCCACTTGCCAATCACATCCTTTATATTTAACACATTAAAGCTGGCACGAGTTAACAATACTCTGCACTTCAAATCAGGTATACAATCTAAAAATGGCTCAAAGCGCGTTTTGCAAATATAACTTCCAGTCCTCTTTACCTTAATTTATTTAATTCTAAATCTGCGCTAACAAACTCATGTGATGCAAGCAGCCTATTTTTCCAACTCTTAAACAGCAGATTCGTAGGTGGAGAAAGAAAGGCTTATTTAAGTGATTGAAGCAAGATGACCAAGTTCTTTTATCCAAAAATCCCCCAAACTCTCTCGCTCAGAATAATGAATTGTTAATATGTTTTCAAATGCCCACAATGCCTCATTGTTTCTCTAGGATGAGCAGAGCGCATCACAGCAAGGATATGTAGGAACTATCAAACTAAATGAATGTGTGCTTAATAACAGATGCAGGTTGCATAATTGATAGCACACTTTTAAAATTGCTTTCTGTTTATAATGTCCAAGGTTAATCTCTAAGAATCAGCTATCCACAAACAGACAAAAAAGCATAACTGTGGCAATTTCTAATCACCGAGCTGTTGGCAGACATAGAATTCGAACAATAACCAAAGTCTGCCAATATTCACCTTTTCTAATTCCACAAATGATATTTGGCCTAACTCAAAACAGTCTACCTTTTAAGATGATTTTCCTTTATAAATATTAAATAATCTTTTAATATTTAATCTTTGTTCATTCATACATTAAAATAGTTCATTAAAGGTACAATATGTAAGTATTATAATTCAGAGTAAAACATTTAACTATCCATTAAAGCAATACTGAATATACATTTTAATAAATATCCATAATAAATTAAAACCATATTACAGTCTAAAATACAGGCTTAAGCATGTGAAGTGGCTAAGCGTTTGCCTCTTATTAACAACATATTCTCAATGAAGCAATAAACTGTGTGCGCAGAATATTTGCCTTGTAATGCAAACACAGTTCCACTTACATTTACTTAATCCCCATTTTCTGAAATATGGAAATAAATAATTCCTTCTTGTGATTGCATAATTGGATAGAACAGCAAAAGGTGGACCAAACCTTTAACGAGAACCCTTGGGATACGCACATGAAACTCCTGACATCATCTTTACCCTACTATCATCTAATGAATTGAAAATACTGGCATTACTAGAAACATGTTTTTCCTCCGAGGTTTGCAGATCATTGCCATTTTTGAAGAAGGCGTTTCTGTTAAAAGGTTGCAAAGGGTTTGTTAATGTTATCACAAAGACAATCTCAGGTAATAACTTTTCTGCACCCCGGGTTTAGTAAGCAATAACAATCTCAAAGTTGCATTATTTCACAAGTATTATATAGTGGTCTTGCTTGCTTAAAAGGCATACATAAGGTGTCATTATGCGGCTATGTTCAAAGTGTGCATATCAGTCTCATCTACCACCAATCTGAAGTTAGAAAGTGTAGCAAAACTTTTTGGGCAGTCATGTTGCAAGAACTTTTTCACCTGCTACAGATAGCAACTTTGCCCACAGTACACCGAGACTTAAACAGCAATGGCTGCTGCTGTCAGTTATTGGAGCACAGTCTCCCCCTCTAATCCATTGCTGTGTTGTGTCCTCAGTAGCCTGCAAGTGTGGGGTGCATGTATGACCTCCTTGTAAAGGCTGCCAAACAGTGAGTTAACAGACAGATCCAATCTGACCCTCTACTTGCCTGCTCTAGGTCAGAATTAAGCTGACTTTGGCAGAGTGAAATTATTAATGGACTGCAAATAGAGACCATTGCAAACAACTGTTTTATTATTTATTTTTATTTTTAAGTTATCCGTTAACATAGTTATACGAAAACAAATCGACATAAAACATCATTACAGGAAACATGTTTCACCAAATCGTGTGCAAGATTATTTAATGTATAATTTAAGGAAAAGCTTAAGACAGAGTGCATTATTTGGCTGATTCAAAATTAGAAACCAGTCTGGGTCCATTAACTCATCAAACTACATAGTTGATGTTGAAAGGATCACATTAAAGCATGATCAATCTGTCAGTGATTGAATGACAATGCAGAAACATCCTGCAACTATAGCGACCGATCACTTAAGTGAAGCAGCAGTGAGGGCCCTAAAATAGATCCCAGTGTTGATGATACCTAGTTCAATTTTTCTGTGACAAGTTGTCTAGATCGTGATTCTGAGCATGCACCATTAAAAGATTAGATGGACAACTCAGAGACAGATACCCTAGTATAATTAAATATTTCTATTGATGATCACACCTGATTTATATTGCTTGCAGACAATGTACCTTGACATTTCTGAAATCCTTAAGCATAGCATCAATACTTTTAATCTCATGAACTAGAGCAGAATAAACTATAACTTTGATCCCACATATGTCAAATATGTATCTATGGGTTCATTGCAAATACCTTATTCTATACTGACAACCCCAGCTCCTAGTTCAGCTCTGATCATTTCTAAAATAGGTTTAAGTTCACCTCATAATTGATTGCAAAGTTTGCTGATAGAAGAATCTTTAAATCAAGCAAACAATGTTGGATGCCCATTAGTGTTGGTAATTCTACACAGCAATGGTGAAGACCATTGTTTTAGATGTATGCCATCTTAATTGTGCAACACATTTTCTTAGAATATTTTTGAAGGTCTGAATTTGGTCTTTGCAGTTCTAAAGTAGTCTATCAGGGTAAGTGGGGATGTTATAATCAAATATCAATTCCATCCCAGGAGGAACCACAGATAATGGTGAAAAATGGTTGGCCCTCTTAAAAAAAATCCATTAAGACAAGAAAGATTCCAAAAGGAAGGAGAGGACAGCAAAGCCTAATGTACCCAACCTCGCACAAACTCACACCTGTTTGCACATACTAAAGTAAACACTGACCAGAAGCAATAACACGCACCCGTTATACTCTTATCGTAATCCTGGATAAAGGCACTATCTATCAATCCAACCAGAAGCTGCTTAACAATTGCAGCTTTGAGCAGATGTGTCTATATTTAGTGCAGACCATCAAAAAAGTACATCCTTATTTGAGGATTGAACTTCCACTCTTCAAACAAATAGTTTAGAGAGGGTATCTTTGAGTTATATATAAATAAGATGAGCCTAGATATTGTTAATATAAAAGCTTCTTATGCAACAGCAACATAGGACTGCCTGCCGTTTTTAGGGCAAAATGAAAATCCATTCAATTTGTTTCTTCTACTTTTTTATTCTGCTGGTGACTTTTATCACCCTTAATGTGATAAGCATTCGTTAAGCCAACTTTCATGTATGCATGTGGTAGGCCTTTGAGAGGCACAATGGTACGATGTGATCGTAGCAAGCAACCAAGGGAGGAAACTGTGGGGATCGGATTACCCAGTCTCAAGTAGGTGGGGAGTGGACGGTGCGTGGTCCTTGGTGTTAGGGAGAATACATTCCTTGAAGAAGAGTGCCTTCAGCTCCTTCCTGAACTGTAGAAGTGAGGGAGAACATCTGATGTTGACAGGGAGGAATTTCCAGAGTCGTGGAACGTAGACAGAGTAGGACAGTCTTCTGGTTCTTTCCTTCCTGCACTGGTTTAGTTCAGGTTTGCACATGGCCTACCTCCAGAGATGCTGGGTTTCTCAGTGAGGCAGCTTGGGGAGTTCAGGGTGACAGCCTTGGAGATGATGCAGCAGGATTTGACGATGATACAGGTTTTCAGCACGAGACAGTGCAGATCGATGAGGGTCTGATGATGTGGTTGAATTAGCAGAGTCCTTTGATGAGTCATGCGGCAGCATGCAAGACGCTTCTCAGAGTTGTCAGGGTAGTCACTGGAAGGCCTTCCAAAAAGGCATTGCCACCAGCCAGGTTGGAGAGGATCAAGTCATGTACAGTAGATCTGAGTTTGTTTTCTGGTGTGCAGAGATTGTTTTTTTCTCAATGAGAGAGATTGTAACAAGCTGTTTGTGTCTTTCTTGCTATGTGCTCTTTGAATGAGAGGTGTCTGTCAATGTCAGACCCAAGGCACAAGTAGCCAGATGGGGTGTGTAGTCTTCACTGTGCATAACATAGAGCCATGTCTGGATGCCAGAGTGTTAGGTGTTGTTGGTCAGGAGTAAGAATTCATTCTTGGATGGGTTGAACTTTAGGTAAGCACTAGACATCCAAGAATGGATCAATGAGAGTCAGGCATGAACCGGTGGATGTCTTCGATAGAGGATATCTTGAGAAAGAGCTGTGTGTCATCTGCATTTTCGTGGATGCATACGTTGTGTGGAGCAAGGAAAGATCCAAGTGGTTCCATGTGAAGATTAAAAATCATGAGGGAGAGGATGAATCCTATCCAGTACTTTCCAGGTGATGGCTAGTGTTGGTGATTTGTAGGAATCTATTTGTAGAAGTTGGTGGTGGCTAACAAGGTATGATTTGAATAAGCAGAGGACAATCTCACTGATCCCCATGCAGTCATGCAGATTGTCATTGAGTGTCTGGTGGTCTACCATGTCCACTGGTTCTGAGAGGTCAAGCAGAATCCGAAGGCAGGGATGGCCATCATCGAAGATTTTAAGGGCTTTGTTGATCAACTTGATGGTAGCTGTTTCGGTGCTGCATCTTTTCTAGGGAGGTGCTAATTATGAATATATGTCAGACTGGGCAGTACCATCTAAGGATTCTCTGTAAAGTCTTTGGGTATCTTCCTGTTCAACTACGGCCTAGGGTAGTGGCCACCTTAGTGATGAGTCATATTGACTACTGTAATGCTCTCTTTCGGGCCCAACCTCTCTTTCTTATTCATCGGCTGCAATTGTTCCAAAACCTAGCAGCCCGAGTTATGACTGGATCTCCATATGCGGCCCATATTTCTCCTATAATGCGGGCTCTGCATTGGCTCCCAGTTGTGAAGAGGCTGATGTTTAAGTCTGCATGCATTGTGAATTTGGCTTTCTGAGGACAAGATCCAGAATATTTACAAGAGAAGTTTGCCACCTGTGCTCCTAGCCATTCCCTTCGATCCACTGGATGCCTGTCTTATAAAAGTCCCTCGGTTTCCATGTGTCTCGGGATGGGGGACGTGCCTTCTCAATTGCTGCTGCTGAGTTGTGGAATGACCTGCCACTCTCGCTGAGGAGCATGGAACATCATTATCAGTTCCAACGCCTACTGAAAACCTCCCTGTTTTAGAGGCCGATTCATGGAATTCATGTGCGCTGAAAATTCCCGCGCAAGCGTGCGAAAGCGTGCGAATCGCAGCGCAAGTGCGAAAATCACAGCGAAACCCTTGCACAGTGATTCATGGAAGTCCATGCGCGTGTAAATCCATGGATGTGTGCTAAAATCTTGCGTGGTGCATGCTGGCGCACACGTCTTTAAACAGCGTGCGCTACGCGCACAGCGAAAGCGCACATAGCGAAGCGCACACAACAAAAGTAGGCATAACACGGGGTGTAACATGCGGAATGGGGAACAACGCATGAAAATGTGGGCATCACAGGGAGGTACAGGAGGCAAATGCGCGGAGCGCCCACATACGCGCCTACAACACGAATTCATGGAATCGAACGCGGCTAATGTGTGTGCCAAAAAAGATGCGTTAATCTGGAAACACGTACGCCAGCAGGAAGCAGGCATACATGGACCCGCGCAGCATAAAAGTGCGCACAAACAACAAACAAGCTCAGACGCCAAGATGAATATAGCGTTCCTCGCAGCAGTGGTCGTGGGATACCGCAGGAGGAGGAGGAGGATAGTCAGGCCCAGAATTTTTACACTCAGAACCAGCCTTTTTGGGATGCCTGATGACCAGGTGCATGAGAGGTACAGGTTTCCACCTCACATAATACTCGACCTGCTGAGTGAGTGGGAGGATGACCTCACATCACCCACCCTGTGCTCCCAAGCACTGAGCCCCTTGGAAAAGGTGCTCAATGTACTGCACTTCTTGGCCACTGGTTCATTTCAGCAGACTACTGCCATAGTGGGGGGGGTCTCACAGGCCACGCAGTCACGCTGCCTGCACCAGGTGTTGGCCATCATGACTGCATGCCCATCAGTCCGCAGGCACATATACCTGCCCAGAACACCTGCAGAAAGGCAGGCTGTCATCCAGGATTTTTACGGGGTGGCACACTTCCCCAAAGTGCTAGGTGCCATTGACTGCACCCCTGTGGCTCTTCATCCTCCCAGGGCAACTGAGCACATCTACAGAAACCGCAAGCACTGGCATTCCATCAACGTGCAGGTAGTATGTGATGCCAAGGGAATCTACACCTTAGTATATGCCAACTATCCAGGGTCCACCCATGACAGTTTCATTTACAGAATGTCAACCCTAAACCGGGACCTAGAAGCTGGGCGGCATGGCGATACATGGCTGCTTGGTGAGTATAAATGCCCCTGCACATGCGTGCATGTCAGATACTGAGTAATTTCACAACCCCACTAATGATACCCATCATCACCTCCCCAGGGGAAAGTGGCTACCCACTGAGCACCCACATGATGACGCCAATTCGGAACCCCACCACACCACCCGAGGTAAGATACAACACAGCCCATATTGCAACCTAGGGCATAGTGGAGCGCACATTCGGAGTGCTGAAGTCACGCTTTCGCTCCCTTGACCGCTCTGGTGGGCAGTTGCTATACACGCCCCCAGTAGTGTGCAGGATCATAGTGGCAGCATGTGTCCTACACAACGTTGCAACACGCCGTGGCCTGCCCGTGGACATGGTGGTGCCCCCACATCCCCAACCACAAGCACGGCCGCTGCGCATGGGAGGGGAAAGGGCACGTGGTGAGGCAGCCCATATGCAGCTGGTGGCTAATTACTTCACCTGAAATCACACCCCTGTGGAGTACACACAGCACTGGCACATACAAGCTGACAATCAATGATGATGACATAAGGGACAGTCAACTGTCACAACCATACCAGCCTGAGATTGGTCACCTGGAATTGTTACATTGTGGGCATCCCTTCCTGCCGAAAGACAACCAATGCTGTGTCACAAAGAAAACACACATTTATGCTGCATGAAAATGAATACCCCCTTGCAAAATACAACATGAAAATAGCGCCATGTCACCCAACCAATCCCCAGCTCCGCCACCTGGCATGTCATGCAATGTGAAAGCAAACAAAGCAATGCACAAGACCTGACACAAGTGTCACAAAGTGCACTGTCCCAAATGGAAACTGCCCACAGACAATATGCTCCCAGTAATCAATAACAAACAGCACACATGAACAAATACTTACCACCAACACAATACAGCAACACACCATGAAACATTGCAAAAACATGACAGTACTAAGTCAAAGTAGTAGTAGTCTTACAACCTGAATAAGCCAGCACATCGACCCCTTCCAACTGTAGAGTGTTGCTGCCACGCAAATGTGTCAGTGTACTGCATACAAGATGAACTCCATCTGCAAAGGAGACGGCCTTGTGAAGACATGAGAAAGGAACCTGCAAATTAGGAGGAAGACATGGATGCACAAGCACATATCAATACACCATGCAGTGCTCAATACAACAACAATAGCCACTAGGGATGTACACACAGTATTGACTACAGACTGCCCACACAGCTCATGGGAGCCCAATGTCACTGTGTAAATCACTGTCACTTGGGCACACCCTTTGCAAGCCCATGGAAACGGGAAGCAGGAGGGGTGTGTGTGTCATGAACCCAAGCATCTAACCCAAACTCAGGACAAGCCTGCATGAGCCCAGCCGGAATACGGTGGATGCCAATGGGAGCCACACAGGGCAACACACTGTAAAAAATAAAAATAAAATAAAATCAAAAATGGCCATGTGGGAGCCAGGGGGGGGCACCGAGGAGGTTCGAGGGCAGGGTGCACACCAACACCCACCTGCGTGGATGTTGCAGGAAAAAAAATACCTCCATTGGCTCATGGCCTGCACGGCTATGCCATTGTGGGAGAACTGCCATCGCTATCTTCACCCTCTGGTGCTGCATCAGGAGGTGCGGGCACTATGGGAGGCAGCCCACGCAAAGCCCTGGTATGATCCTCCATCGCAGCAAGCATGCGGGTCTGGAAGGTCTGATTCTGGAGGATTAAAGTGTGGAGATCCCCATGCAGCACGTCACGGGTTGCCTGCACTTCTGCACGCATGGCCTCGCGGGATGCCCGGATCTCCTCACGTGTTGCCTGCAGCTCAGCTGAGAGCCATCGTGTGAGCTGCTCCAGCTGCTGTTCTGCCCTAACATTTCGGGAAGCCTCAAGTTCAAGCAGACTGTGCCTGAGGTTATGGGTTGGCAAATGGAGTCTGTTGACTGCTGTTGTTGCTCCATCTGCCTTTCAGGGGGATAATGGAAGTGGCCACCCTCTCCATTGCCTGAGCCATCATTTCTACTGATGCTGCCTGTTGGGTTGCCATACCGTACATGGAGTTTTCCCATACAGTAATGCCTGGTTGCGCACGGCCACCGCGTCGGCGGGCTCCACACCTATTTTGGGCAAGGCGATCTGCACCTTGCTGTGCCAGCACTGCCTGAGGCTGCAGGACAGCAGTCCCCCTCTGATCTTCTGGCCCAGGAACAGGATCAGAAGCTGTGGAGTGTGACCCTGCATCCGTAACCGACAAAGGTGGACCTCCCAACACTGACATCCCCATAGAGGGTTCTACCCCTGGTCCAGGTGGGTTGGACAGAACAGAATCCCTGGCAGAAGCACTGACCTGCAACAGCACATAAGTCTCATCATCCGACTCAGCACCTGAATAGAGGTCTGGGGAGCTGCACCCAGAGGCACCCCTCGACAGTATGGTCTGCAGTACTAAAGTGTTTTCACCCACCACCACACCACATCCCCCACTGGTGCCTGGTCATGGCTGAGAATCCTCCTGGGTCTGCACCATCTCCTGAACCTCACCAGCATCAAGTGCGTCGTCACCTGCAAAAACATGAAACACAAGAAATGGAAACAGGCATGAGCACCATAGCACACACAGAGGCCTGACAAGGCAGAGATCCTGTACATGGTTAACACATGTCCCACATGACTATAACCCTGGCATGCATGCACTGTCAATGATTCTGAAGGGGAGTCAAAAAGGCAGACAATGAGGACACCAAGATGGAAAATCAACACATTTGCAGCATGTCGTGTAGCACTGACATCACACATCAGCCTGTGAGTGGCATGTCCAATACACATACATGACACATGCCAGCACACAGATGCCATGTAGCATAGCCATGGTAAATTAGACAACTACAGCGATATGTCAGTGAATGAGTACTGTCACACATCCATGTCACATGGACATGATGAGAAGATTAATGCAGAATAGTGTTGCAAAATACGCATATGCCACACACTGCAACACACCCAGTGTACAATTAGACAGTGATTGTGGGAAGATGTACACATCAATGGTTGGTCACTTCAACATGACAGGAAACAACTATCATGTTCCACGTGCAAATCGGCCCTAAAAATAAATTTCAGCAGGCCAATACTCCCTCGCCCCGAATGGTTTAAACATTCACATAACCAGGTAACTAAAGTGGCACAATGTGGGGTGTAAACAATGACAGAAGCATGTCACATATGTGGCACTAGGGATGAAAAAAGCATATGAAAAATGGGATAATCTAAACAATCAGCCTGAATGAACACAGAAAAAATCAGAATAATGTTGTTGCAAGATAATAGTTCAAGTGCAACAGCAGTAATGTGGGGCTAATTGGCTACTGTGGGCAGAAGGGATATTGTCATACCCAAATCAAAGGCACATGAATGTATTGGAGAAAGCACATGGGTGACCCATAACACTCAGGAGTACACACCCTCACCTGGCACTCAATCAGAACCCGTCACCCAAACAACATACACATGGATTACACACACATGCATGGGCACTCACCGGACAATGCCTCGTAATCAGGTAGCTCTAACACGCCTTGAATCTGTTCCTCTGTGACGAAGGTCCCAGCAACAGACTCATGTTCAGTGAGTTTGTTGTCCTCTGGTCGAGACCCACCGCCAGTCACCAGAGTAGCGGCATGATTTGAGGTCAGCTTGTTCTTTGCTCTGCGTTTCAGGTCATTCCACCGCTTGTAGCAATCATCAGCTGTGCACCTCACAAATCCAAGTGCACTTAGACGGTCCGCGATGGTCTGCCAGTGTGCCCTACGTTGACCAGGTGTGGTCTTGCACCCTGCAGTCGCCACCATTTTGCGGCTATGTGCCAACACATAGGTCACAAGTGCATCAAGTTCGGGGTTATTAAAGCTAGGCTTCCTTGACGTGCCGGACTGTGTAGCCGTGTCTGGGGTCTCAGCCTGTAGTGCCAGAGCACCCTTCTTCCTCTTTTTCAGAGGTGGTGCAGAGCCTGAGTGGCTTGCGCTGCTCTGGTCAGTTGGGGCAGAAGCACAGGTGGACTGGGTACTGGGAGTGTGCGAAGGCACAATGACCATAGGTCTTGGTGCAGGCATTAGCTGAAGTGTGATGTTGGCAGGGGCAAAGTTAGTTTGATGAACCAGGACCGACACTGTCCCGGCTGGGAGACTCAGAGCTGGGGTGGATAGAGTTGCAGCTGCCCCTGCAGCCTCCCCACCCTGCCCACTTGGGGCAGCAGATGACATTGCTGCCCCAGATCCATGTGGGCTGGTGACACCAACTTGCACCGGCACACGTGGCTTAGACTTGCTGACCTGGAAGTCAGCCTGGGAGTCATCCTGTGCCGGGTCAGGTGTCACAATGGGCTGGTCCAAAAAGGGCTGAGCTGGGATGGTGTCAGCCACGTTTCCCTCAACGATAGGGGAGGGAGCATGGGTGTCCCTGATTGGTCCTCCACACATGGGGGTCTAGGGGCACCCTGCAAATCCTGGCCACGTCCCCTACCGCGCCCACCACATCCACCTTTTAGAGGTCGGCCACCTTTGCCTCCCTTACCGCTTGGTCGCCTCCCAACCATGGCACAGTAAACAATTGTCCTGGGCAATTGGTGGTAAAAGGGGTAGGGTACTAGATGGAATTCATACCCTAGTGCTCTAGCAAGGCTGTCTGTGACCCCTGGGGGAAGATGACGGGTCACGCAACGCATAGGCACCCCGAAAACAAAAAGTAACGTGCATGCAACCCCTCATAGACCACGTGTGTGGAAAAATGAACCCGCACTATGCTGTGGCACCCAGAAACACAAAAATAAGCGTATGTGTGTTACACGCAGCCTACAATGACCTCTGAAGGGGTACGCGACACATGGTGCAAGCACAGTTGGTAAATGCGTGCGCGACTCACCGTCTGCCTGGAAAAAGAATGTGAAAAAAACGCGCGTGTGCGCGTTGGCAACACCCCCGCCAAAAAAAGAATTGTATGCTGTCTGAGGAGACAGGACAAAAGAAGAAGTGAACATTGTTTGAGGAAACAAGCCCAAAAAAAAAAAATGAACGCTGTCAGAGGTAACAGGGAGTACGAACTTGAAATACTGTGAAGTAATCGTATGTGAA
Source organism: Ambystoma mexicanum (assembly GCF_040938575.1). NCBI lineage: Eukaryota > Metazoa > Chordata > Amphibia > Caudata > Ambystomatidae > Ambystoma > Ambystoma mexicanum. The sequence goes on from NC_090922.1 coordinate 900,232,932, forward strand.
CCGACAAGAAGTACAGAATTCACCCACTCGCTCTCCACGAAAAGCACGTACAAGGAAATGGGGTCCTACACGTACCTTCTAAAAGTGGCCCATACGTACAGTGTCACTTACGCGTGTACGCGCTAAGGCCCTTTCCTCCAATTACACGAGTTGACACTCGGACGTGCAGTTTTTGGACGTGTACGATGAACATGCATCCGTGCGCGTGTCACGTCACTTACACGCGTATGCCCTTTCCTCGGATTACACACATTCACATGCGGACGTGCAGTTTTTCATGCGCGCTGAACCATTATGCCCACGTCACGAGGGAAACGCCCGCGCGAGTCACATAACAGAAGCGCTTACGTGCTAAGGGCCTTTGGTCCAATGAAACCGCGTACGTGTGCTGACGCGCTTAGGTGCGAAGGGCCTTTCCTCGAATTACCGGCTGACGTGCAAGATTTTCACGTGCCAAATCACTCTGTATCAAGCTGGTCACGCAACAACACACGGAAGACCACGTTCCTGCTCAGAAGGCCGAATTACTGCCCCCCAGAGCCCCGAGCACGCTCCCATCTGCCATCTGCTGCTGTCTGCCTGACTGCTGCCCACGTGCCCTGGTATTTAGTGCCTGCACATCATCCAGGGTTCCAGTTGCTGTGTCCACCCCTTCTGGAACAGAAGACTCCCGACTGGGATACCATCGCTCAACAGGCCATGCCCTCTTCAGAACATCATGCGCCAACAAGAAAGGATGGGAGAGGATCTGGGACGACGTAGTAGTTGCCATCAACGGGGAGGGGGTGGCAACATGTGACATCAAGCATGTCAAGAAGCGCTGGGAGGACTTCAGGTCCAGGACCCTCCACAAGGCCCGGCACCTCGCGGAGCGGGTTCGGGTCAGCATGAGTGACATCCAGATTAAAACGTATGCCCAGCGCTCCACGCACAGATCCTTCAGAGGAAGACCCATCTGGAGTTGAGCGGTAAGTGGCCAAGCATTGTTGTGTGAGACAGGGCATGTTGCAGTGTGCTGGTAGTCTGATACTTGCCTGTATGTGTGACATGGGCCATGTATGGATGTGTGTTTGCAGGGACATCATTTTCATGCATGTGAGACCAGTAATGTGCGAACCACATGGTTGGTGCATGAGTTCCAATGCAACATGGGGAGCTGTATGGCAAATGCACACATGGAAGCATGCCAGTGTGTGTTCTTGCACATGGTGGGGGTGTGAGGGATGGGTGCTGCTGTCATGTACATGTATGGTGCACATGTGTGTGTGTCTGAGAAGTGTGTCTGTGACTTTGATACGCCATGGATTCATGACACATGTCTGTGATGATGTGTACATTCACTCATGCAGTGCGGTCACCGCTCTATGCACTGTGTCTAGCAATGTGTCTGTGGTGTACAAGGCATGATGCATGACCCTCCGGTGATGTGTGTGCATGGGATCAGTCTGAGCCATGATGCATGTGAGTTTGAAGGCAAATATTTGGATTAATAGAGGCCCTTGTACATGGATGCTTATGTTGATTGCAGGCGCTGCGCCTGTTTATGCGTGTGTTTTGCGTGCATTCACCCATCTGTTGTGGAGGGACAGAATGGAAGTGACGTTAGACACTGCCACTCATCTGTTATTGCTTCCTGTCTAGGTGAAGATTGTACTGTACCCTGATGCTTGTGTTCTATGTCTCCCTCTACGCAGCGTCAAGTGAAGAAGAGGGCGAAGACGGCGCTGTGGAGCCAAGCAGTGGTGATGCCTCCACTGGGCGGCGACGCAAGGCCCAGCCACCCTCCCAGGAATTGCCATCATCAGGGGGCGAAGGGGCTGGTGCCATGTCTGCCACTACAGCTGTGACCCCACAGGGGCTTGCAATGGCGGAAGACGGTACAGAGACATTCAGGTTGGTGGTCTCCACAGAGGAGGAGGAGCCCACTACTGAGCCGCACATGGGGCCTGGTGGGGGTAGTACCACTGGTGCAAGTGGTGCAGTCCAGGGCCAGGGTCAGGAGGCAGCACAGGTCACCGCAGAGGGGCCTGTGCATGTCCCTGTCCTTGACCCTGCGAGTGCACCACCATGCACCAGCAGGGATGCCCCGTCCCAGGCCCATCCGCAGGTAGGGGAGAGTGCCATGTCATCTGCCTATCCATTACCTGCGGACAAGGGGTCCAATGAACATATGGGCTCCATCCTGATTGGTGTCGCGTTGCACACGCATTTCATTCGTGATGATGTGCGTTCTTACTGGGCGGAGAACGCATGCCATCATGAACAGCAGCGTCGCGACGTGGCACTGTTGGGAGGGGCCCTGGTTGGTGGGTTCCTACATGTCACGCGCACTCCGGCGGACCTCTCCTCCTCTGTGGAGACCATGCGCCAGTCGTTCTCCCTGCCGTCTTCCGGCCCAGATTCCACCAGGGCCCCCTGTGGACCTGGCCTGACCAAGACAGCCAGCTTGGTGGAGGCGGCGGTCCAGCAGGGGTGGACACCACAACTGGAGACCAGCTGATGGAGGATGTGCAGGCATCATCGGACAGGGCACATGGACAGCAGCAGCAGCAGCAGGAGCAGGCTGTAGGTGGGAGCAATGATGCCTTGGGGCCATCGACATCAGGCGGGCAGGCATCGGCCAGAGGGCAGGAGAACCCTGGAATGGATGTGTCTTCCGTGTGGATGCGGTTGGGCCAGTGTATAGGTGCGGAGCGGCGGCGGGCGGAAGAGGCGCGGCTCACCATGGTCAGGGCAGAGTTCTCCATGCGTTGGGTGTTGAGGCAGGCAGAGTGCCTCGAGGCGAGACCTCGGGGCCAGGACAGAGGTCCACCTCCAGCAAATAGACCTAGCAGTTCGGGCTGGACTACCCCTTTGGGGGTGGGACCAAGCCTGATTTGCATATGGTTTTTCCCCTTTTGTAATGGCTTGGCAGGCGAAGAACGATGTTCTGGAGGGTTGCCCAGAGCAATGCCAGAGGTCAAGATATATTCTAAACCTTCCAGCCATCAACTCTTTTGTTTTGTTCGATGATGCCCTGGCAGAAAACATTACTGAGTGAGCCGCAGGACTTGCCAGTCGCCATTGTAAATAGTTTATAGTGTTAGGTTTCCTTTTTTTTCTTTATTTTATTTTGGGGCTTTCGGACTATGCCCCACACTTTTGTAAATAGTTTTTTGTTAGGTAGGTTATTAGATAGGTTTCATTTGTTTTGTTGGGCTCATGGACCCTTGGAAATTTGATTGTACATAGTTGGACGTTGGATAGATTTTGATTTTGTACATGGATTAATGGATTTTTCTTTTGGACAATGGATTATTTTGAACTTTTGCTTTTGATTTCACCATGGATTAATGGATTTTTTGTACGTTTCCTTTGGATTTGCGTTGGTGGAAGGAGAGTTTGGACTATTTTTCTTTTGGATTTCTTTGTATTGGTTATACTTTTCATTTACTCTTCTTTTGCACATGCTTTTCATTTCATGTTTGCTATTTTGTTATGCTTTCATTTTATTTATTTATTTTTGTACATAATACAATTTCATATTTTAGTTCCATGTGTGGGATTTGCTCGTTGGGTTAATACATGTGAAAATGTGGGTTTACACAATCAATGCCAACGAGTGTGTGTGTGTGTGACGGACATGTGTTGATGTACATAGTTGACTTTTGGTTTGTGTCTTGAGATGGGCATGTCAGTGTGGGTTTGATTGGGAAATCATTACATCTCAGTAATGGGGTGGCGTGCTGTGGTATTTTGGTGTAGAAGTGGGCCATGATTGTGCATCTTTATTTCATGTAGGGGGGGACATGACTGGGGGCCTGCTGGCAGGTGCCCCTCACTGCTGGGGGGTGGGGGTGATGGGGGACATGAGTGGGGGCCTGCTGGCAGGTGCCCCTCACTGCTGGTGGGTGGGGGTGCTGGGGGACATTTGTAGGACATGAGTGGGGGCCTGCTGACAGATGCCCCTCACTGCTGGGGGTGGGGGTGATGGGGGACATGAGTGGGACATGAGTGGGGGCCTGCTGGCAGGTGCCCCTCACTGCTGGGGGCTGGGGGTGCTGGGGGACATGAGTGGGGGCCTGCTGGCAGGTGCCCCTCACTGCTGGGGATGGGGGTGCTGGGGGACATGAGTGGGACATGAGTGGGGGCCTGCTGGCAGGTGCCCCTCACTGCTGGGGGGTGGGGATGCTTGGGGACATGAGTCGAGGCCTGCTGGCAGGTGCTCCTCACTGCTGGGGGGTGGGGGTGCTGGGGGACATGAGTGGGGGCCTGCTGGCAGGTGCCGCTCACTGCTGGGGGGTGGGGGTGCTGGGGGACATGAGTGGGGGCCTGCTGGCAGGTGCCCCTCACTGCTGGGGGGTGGGGATGCTGGGGGACATGAGTGGGGGCCTGCTGGCAGGTGCCCCTCACTGCTGGGGGTTGGGGGTGTGGGGAGACATGAGTGGGACATGAGTAGGGGCCTGCTGGCAGGTGCCCCTCACTGCTGGGGGGTGCTGGAGGACATGAGTGGGGGCCTGCTGGCAGGTGCCCCTCACTGCTGGGGGGTGGGGGTGCTGGGGGACATGAGTTGGGGCCTACTGGCAGGTGCCCCTCACTGCTAGGGGTGGGGGTGCTGGGGGACATGAGTGGGACATGAGTGGGGGCCTGCTGGCAGGTGCCCCTCACTGCTGGGGGGTGGGGATGCTGGGGGACATGTGTGGGGACCTGCTGGCAGGTGCCCCTCACTGCTGGGGGGAGGGGGTGCTGGGGGACATGAGTGGGGGCCTGCTGGCAGGTGCCCCTCACTGCTGGGGGTGGGGGTGCTGGGGGACATGAGTGGGGGCCTGCTGGCAGGTGCCCCTCACTGCTGGGGGGTGGGGATGCTAGGGGACATGAGTTGGTGATCACTAGTGCAACGTGACACGTGGCTTGGCTGGGGGGCATGGCCATGGTGGACGGGCTGCCTGCGGGACATGTCCAGGGGTGCATGGTAGTCCCCTGTGGTGTGGGCTGCCTGCAGGGGCCGTGGAGGGGGTAGAGGGGACACCTGGGAGGACCCACACTGCCAATTCACGTGTAGGATTCCCACGCACCACACTGGACACACGTAACCCGCTCTGACAGCAAATTAGCGTGTGAAAGTTCCTGCGCACCCCAGTAACACACGTAACCCGCTCGCACAGGGACAATCGCGTGTGAAAGTACCCGCACACCCCAGTAACACATGTACCCCGTTCGCACAGGGCCAATCGCGTGTGAAAGTTCCCACGCACCCCAGTAACACACATACCCCGCTCGCACAGGGACAATCACGTGTGAAGTACCCGCGCACCCCAGTAACACATGTACCCCGCTCGCACAGGGCCAATCGCGTGTGAAAGTTCCCGCGCACCTCAGTAACATATGTACCCCGCTTGCACAGGGCCAATCTTGTGTGAAAGTTCCCACGCACCCAAGTAACACACGTACCCGGCTCGCACAGGGCCAATCGCATGTGAAAGTACCCGCGCACCCCAGTAGTACACGTACCTCGCTCGCACAGGGCAAATCGCATGTGAAAGTTCCTGTGCACCCCAGTAACACATGTAACCCACTTGCACAGGGCAAATCACTTGTGAAAGTTACTGCACACCCCAGTAACACAAGTACCCCGCTCGCACAGGGCCAATCATGTGGGAAAGTTCCCGCGCACCCCAGTAATACACGTCCCCGCTCGCAGAGGGCCAATCGCGTGTGAAAGTTCCTGCGCACCCCTGTAACACACATACCACGCTCGCACAGGGACAATCACGTGTGAAAGATCCCGTGCACCTCAGTAACACACGTACCCTGCTCGCACAGGGCCAATCATGTGTGAAAGTTCCCGTGCACCCCAGTAACACACGTACACCGTTCACATAGGGCCAATCAAGTGTGAAAGTTCCCACGCACCCCAGTAATACACGTAACCCACTTGCACAGGGCCAATCGCATGTGAAAGCTCCCGCGCACGCCAGTAACACACGTACCCCGTCGTACAGGGCCAATCGCGTGGGAAACTCCCTGCATCAGGGGTGTACATGTATTCGGATGGTTGCGCTGGGAGTTTTACTGGCGTTTTCGTGGTTTGGGGCCTGTGCGCTATGTATGGGATTTGTGCGCTGTGCAAGGCGCACGGGGAGGGGTTGGGGGCGTAACTGGCACTGCTGCAGGGTCGCGGCGCTACTCTGCGCCATGGCTAGTTTGGAGGCTAAAATCCATGAATACGCTGTGCGCAGAAATGGATTTTAGCGCACACGTGCACCACATGTGCGCTGAATTCTATGAATTACCCTGATAATGTGTTCTTTTCTTTTAAGCCCTTGCCCTGGTCTAATACCAAGATGCCCTATATGCCCAATAATTTAACATAACATAACAATGCACCAATGTTTACTTGGCTTTTAATAGCTATCCTTGCATTTCCTTCTGTATTACAAAGAGGTTCTTTACACAACAAAGCACTGCATCACCATTGAAAAGTTTGTCACCATTTATATATATATAGACTAATGTCGGCAAATGTGTTAAAAAGTGAAATTACTGTGCAAATGCTGATGGTCAGTAGTACCGTAAGCGTTTCAAATATGCTTTTTTCACAATTAATTCAGCTTCTGTGAGATTCATGGAAGTGTTTTATAATGGCGCAATCCCATAGGAAAACATTCCATGAATCAGGCATTACGCCTAGTAGTTTTCATCTGTATGTTTAGTAACAAATTGTGTTGCATGCCGTAGTCTTTGCACAGTAGCAAAGGATTAACAGTGAAAACACATCTCCTGGTAAATGTTTGCTTCAAATAGCGTATGCAACACACATATCTAGTTATGACAGTTTAAGAAAAGGTTTAAGTGCCATCGCTAAGTGTGGGAGCTGTCTTGCTGTAAACTTTGTTCACAGGACTCGTGCAATGTGACTTTTACGAGATCTGCAACTATTGAATACTTCTGTCGTGTTGGATGTGGATTGGACGAAGCCAAGCAGTTTGCCCCGCCCCCACCCCAGGAATCATTTCAAATTCACTGGACTCACGCGAATGTGCGTGCCCGATTGCTTAAGTGCAATCGCTAAGTGTGGGAGATGTCTTGCTGTAAACTCTGTTCACAGGTGTTAGGCGGAAACCTGTGCAATTCCCTCTGGGATCACTGCAAAAGATTTAGGACTACAGGTGTTTGACAGTAAACTCACTTGGTAGCAGTCTGTACCACACAGATTCACTTGGTAGCTGTGGCTGAGCAGCCAGACCTCTCTCAAGAAGAGTTAAGCAGTATGTGGAGTATACAAAATAGGGCAATTTACACAGTAGAACAAGCAAACACGGAACAAGGCTTTGGTGAAAAGATATAAAGGTATTTATTTATAACAGTATTTCATTTGCGGGTTGCCCCACACTAAGGTGATAATCCCTCCTACCAAGTGGGAATATAATATCTATTTCATCAAAAGAAGGGACGTATACATACTTATTGCCACAAACTGTTACCTTCAAAACTCTGAAACACTGACCCGTACAACCACTCAACAAATGTGGGCTGTGTGAAACCTAATCAATGACATGTATCAAAAAACAGGGAGGTGTGTCCTTAAAATTTCATCTTTTAATTCATTTGCTGAAAAGCACAAGTATCAAAACATTATTTATAAAAGTAGTCATTCCACCACACAAAGTCAAGTTATACAAACACTTCAAACCATATACAGTAGCAACTTAATTCCTCTTGCTTCCTACTGCATACAAACAATTAGCCCAATTTATATAAGTTTCTGTCCTTGATGTTACTATTAACTGGACATTCTTCAGGGGCAGAAAGATTTGTCTTGTTCCTCCTGTAGACTTTTTCTCTATGGTCCTGGTTCCTATAGCTCTGTCCTTGTACAAGCTTTTATCTCTCTTGGAAAAGGTTTTGTAAATTCTTTTAGGCCCGCCATAGAACAATGCATTCACCATGCGGGTTAGGCATAGGATCTTCGTATCGCTAGTCTTTAAGATATTATTAACATCTAAGATCGTTTAATATACGATTCCAATCCCTGGATTATTGATCACTCAGTGGGAGGGATGGCATATCACCTCTAACAAGAGCTTACTCCGCCAAGTCTTCAGTCTGTTGTTGTATACTGAATATAGAGCAACAGACTGAAGACTTGCCGGAGTAAGCTTAGCGGAGTAAGGAATTAAGTTGCTACTGTATATTTATAACAGCACATCTATAGAAAACATTCTGGCACTAATACGGCAAACAACTTCAATCACAATTACTATACGAAGAAAAAGATCAATCCCCCTAACAATAGTTCGACAAGTCTAGGTTTACCAGCATCACTTATTTGCAGACAGAGGTGTATGCGTTACCCTAGATGGCACTCTAGTATTCGTTAGGACGGGAGAGAAAAATAAGGCAGGTTATGAAATCAACTCGGTACCAATACTTTATGGACAAATGCAAGGCAATATAAGGCAGGGTCTACTGTAGATCACAAAGTTCAGAGGCCAGGCCCACTCGGAGAGAGGCAAGGCGATATGTTCCAACAGTGTCTTAGTGGAAATGCGCTTAGAGTCTTTATCGCAAATTGTTATGGACAGATTGGACCAGTTCAGAACGGAAAGTTAAAGAACGCTTGGAGGCGACCCAATGGAAAGGTGAGGATTAAGACACCTCACTCTATCCGGCAGAAAGGGAAGCCTGGCAGACACGGTACCTTGTTTGTGGAGAGACAGCTCCGGCGGGGGCAGTTTTTCCTGGTGGTGGATGCACGTCGGGTCTTTGCCAAGAGTAGAGATGATCTCGTCGTCGAAGAAAAGTGAAGTCCAGTGCACCACCAGGGAAGAGACCAGCCGCGGAGTGCTCCGTCACAAGGCACCACCTTTTGGTCGCGGTACAGGGGTAGTGGCTATCCGGTAGCCGAGGTGCTCTGCACGGGCAATTCGACCACTGCGTCCTGGAGTGAAGAAAAAGCAAAGGGGACTGGTTGTTCCCACCAGTCAGGGGAAGAGACTCTCCGGCAGGGAGATCTCCTCTGTCGTCGGGAAGTGGTGAGTCGGTTCCGCAGGGCTCCACCGGAGGTGTCGTCGTTGCAGGTCGGCTCAGCTTTACCCTCGTCGGATTCTTAGGTCCTGTGGCGACTTCTGAAGATCCAGTCCCAAAAGCCCTGCTTTTATGCAGAAAACCCCCATTCATTCAGCCTAGCTGTCACTCAAAACACGCTAAGTGGTGAGCGGGGAGGCTCACCACTTGGGCCAATCACACCAGAGTGCGACCGGAGTTGGCAAGGCAACTCGGTCCAGGGTGCCTAAACCCCCTCCCACACCCCTGTGGTAACCCAGACATAATGGCACCACTTTGGAGGGTCTCTGTACAGAAGCCCACCAAAAGTGGAACAAAGGGCTCAACCTTTGGTTTAGGAGTCACAGTGACGAACACAGACGCCATTTTAAAAACCGAGTTCTGGCAGAAACTACCATCCGATAGACTTATTTAAGATAAGTAAACCAGTGGTATGTTAGAGATTAACGAGGAAAAGTATCAATCTCCAACAATGGGAAGAATCCCATAGGGTTATATTCGGGGTCGAACAGCCAAACCTCGACGAGGGGAGACGGGACAGTGCCCCCTCGAATAACAGACCCAGGAGTAATCGAATTACCCCTACTAGTACGTCCACAATAGGATGGTTTGTACTAGTTCTGTTAGTAAATTTGGGTCTAGTAAAGCCAATGGTGACTTTACATGCCCGGGGGGACAGTAGTCAGTCCCCGGGTATGGAGTCTATGATGGAGGTCCGCTAGGACGCCCCAGTGTTACGGCACGTAGGGTGCGGTGTAACACACATAGAAAAACATATGAGACCCTATCGAGTAAAAGACCCCATATCCCATAGAACACATTGACATTCAAAGGAATTATACACATTCATGTCCAAGAGTGGGAGAAAAATAGTCTCACTCTTGGCGGGATGGAAAAAAACAAACTCCAGAAATCCAGCAAAGCTGCTGGGGGACTCACTAGGTTAGGAAATTCAGCCTAAACAGAGAATTCTCCCTAACAACAGAACTAGTCCAATGTGACTTTTACGAGATCTGCAACTATTGAATACTTCTGTCATGTTGGAGGTGGATTGGAGGAAGCAGGTAGGCTCTAGCAATTGAATTACATAGAACTTGGACATTGTTTAAGCAAACAAACTCACAAAGCTTCTTTGTTACAGCCCTGATTTGTTGTTTGTATTTTAGCACACAGAGCAGTTTGCCCTGCCTCCACCCCAGGAATCATTTCAAATTCACCGGACTCGCGCAAATGCGTGCGCGCAATTGCTTAAGTGCAATCGCTAAGTGTGGGAGCTGTCTTGCTGTAAACTCTGTTCCCAGGACTCGTGCAACGTGACTTTTACGAGCTCTGAAACTATGAAATACTTATGTTGTGTTGGATGTGGATTAGATGAAGCCGGTAGGCTCTAGCAATTGAATTACATAAAAATCTGATATTGTTTAAGCAAACAAACTCACAGAGCTCCCTTGTTACAGTGCTGATTCGTTGTTTGTATTTTCTTGCACAGAGCAGTTTGCCCCGCCTCCACCCCAGGAATCATTTCAAATTCACTGGACTCGTGCGAATGCACGTGAGCGATTGCTTGAGTGCAATCGCTAAGTGTGGGAGCTGTCCTGCTGTCTAGCGAGATAGCAGGGAGTGGGGGGCCGGATACATTACAAACAGGGGTCTGACTTGGCACAGTCACATACTAATGCAATAAAGTGATTTGAGATCTTTCCATCTTGACATTGTGTGACAGTGCCTGGCCATTATTCTCATTCCTATCTGTTGCCTGTTTTCTGCCTTTTCCTTTTTTTACTTTTTCATTGATTTTTATTTATTTTTTGTCTTCGTGTTAAACCTAAAGTAAGTAACACAAATGTTTAAATTAATATCAGGAATGCCCAGTACGATTCATGATGTAAATAATGCAAATGTCTTATTTAGCACCAAAAAAACTTTTGAATACGCTGCCTACAGAAAAGAAAGGCTGTAAAACACAGCGTAGCATTTCATTGGCCCGGACATCTGTATATTCTATACTAACGGAGAAAAACGGTTAACGCTCGCCATATTGAATGAAAAAAAGCATATTGGTACACAGACTCGAGTGTGCATATAATTGAGGACCACACAATTGCCAATGACAATACGAAGGCAGATAGGACATCGCCCATTGACAAGGAAGTAACCCAGTCATCCGGCGAAGACACAGATAGGACTTTAGAGTCAGCCTGCAACGTTGGTGATTTATGTCCGTCACAATGAGCCGCACCAGTACCAACATAGCATGTAGTTCATCTCCAAAATCACCAGCTGTATGTACAGTTCAGGCTCAACACAAACTCAGAGAAGCCAATGATAATATGACTATGGCTGATGAAATGGATGAAGAAACTATGAATTTTATGAACACCAGCAATTCACAGGCATGCGGATCACAGGAAGTGCAATACATATGTTCGAACACGGGCGACTTGATTGAATTTGATATTGACTCAAAAGCAAACATATCCCCCGATAAATTACCTAAATCAGACAAACGGAATGCAGTAAAAACCGGAGAGCTTGACTTGTCACACTCTCCAGTTTTATTTGACAAATCATTTTCCGGGGACTCCAATAAATCGCTCTCCTTTGTAGCTCCAACTCCTAGAAGAACAACATTCAATGAACCTAATACAGAACCACCTTTCTTTATACGAGAACTAATGGACAACAACATACCGTACAATCGCAACTCATTTCCAGAGGCCCCTGCATTAAACAATTCCTTGGGGGCAATGAACACAGCTTTGTTTTCTTTAGCAAAGCTGTATGAAACCCTAAATGAAAAAGTAAATAAGCAAAATGATCTGCTGATTACGATAATGTCAGAACTTAGAAATCAAACACATATAGCTCAAGTGCAAAAGCCCATTACTGATGTAATGGAAGCTGAGGGTACTAAAGCTGCCGTCAAACAGCTGAGTACAGAAGTCATAGATTTGAGGGTACTAACTCGGTAACAACAGGCAGCCCCCCCAAGACTAGAAATGTCATGTCAGACTGAGAAAAATGAATTAGACACACTCGATCTGGACAAAAATGAGAGTAGCAAAAAGGTTGTGGCACTGCCAACACAGGAGGCGGGCAGGCAAAAAGAAGTCATAATTGTATCACCCAAACAAACATCAGGTGATGTTTTGACTGAGGAAAATGTTTAAAAAAAAATACAAAATCCATTTAATATATTTTTGGGTTCATACAAGGCAGAGAAAGATGTGTGCCAAGGCACTTCTGAGGCTAAAGTTTCGGTATCCCAAAACAAAAGTACAAAATGCTAAAAGAGATAACTCAATAAGACAAGGAAGTATATAAGAATTGCTAAAGTAGTAGCCAAGAATAAGATATCCGAAAGTAACATTAGTCAAGGTCTAACTAATTGTCAGCCAGCTCCATATAAACCGATAGATGATTTAGCAGCCTTATCTAAGTCCTTGGTCAGTGCTCCAGGACCCAGCATACCACCGCAATTTGTGTCAAATTGAGGTGGCTAATGCACAATTTACTCACGCAATGCAACCTGATCAAATAGGCAACTTAGACCCCATATATGCTTCAAAACAAGAATTAAGAAATTACATAAAAACATCTATTGAACAGTATAAAACGTCAAATCAAGAAGGACTTAACTCCAAAATCGGTACAACTAATTCTCTTGGCATAGGCAATCGATTATCATTGCAGCCAATGGTACCTCACATAGACCTCCTTCTAAAGGGCCCTGACATGGTGAGGAGAGGAATACCAAATGATACTCAGCAAGGAGACGGCAAAAACTATGAACCTGCTGAAATCAGAGCAGATGCTAACAACTCAGTCCCCGTAGCAAATAACTATGAAAAGTCAAAACTCCTGCGTTCAACAGCAAACGGGATTTGCACAATAAGCATCACTGCCTGATGATACAATGTAGACTCCATCCACACCTGAGCTAGCATTTGAACCGCGCAAGCATTTTACACATATGCTTCGAAATTCCAGCTCTTCAAGACTTATCATCAGCCAACATCAGTCTGGTAGAGTTCTTGCACGAGAAAAAGTTAGACATGGCTACAATGTATATCAAATCTGTTATTGTGTTAAATACACTCTGGCAAGCGAGAACCTTGTTATACAAACCTAGGGTTCATCCTAAGCCAAGAAAAATCTGCAAGCCATGAGAAAAAGGCAAGGCAAGACACACTCAGATCATGTATTTATGGACAAGATATGAATAAACAAGGTAGACTGAATCAGCAACAAACAGGATTACAATGGCAAGTGCAAAGCGGCCAGGGAAGCTCATAACATGAGGTGGGAAGAGATCAAATAAGCTTAGTCGCCTGGAACACGAGAGGGCACCATACTTTATTAATACTAAAAATAACATATTACAAGAATATGATATAATAGTGTTCCAGGAGACATGGCTACTTACCACGCCCATATGGTACCTATATAACATACGAACAGTGCCCGCAATACGATCTAGCCAGGGGCCACCCATGGCAGGCTTACTCATGGCCTTCAAAAAACAGAAACATCTTCAGGTCTCTCCATATAAGACCCACTCACCTTACTTTCAAGTGATAAAGGTGCAGAGAGGTCTCTCTGCTATTGCAATTGTAAATATGTATTGGAAAAGGAAACAGCTAGCAATCAATGAATTCTTTAAACGCTTAATCTCCAGACTGGATAAGTTGTTGCTAGATCATGCCTTGTGTCATACTCTTATTATAGGAGATCTGAATCGGCATGTGTTACCGATTGCAAATAAAAACAGATCCCTAGAAGAGTATAGATGGGTCAAGATCATGTCAGAAAGAGAGTACATCATGTTAAATGCTACATTACAAGAACACTCCGCATCACAAATAACATGGCAAAGGGGTTCCCAACAAGCTTTGTTGCATTAAATATGCGCAGATACCTCTTTTATGAACAAAATTGTCGCTTGGAACATCAAACCATCTATTATGAGTGACCACTTCCAAATATGTTTGACCTGGAATTTGTCTGGCCCTATAGATGAGCAAGAGATAAATCATCACATGGCCAGCTTGACGGCTAACAATGCACGCAATCGTTTCAGATGGTCAAATGCAAAACTCACTCACTATAATCAAGCACTAATACAAAAAATTGAAAATTCAAAAGAAGATGGGCATATGAGTTATGCACAGGCAATGTAAGTATACAAGACAGGAGGGTCACATATAAATCAGTTTAGCCATTACCATCGACATGCTTTTGATGAAGTAGTAAAGGAGAGAAAAGCCCACCTGTGCAAAAAATACGAGCCTTGAAGCACATGCCATCTCATATCAAACAGCCAAAAATCAAACAATTGATGCAGGGTTACAAAAACTGGCATGGAGACACAGTAATCAATATCAGAAAGATGGTGAAGCTATGATAAAACAAATTGCGACAAAATCATCAGGAGGTATATGGGCCCTCCTCAATAGTTATCTTCGCCAAAATCAGCTCATATCTCAAATAAATCCCATTGCAGAATCCGTTTGCCAATCACATTACAAGGAAACATACGAGTCTCCATTTCCCAAGTTCTCCATTAACACGAACATTGCAGATCAGGCACATAAGATGGATTTTGACACTGCAGACATTCAACGTTGTATCTCCAAATTAAGTCAGTCGAGAGCCACAGGCCCGGATGGGCTACATAATATCATACTCAAAAACAATCCCGCGGCCTGGGGACACACCTTGCATACAATACACACAAATATAATGGTAACGGGTCAAATTCCACTATCCTGGAGAAAGTCAATCATATTACCTATATTCAAGAAGGGGAATCGAACAGATCCGAAAGCTTATAGGCCGACAGGCCTTCTTGATTGCCCTGGAAAATGTTTTGCACGGCTAGTATTGGCTGACTTCAACAAGTGGATAGATGACAAACAACTAAGCAATCCCTATCAGAAGAGATTTATACTGGGACTAGGCACAACGATTAATCTTTTCACACTCAATTCCATTATACAACAAGAAAAAGAACGCAAGCACGTATTGTATGTGGCATTTGTTGATTTTAGGTCAGCGTTCGACCTTGTTCCCCGAGAAATACTATACAAAAAAATTATTAGATCAAAGATGTTCATGGCACATACTAAAATGGATAGTGGAACTACATAGAGCAACCACAACTCAAATAAGATTGCGGCATGATGGTCTGCTATCCACCCCAATACGAACAGAGCGTGGGCTGAAACAGGGTTGCCTGTTAGCCTCTGCCCTATTCAATTTCTATATATCGGACGTGGGTCCCTGGTTTACTAACATACTCACTGATGCCCCTAGACTGGAAGGGATAGCAATCAACTGGCTTTTGTATGCCAATGATATGCTTCTCGTATCAAAAACACTGAAAGTTCTAGAAGAATATGCAGTGAAGAACTTTATTAGCATTAACACAAACAAAACGCACATGATACAGTTTGGCACTGCCATACAAAAGAACAAACACTACAAATGGCAGATTCAAAAGGTAGACATAGCAACTGTTAATTCTTATGTCTATCTGGGAGTTTGTATAAACAATCATACAGGTGATTTACCCTGCGAGGAATATATTCAGATCCAATGCCTCACAGCCTAATCACACATGTCAACCATAAGATCAAAGTTTTGCAAATTTTCCATTGTTCCATTGATTGTGTATTATAGGCAGATGTTTGTGCCCACAGTTTTGTATGGAGCTGAGAGGAAGAAATGACAAACCTATGCTTACTGGACTAAAACAGAAAGCACATATTGGAAGAAAGCTCTTTTGCTACCCATGTCAGAATTGATGTACATGATCAGGCACGAACTGGGCCTTACATCTCTGTATGCAATATACAAATGGAAAATGTGTATGTTATACAGGAAATGCCAGATGACTGAAAGCTCCAATGGTCTCCTAAAAATGATCTCAAACCATCTTGAGAATGAGGAAGATCGATTCATGTCCAATTGGCGTATTACTGTCCAAAAAATTCTGCACAGTACGGGAATAACACTACTACTGCTGACAGAAAATGCGACACAGGCCAAAAAAAACTATGGGTATATGACTGGATTCATACCAGGGAAAGCGGCATGAAACTTCAAAAATTTGCTCAAAATCCCTTTAACTTAAAATTAAAAGGTACAGTCGGCCTTATCTGTTACGAGCTCCGACATCTAGTCATCGTGCAGATTTTTTATGGTACAGATTAAATATATGGCCAACAAAGGAAATTCTCTACAAAAGCAAAATGATACCGCAAGAGGAAATTATTTGTCGCTTTTGTATGAAAATGCCCGAAAGGACAAAACACTTACTAGTTGAATGTGGTGACTTATTGCATCTAAGAGTAAAATATCTTCAGCAGCATTTTGAAGAGCACATATGCCAAACTGAAGCTCCGTTATGGTCTGAGTTGTTTCATACTCAGAGGAAATCTCTTAGATACGCAGTGGTAAACTACCTAAATTGTTGAAAATTAAACTATCAAAAATGAATCCAGAAAAGCACCGATGGTCAATGTATTTTAAATGATCAGTTGTATGAATTAGGGTAGGCGCAATGTGACGTTGATACTGTGATATTGCTAATGAACACATCATATGTTTGATAAAGAAGTAATGAACAAATTAGGTAGCCTTAAGAATGACATGTGATTTTAGCTTATATGTATAATTAATTTGTATTTTATTTGTTCAATGTACTATTATTGTTCCAAAGGAAAATGTTGTTAATGTTTATATATTATATGTTGAAAGGTGAGAATTAATCTTTTGACCATATCAGCATCAATAATAAAAAATAAAAAAGGAGCATGTTCATCACATTTGAGACACAGATAAACATATCTGATGCTATTACATTCCTTTTAAGAATATTTATTCATGATGTTAAATTAAAGTTCCCACTTGCAAGCATATAACTGACATGAATAATGGCACACATTTTATTTTTTAAGACCATTGAGTATTTCGTAAAATGAGGGCAGCTTTTCATAATGTTGAGGTAGTATTATTGCGGTTTAACCCACAAAGCAATTACATGCAAATGAGACCTGTTGGAGTACTTAAGCTAATGCAACTGCCTGAGAGGCTGCGCATACAGCTCTCCCAGTGTGAAAGTGAACCCTTCCCCCACAATGCACTGGTGAATTTAGAACACTGCGTCATGGTTCCTGCATTGCGAAACAAGGTTTTCATCAGATCTTGACTGGCAACGAATCAGGAAGTACAAGAAAGGACTAATGAATTCCCATCTCCAAACAGCAATCGCTGTCTCCACAGCTAAGCTTAGGCACACTAGTTCTGGGGAAAACGCAAGGTCCTGTGCACGTTTACAGTTTTACTGGGAATCTTAACCTACAGCACTCCCCCGAAAGCACCACTCTGATGCCTCACTGCCCTTCTGGGGCCTAGTAAGCCCACACTGGCAGCAGACGTGTCAAAGCTCGAGTTTATTTTCGGCACACTCGCTTTTTGAAATGATGGACATGTTTTTCTATTTGCAGTGCAACGAGCCACAGGTGTGTTTTTGGGGGTGGGTTTTGGCAAATTTCATCCGCCCCAGAACTGATTACACATTATTTAAAACAACAAATGACCAGCAATTATTTGATGTTGCCAGAGGTGGTTGAGGAAGCCAGCATGTTGCTACAAGGCCCCATAGGTGGAGGCAAACTTGATAATAGTTCGCAAGCAATTTCCCCAAAAGTAATTTTCGCATCTCCTCAATTGTGCCAAAAAGTGGCAGCCCAATTCATAGCATCTTACATGTTCTCGTTCTGGTACTCTCCCCCCCCCCCCTTTGTGCGAATAGTGGGGGAGGGCAATTTTAAAGCACATCTGTAAATCACAAATGGGATGCACTTTAAAATGCCCAGAAACGAGCATCTTCCGCCTGTGGCACCTTTAACTGTCCATGCAAGTGAAATGCGCTCCTAGCAACCATTTGCATGCAAAAGGGCTGGACAGTGCATTGTGTGCTATTGTCCAGCACCTCCTGAAATGCTCACATCACCCTTGTGAAAGAGGTTGCATGAGCATTTCAGAAAATAATGCAGAAGCTAGTGCATCCTCTGTGCTCCTTTCATTAGCGCGTTTTAGAGACTCTGGCCAAGCGTGTCTAGGGCCAAAGCCAGCACTCAGTGTCTGTGATGTGCTGTTGTTCACTATGTTTACTCATTTGGAACCTAGGCCTTTTCCTGAAGTGTGGCATTCGGCAGTTACTGAACAAACTCAGAAGCAGAAAGACAAGAGCAGGCTAGCACTGTACTGAACACCAAAAATACAAATAGTGCAAACCACAGTATTTAAGCAAGTAAACATTTAACATCAGGCTCTGTGTTTTTAAGCGTCTTTGGGTGAAACGTTCGTAACCCCTGGCTGTTTCCATTTTTATTCGATTTCCCACTTTCATGGTGTGCATCTCCATTGTAGCTACTTTATGTGCCCCACTCTTGTATCATATATACATTCTATTTCACTTGCTCATGCTCTTATGGTATGCAATAACATCATGCTATGCTTTCAGGTCCAGTTATGCTGCACTATGTGGTTATGCTATGTTATGCCATGCTTTAGTAGGCTGTTTTAACTTAGGATATATTATGTTACTCTATGCTTTTCCCCAATATTTTACATTATGCTTCTCATTATGCTAGGAAATAGTATGCTATAGTGTATAATGTCATGTTATATTAGTTATGCAAAATCAAGTTAGGCTGCTTTAGATAATTTGCTATGCTAAATTAGGCGGTTATTCAATTTGTTATGTTTATTGTGCTCTACTTTATGTGCTATTCCATGTTTTATATGTTATTTTGTTATCCTATGTTGTGGTGTCCTGCTATTATGTCATATTATGTTATGTCATAGTGTCCAGGGCTGTGTATGCTAAGTCATTTGAAAATCCCCTTAGTTGTTCATGTTTTTTCTAAATGTTGACCCCGACATTTGTTGAGAGAGTAAGAAATGTTTACTTTATTTTCTCCTGGGCATTGCCCAATGCGAACAGATACTTATAGGAACAGAGCATTTACTTAAGAGATCTCACGCATTACATCTGTCTGTTTTGACTGTAAAGAATACCATGGCTCAGTGTTCTTTGTTTTTGCAGGCAGTGGATGCAAAGTGTACAAGTTTCCCTCAGCAGACCAGACTGGGCCATCTACTCTCGACTGAGGGACCTGGCATCAAGTGGTGGCTGATGGTTTTTGTTGTTGTAGCCACATAAATATTTCCCACAAAACTGCATGTGTGTAGCGAGGGAGCCCAAACAAAATAAGGGGTGTTCGTTGCCATGTTCACGCCGAGAACATTCTTTGAATAATTCGTTAAAGAGGTGCATTATACAGCACAAATTGTGAAAAGGTGGATAAAAACCAGACAGCTTAGAATCAGTTGTGTTGGGTAACTCATGGAAAAACCTAAGGGATGCAAATCATCAACAAGGCATTGGAGCATTTCCCTGACACACTGGCATGATGCCTCCACCCAATGTACATCCCATTGTGAAAACATGTTCACGCAGGATGTGCCGATACACTTACATGCACGTTGAACCAATATATGCCAGTATTCCAAAAAAGAACATACACGTTTGCTTTGTGAATAATGCTAGTAACCTCTCGTAAGTACATACTATTGTTGACTTGCCATTAAAAATGCCATGCACAAATAACAAAAAATACATTAGGTTCAACAATGTGAGCGAGTCTAGGCACATATTAACACCTACAATGCCTGCGTTACCTTTGGTGCCAGTAAATAATGCCATGCCACAGTAAGAAATCATAGCTAGGCAGACTGCAACAACATATGCAAGTGTAGCCACATATGAGGACTCATCAAGCTTATTTTATCATTATTTATTTATTTATTTGTTTAGCATTTGTAAATCACGCCAAACTCATAAGTATCCAGACGCTGGAAATACAGGGTAAAGTTTTACCACAACCAACATGCGATACGTTCATTCACTTCACAGGTGTGTCTTTACAGACTTTATAATATATACAGGTTAAATATACAATTTACAGTGTACAATATGAGGGTTCTCAGTGTCTGTTCTAGGTATAGTTTATCAGGATAGGTATGCAGTATGCAATGAGGTGGTTTGCAGCTGAGGTGTGAGTACTACTGACTCGGTGCAAGGAGCCACAATTTGAGTTTTCTGCAGAATGAGGAGTGGGATGGATTAGATTTGATGGCGTGAGGGAGAGCGTTCCAGGTTTTCGCAGCTACAACTGGGAAATTACGACCCCTGGCTTTAATTCTTTTGAATTTGGACACAGTGAGAAGGTGAGCTGTTGTAACGCATGTATGCTTAGTGGTTTGTGTTAGGGTGAGGAGGTTGGTGAGATATGTGGTGCGGTGTTGGTTAAACATTTATGGGTAATTGCCAAAGTTTTGAATCTGATTCTGTCCTGGACCGGCAGCCATCATGCTTTGCTTCTTATTTCAGAGATATGCTCTCTTCTGGGAATGTTTAAGGCAGCTCGGAGGGCATTGTTTTGTGTGACTAAGTTTTTTAATGCTAGTGGTTGAGGTGCCATCCAGTAAAACATTACATTAGTCCAGTTTCGACAGGATGAGGGCTCTGGCTAAGGTCAGGCAGCTGTTGGGTGAGAGGTATGGTCTACATGCGTTAATGAGTTTAGCCGTAAAGGCTGCTGAAAAGACTGTTGTGTTGACTTGTCTGGTTAAGGTTAATGAGGAGTCAAGTTATACGCCAAAGGTTTTTGACTTATTTTGAGTCAGCGATTGTGTTCCCGTCTATTGTGAATGATTTGTATCTGGGGTGGAGTTTTTTGCTGCTTTTTTGTGTGCCAACCAATAGTAACTCGGTTTTGTCATCATTTAGACAGAGTTCATGTTGGGCCATCCAAGATTGGATAATTTGATAAAGATTATTGAGTGTGGTAGAGTCTTTGTTCTAGTTTACCGAGAGGTGCAATAAGATATGCGTGTTATCTGTGTAATTGGTGTATGACACTCCAAGTTCATCTAGGCGGTCGAATAGAATATGTTAGTGAATATGTTATTCAATGTTGGTGAATAGAATATGTTAGTGAATATGTTGTTCAATGTTGGTGATACGCAAGATTCTTGGAGCATGCTTCAGAGGACTGGGGCAGGGGCAGTGTTTGCTATGTTAGAAAACACTCATTTTCTGCTTCGAGAGGAAAGATTCAATCCATGAAATATCTTTTGGTGAGAATTGGGCTGCGCTAGCTAAGTGACGACATAGTATTTTGTGGTTCACCAAGTCAAAGGCCACGGAGAGGTCTAGTAGCAGTAGGATAGCTAAGTTACCATTATCAATGATGGCGTCAATTTGGTTTCTATGGTCAAGGAGTGCTGTTTCTTTGCGATGTCTAGGTCAGAAGCCCGATTGGTGGAGTCCTAAGAGATTGTTTGTTTCCAGATGTTCTTGAATTTGGATATAGGCGGCACAGTCTAGGATTTTCAAAAGGAAGGGGAACATTGTAATGGGACGGTAATTGGTTGGGGTGTTCGGGTCGAGTGATGTTTTTTTTAGAAGTGGGAGGATCCACGCGTCTTTTAGGTTCTTGGGCATAGTTCTTTGTGCAAAGGAATTGTTGATGAGAGGTGATGAATTGGGCAAGTTCTGGGACACAATCTTTGATACAAGGGACAGGGCAGATGTCACCTTGACACCTTGAAGGTTTTAGTCTAGTGATAATCTTGATAACCTCTGGTGTGGAGACTGGCCTGAATTCGAAAGGATGAGGAGGCTTGGCTGTGGTGTGGGTGTCCGAGTTAGTATCGGGCATGTCCAGACAGAAAATGCCATGCCATAGTAAAAACATATGTTCTTTCTGACTATGTTCACTGCAAGCAGCAACCAAAAACATATTTTCTTCACTTGGTATTGCCCTTCACCAGTGCTCCCTCCAAGCTCGAACCCAAACACACATGGACATTCGCACAAGCAGTCATGCACCCAAACAGCCTTTCTCAGTCACACTTGCTTGTTGGAAAGAAGTCTTTTCTATTTGCAGTGCAAGTTGAAGACAGCTCACACTCAAAATAAAAATAACTAACAGAGGCAATGGGGCAATGGTGGGTTATTTAAAAAATAAATGACTGTCAGTTCTATGATTATGGTATTGCCAATGATTTTGAAATGTTTAAATTGTATGGAGTAAGTTCAAGGAGATGGTAAAGATATAGAGGGTTCTTTGTTGCCCATGTGGTAAATATTATGTGGGTCAAACATCAAAGAAGGTTAAAGAACATTGGACAGAACACAAATCAAACATACGTACAGGCAATAGCAAGTACCCAGTATATAGACATTTTCATGAATACAATGTAATATTGCACAATTGGATGTGTTGCTCTTGAAATAGTGCACTCACCCCCACCGGGTGGCGACATGAGCAAGAAATTGTCCCAGAGAGAGATGTTCTAGATTGAAAGACTCAACAATCTTTACCCACTAGTTATGAATTAAGAGTTTCATTTTGGCACCTTTCTATGAATATTACAGGTCTTATATGAGACAGTTAATCATGTATATTGTTATCATACGTTTGGCTAAGTACACTTGCTTAAACCAAATAATCTTACTGTGATACATTACAGTTCTTATCGAAGACAGTTGATTGTGTATTTGCTCACTATCTCTTGATCCTGAAATGTCATCTTATTTGGCCTACTATCTGATCTTACTATGCTTGCTATACTAATGAGACTGTTCTCAACCCTAGATTGTCAGTATGTGTTCTTCAAAAATATTTACCTATCTGCAGTATGTAATTTTGTTCCAATTTAGTACTAACCAGATACATTAACCCATTCAACACTTATATTGTTTTTACTCATTTCATTATTTCCAACAAGTTCCACTGGACATTCTCGTTACTTTGACTCTAAAACCTCCCTATCTAAAAATAACTCATATTTATTTGAGCTGATCACAATTGATGTAGTTCCATGGAACTTCCACATATTTTTATTAAAAAATGCCCCTATGTCCTCTCACAAAGATGCATAAAAATACATGGCATTATGACGCTAAAGGGGATGACATCATTATGACATCATCACATTACACGTCATATGACATCACTGTATAAATAGCAGCTATTTTGATGACCATGCTTATAGCCTCAGTTACTGCAGAGCAAAGAATGTCTTAAAGGTCAGGATATTGTCCCATTAAATACGGGTACTACTTGCCCTTAAACAGATCCCAAAATGGACTCTATACATTGCCATAAACAATCACTACACCACCATTACCATTCCTTTTACTTTATCCAGAATACTTGTTAACCCATGGTGGTCATTGAGAAGACATACTTTCAATACTCTTCTCCAGGAGGGTGGTCAGTTAACATTTCACTTCATTACCTTTTTGAGATGTATTATTCTACATCTTTGTATCTATCTGCATTATATTGCATTTTCCATTAGTAATAACTTGCAACTGTACTAGTTTCTTATTATGTAATGAAGAAGATTCCAATGTTTCTGTCAATCCTTAATCAAATTACAGAAGAGTACCTCAAGACTTCGTTTGTCGTGGTACATTGATCTGAATATCCACACGCAGGCCCACGGGTTTTGTCAAACTTGATTATAGCTCACAAAGTCCTGACAATTTTGCCAAAAATCATTTTGGCCATCATGGCTTTGTAAATCTACTTTTTTAAAGAAATCAGTTAATAAACCTGTATTTAAATACTGGGCCGGCCCAATAACTGACTGTGGTTTACTTTTGTAAAAAGAGTACTGACTTTGGTTTTTCCTATATCAGGTCTATATCTGGTAAGATTTGTTTCTTTTTCTTTTTTTATTTAAAGTGCAGACCTAGATCAACAGCAGTGTAGCACTGTACAGAGTGTGGGTAGCCAGCATTTGGACTGGAAACTTTTAACAGTAGCATACTACTGTGATGTATGCTTGTCAGCATGTGTGTCTTTTGGAATAAGTCCTCTTCATGTGTTATTGAAAGAGCCATGTTTTGAGAGATTTGTGAAATTGGAGAATTGTGGGGGCATTCTGAGCCTACACCAGGATAGAGTTCCCAGATGGAGGGTGCATGACAAGAGAAGGATTGTTTGCATGTTCTCTTTTTGCAGACGAGTTATGATTCACGCCAGTTGTTCAATTTGCTGTGCAAGGAGCGTGTGCCACCAAATATGTGGAGTTTAGCCACCAAGTATGCTGGTGTGCTACTCGTTACTGCTAAATATATGATACATGCAGTCTTGAACAGTATCCTGGTTTAGAGAAGATGCTGATGCAGTTTGCGTAGAATGGGGGTGATTCAGTCTAATTTCCATGCTCCCAAAATAAGATGGCTGCAGTATGGTGGACTGCTTTTAGGGGAGTCAGATGAACAGCTGGGAGCCCTGTCAGGAGAGCATTTCCCCCATCGATATGTGAGTCCACCAGGGCCTGCATTACTGTCCGAAAGTCTTGCAGCAGGATGAAGGGTTTGATTTTTCAAAGGGTAGATATTCTGAGCCAGGATTTTTGGGCCTTTTTGGCTATGTATTTCTGGAAGGACAGGCAGAGATACATTATGTCCTGCATGCTATTTACTCTCATGTATAAATGAGTACCATCCACGTTTTGGTGGATGACTATATTGGGATCTTTGAGGAGCGTGTCCAGACGGTAAGATAAAAATAACTTAACTTGACTATTGGGATTGGGCAAAAGATAATATTCTTGGAAGAACAACTTTCAGGCAATATGGTTACACAACATATGGAAAGAAGGCTACCAGTTTAAAATAAAGATAATCTACGTACATTGCAACCACCTAAATTGACAAATTCAGGATATGCATGTTGCCACTCCTGAAGACCAAGTTCAGGGCCACCACAGTGAACTTTCTCAGCACAGTTGTGCTCAAACTGAAAAAATGAAGATCAAATTATTCCAATATTTCTATTAGAACAGATGCAATGGGCCAGATCCTCAAAATCTTTTTTGCATCTCCTCACTTGTGCCCTAAAAAGCGGCAGCCCAATTCACAAAGGGCAACTGAGTGAGTGCATCTTGAGGCATAATGTTGACTAAGCAGACACCACACCCACTGCAGTTCAGTGTAAGATACAAGTACACATGAACACACTTGGAAATCTCTAACTAGCATATTTGTGGTTTCTGTGTGCACTGGGGTGAATGCCTAGTCCTACTTGTGTCTTCCCTCCAGCAAAGTTAGAACATCCTCAACCATGTAGCTTTTTTAATAAAGAGAATGGCTCTCAGCAACTCTGAATTAGTCACTCATGTGTGAATTCAATAAACACTCTGATGCCAGTGTGATTAAATGTGTTCTGCTCTGCAGGACTAAAAGGAGGAGTAAACCACCTACTCAGCCCCCACACCTCTACAAATTAACAGTGATGCCAATCGTAAAGGTTAACAGGTGCAGCTAAGAGATCTATCTCCATTGCTTTTTGAGGTAACATAGGCCATGGGAAGGCTATAAACACACAAGAGGTGTGCATTTGATGCAGGAGCAATCCAAACAGCAAAGTAAAACAGTCCACCTGAAAACGAATCTCCAATCAATCTTCTATAACATACCTACGCACAAATAACTATAAAAACACTGTAAACACCCACCCATGTAAGAGGGAACACATAATACACAATGGATAGAAAGATGCAGCATTTGAGAAATGAAAAAGGGGTTAGAGGAAATAAGCAACCACTATGAATTTAAAAGGATGTGTCTGTCAGTTAAAATCCAAAAATGTCCTAGTCAGTCTCTAGCGCCAAAGGTTGGACCACAGGAGCCATTGTGTGTCAATAGTATATTTCTGTTGTTCTTAAGCAGTTTGACAGCATCAGACCAGGTTTCAAGCTGTGCTGCGGTATGGGTTGAACCAAGTTTGGAAGCAGCATATTGTGCTGGATCAAGTGGCGAGTTGTTCTCCAGTCAGTTCTAGTTAGAAGCTTGTGCGGCTCGAGTGTGTTGATTGGTTGTGAAGTTCGGATGGCTCAGCAGGTTGAAATCGGGAGCCAGGTTTGTTCAAGATGTTTGTTACCACTGGTCCAAATTAGTGTGTGATGAGATGCTCCAGAGGTTCAAGTGTAGGCACAGTTGTCTTGATGCAATGACCTTGGTGATCCAATGTAGGGTGCAGAGAGGCAGCGGTTTGAGCTGGTTCACAGCGGTAAGCAGGTTGTTTGGGCCAAAGAGGTGGTGTACTGGTGTCATAAAGGTGGCTGCTTGGCATGATGTGGTGGCAGTTTGATGGTGTGCCAAAAGCAGCACCGGCAAGTCCCTCTGGTACATGTCTGGAGAACACAGTTATACTGAATACTGCCTCAACTGCTTGAAATCCAAATTTGAATCCAAAGAGGAGTGGGAGACACCCTCCTGTATAGGCAAAAGTCCACAGGGGATTACTTTCTGGGTCCAATTCCTGCTCCTGTGACATGTGGGCTTTGCCTTCTTGCATTGTACCCAAAGTACCTTGTGCTAAATAAAGAGAAGACAGGAAGGAGAGAGTGGTATGGAGAGAAAGAAGATGGTAGACTCTTCCTCCAACTTTGCTTAGCTCCACTTGTCTACATTGACCACACCTCCTTCCCTTGACTATAGCATTAAATCCCCCTTTGGTTTGTAACACCCTGGTGTGAGTTTAGTCCTTTTGTGTAGGCTGTACCTTTTAATTCCTGTTTCCCTGGACAGACAATTCCCTGGACAGCTGCTGCTGATGGCTGTCTATGATAGGGAGAGGTGCTACCTGTGTTAATAAAGTATTGAAAGGGTGGTATCTCCTAATGGCTCCTGTACTTCTGGGTGCAAAAGGACAGCCAGTCTAGGTAAAATACACATAGTCTGTTCATGGCTGGGCTGGGCTAGTCTCACAGGGCTGACATAAGTATAATACCAATTTGATGTGGCTTACACTGCCACCAGGATAGTATCTCATAGTTATGTGGTTTGGGGAAAGAGGTGCATTTCTTAAATGTAGCCCCATATACTAAGTTTACTTGGCTGTCACTACAGCTGTCAAGAAGGCACATGCAACCTCTGAACCAGCTCTATGCCACTGAAGAACAAACACTGCAGATCAGGATAAAGATTCAGGAGGGCAAGTGTAGACACTATACATTGGGCATGGAGATTGCAGAAGGAGGGGTCTGGTTAGCAGGCCACCCTTTCTGAGATAGAATGTCCCGCATTATTTTTTATTATTAATGCAAATCAAATAAACTAGGGCTTTTATACCATTGCCAGGTGGAAATCCTTCACAGCCACTTGTTATCACAAGGAAGTAACTGCAGCACATGTTGGTACTTTGCAGAGGATTTTGGAAGATGATTAACAGAAGATCCTAGCACTGGTTTAAGAAGGGCTGTGTCTTCACTTCAACACCAGAACTTTAAAAGGAACTATAAAGTAACAAATGGTGATTTGAGTTTTCCCAACCAAATTATTTATGTAGGGAGAGGTTTATGGTGTTGTGCCAAGGATAAAGTGGCGTATGACATTTTAGTGCGATTTTCTATTACCTATCATCCAAATAAATAAATAAATATATTTCCTGTACACCAGCCTGGTTCTTGGCTCATTGGTAGCTCAGGGGGAGGGACCCAAGGGGTATGATATGCAACAGAAATTGGGATGAATAAAGAACTGACATTCAACCGTTTGTTGTGTAACACCTAGATTTGGGAGGGAAGAAACTACCTGTGTTG
Source organism: Ambystoma mexicanum (assembly GCF_040938575.1). Lineage (NCBI taxonomy): Eukaryota > Metazoa > Chordata > Amphibia > Caudata > Ambystomatidae > Ambystoma > Ambystoma mexicanum. Next base: position 900,260,679 of record NC_090922.1, read on the forward strand.
AGGGTGACCTCTTAATAATCTGTTACAAATTGTGTGCTTGTGAAAGGGATTTCGGTGACTATTTTTGACTCATGATAAGTGCATTGTGACTTGATGCAGTTGCATTAAGGTGGAGGGAAAGTCAGCTTCATTTTGTTAAAGTGCCGCAAGGACTTGAACCCACGTTCCAGGGTAGTTTATAGGTGAAATATTATAATTGTTCAGAAATTTTGATTTGGCATTGTGAGTGGAAATTAAGCAGGAAAAGGGTGATTTTTGCCCCAGCGCAAAGGAAACTCTAAAAACATGAACACAATTGAATTAGATGATGCCAGGATACACTCCCTTACTTAGGTGTTCATTTGTGGTGGGTGGACAGAGGCGGATGAAGGGAGCTGGCAAGCTAAAATGATGCAAGATGATACATCTGAAGAAATTGACATTTGATGTTAAGGTGACATATGGCACAAAGCATTAGAGCAATTGTATATGACCCATAATGCTCAAGATGGACTGAGTTCAACAGCGCAGCTCACAATTTATCTATACTTGCACTTTCCAGTTAATAGAAGAGAGAGTGCAGAAGAGTGAGACTTGTATGCAGAATCAGACTGAGAATCTAAATGAGGCGCAAAAATAACTTAAACAATTAGTTGAACAGGCACAGCAGAACCCTATTTTTGAGTTAAAACAAGAAAACTTCATGGAACAACGCAAACATAAGTTAAAAAACCAGCACCAAGATGCACATAAAGAGTGTGTGAAAAATATGAGCACACTGTAACATAAGGTAAATTATCAGAATATTTATAATAGAGGGCTATTAGATGATCTTAGATGATCTTATGGCCTTTCAATTACAAATAAAGGAGTTGAAAAATGAAAACAGTCAGTTAAATAAAAAATGGGTTGATTCCTAAATTACTTTGATCAGATATATCAGCAGGCGTATACTTTAAAACAACAAAAAATGCAACTGGTGAATGGATCTCAGAGAAGATCGATGCAGAAAAGAGTCAGTCACGTTCTCAGGAACTGACTGGAAATAGCCAGGAAAATGTAGAACTCATGGAGCGTGTGAGACAAGCAGAAGCTGACCTGGTACAAGCAGTTCAGTGTACAAACACACACGAGAAAGAGATTGGCATTTGTAAGCAAGCTGCTTTGAATCTGCGCACACAATGCAGGCCGAATAAAATAAAAGTGAGTCAAGTCAGAATGAAATCGGGAAATTAAAAGATCGATTAATGGGCCAGAGTAAAGTGCTTGAAGCCATTCTGGCCCAGGTCTCAGAGTTAAAAAGCCAGCTCTCTGAACACCATCAGGAAATAATGACAGAGAGAAGCATGTGTGAGAGTTTGGCAAATAAAAATTTAAAAACACAAACAGGCACTGATGCACCCTGACCAATCAGAATATGGGAAAGGGCCCTCTGATCGAGGGGTGATGCCCTCCCCATCAACTACATGCCAGTTAACCACAACTTCCTATGGGCCTACTGCAACTGACCTCATGCTTTCCACCTACAAAGCCCAAGTAAACATGAGGCACCTAGACATACCAGGCCTAGCCAAGCCGATCCTGAAGGCCAGTCCTACTCTGAGATTTAGGAGTACTGACCTCTATCACACAGAGGGGAAGGTGGCTGGACCAGTGTGTCTTGGGAAGTAAAGAATAATCCAGTGAGTACTTCAGACAATGAAAAATCCCTTGATGAGACAATTAGGGAGTCAGGCCTAAAAAAATGAGATTGCAGAAATCTTGCTTCACTGGAGAAAAACATTAAAAGCTTGAGCCAGGAGGGGCATCTTAAATACCTTGTTACATCAGGGGAAAAGGTGAATTTCCCTAGACTGTCTTGATGGGGGGAGACTATACAGTTGACTCAGTCTCAAAAAAGTCCTGGAGAATTCACAGCGGCACAGACCCAGTGGTTCTGGGAGCTATTCCTAGACTCATAAAGATAGGGAACACCTAGAAGAGAGGGAATGGAGTACCAATGGCAGCTCTGAGTCAGAAGGTAAATGGACTCAGGTGCAGAGAAAAAAGAAGACAGGGAAAAAAGTAGGGTTATGTCAAAACCCAATTAGACATATCAAGGCCATGAAGAGCTTCATGACCCCATACAATAAAAACGCTAAGTATTCGGTGTGGGAACATCTGGAATTGTATGATATCCTCATTTGGAATTAAAAATGACATACACTGTATGGAGTTTGTGAAATGGGCATTCACTCTTTAGTTCTCCAGTTTCTTTTTGGAACTGGAGTACCAGAATCATTATACATTGCCACTTATAAGGGGGCCATTTTGAAACATTTTTCCACACAAAGACCTGTAAGGCTGCATATAATTTGCAATGTGGGGAGAATCAGGCGCCTACGAAGTTTGTGCAGGAGATGAAGTGGGCATAAACTCAGACCAACCAATGGTTGAGCACAAATAGTATGGAGTTCATAACTACATATTTCCATGTGCTCCTGAAAAACAGAGAGTCATACATAATGACTCACTTGGTGCATGATTTTCACAAGAACAGGACCCTGGATTGGGTGATTGAACTGGCTACCAGGATCTATGAGGTCCAGAAGCCCAGTAAGAGTGAAAACAATCCCAAATCCCCCAAACCATCTAACACCCCTGTTGCTGTGAAGGTGATGGAGGTAAATGTTACTCCTCCATTGGATCTGGAGACAGAGGGGCCTAAAAGTAACCCTGCTGCCTAAAAGCAAAATGGAAGGGAGCAGGGACCCCTAACCCAGCCCAATCGAATGGAAGACAGGCAGGGACACAAGACAATGATCCCTCAGACCCTGCCACCTATGTAAGCCCTAGATACAAGAGTATCAAACCAATTGTGGGGTATGTATACATTCCCCTGGACCAAGTGGGAACCAATCAGGTAATATCTACCACAGGAAACTTCCCTCAAAACTGCCCTCAAAAGAGAAGTATCACTCCATCTCCCAATTTGAACTTTGTCCCCAGATATCCACCAAACCAGATCTTCCAAAATAATCCTCCTCTCTCCCAGGTTCCAGGACAATAGCTCCCTGAACCCGGAAGAAGGGAGATTGAGGATGTAAAATTATGGGGGGAAGTTTCCAGTACCCAAGCTCCTCTGGGAAAAGGGATAGTTACCCTTTTCGGGAGCAGCAGAGGTATGACTCGAGATCTCCCTATAAACAAGAAAAAGGTCTTGCAGCTGGGCGACAGCTCTAGCAACTCACCGATGACCAGGGGTGCACGCTGAGGGCTATGTCCAACCCTCATCCTAACCCTGCTTCCTAGAATGCGCCCATACTCAGGGCTGATGGGCTGATGCTCTGGGAGGCAATTGACAGGAGGAAATGTCCGACAAACCACAGGTTCCTGAGGAGGCAGCCAAGATGGAGGGGTGATGCCAAGCCCTAGAGGAAGCTTTCTTTCTCACACAGACAGAACCCCTAGAAAACTCTCAGCTTGAAAGTGACTCTTCTGCCACTGAAATGTTAGAACCCAAAGAGAAAAAGGTAAGTAGGAGAGGCCAATGAAGAACATATTTTGCGGAGGAGCACAAGATCATTCTCTTTGAAAGAGAAGAGTCCCTGGAGGACTTAGGTAAGGACATCTTCTCTTTCAGTAATGGGAGGGTCCCTCCCAAAGAAAAATGGGTCCCATAAGACCCTGAGTGGGACAGGATAAGTATGGAGACTGACCAAGAACAGGAAAAAATTCAAACTCCAAAATGTGAGCCAGAATAGAAAATGAGGGGTCTTTTCCCCCAAACAGGTTCTGAAAACTGCCCCAGGAAAAGGGGACCAGCAAAGAATCGGAGGAGAAATAGGACTCCCCAAATCCGCCCATTGATAGTTGTAACATTTTCTTCATAGATTCCCTATTTCTGACAATGAAAATTGCCCATGATCACACAGTGTCAGGGTTCAATATTAAGAAAATGACCATCGGGTGGTCAAATAAGTCACAATTTCTTTGCACCTTGGAGGAGAAAGAAGGACGATTTTGTGCACCAGTCAAGGTTAAGGGTCAGTGTGAATTATCAGCACTGGTGGAAACTGGATCCCAAGTCACCTTCCTGTCCAAAAAGACCTCTGAACAACTCAATTCAGGATTAGGGAGGGCCACTAAATTCCCCTGATACTACTTTCCGGACAACTCCAAAATGTTGACAGGAATGACATTTCCGTCGAAGGGACTTCGGATGTGGATATAAAATTTGGGGCGACATAGACTAAAACATCCGGTGATAGTCTTGACACCTTAGGAGGTTCTCACCTCTGATCGACTGTGTAACCAAGGTCCTCTGGACCCAGACTAACCAGCCTTTAAAATTAAAAATGAGTGCCAATTATATAAGCATGAATGGTACCTGTCAATTAATTGATCAACGTTCTGAGAATGTATAATTCCATTTCAAGAATGACCAAGAATGCAACATCACTGTCATCTCTGTAGGAGAACAAACTGTTGATGGTAACCCTTCTCCATTCTGGAAAATCAACCTTCCTCCCAGTTTTAAGTGGCAATCCACACTGGAAAGGAACACCGGAAAACGTTACACCAATCCAAAATCAGAAGGAAGATTGATTCCCATTAAACCAGATAAGGAAGAGCACCTCAAAGTCTGACGGACATACAGAAAAAGGGAGAACTGTTGCTTTAACCCATTCAGTTAAATGAGGGACAGGAGCAGGTGCTCGCCAAAGTGTGCCTGAATAATAAAAGGAGCTTCATCAGCAAAGAATTATTCTGGAAACTCCCAATAGACCAGACCATTCCCACATTTAAATTGATTGACACATGGGAAGTAGGTCTGGAAACCCCAAATCCCAAACATTTCCTGCCTAGAAGGTGTATGCTAAACATTTCATTTGGCAACAAAAGCATCAAGTAAGTTGTTAGGTCGTGAGAGATTTCCCTTCCGTCTTTTATCTGGGCAGTGACATTCTCAAATAATTCAGAATCAATTTGAGCCTAATTAATGATAAAGCCTGGTCACAACTGGGGGATGTTGGATGTTTTTCCCCACTAGTCCAGGCCCTGCAACATTACTGTGCATTGCTTGCATCAGGATCAACAGAATGGCCATTGGAAAGCATTCTGCTCACTAAAATCACCCAGAAATGTGCAGTAAAAATCTGAAAAATAGGACGCCATCCACTTTTGCCTATGTCAGTGGTAACACAGGAGACCACTGCCAAAACCCAGCATTGGCTGCCTACAAAGCAAAGCTGATTGCAAAAGAAACACAGAGCTGTGTGAAAATCCGTTTTTCTTGGATGTCAAATTTGCAAAAATCATAACTAACAAACCAACCAAAAGACCCAACCTCCTTGTTGGATGTTAAACATAATTCTACTTCAAGAATCCACCTAAATACAATGTCCACAGAAGTTCACTTATCAGAAGAAAATCCACATTGAAGATTGCTTGCTTGGAGAAATATGTCAAAAATGGGTGCAATACCATTACTCGCCTCTGTCAGACGCTGGCGATCTCTAAATCTGACAGGAGAAACGTGTGTCTAAAAAAACTAAATATGCCAAAGAAGGGATTTCCATCAAATGCAATATAGGGTGCCACATTTTGATTTTCATGTTGAGAAAAAATACTGGAATTGAAGATATGTTTGCTTATTTTAAATTTGTAACTGTAATTTTTCACAAGGAACTATGTCACAATTGACCATAAGGTAACCTGATTCAGCTAAAACTTCAAAGAGGCTTTCTTCCCCTGAGAACATACCACCCTGTTCCTTCCCACCAAAAGGAGAGGATATTGCATTGGCATGTTAATGAGAAGGGGAGGAGACTTCCTCTGCTGCTCTGAGTGTAGACAAAGGACTCCATTGAATTGAATAGAAAATGCTAATTCGGGTGTAACTGACAAGAACTGCCGAGGCAGGTAGAAGCCATCTGATGCTCTGACTCAGCCAAGCTTTGGAGGCGGGCCAGACTGAAAATGTGGATTGGAAATTGAAGTAACTGTATGTTTTAGAAAAAGACTTATAGCAAATTGTACTGAACTGATACAAATATGAAATGTATAGGTTGTTAAAATAAAAAAAAATCACTCACAGTTTAAGTTTAAAACTTATCTGGAATCTGTGCGACATTCAGAGACTGAACCACACAATTTTTAATATTGTAGCTATTGTGATTACGATAGGAACATGAAAAATTACAGGAATATGCCCAGAGGGTATGTGCATGTATGTATAAAAAATTGTACAGATCCGAAAATGTGTAACCAACCAAAAACGTGAACAACTGTCATTTATGAACCAAAACTCGTAGAAAGATAAGATTTGGACAGAAACGTACCTTAGTCAATCTGTCATGTCATTATGTATTATTAACAAGATGTGCATCTTGGAAATATGTTTTTTGGGAAAAATAGATTTTCTAAGTACAAGCAAAGGGGAGGGATTTTTTCTGGACCCTAAACCCAGTGTCACTCTGACACATGATGACACATCAAGACACACTATAACTTTCTCCAATCAGGAGAGGGGGAATTCTCTGACCTATCAGATCCTTAGAGGGTTGGGCCTTGTGTATCAGCCTCCCCACCCACTTTGGAAAATGGATAAATAGGTACTGTTGAGGACCCACAGACACACACTTTCACTCATCAACTGATCCACTGGCGAAGCACCCTGCAGGAAGATCCAGACTCCAGAACTTAGATCCAAACTCTAGAACCTAGATCTAGACTCCAGAACTCTGAAGCAGAGGCCTAACCCAAAGAGCTGAACCCTTTTCAGCAGGTTTTTAAAAAATCTATTAACCTGATTTAACCCCTAAACTTCCACAGGGCCTAACCCATTCAACAGCATGGCTGAGCTGTTTGCTACTTCTGGCCAACGACCTTTGCTAGAACCCAAGAACCAGATCAGTCCAGCAGAGCTGTAACCCAGAACCCATCAGATCCAGTCCAAGAGGCTGTGCAGAGACCAGAGTGCTGAGAGCAGAACCAAGCGCCTGAGACCTGTCCGGTGGCGAGCGAAGTCCAGGCCAAACCCTTGACCAGATCTTTGGCGGGTCTATTTTAAACCAGAGTTGTGAGTATTTAGCGTATAATTGTCCATAGTCATCTCTTAGTTTAAAGTAATCCATCCAACCCATTCCAACATATCCAGACTGCATTGTAGAATCTCTTTTGTCCATTCTGAATCCTTTCTCATCCATCTAATCCTGTGATAATTGTTAGTGTAAGCCAACCTGTTTGTAATTCAAAGTGCAATTTCATTAGAAATCTGGACTCCTTTTGAGAAAAATCGACCTCTACTAAAACCTCTGTAACTTTTGAACCGTATGTGTTAGGAATGAAATGTATTTATTATTATTTCTCCGTAATCGCGTTTCTCGCACGCGGAAAAGTTGCTGCAAATTTGCATTTGGCTACATTTCACCACATATAAAAACAGCTATTTCTTGATTTCAACTTCTGAATTTCGTTTTCCATCTGCTAACCATTCAACAATCATTGCTAGCGTTGACCTGAACCAATCCAAAGCAACTCTCACTAGTTCTGAATCTCATTTAGTGGATTAAAATCAGTTTAGCATTTTTCCCATCCAATTCCAACTACATCTAAAAGCAATTGACCTGTTTTAAAATCATTACTGTTTTCTCTAAGCTTGCTGGGGGGAATCGAGATTGAAACTGCAAATGTTGATGGTTATTCCTGAAACATGTGTGCCCTCATTCCATCTATTCATATTGCATATTGGGGGAGTGAGTAACAGGGGGAAGAGTGATCCCATTGTCTTTGATTGAAGTCATATCAAGTTGTATTTCTGTGTTGCATTCCTTCCTATCATTGCAATTTCTTGAACCCACATAAAGTATTCTCCGCTATATTATTCTTCCTATTCCTACTCCTAATTGATTAAAGAGATTGTTGATATTGTCATATTACCCATTGCCGATCATTGTTCATATTCATAAGTGTGATATTCATATATTATCCATATTTATAAAAGTGTGATATATATATTGTTCAATTCTTCAAACAAATCTTTTAATTTGCAAAACAAACCTATTTCTTGGTTCAGTGAGACCGGGGGAATTCAAAGAGAGGGGTGTTATATAAGGGTACATCATCCAGAATGAAACAAACTTTTGACACAAAAATATATAAATAAGGGTTTCCATTGGGCATCCCATACTAGGCATTGACTTAGTTGGAGTGCTGGGTTGAAATCACTTACATGGATAACCCCATGGGCTTTGACCACACTGAAAAAGTATTTCAGACAGCTAATTTGCTGCCTTATGCCATTGAAGTCAAAGTGTGAGAAGAAGATACCATCCCAGGAAAGGTGCAACAATTCATTATTCCCCTCAAAACTAAGCGAGGACAGAACCTCAAACATCAGGATGCCCATATACAATGAAATTCCCATCTCCAACAACAAGATTCATATTTAAATCGGACGCCTCTAATAGATCTAGAACACAACACCATTTGAATATTGGTGGATAACAGCAACTGTCCAAGTATCACTTTGGGCACAGACACCTTTATTGGATTGGCAATTGATGACGAACATTAATCTATTGATTTAGGTAATGAAATCATGGGACCAATCCCAAACAAATGTTTCAACATAAGCGACAGTATTCATCCTGAAAATATTTTTTACTAAGCATGGGTGAAGAGGTGATCTGTGACATTAGGAAGGAGGAATTAGTGTTCAGAGTCAAGGACCACTACCTCAGATCCATGGAACCTACTGTCCAGGTCAACACCATGAAAACAGATCTCTCCACCCAACTGAAGGATACCAGTGAGATTGCCTAGCCTGAGGTCTTTCCCAGTTTCAAGCAGATGGTCGAGGAAACGATCAATCTTGCTCATGCCTACAAGACCGAGGAGAAAAGGCAAAATCTGAAACAGGTCTTCCTGGAATTCAAAGATATCTTTTCAATGGACGTATGCGACTGTGGACGCACATGGACACATTCAACCACCATACCCACAGACCCTGAGATGGCTTCAGTATTTGTCAAACAATACTGCTTACCACTCGCATCCATGGAGTCATTCACAGAGGTTATTAATAGCTAAGAATCCTGTGGGATAATTTGTCCTATCCACAGTACCTTCAACAACCCAGTACTGGGGATACTCAAACCAAACGGCCAATGGAGACTATGTGCGGACCTGAGGGAGTTGAACAAACGGGTTCAGCTGTCAACATGGCCCTTACCTACATCAATCAAGGGCTGGCCCAGATCCATGTGTCAAAGGTGTACACCGTCATTGCACTGACCATCGGCTACTGAACAGTACCTAAGAGTAGGGAAGACCAGTACAACCTTGCCTTTACCTTTCGGGGGAAGTAGTATGTATATGTGGACCTGATCCCCCTTTGGATACATAAACTCTGGCAATGAGTTTAACATCTTTGTACATAGGGCCATGCCCAATTTGGGCAAAAGGTGGAAACCTGCCTTATGTGGATGATGTTCTGATCAAGAGCTTAACTGTGTAGGAAAATATAGCAGAAATCTGTTATGTTCTAACACAGTTGCAGAAAGCCTTTGCAAAACTGTCCTTTCAGAAGGTACAGTGGTGTAAGACCTGAGTGAACTTCTTAGGGCATGAGATCACCCGAGGGTCTTAATCCCCATGCAAAGAAGGCGGAAGCCTTAATGAAATTAAAAGACCCTGCCTCTTTGTGAGAATTAAGAAGCCTTCTTGTACTCACTAATTATGGTCAGAAGTTCATTGAAGACTACGCAGAGGTCACTCAACACATTGGTCCATTTATTAAAGGCCAGAATCAACTGGGAATGGGGTCCAGAACAAGCCAAGGCATTTAATAAACTGAAAAGAGCCTGCCAGGCTTCTTGTTTGGCTTACCCCATAAAGAACAAGGAGTTCTGCTCGGAGACAAGTTTCTCAGATACTTTCCTAAGAGTGGTGTTGTATCAAGAGCACAACAAGGTCAACAAAGTCACCTTGTACGAGAGCAAGAATGTGTCCTCTGTGGAGGAAGTCTCCAATGACTATGAGAAGACACTCGTGGCAATGGTGTTGGCATTGAAGGATTAACCACTATTCATCCATGGGGAGCAAATTATTGTCGAGTCTCCTCACCAACCTTTGCAATATCTCAAAAGTGACCGAATCCGGGCAGCGAATGTCAGTAATTCCAGAATTACTTCTTGGATTCTATCAATGCAAGGCTTCCTGTAGAGGTTAAATATGGACAAAACAAGAAGAGACGCATATTGCAGGGGTTGGCGGACTTGCATGATTGTGTTCAAGAAAACTGTGTCAAGGACGAAAGTCTAATGACCAATAAAAACTTGGAGGCTACTTAACTTCCCCACACAAGGTCTGTGAAAAAGGCATGTGCCATGGGATACCCACAGTTTATGCAGATGTGTATTCTGTCATGATGCCTACCTCCAAGGGGCCAGGTCCGAACCAGCAACCCCAGAGGCAGGCATCATTCCCCCCAGGGAAGTGCCAGCGGGCCCAAGCTGGGGCCCTTTGGACACAGTCCTGGCGCCTTAGGCGCCAGGCTCATGTTGGACCACTGTCCTGGCGCCTTAGGCGCCAGGCTCATAAAGCTAGACATGTGTTCAAGTGTTTTAATGTGCACTTACCTGATGCAGACCATGCTACTACATCCAGGCCCTCTTGAGGCCTGAATGGAACTACTTTACCTGTGGGACTACTTTCCACCTGGGTGTGGTCAGGGAAGGATACATACCTGATCGGTGGAAGGATACATGCCTGGAACTTCTTCCAAAGCTATTTAAACCACGCCCGATCAGCAACTCGCGCTTCGCGTTGTTCTGCTCCTCGCAGCTGGACGCTCACCGTGTCAGCTCCTGCATCTGGACTTCAGCCACGCCTGTCAGCATCCTGGGTCGCCTGCAAAGGGAGATAAGAGAGAATTGGAGAGAAAGAAGACCTTACCTGCTAAAGCTGCATCATGGGGACATCACACCGACGATCCTGAAAGGGAAGACATCATTTTAAATGCATTTCGCTTCGATCGCTGCAGCGCTGCATTTCACCCACCTTTCCTGGGCGCCTCCATCTTCAGCAGCGATCATCCGGATCCGCACCCACTTCCCAGAGCCTAGAGAGAAAAGACAAGAAAACAAGGTGAGAGAAGGAAGGGAAATAGGAAAAGCTCAGTTTCCTTCTAAGACTTACCTGTTGGGTCATTCCCATTTCATTTCGGGTCCTGCCGCTTCCTGGCATTCCGGACCCCGGCCCCAATGGGGAAAAAAGACAAAGACATTGAATGAGCGAATGCAATGACATTACCTGAACGCTCATCCAGAACTTACACTTCAGGTCGGCGCCATATCTCCGGCATTCCGAACCCCGGCCCCTAAGGAGAAAAAGACATAAGCATTAGCGCTTGCTGCAATAAGACAATGAACATTATTATTAAGCTTGAACTTTTGAACTTGCAACAGAACTCTTACAGCGCCTCACCTGAATAGTCAAGCTTATTTTGAACTCCCATCAAACCTCAATCCAGTGAAGTAACTGGGTTTCAATTCGCCCCTGATCAGAAGCAGGATGGAGAACTCATCCTTCCAGACCCTAAGGTGAGACTTCACAGGGAATCGTGGAAGGGTATCGAGAAGGGTTGGAAGGGAGTGGGAGGCTTGAGCATTATTCCGTCAGTAGGTAATACTCCCTTTTCACGCACAGGGGAATATTCCTGCGAGCCAGAAAAGCCAGAGTAGAGGGGCCCCTCCTGTCCATCATCAGAGTCCTGCGCTTCACCATTGAAGAAGCATCAGCACTCGAAGCCAGACCTGTGCCTCCGTGGGAATCAGGTGAGCGTGACAGAACGCGAAGCCTCCCCACAATTTCCCACCCGGGCGCTATGGAGACTTCCGAGACAGATCAGCTGGCCCAGCTTTTGGGGGAATTACGGGCAGAAGTGCACTCAGCCCGCCAGGAGACCAACGCTCTCAAAAGAGAACTGATCCTATCCAAGGAAAGAACTGATGACCTGGCCAAAAGGTTATTGCAGGCCCAGGCAGGGCACACTCCTTTACCTAATTCCGGAGGTACTTCCACATCAATGGGTTTGAATAACCCGGTACAAATCAATCTACCTGGACATGTGCCTTTGGCCCCGCCTGAACGTTTTGCGGGGGATCCCAAGAAATATGCCGTCTTTATGAACCAATGTCGTTTACACTTTCTATGCAGACCCGGGGCCTTCCCTAACGACCAGACCAAGGTAGCCTTTATACTATCTTACCTCAGTGGCAGTGCTGCCGATTGGTCTATTCTATTGGTAAATCAGGATGATCCCATTCTCCAGGATTTTCAGGGCTTCCAGGCCAGCATGGAAAGATTGTTTGCTCGACACTCTCAAGGACAGGCCCTTCTTAACCAACTGCTATCCTTACGACAAGGTAATCAGGATCTCCTGTCCTACGTTGCCACCTTTAACAAACTGGTTGTGGAAACTGGATGGCCAGAAAACAAAAGGATCACATTGTTTCATCGAGGCCTGCGCGGAGAGCTTTAGGATGTTCTAGCTCAGATAGTAGATCCACCCCAGGTCTGCGCAGACTACATAGACTTGGTGGTTCAACTTGATCACAGACTTCAAAATAGAAAAGCAGATCGGTTCAAGTACGAAACCCGAGTACCGATCAAAACCCACGCTAACTCCAAGAGTACAGACATATCCGAACCTATGCAAATCGGCGGTGTTAAAGGACCATTAACGCAGAAGGAACGAGAGAGAAGGCAGCAAATGCAACTTTGTCTGTATTACGGGACTTCCGGTCACTTTCTTCGAAATTGTCCGGTTAAACCACCTAAGAAGGTGGTTGGAGCCACTGATAACGATTTATTGACACCTGATTCGGGAAACGACCTAACCCGACAAGCGTAGGGGTCTGCTTGCCGAGCTTGAAAACAAACTCTTTGACCTCGCATTTTGTCAAGCCAATAGTGCTCGTGGACCCAAAACAGCCTCAGCAGTTGCATGCTGTAAAAGCATACATCGACAGTGGAGCTATTGGAAACTACATAGACCGTGAATTGGTTTCCAGGATTAAGCTCCCTCTCCGCCCAAAAGTAACCCAAGATGTCATTACTACAGTAGATGGAACCGAAATAGCCTCAGGGCCTGTAACGCATTCCGCTGTTGAAATGACACTGGTGGGTCAGGATGGACATCGGGAAGCAGTCGTGTTTGATGTGATCAAGGCCCCACAATTTCAAGTAATTCTTGGAATTCCTTGGTTAGAAACACATAATCCCAGAATCGACTGGCGAGCAAAGATGATAAGTTTTCCTGATTGTGAACCAACTTGTTATCCAAAAAATCCAGTTATGGGTCTAGCCTCAGCAACTTCCACCCCTGTACAGCTACCGTCAGAATACCAAGAATTCCAAGACGTTTTTCAGAAGGAACAGGCTAACAAGTTACCTCCCCATCAGTCTTATGATTGCCAAATCGATCTGGTACCCAATGCTCAACTACCTTGTAGTAGGATTTATGCTCTTACGGAACCTGAGAACCTGCATTTGCGTCAGTATTTAGATCAGTACCTAGCCAATGGTTTTATTCGCCCGTCCAAGTCTCCTGTCTCCTCAACTCTGTTCTTCGTGCTGAAAAAAGAGGGCGACCTTAGAACATGTATAGACTATTGCGCCCTAAATCAAATAACGATTAAGAATCGTTATCCTCTGCCCCTGATCCCTGAGCTTATCGACCAGGTGAAAGACGCTTGTGTGTACACCAAGTTAGATCTCCGAGGAGCTTATCACCTGGTGCGTATAAAAGAAGGCGACGAATGGAAGACTGCATTCCGCACCAAATTTGGGCTCTTCGAATATCAGGTGATGCCCTTCGGTTTGTGCAATGCACCTGCCGCCTTTCAGTACTTTATGAATGATGTTCTTCAGGAACTTATCGATGTCTGTGTCATTGTTTATATTGACGACATCCTGGTGTACTCTTCTTCAGAATCCGATCACAGAAAACATGTTAGGGCAGTTCTTGAGAAATTGCGCCAGCACAGACTATTTGCAAAGCTCGAAAAATGTGTTTTTCATACCACAGAAGTTGAGTTTCTCGGATTCATCCTGACACCTCAAGGAGTCCGAATGGACTCGCGAAAGGTGGACGCCATCCTCAAATGGCCATCTCCTAGCTCGGTGAAGGGAGTTCAGAGCATGCTCGGCTTCGCCAATTTCTATCGAAGATTCATTCCGGAATTTTCCCGAACAGTCCAACCCATCACAGCTCTCCTAAAGAAAAACAAACGCTTTGAATGGACTCTTGAGGCCAAACAAGCCTTTCAGGACCCGAAAACCAAATTCACCTCTGCACCTGTATCGAAGCACCCGCACCCAGATCTCCCTTACATTGTGGAAACCGACGCATCCAGTTCGGCCATGGGAGCTGTCCTGTCGCAAAGAGACCCAGAAACTAACCAACTACACCCTGTGGCCTTTTGGTCCAGGAAATTTTCTCCTCCTGAAATCAACTACGCAATTACCGACAAGGAGTTACTGGCTATTAAATCTGCTTTCAAGGCTTGGCGTCACTCCCTTCTCGGGGCAAGACACACCATCACCGTAATTACGGACCACAGAAATTTACAATATTTAAAGACGGCCAAAGCTCAATCTTCACGACAACTCCGATGGGCTCTATTCTTTGCGGAATTTGATTTCGTAATTATCTATCGCCCTGGCTGCAAGAATGGTAAAGCGGACGCCTTATCCCGGATTGGCATGGAAGAACCCAATTCGAGTTTAGAACCTGTGCCAATCATACCTGAACAAAGAATCTTAGGCCTAACTTCATTGCAAACTATTGAGGACATCCAAACGCAAGTAAAACAACTTCTAGACTCTTCAGCCTTACTGGAATGGAGTCAAAAGGGTCCTCATTACACCGTTAAGGATGATTTACCCTACTTCCAGGAGCGGTTGTTTCTGCCAAGTAAAGAATTGCAAGAACTTGTTATTGCCCATCATCATGAATCATTAATGGAAGGACACCCTGGTATCGCTAAAACAGAGGAAAAAATCAAACGCCACTTCTGGTGGCCTTCTTGGAGAAAAGACATAAAGTCTTTTGTATTGTCTTGCAGACTTTGTGCCCAAAACAAGGGTCAAAAGAAAAGGCCAGGCGGCCTACTTCAACCCTTGGATATTCCACCAGCACCATGGCACACCTTGTCAATGGACTTTATAACTGACCTGCCTCCTTGTGCTGGTTACAACACTATCCTTGTAATTGTGGATCTATTCTCCAAAATGGCCCACTTTATCCCTTTAAAAGGTTTGCCTTCAGCTTCCACCTTGGCCAAGGAATTTCTGGAGAATATAGTTTGCATACAAGGTTTTCCTTCCATGTTAGTCTCGGATCGTGGAAGTCAATTTATCTCCCATTTTTAGAAGAAATGTTGCCAACTAGCATAAATAGATGTGCGGTTATCCACCAGCCACCACCCCCAGACCGACGGACAAACCGAGAGAAACAATCAGACTCTCGAGCAATATCTTCGGTGCATGTTACACCAATCCGAGTTAAATTGGAAAGACATCCTTTGGATCGCAGAATATGCATACAACAATTCAGTGCATTGTGGAACCGGAAGAACTCCTTTTTATACTTTGTATGGTCACCATCCTCAGACCTCTGACCTAGATCCACCTCTGACCCTGGAAATGCCCGCAGTAAATCATCTGCATTCCACAATAACCCGAGCCTTCAAAGAAGCTGCAACTCATTTACAGCAAGCCAAGAAAAAGTATAAAGAAAATGCTGATTTGCACCGAAGTAAAACTCCTCCTTACCAAGTAGGAGACCAGGTATGGCTAGCAATGAAACATTTTCCCCCTCAAGGGCCTGCGAACCTTCAATCCCAGATTCATATGACCTTATCCCATCAAGGCTATAATCAATCCTGTGGCCTTTAAACTGGATTTACCGTCTAACATGCGTATAAATCCAGTTTTTCATGCATCACTTTTGAAGCCAGTACAACCAGGGACCCGACTGTCCAAGCCTCCAGACCCAGTTCAAATTGAAGGGGAATTAGAATTCGAAGTTAAAGACATTTTAGACTCCAAGGTGTTAAAGTCAAAACTCTTCTATCTTGTTGACTGGAAGGGATATGGACCTCAGGAGAGATCGTGGGAGCCTAGTAACCATGTTCACGCACCTCGATTAATACAAAGGTTCCACCGGAGATTTCCGAACAAGCCAAAACCCCCAGAGGGAACAACCTTGGGAGGGGCCTTGAGGGGGGGTACTGTCATGATGCCTACCTCCAAGGAGCCAGGTCCGACCCAGCAACCCCAGAGGCAGGCATCATTCCCCCCAGGGAAGTACTTTCCACATGGGTGTGGTCGGGGAAGGATAGATACCTGTTCGGTGGAAGGATACATGCCTGGAACTTCTTCCAAAGCTATTTAAACCACGCCCGATCAGCAACTCACGCTTCGCGTTGTTCTGCTCCTCGCAGCTGGATGCTCACCGTGTCAGCTCCTGCATCTGGACTTCAGCCACGCCTGTCAGCATCCTGGGTCGCCTGCAAAGGGAGATAAGAGAGAATTGGAGACAAAGAAGACCTTACCTGCTAAAGCTCCATCACGGGGGCATCACACCGACGATCCTGAAAGGGAAGACATCATTTTAAATGCATTTCGCTTCGATCGCTGCAGCGCTGCATTTCACCCACCTTTCCTGGGCACCTCCATCTTCAGCAGCGATCATCCGGATCCGCACCCACTTCCCAGAGCCTAGAGAGAAAAGACAAGAAAACAAGGTGAGAGAAGGAAGGGAAATAGGAAAAGCTCAGTTTCCTTCTAAGACTTACCTGTTGGGTCATTCCCATTTCATTTCGGGTCCTGCTGCTTCCTGGCATTCCGGACCCCGGCCCCAATGGGGAAAAAAGACAAAGACATTGAATGAGCGAATGCAAAGACATTACCTGAACGCTCATCCAGAACTTACACTTCAGGTCGGCGCCATATCTCCGGCATTCCGAACCCCGGCCCATAAGGGGAAAAAGACATAAGCATTAGCGCTTGCTGCAATAAGACAATGAACATTATTATTAAGCTTGAACTTTTGAACTTGCAACAGAACTCTTACAGCGCCTCACCTGAATAGTCAAGCTTATTTTGAACTCCCATCAAACCTCATCAGAAGCAGGAGGATGGAGAACTCATCCTTCCAGACCCTAAGGTGAGACTTCACAGCGAATCGTGGAAGGGTATTGAGGAGGGTTGGAAGGGAGTGGGAGGCTTGAGCATTATTCCGTCAGTAGGTAATACTCCCTTTTCACGCACAGGGGAATATTCCTGCGAGCCAGAAAAGCCAGAGTAGAGGGGCCCTTCCTGTCCATCATCAGAGTCCTGCGCTTCACCATTGAAGAAGCATCAGCACTCGAAGCCAGACCTGCGCCTCCATGGGAATCAGGTGAGCGTGACATATTCCTACCATGTTGAAAACAACTGGGAAAATAACTAGTAGGGGGCATTGGGAATGCTTGGATGAATGATCCCCCAGATTGCTCTGCTGGTTACAAAATAGTAGTTAGGTTGCAGAGCTGATGGCCATTCCTCAATCCATCCTCACTGCAGTGCACCACCAACTCAATGTCCTGGTCATTTTCACTGGCTCTGATTATGTCAGGAATGGTTTTGTTGAGCACCTGATTAACTGGAAGAATTGAGGCATGCTTTAGCATGCCAAACTGATCCAGTCAATTGATGATCTGGTGACCATCTATTGGAAGAAAATAAGAGGTAATTCCAAAATAGAGGGGCCAGATAAGACTGGGAATGACCTGGCTGCCCAGCTGGCTAAAACCGGAGCCCACCAGGTGGATTTCATAGAAACAGAATTCCTGCTGGGGCAAATCCAAGTTGTTGCTGTCACCAGGTCACAAACTCTTACGAATAGTGAACTATCAACTGCCCAGTGGAATAAAGATACAGCAGATGCAGATTTGATCACTGCACCGAAAGAGGACCCAATCATTCGGAAATGTTATCGACACATTGAAGACCCAGTGAGTTTTCCTCTAAAAGAGTCAGATTGTACCAGTAAAGAGGATCACTGGATGTTGATGAGGTTTTCCAAGATGTTCTGGATCCAAGACTGTTTCTCAATAAGGAGAGCCCTTTCTGGATGTGACCAGTGTGTGGTACCCACCTCATTCTGGAGCCTTGCGACAATGATGCAGCCACTGCCGGTCATAGGGGGTTTCACACAACATCTTGTGTGAGGTTGCCTACCGGCCACACCTGGGCCAGGACCTCGACACTTACCTAAAGGGGTTTCTTGCGTGAGCTCAATTTCAACCCAGTTCACTCACACAGAGCTCTCCTACAAAAAAGGGGAGTTACGCTACCTTGGTCAGATTTGCAGGTCAATTTCATCAGGCCAGTGATTCGCTCCTCTAGATGAAGTACATGTTGACTGTGACATGCTTGTTCACAAAGTGGTAGAATGTATTCCAGCCCCAAATTGTAAGGCAGAGACAGCTGCTGCACTAATGAACAACCATATCTCCTCTCATTTCAGCCTCACGCGAAGGATTGAGTTGGATCAAGGAAGTCATTTTACTAGTGAGGTGATGGTGAAGATGTGGGAGATTCTAGGGGTACAAAGAAAACTCCACATTGCCTACCACCTGGCCTCAAGTGGGGGGGTGGGATAGATACAACAAAACAATTGTGAGTACCTTAAATCTTAAATCAGTTTGTGGCAGACTATGGACCCAGTTGGGACTTTTGATTACCACTTGTCCTGATGGCTATTAGGTCTACAACATCTACTGCAACAAATCTGTGCTCAAGACCGGACAAAAAATTGTTTACCTCAGCATATGCTGTACAGAACACAGGAGCAGACACTGATAGATGCATCCACTACTCATGAGTACATTGAAAATTTAAGGAAGCACCTCCATCATGCTTTTGCTTATGCTCAGCGCAATTTAGAAAAGTAGGCCAAAGGAAAGAAGACCTAGAAATAGTTTGAAGTAGGGGACATGGTTTACCTGTAGACTTTTCAAGGGAATCAGACCATGGAGTGGAAGATTCTCCTGTCATGGGTTGGTGCCTTTGAAATTGTAGATAACTTATCACCTGCTGCCTACAAGGTCTGCATCCCAAAAGGAGAACAGACAGAAGAAAAATGGGTCCACATCAATCATTTGAAAAGCTGTCCTCCCGGACCAGCTTTACAACTGATCGAGGATCCAAATGAAAGTCGAGCAGAGGAACCATATGAAGAATGAAAATGAAGGATGAAAAATCAGACAGGAATTAATATATATATTACACGGCCACAGCAGTGGCCGTGTAGTTTTGGTTAAGTTGCTATAACCATAGGAAGAGCACTTTTTGGGTGGCTTATAACTTCGCTCCCCCTGGACGAATCCACACCAAACCTTGCAGAAAAAGTATATGGCCCACTCTTGCAAAGTTTGGTGAGGTTTGGTCCAGGGGGGGAATAGTTATAGGGGGTCCCAAAATTTCTTTTTTTCCCATAGACTGAAAATGGGGAAAAAAACTTTGCTCACACCTAGAGCCCAAATCGCTGGAAGGATTTTCACAAAATTTGCAGCAGGAGCAGCGACTTGGTCCCTAAAGCATGCTTTTTCTAAATTTGGTGAAAATCCGTCTGGTAGTTTTTTTTAAAAAAAAGACTAAAAAGTAGGTCACACAAAATTAGTGACATGCTTCCCTGTTCTCTCCGTGGACAGGACACTGATTGGCTAATCAGCTTGCGTCATGTCCGCGGACATGCAACGTGTCCGCTGATTGGCTGGGATGAAGATTCCAGATTGTTTCGATGCACCCGCCATCTTGGATCCCTGTTTGGTGTTCACAGACATCGCAGTAAAAACATATTAAAAAACACATTACACTTGTCAAACTTATCAAATAATCTCTGGGGAGCTGAGGGGGGATGAGGATGGGATGGGATATGGCTGCAAGAAGCAAAAAACAAGTGTTTTTTTTTCATCAAAGTCCGAACAGTTAGGATGTTCGTGAACAGTCCTGTGCAGAAATGGAAGAAGTGGTTGATTCCATCTTCGCCTCCACACAAAGCACTTGAGAAGATTGTGTTTGATAAAACTCTCAAGAGATCTGACGGGACTCACAGCATTTTGTCACAGATTTGGAGGTGTTCCACTGTATGTGCCTAAAGTACAGGCCAAAGAGATTGCATTTCGGCATTCAAGGGATGGAGATGTAATCATGGAATTGCGTGCGATTTTATTCCGAGTAAACATATATTGTCAGAAAACATTGCCAGCGTGCCCTGTATACTTAAAACAGAGCTCGTGGAACAGTTAAAATCCAGGTACAAATGATTACCATCTGTTTTTTTTATCAACACTGTTTTTAAGAAGTGTCCAAATAAATTACTCAATTTATCTGTTAAAATGTATCCTCTTTGTTAATTTTTTTTTTCAACTATTCCATTTTTTACAATTGCCTTACAATCCCACAAAAGGGATGAGACCTAGGCTACATAAGTGAAGGGGTCCATGACGTAAGCAGAGATGGGGCTATTGCTAGAAACACTTTGGGCCTCATTACAAATCAGGCAGTCTGGAAATAACGGTGGGGGTAAACCCGCCGCCACCGTTGTTTCCGGACCGCCTGATCCCGACTCCTGCAGGTGGGAGGTGATGTTCCCGCCAGGTTTGACCTGGCGGGTTTAACACCGCCCGCCTGCAGGCGGACAAGGAAACACTGGTAGCATTACGAGATGCTGCCGGTGTTTCCATGATCCCCATTCCCATTGAGTCCCATAGGACTCAATGGGAATGGGGATTAACACCATTCCGCCTCCGTGATTCCCGGAAAACCGGCGTTGTAATGCCCTGGTAATTCCGGGAATCACGGAGGCAGAATAATAATACGAGTCTGGTGGTAACCAGGCGGTTTTACCGCCTCGGTTACCGCCGGACTCGTAATGAGGCCCTTTGACTCTTTTTTGTGTATGCTCTACTTTAATGTTGGAGTAAGGCGCATTCTGTCAATGCAAAGTTTCCCTACCCCTTAGCAGCACCACGATCATCGAGCAAGGGCAGCCCCCACATTTTTCCTACTGTGCACATGCATCAGAATTACAGTTCTCATGGATGCAGTGAGGCAAGTTGTTGCAAACTAAGAATGTATGTTGATTCTGAGTGAAGGTCACCAGCTTTGAATTTTTGCTTGCGAGCTAAGGAAGCCCACACATCGTACACACAGTATAAGGTTCAATTGTTTTTTTGACCTTGAGAGAGAGGGGCCATTCCGAAAGGAATTGAATGACAGGAGGGGTGTAATAATGTAAGATATGATAAGGTTATGCATTCCAAAACTGGACTAAGCAACATGTAAATTCAGTTTATGAAAAATCATTAGTGCGAACAGATCCTGCGTTACGGCCTGAGTTACGCCAAGAGAATGGAAATGGTGAATATAATGTACGTTTGATTTTCAACGATTTTATACCCGAACGAGCATCAATTTATCATTATCTGACCGCTATTTCTGGGTTACATTCTACTGATTTGTTTTGTGTGGCATATTGCAATGAAACGCAAGTATAAACTTTGTGTGTAATGTTCTTTCTACAGCCCACATGGGCAGGCCAGCATTGAGATGCATGTAGACCACTACTCGGTTATCCCAGGTTCAACGCTAATATTTCATTAAAATGCTATCTATGAGCAGCTCGAATTGTAGCGTCAGCTTCTGTATCCCGTTTAGAGTTGATGATACTACATAGCAATGTCCTCGGAAGCAAATTGTGTACTACTTTCCACATTGTTTTCTATATGTTGAGATTGTTTCATGTCTGTGCTAATCGTTAGTTTAAACTCTATGCCAAATTAATAAGTCAATAGATATATTGTAATAAAGATTGGCTAGTGAGACACATTTCTATTATGTTTTCGAAACAGGTACATCCTGCCATTCTGCGATTGTCATAGATTCCAGATGCCAACTGATGGGTTCTTTAACCGGCAGCTGCAGATACTTGTGAACAACTGGATATATTTGACTCTTTTTTGGGACGATCGCCAAGGGCCCATATGCCCTTACGCTGTACTAGCGATTAGGAGCAACATAACATCCTTTACGGTGGTCTAGCCCCAAGTTGATGCACAAGCCCTGGAATTCACTGTGCGGCCCAATCTCTTCTTTTACCCAAAACAAACACCTTGTGTACGCAAAAAGAACAACGCGTAACTCACGATAAACATTTTGGATCGCAAGTCAAGAAACAAATTTCCAATTTGATTGAATATGGCAATAGTCGGATGTTCTCAGAGCGTTTATTGTGAAATAAAAGTACTTTACAAATTGTACAGTTTTGTTGTTTCCTTTTAAAGCACAGTTTAATATTCCGAATTGTGACGTGCTGTGTTGTGAGACGATGTGTGTTGATTTTCAGGTTCTGCGTCACGTCACGTAGGTGATGACTGGGCGCGTTTGGCTACGCTGCCCAGGAACGTCACCGAGAAAGGCCGGAGAATTATCACTAGGTTTGGTGATGTGAGGATCAGGGGTGGGGCATATGATTTAGTGCCGTCAGGGCAGTTCACCTTAGGCCGATGCAGCAAAGGATAGGATTAGCACAAGATGGCCGTGCCCTACTGCCAGATTTTGCATGTGTACACGTGAGGAATACTAAGGTAAGGTGCATTGGTAATGTTTGTGCGATCGATCAATGTATGCATAAAAATACATGCCCGAACCCTCGGGACAATAATATTTTCTGAGCATTGCACTTGTCAATCTTATCAAATAGTCTCTGGGGTGGTGAGGGGTGATGAGGATGGGATGGGATATTTCTGACCTGATTCTGAATGAGTTTAGAGGGGGGGTGCCAAAATAATGTAAAGGCTTATAAATGAGGTGCCATTTGACGAATCTACACTTCTTTTGGCAAACTGATAATAGATTTAGATATAAATGTTTTTGCGAAGTTTGGTGGGATTTTGTAAAATAAAACATGGGTGGATTTCCAGCAAACTTGCGTAAGGAGCATTGGCAAGGACCTACAAGCATGGTTTTGGAAATGTGCCAGTGTTTTATTTTTTGATAAGTGTCATAATGTAGCTACAAAAGATAGCTGTATACCTTTAGTGACTGAGGGGTAGCCTGTGGCCGTGTGCAGTGGCCAGATTGTCTGGGTCATGGAATAAGGTCATGATCAGGACAATCTGGCTACTGGCCATGACCACAAGGGACAAAATATAGGATTAAAGTGGCCATGTCCACCTGGGACTGGCTGTGTGGTAAAGTTATTCGAAATTAGGATAGATTTGAAAGGGAAGAAAAATGTGCTTGTGGTAATATGGTCATAGGGTTCTCTTTTTGCCTTCTGCAGGCTGCCATGGAAAGCGAAGAGGGGCCCTGTATGGAACCCCCGCCTTCCCTTTCCATGGTGGCCATCTTGGAAAAGGATTTTCCTTCCTACACCGTGATGCCACAGGCGTCCCGGTGTAGGAAGAAAGATCCTCTTGTTTAGTACCCCGGGTTCCCGCTTTGGGAACCTAGGCTGCAAATGGCCTTCATCCCCCATTTCAGGGGCTGTAATGGGGGATAATGGTCCAGAGACCTCGTTATCCACCCTCGCTTTGCTTGGGCTGATAACTTGGGCTGCTGGGCTGGTATCCACCATTCCAGTCCCTGGAACGGAAGATGAATGCCACAATATTTCCATTAGCATAACACAAAATGCAAATGGAAATGTTGGACAATCTTGTACTTTACTGAGGAATATAAAGTAGATGGAGGCTATACTTTTTTTTTAGTTCTATTTTTTTACTGTGAAAGGTGGTTCCTAAAGGAACATATATTTTGTTTTTAGATACATTTCTTTTGGCAGGAGAGCTTAGAACGAAAGGTGGGGAGGAAAATGAGGGAAGAGGCACCAAATACTAATATGGAGAGGGAGGTGGACAGGGGAAAATGTTGCGCGTGTGTTATTTCTAAGGTAGGGGCACTGTTTCTCATGCTCCTTGATTACAGCAGTGGTGGTGTTTCTTGGGGAGGAGGGATGGTATTAGCTGATTCCATTTTAAGATAAATAGCAGTTTTGCTAAAAGTATGTACTGTGTACTAGATTGTTAATGGATGAGTAGGAAAAGGTAGTGGAGCTGTGCAAGGGTAATTTTGAAGCTGAAAGTTCCTTGATCAGCAGAAAATGCAATTCTGAACTGTCTGCAAAGCTCAGATCTTATCGTCAAGTGCGGACCGGTTCTCGGACATGTCATCGTGGCACTCGCCAGCTTATGGTCATGTGGCACTGTCTGGAAGGTCCGCAATGAAGTCAGATGTTCGTAGACGTTATGGTTACGTTGCACTAATAAAAACCTATGAAATTCATTGAAAAAACTTTGTTAAAGGGATGTTGTGTTTAAGTTGCACTACTAAACACCTATCAGATTCAGTGAAAAAACTTTGTTAAAGGGACGTTATGGTTCCAAGTAAAACCGAAAAACCCCTGAAATTTGCCAGTTATGTTAAGCTAAGCAACCATAACTCGCGCCACCACCGTGTACTGCTAAAACTAATACCCAATACATCAAAGATGACATCACAAATGTCCTATGTTCTATGTTCTGGATTCTTTCCAGTGCTTTTTCAAGGTGAACCATATGTTCAGTCTCTGACGTGGCATAGACCAATATGTCGTCACTTAGGTTTATTACTCCTTCAAGCCCAGCCAAAGCCTCCTGGATGATGTTTTTAAAAACCTCAGCCACAGAGGAGCCTCCAAAGCTGAGGCATTTGTACTTGTATAACCCATGGGGCCTCATTACGAGTATGCCGGTAAAACCGTGTTCATTACCGGCATGCCGGAATGAGCGGGTCAGTGCACGTATGAACCCGCTAATGGCGGGTCATTACGAGTGCGCGAGCACGCGCGTTCCCCCATGCCGGTAGTGGCAACACCGCCATACCGGTAAAGGGTCTCCAAGCCCCCTATACCGGCATCGCGGGGCCCGCCCATTGCGCTACTGCCTCATACTAACCCGTAAATACCGGCACGGTAATACCACCATGGTATTACCGTGTTCGCAAAAAACAGACCCGGAAATTACGTCATCGCGCAGGAACGGGAAATGGGACGGCGGCCATCTTTAAAAACAGAATCCATTGCCATCCTCCATTACTACCACTACACCCGTGTTGTTGAGTGCCAAAACAGAACCAGGATGTCAAAGGCCACCGGAAAAAGCAAACAAAGCAAACAAAGGAAGAGGAAGCAGCGCTTCTCAGATGCAGAATTGACAATGCTAGCGGACAACCTACAACAGCATGCTGACATTATCCGAAGCACGGACCTGAAGCATGCGGCCCAAACGCATAAAAAACAGGTGTGGCAGGAGGTTGCGCAGAGGGTAACAGCAGTGGGGGTTACCCCAAGGAGTGTCCGGTATTGCAGAAAGCGCTGGGACGACCTCCGCCTCCGTGTGCGGAAGATCCTTGCGCAGAACCGGAGGGCCGCAATGGCGACAGGCGGTGGCACACACTCCCCTGTTAAGCTCACCACATGGGAGGAGATTGCAAGTGGATTCATCGATCCAGAATCCATCGAGGGGATTGGAGAGCAGGAGTAGGGGCAGCTACTACAACAGAGGAAGGTGAGTGAACCATCACATCCACCTATAACAAAACATGATGTGACACAAGTGAGGTGGGAGTCAGAATAGGCAAGGCAATTCCCATACCCAACGCAACATCAACTCACCAACAGAATATTGATTGCCACCCCCTGCACCACACGCATGCTGCGTGAAATCTGTATACCCATCCATGCCCATGTCCCCCCCACACCTAGACAATCCATTGCCACCAGCCATGCAATCATTGCCAACATGTCCCCTCAGTACACCAAATGCCACACAACAGAAATGAAATCATGCCTGAATGTATCAAGATATAACACTGCCACAAATCACAGCTGCCATTTGGCAATCTCACTGATGACCTGCATCTCTTCTATCCCCCAGGCTCCGATGAGGAAGGTGGAACCTAGAACAGGGGGTCAGGCACATCCAGTGCAAGCAAGGGGACCAGGGACACCGCAACCCCCTCCTCCAAAAAATGTCCTATGACCACTCCCAGTGTGCCACGCAAGGCATCATCTCTGCAGGGGGCACCTGCTGCGACAGTGCCAGCTGTACCGCCGGCCACCACGGACGTCCTGTCCACAGAGGTGGTTGAAGAGGCCGAAGAATTTTCAGGATCGCCCAGCCCAACACCCATTGGCCCCCCCACCCCCCCTGCGGAGACAGAGAGCCTGGATGACCCATGTCTCCATGACTCCGACCTAGGGGACTCGGACATCGGCATATTTGAGGACGACAGTGCCCAGGACGAGGGCCCCACGCAGGTGCCTGCCACCACCCAGCCCTCCGCCACCCACCCCTCCACCACCCAGCCCTCCGCCACCCAGCCCTCCACCACCCAGCCCTCCGCCACCCAGCCCTCCGCCACCCAGCCCTCCCCCACCCAGCCCTCCACCGGTACACCTGCGACAGAAACCCCCTTTGAGGTCCGTCTGGCAAGGGTGGAGGCCCGTCAAGACGAGATGCTGCAGATAATGCGGCAACAGGTCCTTGCCGGTAATGAGGCCATGGAGGCCATAGCCACGGCCATTGCCGCAAATACAGCAGCCGTGGAGGCGTCCACGTCTGCATTCAGGCAGTGCATGGTGTCACTGACCGAGGCCCTACTAGCCAACATCAGGCAAGTGCAGCAGCCACACCATGGGTCTGACAGAGGATTGACAATTGACACCTCAACCACGTCAACACCTTCCACCTCTGTCCAATCAAGACCCGTGCGCTTAACGCGCAGGAGTGCACGGTGCATGGCCATGGTACCCCCAGACCTGAAAGTCGCCAAAAAGTGACTTTTTGAAAAATGGAAGAAATGTGAGGAGTAGGATTGTTGAAGGCAACACTGTTTGTTGCACACATGGGGACATCTGGGATCTGTGGGGTGGGTGAGGGAGTTTGTTGGGCTGTTCACTGGGGTCTGTGGGGTGGGTGAGGGAGTTTGTTGGGCTGTTCACTGGGGTCTGTGGGGTGGGTGAGGGAGTTTGTTGGGCTGTTCACTGGGGTCTGTGGGGTGGGTGAGGGAGTTTGTTGGGGGATCGTGGGAGGGGGGAGTGGGCACAGTTTTGCACTTTCATATAATACACAAGTTTTCTGGAGAACAATCCATAGCTGGACATTGTCATTTTTGGTGTGCATCCATTTAATGTGTTACGGTGTTCAGTCTCAAAATTACAACATTCCCTTTGTGCATTTTCACATTGGCCCAGTGTCTGACTGACAAAAGGCATTCATGGTCCCTGTGTCTTAAAAGTATTCGTCAATTAGTGCTTGGCGTACAGCATGGCCGTCCTGTGCATCACGTACTGGCAGGGGGGCTCCTTCGCCTCCGTCTCCATCCCCTTCATCCTCACCCGGGCCATGCATGTCAATGTCAGGTGGCAGTGGTACATTCCTTCGGACGCACATGTTGTGCAGCATGACACAGGCCATGGTGATCTTTGCCACCTTCTCAGGCCTATATAGGAGTGACCCACCAGACCTGCTTAGGCAGCGGAACCGCGCCTTCAACAGGCCAAAGGTCTGCTCAATCACGACACGGGTACGAGTGTGCACACGATTGTACTCCTCTTCATGGCTGTTCTGCGGGTTCCGCACAGGGGTAAGTAGCCACGGCCTCAAGGGATATCCTCCATCACCTGCAAGCAGATACAAATAGGTGTGTGTCACTCTGAACTGACACCTTCAGGGAGCACGATCATGCCAGCAGCTATTAGGTGTGAGCATGCACATGTCCCTGTACGTTTACCAAATAGTCACCTATATGGGATGTATACTGGAAAGAGGTGTGGAACACTGGATGGGGTTGAATAGATGATGCAGGGTGTAATCATGCATGCTGAGGCAGATGTGCTGTGGCAGTGCAACAATGTTTAGCCTCCAATTCATGCTGTGTACTCTTTACTTTGCATGGTCACACTGGTCGCATTGGCACAGTTGCCATCCTATTCAGTCATGCATTGCTTGCCATCACCATGGTGCCCCGGTTGTGCCTCTTACTTGTTGTCATCCATTTGCATTATTTGTGATATGTGGCCCAGTGATGTGTCATTTTACGTTTGGCTGTGTCAGGCGAGGAGTGTTTAGCTCTGCATTCATTCTCCACTCACTGGCTATTGCCACCCAGGTGTACTTTTAACCCCCCCTTTCCCACCCTGGTATACTACCCCCCCTTTCCAACCCTGGTGAACTACCCCCCCCCTTTCCCACCCAGGTGTACTATCCCCCCCTTCTGCATCCGCACACATGAGTACCCCACAGCATGGCCATGGGCCTGTTGTGCAACTCACCGAGCAGCCAGGCACGTGGTCCAGCAT
This sequence comes from Ambystoma mexicanum, assembly GCF_040938575.1. Taxonomy (NCBI): domain Eukaryota; kingdom Metazoa; phylum Chordata; class Amphibia; order Caudata; family Ambystomatidae; genus Ambystoma; species Ambystoma mexicanum. Next base: position 900,289,102 of record NC_090922.1, read on the forward strand.
GTCGCTCCATGTGACAGGGTAGCGTGGAGTTGCGCAGTACCATGGCATCATGTGTGGATCCAGGAAATCTGGCGCAGCAATGGGTGATGATTTTGCTGGAGTCACATACCATTTGCACATTGATGGAGTGGTATTGCTTGCGATTGCGGTACAATGCCTCTATGGCATGGGGGACTACCAATTCCACATGGGTGCAGTCGATGGCACCAACACAATTGGGCATGCCGGCCAGTGCATGGAAGCCTACTTTGGTTTCGGCTATCTCCTGGCCAGTCCGTGGTAGGGATATGTGGGTGCTTGCGTGCTTCAGGAGGGCATCCAGCACTTGGTTCAGCATGCGTGAGAATAGTGGTTGTGAAATGCCATGCAGCTGGCCCACTGTGTGTTGGTAGGTGCCTGTGGCCAGGAAGTGTAGCACAGACGCCACCTTCAGTAGTGGGGGGATGGCAGTGCGTATTTGTATGTGGCTGGCAATGTCGTTGTGTATCATGTCCACTATGGTGGTGATGGTACAGGGTGTGGATCTGCTCAGGGGTTAGGTTGAATGGGCTGGGTCTGGTGCGAGGGATTGGTGGCTACCTACGAGGCGCTGGTGGCTGTGCTGGTGGTAATTGCTGGGCCTGTCTCACCCTCCTTCTCCTCCTGTGTCTCCTCTGTGCTGCCTGTTCTTGCTGCTGTAGTTGTTGTTGTTGTTGCTGTTGTTGCTGTAGTTGTAGCAGTATAGGCATGTCCTCCTGCGCCATGATTGCAAATGCTAGTGGTAGCATTTTGGTGTAGGAAGGGGTGTGGTATGTAGGTGTGCTCCTTTTGTACTGGGCCACTCTGCATTGCCTACACCTGTGGGGGGGTTGTGGTGTGTGGGTGTGCTCAGTTCATACTGGCACAGCCTTCTTTGACTCCACCTGTTGGGATTGTGTGCACCTGTGGCAGCTGCCTTGTATCTTGGTTGCTGTTTGCGGGTGGTCCGCAATGCCTGTTTTTCCGGCATCATGCAGCCCGTTATTACTGGGTTCGTGATGCCGGTATTTGCATGTTTGCATGGGTTGTGATTGCCCCCTATTACCGGCATGCCGGTATTTACTACCTGAGGAGGCGCGTGTACGCGCCTATGCCGCTATTAGCGGCACCGTAAATAACAGTGCCGTTAATACCGGGTTTGTGGCTCAGAATGCTACGGAACGTTAAATGATGCCGGTATTTGCATACCGGCATCATTTTTCCCTTACCGGCATAACTCGTAATGAGGCCCATGGTGTGTTGTAAAAGTGGTGATATAGCGCCAATACGGGTGTAGCTCCCGCTGATGGTACCCGGACTGCAAGTCTAGTTTGGAAAATACTCTCACCCCTTGTAGCTCTCCCACCACATGGTCCAGTGTGGGTGTGATATGTCTCTCACAATTGATTGCGAGGTTGGGCAGCTTCATATCAACGCAGATATGGACGGATCCAGGTTGCTTTGGTTTGTCAGCCACGACAATGGGGGACACCAATGGGGTGAGGCCATCCATGCATTCTATGTCCATGTCCACCAAGTGTAGCAGCTCCTTTTCTACCTATTTTCTCAGGTGAAATGGTATTCATCGATGCTTCAGTGCCGTTGGGTGCACATTATCATCAATGTGCAGTTTAATTGGTTCACCCTTGAGATTCCCGACACCTTGGAATACTGTGGCAAACCTCTCAGGAGTCTCATTGATGTATTTGGCTTACACTGTGAGGGCAAAGTGAAAAATACCCACAGCATCCGCTTCTGCTCAGCTTAGCAGGGAGTGCGTGCTTATGTCCGTGACAAAGAATTTTGCTAAAATTTCTTTACCCTTGTGAGCAACTTTGGTCACAAATGCACCTGGGAGGGGCAGTGGTTGAGACCCCCCGAACGAGAACATTTTAGCACGTGGCTTTGCTGGTGGCAGGGCCCTGGTAGTGCCTCATAGTGGTAGGTCACCAGCACGCACGCTGATGCGCTGGTGTCCACCGTGAATGTAGGTTGTCTCCTCCACTTTTTGAGAGAGTCAATACTTGAGATAAAGAAGATCTCTTATGTCTCTTCTTCTGTCATGTCCAGTCTTGGCATCTCTTGTTCCACAACGGCCACCCGTGTTCGTCGCTGCAGCATGTCACTGAGCATTCTACTGGGCCCTCTTGGAATGGTGACTGGAGTGGGCGCTCTGCACATCCTAGCGAAATGCCCAGCTGCTCCACCGCGTCCACAGACTCTTCCCCTCGCCGGGCACTCCCCTGCATGTGGGAGGTCGTAGCCACACTTGCAACATGGTTGCTGAGCCTCGGATTTCTTTGGGGGCCATTTAGGACTCGATGGGCCAGTTTTTGGCGATCGCCCTATCGCACATGCGTCCTCAACTTTCAGTGATCTGATTGCTGTGTCCATTTTGGTGGAACGACTGTCTGCCAACTCATATGACCTCCCCATCTCTAGAATGCGAGCCATCGTTAGTCCAGGCTCCAGGGGGACATATCGGTTCAGTTTTCTTCAGCTGCACTCCTGTATCAGCTGGTTGCGTACCATACCGTCATCATTCTCCCAGTTGCATGTGCTCATCAGGTGACAAAGCCTGCCGTAGAATTGATAGAGAGACTCCTCTTCCCTCTGTTTCTCTCCACATATGACAAACCTCTCAAAGTCCTGATTTGCCAGTGGCATAAAGTGTTCCTTGAGGCAATCCTTACCGGCCTGGTATGAATCATTAGCGGGGGCAAGGGTTTTAAAAATCCTATGTACCTCCGATCCAGCAGCGTAAATGAGGGTCGCCTCTTTGGCTTCGTCGTCAGTCTCACTGGTTGCCTTGAAGTACATGTCAAGCTTCTCGATCTAGAGCAGCCACTTCGGCCCCAGCTTCAAGGGATTGCCTGAGGGGTCGAATTTGGGCATTGGGGCCATTGTACCTTGTTGGTGGGGTACTTTCCTAGCTTGCTGGGCCCATGTGGCGTGTTGTTCGGCATCCCCTGCTTCCCTCATGGCGGCAGATTGCACGGGCACCTTCTACGTGGTTGAAGGTCACAATCTGGGTCCTCAGGCATACTTTCTTGTTGGCAACCCCGCTTATGGTCGCCTACAGACCACATTGACCTATTGTGTTGTGCCTTATGGTCGCCTACAGACCACATTGACCTATTGTGTTGTGCCTTATGGTCGCCTACAGACCACTTTGCCTATTGTGTTGTGCCTTATGGTCGCCTACAGACCACATTGACCTATTGTGTTGTGCCTTATGGTCGCCTACAGACCACATTGACCATTGTGTTGTGCCTATGGTCGCCTACAGACCACATTGACCTATTGTGTTGTGCCTTATGGTCGCCTACAGACCACATTGACCATTGTGTTGTGCCTTATGGTCGCCTACAGACCACATTGACCTTTTGTGTTGTGCCTTATGGTCGCCTACAGACCACATTGACCTATTGTGTTGTGCCTTATGGTCGCCTACAGACCACATTGACCTATTGTGTTGTGCCTTATGGTCGCCTACAGACCACATTGACCATTGTGTTGTGCCTTATGGTCGCCTACAGACCACATTGACCTAGTGTGTTGTGCCTTATGGTCGCCTACTGACCACTTTGCTTATTGTGTTGTGACTTATGGTCGCCTACAGACCTTATTGACCACTAGTGTGTATCTGCTTCACACTTTGGTCGCCCACAGTCCACATTGATTGTTGTGTCGTGCCTTATAGTCGCACACAAACCACTTTTGACTGCTGTGTTGATCCTTATGGATACTCTGACCACATTAAACCGACCTGCGCTGTGCCTCAGGTCATTAACAGACCACACTAGTTACCCTGAGTACTAGCGACGCCTCCCACCATGTATTGGTGCCTTTCGACGCTCATCCACCTACTGTATACTTATAGTAGACAATGGACTAGCCAACCCAACCCTCACTCCAATCAAGACACATTCACTTGCTCATATATGGCAACCACTACCCCCTTCTCGTGGCCCAGCACCATGACACCTGCAAATCCGTACTTGGATGATCCAGCACTCTGGATACGTCACTTTACCACAAGACCAATACCTAACCAACCTTGTACTGCCGCTAAGAGAAACACCAGACTGAATACCAGAACCAGCCCACCTACCGCTCACGGCCCTCGCCAGCCCTTCAGTCACACCTGCCTTGACACTATCACTACCTACCCTTGCACGTCTCCCAACAGAAACGCGAGGCTTGGTTCGCGGCTGCGCCTCGCACCCCAGCACTTAAATGTTGGAACCATTAACACAGACACACACTCTAGCCACCTCACTATTCGTTCGACCTTATCCCTGGCCTACAATCCCGCCTACGATAGCACACGGTCTCACCACGCTACGTCATCTGCTGCCACCCAACCTAGTCTACCTTGTGCCTTATCAATCAGGAACCAAAAACTAGCATCTAGATGCACACACTGGTCTTACCACACTATCATCCCTGTAACAGACAACATCTGCAACACCAGCTCACACAAACCACCTCTCCCTTCGACACCCACCCCTGACACACAACATGACAACGCCACTACAGCCCCTAAACAACAAGACAACGCTACACTCAAAGGTGCTCTGATCAACGCACGATCTATCCAAGCTCATGCCCTTGATATTGCTGATCTCATTGTCTCAGAAAACCTGGACTTACTTGCAGTCACTGAAACCTGGCTGCATGCGGCCTCTGGTCCCTCTCTGACACTAGCCATCCCAGACAACTATTCCACAATCAGATGCGACAGGGACACAAATCTAACGAAGGGCGGCGGCCTAGCCGTCATATTCAAGAGCGCGCTCAACATCAGAACTGCAAATAGCCTTCAGTTATCATCAGCTGAATCTCTTTCACTTAAACTGCCTATCTCCCCCAATCACACAGCCACAGTCCACCTCATTTATAGGCCTCCCGGCCCCACATATTCATTTGTTGAAGACATTTCCTCTCTCCTAGCATCTTGTGCTAAGCCTAACTCCCAAATTATGATCATGGGCGACTTCAACCTGGGTTACCTGGATAAGAATGACACTAAAGCCACCGATTTAGCAAATGTCCTGTCTGATTTCGGCTTCACACAACATATCACGGAGCCCACCCACACTAAAGGCCGTATTCTTGACTGGGTTGCAGACCTGAACTGCGCCCTCAATGATATTTCTGTATCCCCCTGCGCTTGGTCCGACCACCATTTAATCTCCTTCTCCATGAACACCAGCCCTCTCGAGGACTCGCTAAACCTCGCCCCATCCACGCTCACACGGAATAAAAAAGACATTACCACTGAGAAACTTTTACCACTCATCCTCCCTTTGTTGAACGCGGCGTCTGAGTCGTGCTCTGACCCCTCAGTGTTAGTAGACACTTATAATCGTGTCATGACAAAAGTCCTCAACACTATCGCCCCCATCAAATTGCGTAAACAAAAACCGCGGTCCCATTTGAACTCCTGGTTCACACCGCAGCTACGTGACCTACGCAAAGAAAAAAGAAAAGCCGATGTCTTATGGAAAAGTGTCCCGTCCCTAGCCAACAAAAATAACCTCACGTCTGCCACCCTTGCCTATAAAGAAGCTATCCTTTCGGCAAAAAAGGAAGCATACAACAAAAGAATCACTCAAGCCCGCTCTAACACCAAGGAACTCTTTAAGATACTTAAGGAACTTGAGTCCCCTATCGCTCCTCTCGATAAGTGCACCCCAGACACTGTTTGGTGCTCAAATATCCAAAAAGCTCTAATAGACAAAATCTCCACTCTCCAAACTAAAATCAATGCAAAAAAAAACCACCTCGCGGGCTCAACCAGCGCCACCTCGAACTACAATATCCAAGCGTCTAAACAAGACCTTAAACCATTCAGTTTCTCTCCCCTCTCTGTCAAGGAAGTAGAAAACATTATATCTAAACTAAAACCCTCCAACTGCCAAGGTGATGCTTGCCCCGCCGTCATCATTAAGGAAGCCGCTCCTAAGCTCGCCCCATTTATTACCTCCCTCATAAATGCTTCCTCTGAATCAAGTACCGTGCCCGACAACCTCAAGGACGCTTGGGTCATACCTTTAATTAAAAAAGCCAATCTGGACCCTAGCAACCCTTCAAACTACAGGCCCATCACCACCGTGCCCTACCTGCTTAAAATCCTCGACCGCGCAGCCTATCTCCAAATCCAGGAGTATCTCGAACGCAACAATCTACTAGGTTTGAGACAATCTGGCTTCCGTCCCAGGCATGGCACTGAGAGAGCATTACTAGACCTAAAAACCCAAATCGAGGATCTGAAAGACAAGGGCAAAATGGCGTTCCTACTCCTCCTTGATCTCTCAGCAGCCTTTGATTTGGTCGACCACCAAATCCTATGTCACCATCTCAAAATTGCCGCCCATTTCTCAGACACCGCCACTTCTTGGATCAGTTTGTTCCTTGCTAACAGAACCATGAGGGTTTTCTCTCCACTAGCAGCGGCTGACCCATCCCACGTCCCTTGTGGAGTCCCTCAAGGATCTTGTGTATCTCCCACACTCTACAATGTGTTCACAAAACCACTCTTTGATATCCTTGATTATCTGGGTGTCTCTTACACTAATTACGCGGATGACACCCAGATACTCATCCCTATCACGGGTGATTTTGTAACCGATTCAAAATCTCTCAATACAGTCTACACCGTCATCCAGGCCTGGATGGCTAATCACGGGCTCTGCCTTAACGACGAAAAAACAGAGTTAATTATTCTGGGCTCCCAAACTAAACTTTCGAAACTCGACTCCAACTATAAATCCTTCACTATTGACGGAAATGACATTAAAGTTGCCAATGTCACCAAAACTCTAGGAATCTACCTAGATTCCACACTGTCCCTCGTTCGACAAACTAATGCAGTTGTCTCTGCTTCCTCTTACACCTGCAAATTGATCACAGCCTGCAGACCATTCCTGACTCCGGACAACTGCCTGACCCTCGCGAGAACCCTCATCCTGTCCAAAATCGACTATTGTAACGCCCTCTACCTTGGGACTAGCCAAAGAAATCTGGACAAACTCCAGGTCACGCAAAACAACGCCATAAGGGCAGCACTCAACATTCCTAGACGAACCCATATCTCCAATTTTAGACGCAACATTCAATGGTTACCTATTTCCCATCGCATATCACTCAAATCACTTGTGCTCACACACAAGGCTCAGAACAATGCAGCTCCTGCTTACTTAGTATCACGCTTCTCGCAACACACAGCCATTAGACCATTGAGATCCACCCAGATCCACACACTGGACATCCCCAGATTCAAACTACGCTCGGCGGGAGGGTCGAGTTTTCCTGTCCTTGCTGCCAAGCTCTGGAACTCACTTCCTAATGACCTAAGGAACATCCCGCACTGCCTTGAATTTAAAGCCAAAGCTAAACTTTGGCTACGTGAACAAGATATCTCACTTTCCACCACTGCATCCTGCAGCGGCTAGTGTTTGTTCCTGCACGGCGTCTGCACTCTGTCACTCCGGCTCTTACATCTGCCTAACGCGCTGAGGTTCGCCTGACTGGCGATTCTACTGTAATCTAAACGGATCTAACGTATACTTTCTTGCTACTTGCAATTGCTCACAGCTTGTACCCTTCTCCTGTAACCGGGTGCTGCTACTTTGCTGTTAATATCTATGTTAATAACACCTGTAACAGTATACTGTATCACCCCGGCTGTAACCTGTAACCTCCTTTCTGTAACTTGTAACTTCCTCCTAAACATGCGCCCGCAAGCCTCTGGGCAAGGTGCGCAATATAAATAAATAAATACAAATACAAATACATGCACCCTCTTGTTCTTGAAGGCCGTGGCTTGCACCTGTATCCCACTTCAGGATGTTGTATGAGGTTTTTGGGTCAGCACAGTCTGCTGCATGATGGAGCAGGAGGAGAAAAATTGTCCCACAGAGAAATGAAAAAAAATGTTAAAAAAAAAGAAAAAAATGTTTTTTTTTAAATAAAGGGCCCTTTTGGCCCAGTTTTGCCCCCTGTGGCCTTTCCGTGCAGTTTTAGCCCTTATGGGCTCCATAAATTGCCTTTATGTTGCACAAGCACTCCACACGTGGAGTTGCTACTGTAGGGATCCAAAATGGTGCCGGTTGTCTTCCCTGCGAGGGTTAATGCCTCTGACAGGCATCAAAAAGTGTTACCGAAGCAAAATACTGCATCGGAACGTTATCACCCTGCCCAGCTGCATCCTCATTGCCAATGTGATAATGTAATCAGCCCCCGGGACCCTGTAGCAAGGCGTGTGGTGGGAACGCCCCTTTTATTTATACAACATGCACAACATGCAAACGTTGCCATCACACCCCCTCACACGCTTTTGGCGGGTGTCACCCGCCTCGTAAAGCACTGACTCACCAGCCAAGCCACCTGCACACCCATTCATTCCAATGGACGTCTCACCCGCCAAAAACAAAATCGGGTGATTTCATCCGCCTTTGCAACACAAATGGTTGAGAGCTATGCAGGTCACACTCTTCAGACGAACATTGCCGTCGTGCCATGTGACACCATCACACAGGTTATCATTTCTTAACTCTGCCATGTATCTTTAGGATTGAATGCTCTGGTGGTAATTATCAAACACCAGCTCATTCTAGATAATGTGACAGCTTGAGGGGCTGGTGTTTATTGCTGTCAGAGGAATTGAAGCAATTGCTGTACTGTTTTACCAGAAATTGGGTCTAAATCAAAGCAACGATAAAAACAGAATTTTCTCATGTGGTAATGTGCACAGTACAAAAGCCAATTAACATAACATAACCTTTAACAACACATGGAATCACTGTGATTAATCTGTTAAAGCCAATGGGCCTCATTACGACCCAGGCGGTAAGGGGTTTACGGCAGCGTAAACAGCGCCAACCCTTACCGCCTGAGTACGAGGTCCCTTAGCGCCATGGCGGATTTAACACCTGCTTTTAGCAGGTGTTAAAATCCATGGCGCTAAGGGACCATGGAGTTAATTACGCCACCGTAATTTACGGTGGCGTAATTAACGCCTTCCCCACTCCCATTATGCCCTATGGGGCGAAAATGGGAATGGGGAAGGGTAAATGGGGATTGGGGACTTACCGCCCCGCCAAGGTCGGAATGGGGCGGTAAGTCCGCCAACCACCATGGCGTAAACGTAGTTTACGCCACGGTGGTAAAGTCACGGCCCAGGCGGTAACTTACCGCCTGGGTCGTAATGAGGCCCAATGTGTGTTAATGAAATAAAATAAATAAATTAATTAAACACAAGGGCCCTCCTTACGACCCAGGCGTTGGGCCATGGTGCTAATAGCACCATGGTCCATACCGGTAACTTACCGACTCTGCCATGGAGAAAGGGGGAATTACCACCCCATTACAAGGTTGGCGGTGCGGTAATTCCCCCTTCCTCCATGGCCCTTGCCCATTCCCATTTTTGCCCCATAGGGCTCAATGGGAATGGGGAAGGCGCTAAGTAAGGTGCCGCAAATTGCGGTACTGTACTTAGCACCAAGGTCCCTTTGCGGGTCCCTACTTTAATGGCTGGTGTAGACCAGCCGTTAAGGTCGGGTCCTGCAAAGGGACCTCGTAATCAGGCGCTAATGGGTTAACGGCGCCGCAGCCTTTTACGGCGCCGTTAAACCATTAGCGCCAAGGTCGTAATGAGGCCCATTGTATTGTACGATTTGCAAGGAGCAGTGAGGTTCTAGAACATGACTACCAATAAATTAGGTAATAGAAGTGTGAGGAATCCTGCGAGAAGATCATTATTCCAAAACATGGTTTATTAATTTTGCAAATATTATTCATCTTGTCTAGGGGCCTCATTACACGGTAGGCGGAGAACCATGGTGCTATTAGCGCCATGGTTCATGCCGGTAAAATGCCGGCACCGCCTTGGTGGAAAGGGGAATTACCGCCCCATTCCAAGGTTGGTGGGGCGGTAATTCCCTCTTCCACCATTGCCCTTCCCCATTCCCATTTTTGCCCCATAGGGCATAATGGGAATGGGGAAGGCGCTAATTACGGCACCACAAATTGCAGTACCGTAATTAGCTCCCTGGGTCCCTTTGCGGGTTGGTTTTTAACGCCAGCAAAAAGCAGGAGTTAAATTCCTCAACCCGCAAAGGGACCGCGTAGTAAGGCAGTAAGGATTTACCGGTACCGGTAAAATACTGGTACCAGTAAACCCTTACGGCCTACCGTGTAATGCTGGGCAGGTTGGATATCTATGCACAGCATTTGATGTTCTATATGAGTGTTGGGTTCTAATCAGCTACTTAGGCCTGCACAGGTGCTTGTGTTTCAGCTCCTCCAATTGGATGGAGTGCAAGGTATAGGCCTGCATAAGACGGTTCCATGTCAGAACAGTCCTTACAACAAAGCATGTGTTAAGGGCGCACCATTTCGATAACAGGGAATGGTTAGAATTTGCAGTTAGTGGTGAACCTGTACAGTGACAGTGGGAGGCTCCCAGTGTACTTGCCAGAGTGCAGGATTAATGTGTCAAGGTCTGTGCCTGGCATGCCTCTCTAACCATCATGCATTGCATTGGGTGTGATATGATGGCTCGTCAGTCTAACAATGAAGCGAGAATATGCCGCCGGCCCCAGTTATCTGGAAGCCCCATTCATCTGGAGATGCACGACCTTGAATGAGTTAAACAAACAATAGCGGACTCTCCTCCTGACCTCTAAAATCTATAAGGCTTGAAATTGCGTTGCGTTTCATTGAAAAGCCTAGTGAGAGAACTCTCACAGTGATACAATGGCCACCTCATTGCTGTGTGAGCAATGCAGAGCCGAGTGCAATGCGCATCATAAATACAATGCTGCATGCAATGGAAACACACTCCCCTCAAAAGAGGGCCATGAACTGTATGGAATACTATCTGAATGAATTACGTCATGCCTTTGTCTTAAAAGATGGTTAACAAACGCTCATAAAATCATGCATTTATTTACTTATGGCATTTTTAAAGCACAGACTTAGACATGCAGGCATTAGAGCACTCCCTATGCAAACCCGTGGAGATCATTGTAAATGGATGTGGGACTCTTTCTAAAAAAAACACTGGATAGTCTCTTAAAAACACAAGCATATTACAAATACATGCCACAACAGTGATAACAGATACTACACATGTGGAATGTCAGACTCAAGTGCTTTGATGATGTCACTCATCACACCAAAACCCTTAGGTTTGTTAAATACTGCTTCACCAGCGCTCTTAGGTTATCTAAAATCCTGCCTTTGGGTTGCATTCTATTCACTTTTCGATGTGCAAACAAACAAATAGACCTTGGAGAAAAAATGCATCAATAAACGTGAATAGTTTTTGAATCACAGAAAACCAGAAGCCGTTTTATTTCTGACATTGAGTACCCAGAGTCTATTGATTCATTCAGTTATACTAAAAACACATGTAATACACATTTAATGGATAGGTCATTTCAGTGAAATTATCTTTGGCCCACTGAGGTAGATCCTGCTACACTAGCTCTTCTTCTGCTACACCCTAAATTTCACTTTTGACCCTTTCGCCATATGTTGCAGGGGCAGCAATTCAATCCACCTCTATAAGATCAGATTGCTGTCCCTTTCTCCTTTACCCCCCCCCCATTCCAGCAGCTAATTCAGTGTTTTTGAGAGGGTTGGGTGGAACAAGAGGTGGAGAACACCTCACTTGTCTCTCCACTAGCATCCATCGGTTTACTGAGAGGCGGGAGGGGCAAGTGAGGAGAACTTTACCTACCTTTGCAGAAAGCTGAGGGAGCACAAAAACAAAGGGTCGACAGCCCAGCCAGAAGAAAGGTAAATGATATATCAATACAATGCATCACCTTCCATCCTTGGCTCTAGAGCAGTGCTGGCAATATTAGTTAAATCTCATATCCAATTTACACAGTTGCGTCTCTGCTCCTCCACCTGCCACTCTTCTCTGAAGACAATGGGAAGGCTTTATGTACCTCATTGCTTTCTGCACTGAGCAGGAAGTGGGAAAGAGGTTGTGATGCTGGGGGGAGGAACAGCACTGCTTTCTTCGTGCCTCTTGTCACTGATTCAACAGACAGAGCCACCTATTTTTACAGTCCGACTTCCGCTATTCCCTACTCCTCTTTTCTAGACTCTCAGGCAGGGTTGTCCAACTCCTGGCAAAGAGGGCAGGAATCCTGATTGGTTTTCATGATATCCGACATTAATATTCATGAGGAAAACATGTGAATGCATTTAAAGTCATTGGGCCTCATTAGGACCCAGGTGGTAAGTTACCGCCTGGGCCGTGACTTTACCACCATGGCGTAAACTACGTTTACGCCATGGTGGTTGGCGGATTTACCGCCCCATTCCAACCTTGGCGGGGCGGTAAATCCCCATTTTCCCATTTTCCCTTCCCCATTCCCATTTTGCCCCATAGGGCATAATGAGAGTGGGGAAGGCGTTAATTACGCCACCGTAAATTACGGTGGCGTAATTAACTCCATGGTCCCTTAGCGCCATGGATTTTAACACAGGTGTTAAAACCTCCATGGCGCTAAGGGACCTCGTACTCAGGCGGTAAGGGTCGGCGCTGTTTACGCCGCCGTAAAACCCTTACCGCCTGAGTCGTAATGAGGCCCATTGTATGCACATTAATCTCATGAATATTAATGAGGGGTATTCTAAACATCCGACATGGATCCGGCCCTTGAGGCCTCGAGTTGGAAAACCCTGCGCCCAAGGTATGCTTAGTAGTATGGTGGGAGGGCATGAGGCTGTATGAAAACAAGGTTACGGGCCTGGGCATATGAGGTTAAAGAGTCTAGATTCAAATAATTGGAAACAATTAAATTATGCTCAGACTTGCAATGCAGTAATTGTGCTTTGGCATATGAGACTGCACTGGAGTATGGTGGAGGACCAGGTCAGGTGCCTCCACCATACTCCAAATGTCATGTTTTACCAGATACAGCACTGAATTGCTTGTAAATAATTAAATTATGCTCATACGTGCCATGCTGCAATGGTACTTGGGTAGATGAGACCGCACTTGGAGTATTGTTAAGGCACGTGCTCCTGCACATTTGTTTTTAAAATGTGATGACTATCACAGGCATATGCACATTTAAGTTGCATATTATGGTGGTAGTTGAACATTCGAGGTCTCACTTAGCAAAATATATGAGCATCGAGGAACGAGGCTGTACTTTGCATTTGTTGACTATCCCTTGCATAAGAGACTGTGCCTGGCATTTCCTGGAAGCAATTAGAAATTTGAGGCTGCACTTCAAGCAGGATGGAATCACTTGGGTTTGTGGAGCTTTAACACACATATATCGGCTTAACGTGAGAAATGAGACTTTACCTGCCATCACTTGGCAGTATATGGTAATAGAAAGACACACTGGGCCTCAATATAAGTTTGGTGCTAGCCTTGCCGGTAAAACCGGCAGACTGCTGCCAAACTTATGAAAAATTCCTGCACCTGCGAATGGGCAATTACCGGGTCATTACGATAGGGCTCAATGGGATGGGAGGTCGGATGTACCGGCACCATTCAGAATGGTGCCAATGCATCCGACATGCTCTGCTCGCGGGTGCCGTTATGGCCGCCAGACCTGGGGGCCGCAATGACACCCGCGAGCAGATCCCGTCCGTGAACTACAGTACCGGCTTGCTTACCGGTAACTTAGTTCCCGGACCAGCAAACTTATAATGAGGCCCACTGTGTATATAATGACATACGCTGAACATGTTAAATGATCATTTACCTGCGGTGGTTTTGCATTTGGAATTGTTGGCAGTACCTGGGCATGCACTAGCATACCTTTCATTGGATGATCTCATTTGATTCTATATGTGGCGTACCGTGGCAACACCTGGCTATATGTGAGGAGTTTGGCATAAGGTAATAGCACCTGAGAGAGTAAAGACGCATTTGGACTATGATGCCTGAACGTGTTGTGTTGTAGGAGGCTGTACCTGGACTAACATGGCTGTATGTGAGTGTGTTTGCCCATAAAGCGGCAATGGACATCGGATGTCAGGGCCAGTCCTTGAATATGATGTCTATACCTGAAATGTGGACCTAAAACTGGCATGCGATATCCCTACATCACTGTATGAGGCTATACATAGTGAAGCACCTTGGCATATGAAGCAATTGTCACTGGCATATCTGGCGGCTTCATTATTTGTTATGCTATTCATCTGAAACCTGCACTGTTTATATCAGTGATATCACTTGCTATGTCACCAGAGTCACATGGCATTTGATGTCCCTTTCTGTAACTAAACTGTGAACATTTTGTAGCGTTCACTTCTCTCCATCACACTGAATTGACATTGCTGGAAAATTGTGAAATTCAAAGGTAAGCCTGATGTTAGCCTCTGGTGGGAAGATGTGTACAACCACGTATTGGCTCATCAGAAAAGGAGAGTGTTGGAATTAAGACACTGTAGAAAAACAATGTTTTCATCATGTGTACGTTTTACATTAGCTAAGTAGCCGATACATTCCAGCAAAGCATGGATAAAAAGAGAACACGTTTTTAAGAACTCAACATAAATGAAACGATATCTCACGCGATGAACCACAAGTAGAGCAACTCCACGCCGCTCCTGTCCACATTGTTAAGCCTTTACTCATAGGCAGCATTCAACAGGCGTTTTCTAATCTGGAGGCTTGCATGAACATATTAATATTATCAAACGAATCTTTAATGAACAACAGAGATGTGGCAGAGAGCCTGTGAAATTGCATTATGTATCATTAGCCGGCCAGGTAGGGCTTAGAGATGGAAACCATCCTTGCCTTCCAGCACACATGCACGAGATGCACAGGGACAATAATAGCAACCTCCCACACACTCACATTGACAGCAGTCAGAACGCGTCACGATTTTATGAGTTCTTCGACACTGCAGCAGCACTGATATCATTAGCAACAGTAGAACATTCTTCAAAGACCATGCACTACGCTGACCAGATAAAAATTGCCTACGATGAAAACAAGCACTCATTTATGTATGCCTTGCTGCACTCATTGGGTCAACTCTAAATACAACGCGTGGTGAAGGTCCCAGCAGGTCCTTATCTTCTGGTCGCTCTCGCTCAACCTTTACTCTAACTGCCACGCTAAGTCATAAAGGGTCTCAGAGGGCCTCATTATAAGTATGGCGGTAAGATAACAAGGGTGCTGGTAGCGCTACCGGCACCGTTGCCACCGTACCACCATACTACGAGCTGTGCTCTCTGGTGCCTTTCAGCCCGGCAGTTCAGTGCGGCACCTGTGAGCACAGCATGTCAGATGCACCGGCACCGTTGTAAACGGTGCCGGTGCATCCGATGTCCCCATTCCTATTTAGCCCTATGGGGGTCAAATGGGAATGGGGATGTACCGGGCCTGGCACACGCGAAAGGGCAATGACTGGGTCCGGCTGAGCCAGAATAGCCCAGTATTTGCCCATTTGTGGGTGCCGAACCCGGATGCGAGTTTGGAGTTAGCCTTGCCGGTTTTACACCTTCAAAATGAAAAGCAGCATGTTTCAGGATATTGCCTTAGGCTTTATTTCGGCATTCCATGGCTCAAACAAAGAGACAATGGGCCTCATTATAAGTATGCCGGTCCCGAAACAATGGTGCAGTAAGTTTACCAGCATTGTTGTTTCCAGACCGGCATACTACAGCTATACTTGCTGGAGCCACCGTGCCCGGTAGGTCTGACCCTGACAGGCACAGCAGCAATGGTAAGCAGACCATCACGGCAGCACCGACACCATTAACAACGGTGCCGGTGCTTCGGTGTTCCCCATTCCCACAGAGTCCTATGGGACACTGTGGGATTGGGGAATTACAATTTACTGGTGCCTGACTTTCCGGACAGCTGGGGTTGTAATCCCCCGGTGTTACCGGCAAGTAAGGCGCCGGTAAATATTTACGGGTCCAGCGGCAACCTGCTGCTTATGCCGGCACGCTTACCGTGGACCCGTAATGAGGCCCATTGTTTTAGCATCCAACTGGAATATTATTCCCACCATTAATGATTGCCAATAAGGCACAAATCCAGTCACTTTGTCAAACATTTCATATTTCTAAAGCATATTTGCCAACACTACTTTATATCACAGAATTTGAAATACACTCATTAAATAAGCTAGGAAATTAATTTCCAGTGCTCATTAGTGTTCACAAATTATTTATTAGTCAGGGCAGAGAGTTAGGCAAAACATTCCCCGTATGACTTCGGAGGAGCGTGCTTCCATTATCAAACATTTACAAATACGGTAAAGTGAGTGCGTATAAACAGTTAGGAAACTACGTCGGCCAAAGCATTACGTTTCTTTCGCACACATCTTGTCTCAGAGCAGCGTAAGGGTGTCCAACTGGAACTAACAGTTCCTTATTGCTGATCACTAGTTAGCGACACCATTTTCTCTTCATCACATCAGCAGATTATCACACCATTAAATCATGAGCACATCACTTTCATCAGGCAGCATGCGATTCCTAAGCATAGTACTGCTTGATCTACATGAAGTAAGATATATATGCCCCCACTCCAGCAATACAATAGCAACCTTAAAGTACATTATCAAAAGGCAATATCTAAAGCATGGCGTGCAGCAGAAGTACAGCATGCCTTGTGTGGTGCACTCGGCCAGTGGAACTATACATCGAAGCCTATCAGAGCTCTCAGTAAAGACAAGCTTGGAGTCAAGGACTTAATATACCTAAACACTAGGCATGTGTGCGGATAAACAGAGGATAGTTTCCCGTTATGCACCCTGTCTCTATGAAAAGAAAATAATGCAGATAAGACTGGTTTCCACCAACCTACACTTCAGGAAGGACCTGAAGGCATCACTCCTTAAATAACTCCTCTGCCAATGAAGGGTTGCTACCCTCAATCCTTTCTCTCCCTCTGGATTTCCCCTCCCCCTACTCCTACTCCCCAACCCCAGCCCCTCTCTGACCCCTGAATTCTGCACCTAACCTCAGGTTGCATCCCCTTATATTACAGCGTTCTGTTGCTTCACAGTTGCTAATCCCATACAAACACAAAACTACTAACATCGTTTCATACATATCTGATGCACAGTTAGTTAACATCCAGTAAGGGGGGAAACCAACATGAGGACCAGAGCATAGTTTTTCTGAAGTGTCATCCTGATGTATTTATTTTTGCTTTCGATGATGCAAGTTGTGATGTCAGGCGTGTCATATGAGAAGAGTCTTGGGAGGGCAAGCTATGGTTGTGTAGACTACCCATACATGGTGATTTTTCATAGATTTGTATTTTGTGTTCCAACCATAATGTCACTTTAACACAGTTTTTCACTAATCTTCATAAATATATACTGTCAAGCCTATAACATGGAAGGTCTAACTAGTATGCTTATAATGGCGGACATCTGTTATCGCTAATGGTACATTTATATGTAAACTGATCAAGATGGTGGTTATTTATTGGCTGCCATGCACTATGTAATACTGAAACACTCATTACATGGAGGTTTCCCAGGTCACACAGTGTAAGTGTTTGATTCCCCTTAGGCAGAAATGTCTGACCATGGGCTTCCGAACACACACTCATTTATAATAATAAGGGAGAACTAAAGAATATTTCACCTAAGGCCTGTCAATGATGACAGCCTGCTCTTTTGCTCTAGTTTATGGAATAATGTCATCACTGTCACATTACCGTGTGTGGGGAGAGCAGGAGAGCACTATGGAATGGAATGTTAGTATTTGCATATGATATTTCCCAAGCAGATGCCCTTGCCACACCTACATGTCATCCTCTTGAGCATGTATTGTTTTCCTTTAAATCATAACAGACTTTGATTGAGGATTGTCCCATGTACTGCTGGTCCCTGGTAGTGCTTGTGAATACCTGCCAAATGAGAATGCATGGTAAGAGATGCTTACACCATCAGTTTGGATGGTTTAGAGGTACTGGGGGAGAGTCCCCAGTCTCTATGTTAGGTATACACCAGTTCTATCCAGCGGTCACAATGGAGGATTGTTTGGTAATGGATGGATGTCAGGGGGTGGAGGACCTACACCCTTCACCTGAGGATGATGCGAGCTGAGATGAACTGGATAATAAGGCATATAAAGATAGACGATGGACTTCAACAGGACCACAGGATTTGTTATTGTTTTTGGGAGGTGGGAATAATGTGCTGGAAGGCCTGTGCAGATAAGGTGTCAAGCATGCTCGGTGGTTATAAGGGGGGGTATATTGGGGGAGGGAGGTGGAGCGGGATCGTTGGGTGTGCGAGATTAAGATGAAATTCTATTTGTTTTTTGGGCAAGATAAAATGATGTAAAAAAAGCTCTGCCTGTTCATCTTCAGAATCTAAAGTGACTGGTTTCCATGTCATGTCCATGGGCCCATATATAGATTTTGGGTTGTACATTGAAAAACACTTACAAACAAGATAAATGTAGCAGAGCAAAATTAATGAATATTGTAATTGTTTGAAAGGCCGTACAGCCATAATAGGTATGAACATATTAACCCTTTTAAACTTAAAATGTGACTATAGTGTTGGGTGTTCTGACCCACGTTTGAGCTATCATGCTGCAATATTTGGTGCTGTGGGCTTAGAAAATCCAAGATGGCCAAAAAGCCCACATGTACGCCAGAATAGGAAAACTGTGCAGTACTGGCATGGAAAACATCATGATGGCCAGAACTTCCCAGAAAATGCACAGGGAAATGCATGAAGAATAGGCTGCCACCCATGTTTGCCTAGGTTGTGAGCACAGGAGGGCACTGCCTAAAACCACCATTGGGCTACCCACACAGTAGCCTGAAACCATTGGGAATGGCAATGCTGATTGCCAAAAGCAACATAGAACTTAAATCCCAAAAATGGTTGCATTACCAGTACTCACCACTATCAGAAAGCCGGCTTTTTAAAACCACCAGACTTTTGTGTAAAACTGAACAAATGAAACAAAACCAGACCAAGGAAAGACTTGCTAAGAGGTGGATACAATGTAAAACTATACTTTGAAATGACTTGAAGGAAGTAATTACTTAATGTGTATGTAAAAATCATAATAGACTTAAACTGGTGGACAAAAAGTGACATTTAGCTGAAACCTGGCTTAATGAAACTGAATTCTGCCTGACATCTACCCCCACCAGGAGTTAAAACCTGCTCAGCCACTCTTCCCCTTGCCAAAAGAAGTTGTCACCTCTCTGATTAGATTAGGGGTGGAGCAGCTACAGGGAGTTGAACAAAGGCCTGTCCTGGGCCTAGGCAGATGGTTTATTAGGGTGGTCGTAAATGGCTTCCTTTTGAACAAAGCCCTTCCTTGACTCAGGCAGATGGTTTATAGGGGGCATCATAAAAGTGGCTTCCTCTTGGCAGAAACGAGGAGGGGCAGCCCCTCTGAGGACAGGCTGAGCTTAAAGAAAGTGGATAGACTGGTTTCTCCACCATGTGACCTGGGAAGACACACCCCTGTTGGCCAGAATATGATTTTAAGAAAGAGGTATAACTCATGGTGCGGACTTGTCAAAATTATCTAAATGATACCATAATTCTTGTGATTTTTCTGCCCACATTTTAAGAGGTTTTAGGACCTGGTGGTATGATCTGGGGGGTTGCTAGCAGAAAATAGGGTTTCACTCCAAATGTCTGCATGTTAAAAATCTGACACTTCATCAATTAATGTACACACTCCTTGCGCACATGTGTGTAAATTTGGGTAAATGTCCGATATTGCAAAACCAGTTAAAAAGTGCAAAATGTTGCCATTTCTGAATGCAAGCCCCCAGGAAGAGCAGAGTTTGAACAGAGTATACCTCATGTGATATGTGATGGGTGCATGTAATTTTAAACAACTGTGTATCTGTGCAATATGTATTTGAATCAAATATATATTTGTGGGCAAACTGACCAGGGGAGGATCCTCTGACCCATAAAACCTACAGCATCACTCTGACTCACATTTCCTTCCCCCAATCATGGGAGAGGGGAGAATTGGGCCAATGACAAGTAGAGAGGGGTCAGCTTTGCTAGGCCCAGGCACACACCCATTTTCAAAACACATAAAAAGAGACTGCTGGGACAGGTAGGGAGATTCAAATCCAGTTGCTGCAACGCGCTCTGCCGGACCACACAACATCCAGAAGATACCAGATCCAACACTTAGACTTTAAAACTCCAAAGAACTTGATTCAGAACTCAAAGCAAGGGCCTAAACCCACAAACTGAGAACTCTTCTCAGCAGGCCTCAGCATCCAGAAAACCTAACAGCGGTAGCAGCATCCAGGAGCCATGCAGATGAGCGCTGTGTCCAGAGAAAGCTGTGCAGGAAGATCCAGGAGCTGTGCACAGACGCTGTACCCAGAGATCCAGAAGCCGGGCCAGGAGCAGTGTCAGACCAGCAGAGCAGAGCAGAGACCAGACGCTGTGTGCAGAGACCGCCCGGGGCGAAACCAGAACCGAAGCCATCTTGACCCAATCCGTGAGACCTAGACCTTCCAAATACATTGTGAGTACAGCTAGGACGGTGTGAAACCAAATCTCTTAGTTTCCAGTGATATAATTCAATCTATTTAATCTAAGTAGAACTGCCTCCTAACTGTCACTTGTCAATTCTGCAGCCGCATAGCTGTCACCTGTCATTTTTAAAAGCTGTCACCTGTCAATTTGAGTTACTTTAAATTCGAAAAACGACCTTTACAAAATCGTTCATATCTTTGGAACCGTTTGGGCTAGAAACTTGGTTTAACTTTCCTCTGAAAGCTTAGAATATTAACTTGCTACTCCTTATACTTTTGCCATAATGTTGATTCACACATTCGCAAATTTTGCCACGATTCGCGGTTTGGTTAAAAATCCAGCCACGTGTGAAAACAGCAGCTTCCTTGCTTTCCTTTGCAAAAAATGTGTTTAACCTGCTAGTTACTCCTAGAGCATTGTTAAAGGGAGCCTGAGCTCATCCCAAGTATCGTTCACTCACCCTGAACCTCCTAAAGGGAATTAAAACCATTTTCAGCATATTCCTCACTTCATTGCCAGCACATATAAAAGCATTTTGGGCCTGTGTTTCAACTTCTATCCGTAGTCTAAGCTCGCTGGGGTGAACTGAATTGCATTTGATTGCATGTCTGAGAACTGTGTGCTACTCTTCATTTCCTTAGATTGCATAAAGGGGGGGGGAGTGGATTGCCAGAGAAAAGTGATTACATTGTTTTGTTGAAATCATATTGAGTATTTTCTGTACTGCATTTTCATTCAACATTGCATCCATCTGAACTTATATAAAGCATTCTCTACCACCTTATTCTTCTGTTCCTATTCACAAGTGTGCTACCTCATCCTTATAATACGCCTGGGTAACCAAATCAGTTTACTAGTAGGACATTATTCACTGTTGATCACTGCTCATGTTTTAAGTGTGATATTAATTCATTATAAAAGTGTGATATATATATATATATATACTGTTATTTTTTTTTCAAATAAACCTTTTAAACTTGCAAAACAGAACTACTTCTTGGCTCAGTGGGGTCGGGGGGATTCTAAGAGAGGGGTGTTATTAGGGGTAGTCATCCAGAACTCATGAACTGGACATAAAGATATATCAATAAGGGTTTCCATTCAGTATCCCAGACTAGGCATTGACTTAGCTGTAGTGTTGAATTGAATCTTCTTACAATAGGATGATTCAAAATTCTATAATATGATTAATTACTTTTAGGATTCAGGTGAAAATTTGAAGTTTATAAATAAAATGTTTCTGTCCAAACAGAAAATGAAAAGGTTAGAGTGCTTTCCTTACACCCACAAAGCCAATTTGCATGTACATATTAACCCCAGAATGAATTCCACTTGAATTCCCGTCACCATGTTGAAATCTTTAGACATTGTTAACTCTAGGACAGGGGTCGCCAACCATTATGTTGGCAAGAACTACTTCTAGTTAATGGACAAAAGACGAGAGCTACTGGTGTGGGGATAGCCCATGAATATGAGAATTTGTACCAAGACTTTCGGAAGGTTTATTTGATCTTTTTCTAATAAAAAGAATAACACATGCATTTACCATGATATCGATAACTTTAAAAACATCTTTATTTCATTTATTTTTATTAGTATCCATCTGCTAAAAATTGTCAAGCATGCCAGAATGAAGAATGAAGGAAACCAATCACATCATTTAATGTGGAGTCTGACACTGCATGCTATCCACCAGTGCTCAGTAATCTGGTGTGTAGCTTGAAACAGGAACAACATGTGATTTCTGTCAGATGAGATCAAAGTTTTGATTTCAGGAAGTTCATGTCTGGAAAGGGCAGATTTGCAGAAACAGGCAATAACATTGGCTGATGGTGCAGATACCTTCCTTAAAATAATGTTTGCACCGAACTGTACACCGCAATTGGCAGACATAAATTCAGGACACTTTTTTAAAATCTCAATCTCTTGCAACAGACTCATCCATGCAAGTCACTGCACACTTCACAATTGCACCATCTGGAAAAGTAAATTTGTTTTTCATCAGGTAATTAGAAACGTTGAAGGATGTCTCTCTAACAGCATTTGCATTGCAGCGTTTGGTTTACCTACTTTTAGTATCTAAGAATTCCTTTGATCAAATTATTTTCATAATTTGGATATATTATTTCAAAATGCCTAACAACTTTTTCCTCACTATAACTTGGGCACTGTGCATTAAAGATGCACATTTTCTTTTTACACTGGAAGAAAAAACATCTTTTTCCCACTCTGTATGGAAATGGTACATTGTTTGCCTATTGTTGGGTGTTGCCCGAATCTACATCCAGGATTGTTTATTTTGGGCTGCATGTACAAAAACAATCTGAGGAGTATTTCAATCAATGTGTTATACAGATAAAAATAAATTCAGCATACACCACGTTCTATTTTGTCAAACGATAAAATCCACTGCCAGTTCAGTATATCCTCAATTCATGCAAATTGTGCACATGCCAGGTCACAGAGTTTAGCCACAGAAAAATAAGCCAAAACCTACTTTGTGGACTGCCCTTAAAGGTTTTTTGTATAAAGTAATTGCAAGATTGAAAAATTAACATGTGAAAAACATGTGATAAAGTTAGATGCAAAAATAGTGTGAAGCATAAGACTAAAATAACATTCAGGTTTATAGTGATGACTAAAACATGCACAAATTACATAACCCAACCAGACAATATATGAATCATTATATTAACATGTTGGGAAACAAGAGTTTGCTTGTGAATAAGTCGCCCCTCGCAACAATGTGTGGCAACCTGCACCCATCTGCCCCTTGTAAAAGAGGCAGTGTCACAGAGAACAGATCACAGGCTCCCTGGCTCTCCCTGCATGCAGGTAATTCCAGTGAATGAACATGAACAATTGTCTATGCTTGCACATACAGCTTACTCAGACATAGTGAGGGCTCAAAAATCACAAAAAAAGTTGTAAAAGGACAATTATGACATATTGTTTGCAAAGGCATCAACAGATCTTTTGCATCAGTGCTGGCATATGCTACGTATTGTTGGTGGCCAGACATGTATTGGAATTGTTCATGTGTTAGAGAATTACCTGTACCTTGTATGGTGTTTTGCAAGAGTGCTCATAATTTCAACTGATTATTGAAAAGCTGAACATCTCCTGGCAGAATTCAATATATGCTTACAGGTTCCCCGCAGATCTCTGTAGAGCTCCTGGTTTGTGTACATAACCAATGGGGGATCTTCCCTATTGTTTTCCCACACAATGTCTCTCAATATTCTCACCCTTGATTCACCACCCTGTTTTGTATACTGCTCTGTTACTTAGTAACTCGGTTTAAACTATACTAATCGTATAAATATCAAACTATACACATACTAACCACTGCTCACTTTTCTAATCTAATTACTTCATTCATACTTGTGTTCTGTATAACATAGGCTGAAACAGAACTCTCAAACCATGTTTTCATGTCATGGCATTGATGAGACATGTCATATTACATTCCTGTTTAGTCGTATAAATGTAAGTGGACAAGCACCAGAATGCAGTGCAGCAATTCCTGTATTGTGACACACATAGAGGTGAGCTTTTCCCTACCATGGCACATTCCATATTAACCTTTAATACAATTGGGATACTACGGCCATAAAGCAGAGAACTCAGATTCTTCAAATACAAAACAAAAAGTTTCACAGTTTTACCATAAACAGCAATAAATAATGCCAGATGTACCTTTTTTCAAGCTGGGGCTCAGATTTTCTTTTTTTTTTTTTTTTTACACACACGCATACACATGCGCACATGCTGAGCAGAAAACGATTACAGTTGTAGCTTTATTTTTCCCGTTGTGATTGAAAGCCTAGAGTTATCAGCATACAAAGCAATGCTAACCGAAATAAATGTAAAGAAACAGTGAGACTGAGACAATCACCGCCCAGCTTTGTTTCACATGGCATACCTATTTAAGCACCACTTTTCTGTCTAATCAGCCACCATTTGCACCTCTTGGTGACAATGGCCACAATACCCATTTCCCTTTTACTTTTCTTATTGATAGTTATCACCCTGTTGGCAAACTGCCCCAAGCCCTTCAAGCCCAGATGCAGCCCCTCCTCTCACCGTGCACACAGCGTTTGACTGTTTGCTTTGCAGGAAGAAGAGAGGGGCTGCACAGGGAAAGAGACCCACGGACCTCAGGCACCAAAATAAACTCACAGTGCTCTTTTTGGTGTCTGATGCAAAGAGCTACTGGAAAGCCCCGGCAAGCTACCAGTGGCTCACAATCTACTGTTTGGAGAACCAGGCTCTAGAAGCACACACACTAATATCACTAAACACTTTAACCTCTAAACTAGCACAAATTAATAATAACCATTGCTTTACAAGTTCCGCATAAATGTAGTATGTTGGAACTGGTTGAGCCGATAGGTGTTGTGGATTGTAAAGCTTCATGATAGGTGTGATTGAGAAACTAATGCAGAGAACAAGATGGCTTCCTTCATTTTGGTAGGATATAAGTAATGAAAAATCTAATAGGACCAAATGAAGTCAAATAATGCATAAACTCTTGTTACGTGAACATTTCTAAGCTCACAATAATCCAAGGTTGGGATTCCACTTATATGTGTTTTCAGAATCTCGAATACCAAGTGCACAACATTCTATATGAAAAAAGGTTGGATGAAACCCACATACAGTAATGCTGTAGCAGAGGAATATAAAGGAAACAACAGTTGTATGAGGGCCCATGAAGGCAGGATTTGGCTCATATTACTAAGATACAAGGAGAACATGTATTTCAAATGTATAAATCTGTTGGTTTTCAAATATAAATCTGTAAACAATTGTTTGCACTGAAGAAGCCTTTTACTCTCAAAATGTACACAAGCAGGCAAGGTTGCGGTTGAAGTGGCAAAAGGCTAATATGGAAATAAATTGCCCGCAAAATGAATATCTGATTGCAATAACTGCAAAAGTCACTAATTAGAAACTTTAGTATTACAGAGGTTTGGACATTTTTAACGGAGAGTTTTTGAAAATAAATCTATTTCACCATTTGTCTTTAACAAAAGTTATTTCAGTGAATGATCATAGAAGCAAGGATGATTGAAACATTTCATAATCTTTTTTCACCAGGCATTATAAATAACAGTGGTTGTGGCGGGCATAGCATTTCTTGGAAAGACAGAACCAGGCCATCATTCAATCTCTTATTTTGGCAGTTCTCCAAGGAGGAATAATTGTACAGATGTAATAAAATGTATTTTTAAAAAACTGCTATTTATTAGTCATCAGTTTTTGAAGCACATATGGCTAATATGTGGGGTGGGCCGCAGGAGGCACGTGCAAGCACTCTGACCAGTGTGTGGATGCTTTATCCATGTACGCTCACGTTGGTGTTTACATCTCGCATGCTGTGAAAGACTATGATGGCTGCTTAGTAACAGCATGTCTTTGGTAGTTGCATCGGAAATAGATAGCTTTTTAATGAGTCTTGGGCAGAATTAAGATTAATTTAACCACAGACCGCATTATTCTGTGTATGTAGGCCAGAGCTGGCCAGAAATGGCCAAGGACAGCGCAGAATGAGCCTACTGCCCCACTTCCTTTCATTTCATGAAGTCCACCATTTACAAAACCTGCTTATTAACTCATAGCATTTGAGGTGGAAACAGGGCAGGTTTGTCATAATGGGAACTATGGGCATATGTTGTACGATAACACAAAAAAGTGCATTAAAGTACTCATCGACATGTTATCATGGACTTTCAGGGGTGCACATTTTAAACCTCATGCTTCATGGAGGTTGTGAGTGAACTGCAGTGACGCTTCTACCCGAAGAAGTGTAAAAGCACATGCAGAATTAAATAATCGGCCGATAGCATTGCTAGATGCGCCAGGGAAAATCTTTTCAAGGATGGTTTTAAGGGAATTTAATGAATGGACAGACAATGCTGGACTCGGTGATCCTGCCAAAACCAGGTTTGTCGCGGGTTTGGGGACTGTGGTAAATCTTACCACCTTGAATGCCATCAGACATCAAGCCCAAACTAAGAGATTTCCACTTTATTTTGCATTTGTGGACTTACACTCCGCATTTAATTCTGTTTCCAGACCAAAACTTATGGCTAAACTAATTCATGCTGATTGTCCTCCAACCTTGATTGATATTATTTTTTTGCTTCACTCCCAGACAAAGGTATTCATAAGATTAAATGTGGAAGGGCTACTTTTCAGAGCTGTTGTTACAAATAGAGGCTTAAAACAAGGATGCATTTTGGCATCAGCATTGTTTAACTTCTTCATTAAGGATGTGCAATGGATTTTCCCCAAGCTCGTAGCTGAAGCTCCAAAATTAAATGGTGTGAAAATTAATGCTTTATGGTATGCAGACGATCTTGTTTTGGTATCAAAGACCCCAAGTGGATTAAATAATTTGTTAAATTCACTATGTTCATATTTTCGAGACAATGAATTAGTTGTTAATAGTACCAAGACCCAAATTGTTACATATGTACCAACGGGCATGCGAAGAAAGAGAATGATCTGGCGAATAGAAAATATTGCTTTACAAATAGTTCCAAATTACATTTATTTGGGTCTCATTTTTGATGGCCGTCCCTCCGACCATTCGCAACTACGTAAAATTGAACAAAATCTATCTAGTGCCATACACCAAACCAGAATAGTCCTTTACAAGTATGGCAAATTTACATTAAAACCTGCTATTATTTACTGGAGTCAGAACGTAGTGGCTACATTATTATATGGTCTTGAGACATATTGTACAATTTCAATGACTTTTCTGAATTCATTAGAAACAAAATTTTGGCGTGCTATTTTACACTTATCACAATGTATTCCAGGAGTGCTCATTCCCTACGAACTTGGGTTAATCTCATTAGCTGCAATGTATAACTGGCGTCTATGTGCCTTGTTATGGAAATGTTTGCTGTCTTCAAGCAATAATACCACATTAGCTACAGTTACCAGCTACTTACTTAAAACCTCTGAAAGCTTTCCGAGACCGTGGTTAAATAACATCTTTGCTGTTATGCTTCATGCTGATATTTCTCTTGAGACCCTCCTATTTAATCCAGACCGGGCTAAAAAAAAAAATGAATCTGATGGATTGGATTGATACGAGGGATAGATGTCTCCAATATAAGGACTTTGATGCCTCAGTATTCAGTCCTAAATGCTATAGAGAAATGGCTTCCTACTTAAATCTAGCACCATCAGCTGCATCAAGATATGCCATATTGCGTTTCCGATTTAATATCTGGCCTACCCGCGAGATTAAAGCCAGAAGGAAATTGATACCTTTTGATGAGAGATGGTGTCATTTTTGTGATGATAATAGTGTTGTTGAGACGCTGAAACATGTAATTATTGACTGTCCGGCACTTACAAATTTAAGGAGGATTCATTTTTCAAAACATCTTGCGTATTTTGCACAGATGAACCCTGAACACCGCTGGATAGCATTGGCCGCCTCTAAATCCATGAGTATTAGTCTAGCCACCATAAATTTTTTGACAGCTTTGAAAATGGAATGAATGGCATTTTATCGGCCTGCACAGATGCACTTTAAATTAACTTAAAATTGAAAATTGTAATTGTATATGTAAAAACTGTCTTTTGTCTTTTTCTAATTTTCTCTTGTAAAATTGAATGATTGATAAAATTGTATTGATTGAAAAAAGTTGATTAAATTCAACTATATTCAATAAATAAATAATTTAAAAAAAATTAAATAAACAGCAAAACAGGCCCAATCATCGATACAACATTAAAACATTCAAAGAAGGAAGGGAGTGACTTTTAAAATGCTCCTTTTCCTTGAAAATAGAAAAGGCGAAGATTGTGCACGTGTTAAAATATCAAACTCCTGTCAGAATGGAGAAGAAGTAGAACACCGTAGTGCACTCCGTGAAAACACTGGTGCATCGTTTGTATAAAAAGAAGGAAAGGTAAACCTTTTGGCGAAGATTGTGTACACATTTGTACAAAGAAACTCACAAAGGCCAATTTAAAGGGGGAGACAAACAAAACAAAATGTCAACTTCATATTTTTTTTGATAAGGTATCATTGTGATCCAATTCTTTCAGTGCTAGGGGTCAGCAATATGTTTGGTACCAATGACCCAATGGCCCTGCTAAAAAAATAACAGCCCCATTATGACAGCATATAGCCCTCTGCCCATTGTATGCGGAGTTAGAACGCGAGTGACGGGGTGTTGGCATTAATGAACGGGCCACAAGAGCTTAATGTGTGTGTTCGTAGTGGTCTTTCAACAACTTGACTTGCACAAATTAGGGGTAAGTGCGTGCTGAGGTGTCCAAACCACAACAACATAAGGGTCTTAGAAGTAGCTTATCTGAACTAGTGTCAACTTGGTATTAATACTCGTCCTAAGAGCATATAAGACTGTCCTAAGAACATATAAGACTGTATAAGAATTGAGGAAGAAAACGCTAATAGGGTTTATAGGAGTATGATTTAAGTGATATAGAATTCTGATCATATAATTACCAGAACATGAATCATGCTTGGGAAAAGGTAGCAGAGTCCCTAATGTGTCCCTTCTGAGCAGTTGCATATCTAAACAATACCCATACCCAGGCATGTCTGAAGATGCTCATGGGTCACATGTCAAAATTATGTTGGTGGAGGGGGAACTTGCTTAGAACTGAGAAAAACAGTCCGAGGAGCCAGAGGGTTACATACATTATGGGGCTGATTGATGGAATTATTTGCACCAAAAAACGGGGATTTGTGCACCATTCTGCCTGAAAATCCCCATTTGTTAAACAGGGATTTGCTCACAGAATGGCGCACAAATCCCAGTTTTTCGTCGCAAATAATTCCATGAAGCAGCTCCTTATGGGTGACAAGGAAATACAGCCTGGGGGTAGTCACACCTTTTCAGGAGACAGTCACCCGGGATCTGAAACTAAACATCCACTGGAAAGCTATGAATGGTTCTTGGTTATCCTGCGGCTAATATATAGAAACAGGAGTACCAAGGCAACAAGAACACTTCCGATATGGCAGAGACCCGAGAGAGGAGATAGCCTGAAGGGCTCCAGCAAATGCAGCATTGCATCAGAATCAAACAAAGCACATTCAGTTCACAGTACTCAAAGAATCCAGCAAGTAAACACATTTTGCATACACAGCCTCAGCGCTAGCTAATAGCCAAAACTAACAAGGGTTTGGTCACAGGGATAACAAAAGACACTGTGAGGGAGGGGCAAACTTCTGTGTCCGGGGTGGGGGGGTATCTAACATTTTGAGACATTCGGATAATACTATTCTGCTTCAGCTTCCATGCTACAAGTCTAACCCCATAAACTTAACAACTGCTGCCCCCCTTCTTTCCTTGCAATCATTTCCCTAACATGGACGTACGCAGGCATGACTTATTGTTTCTGTGCTGTCCTGCAATGGCTCTGTAGTTAACGAGCTGAACACGACAACTGCCAGCTGCAAGGGGCAAGAATCGCGTGGCCAGAGCTGGAGGGTAATAGATCTCCATGAAAAAGGCACTGTTAAAAGAAAACATCCTTTCCATTAATATAATTTAGTTAAGTAGAGCAATTACAAGAATACAAAAGTGAACACGCCTCACGACAATAAGCCTAATAAACCAGACGGAGTGTTCACCTAAATGTAGCAGGCCAAACACAAGCAGTACAAACCAAACAGGACTTACAAATATGAATACAGCAAAAACAAATGATTAACATAGCAACCAGACACCCTCCACATCCATTCACGTAATTCTCACATCACAGGTACTGCACATCCAATCACATACTACTTACATCACATTCAATCTCCAATCATAAACAAACACAAGAAAACAAAACACTAGACCAGCACTGTCAATAAATCCATGTCCATTTTCATTTCCAACATAGCAATTCTTACTTTCAAAGTTACAATGTCATTTTTGTAAACATCAATACTTAATGAACATATACAAATCAATAATTACTTTTAATAGCATGAAAAACAGGAGAGACATATTTCATTAGCATATAAACGCAGCAACCTTCATCTTGAAAGTAAAAATAGCTGCCAATACAATACACAACAGAAATGCACCATAGGCCATAGCTAGTGGTCGGCTTAGTCATCAAAAATACCAATGTATATACATTGGTATTTTTGACGACTAAGCAAAGCCATGTAGCCCATCATTTTTCTAAAATATACAGTGGGCAACATTGAAAGCTGTAGTCAGTGGCCATGGTTAAAGGCTATAGCTAGTGCTCATTAATATTAATATGTCAGAATATACACTCTGCACAGCCAGTGGCTGTGGCCATTGTCTAGTATTGTGTTGAAAACCATGGCTACCAGCTGATTAGTGTATATAATATACAGTGGGCATGGTCGAAGGCCATAGCTAGCGGCTGGTTAGTGTTGTGAAATACACAGAGGCACGGTGGAAGGGCATCGCATTTTTTTTAAAATGTACTGTGGAAATGGCCAAAGATGTACAAACTGATTAAGGTCACCGGCCATGGCTGGTGGCACATTTATATTTTAGAATATATAGTGGGCACAGTCAAACATTGTGGTCACTGGCCAGTATTGTGCTAAAGTGCATGGCTAGTACCTTTTCAGTGTATATGAAAACCAGGGTAAGCCAAAATCTATGGTTGGTAGCTTGTTACAGTTTTAAAATATTCAGTGCACAAGGGTTAAAGTTGTGACCACTGTCCATAACTGAAGGCCATGGCTAGTACCCATTCATGAAATATAGTTGGCTATGCACACTGACCATGGCTAAAGGGCATGCTTAGTCCCAGTTACTATTGTAAAGTAATTAATGATGTCATCAGTGATGCAATCTTTGATGTCATCATTGTAGTCATAGTCTACGCAACAGGGGGTGTGAAGTTTAGGTGTCTTTAGCTGAATTTCCAGGGTTTTGTTGCATTACGTTCTTACCTTAACGTCCCTGCAACTAAAGTTGTTTCCTTGAATTTCAAAGGTTTGGTACAATGTGTTGCTCGCCTTAACATCCCTGCAACTAACATTGTTTCCTTGAATTTTAAGGGTTTTGTTATTCCATACATAATTAACATTAATAATACAGACCTACTCCTTAGACGAAAGTGCACAATATAAAATAACATTGGACTTTAAAAAAAGTAATGAACAGCATAAATATAACCCAAAAGAGGAAATGTTCCCAAAAATATGCTGTGAAACTATAAAAGGTGCTCACCTTTAAAACCCAGCAATCTGTTGTGAAATATTCCCTGGAAAACTAAATCCCAATACAAAACAAGTGCCTGTGGTCTTGTGAGTAAGCGTCTGCAATGGGAACATGACAACCTGAGAAAGATCCTGGTAGCCAAATACTTGAGCAAGCTTGACAACCTAAAGAAAAATAAGGGGTTGCGTCCGCCCTCTGAAAAAATGTTTCTCTCTTCACCCACATGTGTCCTTTACGTGTGCCCTGAAATGCAGCCACAATCTCAGGGGAAAATAACTACACCTGTTTCCAAGATTGCAAACTCTCTTGCCACATTGTGGCAAATACTCATGACTTACTTGCCCTCTCATAATTTCCCCTCCTCACCCCCATGTTTGATTTCAACAATACTCCTCTTAATAAAGCTAACTTGAAAAGTACACATTCCATAGTGTCACTCAAATATATAAATCCTTATAGAACTATGTTAGGCAACAAGTGTACAATTGTGACATTGGTCTCCCCATCTTGACTGTGAGTCTACAAATACCAGAATGCAATTCAGCCAAAGGCAAAAAAAATGGTCTCTGAGTGCAAAACTTTCAAGGACTGACAGTAATACGGTTTTTAAAAAAATAAGGTGTATGCTGTGTCTTATAAGATATTTAAAACTTTGAGAACTTTTTAGACAATGCGCAGTGAGATTACATTATTTGCCATGGAGTACACACTTTGATTAAGCATTGTTCTCCAAGCAGGACACCCCTTTTCGGTGCCATAATTTTGTCACAGGGTGATTTGGCACAGGCATTCCACTGCAGCACCCTTTTTGGCGCGCCCATTTCAGCACGAAAGCCATTCCAAAACCGTTATTTTCTCGCAAGGGATGTTTGGATGTGGCTGACATTGCAGCCACGTCTAAATACCCTCATGCTAAATAAGATCACCGGACTGCACTGCAACAAACCTCACCACCTGCCACTTGCATTGCTTTTCTTTTAATTAAATTAAAAAACATACAACCTTGAACACTGGTCTGCCAGAGTTTGAGGCCCAGCATTTAACCACTAGGTAACAATGGCTTGGTGTTTCATGGGGCATACATTTCATACTTAGACTATAATTTAATATGTTCCATCATAAAAGGCTAGGTATTAAACTTGTGAAATTCCAAACAATAACATCATTGTAGCATAATGGTTAAGTGCAGCGTCTCAAACTCCTTACGGCCAGGGTTCTCTGATAGCAGCGTTCAGCATAAATGTGATATGTTTTAATTTCATTGTTTCTGTCTTATAAAAATTTGGATGCCGTGTGTTATGAGATATTTAAAACCAAGAAAACACACAGCATTAAGGACCTTGAACTGTCTGCCATCCATGCAGTAACTGGGACAGACCCTGCTTAGTTTCAAAGCGAGGAAGGATCCAGCCCCCCTTAGGCCATGATTCTCTAGGTTTTCTTCTAAGGGGGGGCCCATATTTTAGGCAACATGGCCTTAGTGGGCTGACCCCTTCCTCAATAAGCTGGGTTCATCCCAGTTACTACAGGGATGGGAAATCCACTGTTACTGTAAAAATACCTATTTATTATTTTTTATTATTGACTGGGAGACTACAAATACCAGACTGCAATTTCTGCAGAAGGCAAAAAATTGTCTCTGAGTGCAAAACCTTCAAGGACTGACAGTAGCACGGTTTAAAAAAAATAAATGATTCAGATTCCCATTTGGTTACCCATCCATGTAGTAACTGGGACTGACCATGCTTAGCTTTAAAGCTGGGCTGACCGTGCTTAGCTTCAAAGCAAGAAAAGGGCTGGCCCATTCCTCTTACTGGTCTTGTAAGTTTAGCTCAGTTATCAGACAGCATGGCCTAAGGAGGCTGGCCCCTTCCTCACTTCAAAACTAAGCAGTGTATGCCTGTTTATTGCATGCATGGGAGAACTGGATGGCAATTGAGTTACTGGCCATGGCCTTCAGCAATAGCCAATGATTTTCATCCCCAATGTCACTATAGTTATAAAAATGTATTTTTACTAAATGTAACTGCGGGTACCGAACTACACGTACCCGCGGTTATCTGTAGTGCTTTGTAACATTGGATGTAGCCGTGAATTTCGGCACAACTGCTGGAAGAAATAAAATGCTCCTAGGCCATCACCAAGTGCCGCCCTCACTCTCCAGATGGTCTCCTCCCCTGTCCTCTCCCTTTCACCCCATAACACACACTGTGTATGTGACGCACGTCAGATGTTGGCTATAGCTGAGGTTATAGAAAGCTTTGTGTTGCAAACTCAGTCCCTGGACTGCCTCCAACTCCCAAATTTCACTCAGTGATTTTCAGTCACCCTCCCACCTGTACCCTGACCTGAAAATAGCTGTTAACTGGGTTTCATTTTCCCATCACCTCGGCTATAGCTGTGAATATCTCTCGCAACGAGAGAAAAACAAGATGGCGGTCATTTCATTTCTGAAAACCATGATCCTGCAATGCAGCATGGGAGATATGACAATAATTTTTGGGGAAGAGGGCACCCCCTTCTCCGTCAAATTTTTAAATTATCTACAGTACAGAATAACCCGAAAACATGCATGGATCGTGAGTCAACGTTTCGTGCCCAAGTTGTTTTGGACCTGATCCAAATCCGTCCAGCTGTTTAGGCTGTGTGCTTTGGCAAAAAATTACCTTTTTTGTCTATGGGAAAATGAATGGGATTTAGCCCGCACTTTTGGCAAAAATATTCTTCTCGACGCTTTACAAATCTTTACAAAACTTTGCAATCTTGGGGGTCCACAGACTAAAATCACTTTCGAAATTTCACCCAAATCCGTTATTCGAATAAAATGTTTTTAACAATATATTGACTCACCTGAACAATAGGGCGACAACCGCCACCGTATAATCCTATCAATAACTCTCTTTCTGTTAATGACCATGGGCCAATTTGCAGAAACCTTGCCCTGGTGCAAATGCAAACATTCTGGTTCTAGCCTTATGTCTTTAAAAGATCATGGGCCTCATTACGACCCTGGCGGTAAGGGGTTTACGCCAGCGTTAGCTGCGCCGACCCCTTACCGCCAATTACGAGGTCCCTTAGCGCCATGGAGCTTTTAACACCCGCTTTTAGCGGGTGTTAAAATCCATGGCGCTAAGGGACCATGGAGTTAATTACGCCACCGTAATTTACGGTGGCGTAATTAACGCCTTCCCCACTCCCATTATGCCCTATGGGGCAAAAATGGGAATGGGGAAGGGTAAATGGGGATTGGGGACTTACCGCCCCGCCAAGGTCGGAATGGGGCGGTAAGTCCGCCAACCACCATGGCGTAAACGTAGTTTACGCCATGGTGGTAAAGTGACGGCTCAGGCGGTAACTTACCGCCTGGGTCGTAATGAGGCCCCATGTCTTACCCCACTCTTGAAGAACATATCAGATGACCCCAGCAGAGATAATTAGCAATTTTAGGATAATGCCTAATATTCCCTATTCTATTCAGCAAAGCTGCTGGTGTGGTCAATGACCTTAAAAAAACGATTTGATTGAATACAACGATAATTTGGCACACAATCAAATAGAGTTTGTTCCAATCCTTGAGGAAGAAATGGTAATCACAACAATATTACATAATCTCAGAATGGAGATCAAATCAAACAGAAATGGATCTCCAGAATTTCCACCATGTTATATATGAGAGGACATACTATATAAATATCCAGACTGTCAAGAATATGAATATGAATACACGTTAAAGAGTTGGAATGGACAAAATGTTTCCTGAAGAATCCTATTTAACAAAGAATGGGAACTCACTTAAAATTAGAATTATTATAAATGAAATGGTTTAACTCTAAATATGTTAATTTAATTAACACCCCAAAAACTCAAAGGGACCCCAGTGTATTGTTTAGGTAGCAAGCAGGCTATCCCTGGTACATTAGCATACCAATACAATAGAAACCCATTTGCTGCCAGTGTGTGGTACAATATCAAATTCTGATGCAGAAATTCAGAAATACTGACCAACTTGAAATGTTTAATATCACAACTAAATAGAAAAATGTCTTTCACCAAGGCAATTCACCAAAGATGTAGAAATATATATAAATCTAAAATCATTATTACACCAGACCTACAACCTTCATCCTACATACATTACATTTATAAAACCAATATAACAGTATCACGATTACAAAATGCAAGGTGTCGAAGTGCAATCAGTCAATAAAGTGGTTCTGTGCTTGTAAAAATACACTACTGAACACATCGAACTGCTAATCAGTTACATACAACACATTTCACACCCAGCTATTAACTGAGTATGGATAATCTTCCAAACTCAAGTTGTCCAACATGTTTCGTTCCTTTCACCTGTTTACCCTAGCTCTGAAACAAACCAAGTATGATAAATTAACCATCCGGGTCAAATCTTTGTTAAAAGTCTGTATATTTTTCAGAAAGGAGAAACACAGCTTTGTTTCAATAATTGTATATGCTTGTGCAAAACTAATCGAGCTTGCCGGGGAAATCAATGAACAACATATTTGTTTCAGAAGAGGGACACTGCTATACTTCAACACTTTTTTACGCTACTTAATTTTAGTGCGAAACTGAGCAAGCTTTCAGGGAACTCAGCTAACTAGCTGTCAAGCTTACATCGTACCTCAACCATCAGCTTTTCTGTACCAAAGCGGGACATGCTAATAACAATGGTCTGTGTCATGTGGGTAATTATCAACGTCCCGACAGACACCACTGCTATCGAGCTGCCTATTGACACATCTTTTTGTATTCACATATTTATTAACGTATTTACAGTAAAACAATACAAACAAACATACCAGGTAAACATAGCACAGGTCAAAGTAAACCACACCAGTCCAAAAACCTCCCACAGATTCCCTTATGCAGATTCATTTTTTTCTGCTTACATAAAATAACCCTTTCCAACAGTGACATTTTCCACATATCCTCAACGTGAGCTGACTTAGATGGAAAAGCAACACTCTTACAATCCCTCTAAATGGTTTTCTTCGCAGCGAGGGCAGCTCTAAAAATGAAACATTTTTGTGGATAGGACAGATACTCCAAAAGATACTCTAAAAGATCAGCCAAAGGTACTGGTGAGCAGGTCTCTGCTCTGATGCATTAAATCAAAGGCCGGCTCACGAGCATAGTGAGTGACACTTACTGTGCTGCTGAGGCAGTCTCTGCTCTCATGTATTAAATCAAAGGCCTGCTGACCATGCTGGTGAGTGGGTTTCTGATATAATTCACCCCAAATGTAAAGGCCCACTCACCTACACGTTAAGCGCAGCTCATAAATTAATGTGGGACAGGGAGTTAGTTTTTCTTTACACATTCCATCATAGAATGATGGAGTTCATGCTAATCGAAATGATGGAATCTCACGCACTGATACACATTTACTCACTCACTCAAACACAAATCCACACAACATACACTATGTCATTCACACATGCACCCAAACATACACTCATCCGTCACACACTCAGCCACACACACAAGCACATATTTACTTTTCTTACCTGTAGCCCTGGTTTGGAATCCGCTTCTCCAGGTCATATAATGGGTTTCCAGCTCTGTGCCTCATGAACAGGAACCAGCAAGTAGGGAGCTGCTTCGTGGTCCCTGCATATGTGTGCCAGAGATTCGGGGCACGCCATGGAGTACACTCCGGCATCTCTAAATATGAGGTGAGGCACAGGAGCACCCCCTGTGCATTCAGAGCTGCAGTACCTCAGCAGATATCCCCAAAGAGCGGAGCAAGGATGTGGAAGAAAATGCCTGAGCCTTGCATGGCCCATTGGAGATGCACGCAGGGGTACGAACGGTCAATGAGAAACAGTTTTTCCCCTTAATAGTTCAAACCAGCCAAGGAGCATTTCCGCTGCTACTTGATGTTGCTGAAGGCACTCAGTGTATCTTCCCAGATAGCTTGGTGGCTCGTCCAAAGTGGGCGGTTCGATGCCCCGTCACCCATTATGGAATGGCCACACCGGTGAATTTAAGGGATTGTCATACAGACATTTTAGGCAATATAGAAAGGTGTCTTTTGGGACAAAGGTTATGAGAATGTAGCGAGAATAGATTCCAAATAAATGTTTATTACAGCAGTGAAATTAAGTTGATTCAAAGCCCACATGGGGATACAATCTTTGCAGTTGACTCAGAAGAATGCAATATCTGCACCATTCTCTTTCTTCCAAGTGGTTACCCTACATATACCTGAGTACACCATATACATCACTCTCCTCGTGTATTCCTCTTTTTCCTTTCTCCTCCCCTGCCTTCATTCATCACTAACAAGCTCTATAAATTCCTTTCACTTTTCTCTTCGCCTCCCTTACTCCCTTCACTCTCCCGTTGCCCCCTTCCGTCGATCTTATCTCATCTATTCTGCATTCCCTTTTATACCTTCAACCTTTGTTCGTGCCATATACTCCCTCTGTCTTTAATCTGTCTTTGCTCTTCTCACTTTTCATCCCTACGCATCTCTATCTCTCTCCATCTGAGTCTATGTGCCTGATTCACAAAATCTTTTTGAAATGGAAAGTCCAATTGATCAAATGCTTTGTGAATTAGGCCCCATGACTCTTTCTCTCCACCACTTCCCCTTCTGTCTGCCAACTTTCTGATATCGCTCTTGGTTCCTCTGTCTCTACTCCTCTCTTTCCAGGCCTATGTTGATGATTACATTCTAAATGCTAAACCTACATTTGTTTGCAGGAAATGTGTGCATCTTTTCACAGAAGGGGACAGCTATATCTTACATTCTCACTGCTCACTGAAAATGGTTGGACTAGGTAGAGGTTTTATTATGATGCTTGTGACGACACTGTTCTTACATATCACAAATATACATGTCTTCTCACAGATCAAACATATTCAGAACAGCTAACGGTCTTAAGTACAGCTATAGCTGAATACAGACTTTGGGACTTTAGCAGTTATGCAATTCCTAATCATCCATGTTCTAGCAATATAAGCAAAATTAGTACCTGGCTGTGGGAGGGGGTGGTAGCCTCTCAGCCAATGAGGAGGCTCGGAACTGGGGCATTACCAGCAGTAATCCCCCATTTCGTGCCGCCTCACAGCTGGAGGCCACCATCTTCCCCCGCCGGGCAACGAGGTAAGAGTGGTCTTCCCCCTCTCCCCTTGCTGCTCCCTCCCTCCCCCATCCACAGAATTCCCTCTTTGCTCGGGCCTGTAACTATGGGCCCCGGGGCATTATCTGAAGTGGTAATGCCCCCCTGCTCGGGGCTTATTGCTTAATTAAACAATGAATAACCAGTACACTGTGTGAATCTCTGGCTACTACCTATTACGTAATGTCTTCTCACGCAGAAAATAATACTCAGCTGTGGGATAATATACAGCACTCGACTAACGATGCAGTTTTGTTTGGTAATAATGGGATAATATACAGCACTCTACTAACGATGCAGTTTTGTTTGGTAATAATGGGATAATATACAGCACTCGACTAACGATGCAGTTTTGTTTGGCAATAATGGGGAGGATGCTCCTGATCACTACAGTGCGAGAGAGAAAGACAAAAAAAAAGCAACCAACTCTTCTAGACGTTCATGCCTTTTTTGTGGCAAAGCGTCTGTGACTCATTAAGAGGACAGGCATAGCAACAGTCCTATTTGGGAATCTCTTAGCATCACAATAAAAAAAGAACCTCTATCTATACAAGACAAGGCTCATGGGTGTCGCAAATCATCCAGTCTTGCTTTTCTCAGAAAAGAAACTCAATTTGCCTACCCCACAGGCAAAGCCACCCTCTTCACTGCCACCCACCTTCTCGGTCATCCGACCCATGAAGCGTGTGTCAGTTGAGGCTTTCGCTGCTACCTTCTCGCCCCCCCCTACCCCTTTGGCTGACTCCCACCCTGACACAGCCCTCTCCATGCTCCACTCTGCTATATCTGCTACTCTTGATATCCTTGCCCCCGTCATGAGAATCCGCCTGAAGCCCAAAGCCAAATGTAACTCCTGGTATGACTCGGATCTCGCCACCCTAAAACGCAAGTGCAGGGTTGCAGAGAGGAAATGGCGTGCTTCATGTTCATCCTCTGACAAACTGGCCTGCCGCCTGCTCCAAAGGCAGTACCGGCTCTCCGTTCTCACCAAGAAGAGAGCCCTTATCCAAGCCCGCATCTCTGCGGCATCAAACAACTCCGCCGAACTCTTTAAAATCTGCAAGGAGCTGGCCAACCCTAATGCAGTCTCTACCTCTCCTGTCCCCTCCCAGGCCCTCTGCACTGCACTGGCCTCTCACTTCATCTCTAAAACTCAGGACATCCTGTCCTCGCTCTCCTCCTTTCACCTCCCTCCCTCCCTACCCGGCCCTTCCTCTGGCCCTTCTGTGGTCACCCCTCCTCCCTCTTTCTCTGCCTTTCCACCTTTCTCTGCTGACGAGGTTTCCAGACAAGTCCGATCAATGAAAGTCTCGTCTAAACAGGTTCACCCGTGTTCCTCCAAAACTATCAAGGACCACATCGACTCCCTGGCTCCTGCCCTGGCTGACTTCTGCAACCACTCCTTCGCCTCTGGAGTCTTCCCTTCCCCCCTCAAGCACTCCCTTGTGCACCCTCTTCTCAAGAAACCCTCCTCCGACCGCTCCTGCCCGGCTAACTATCGCCCTATCTCTATCACTCCCTTCCTGGGCAAGCTCCTGGAGAAACTGGCCATCTCCCAGCTTAACCTCCATTCTGAATCTGTTGGTAGTCTTCATGACCATCAATCTGGCTTCAGAGCTGCCAGAAGCACGCAAACTGCTCTCCTGAACATCCGTGAAGACCTGCTCTTGAACCTCGATTCCAACACTCCGTGTGTTCTCATTCTGCTCGATCTCTCCTCTGCCTTTGACACTGTCAACCATGCCATCCTGCTCAACCGTCTCCGGGAAAACCTGGGTATCACTGGTCAGGCTCTGGCGTGGCTGACCTCTTTCCTTACAAATCGACCCTCCCAGGTCCAACTGGGGTCCTTCCTCTCCGATATCTTTTTCTCCACCTGTGGTGTCCCCCAGGGATCTAATCTCTCTCCCTGGCTGTTCAACCAGTATCTGGCACTCCTTGCCCACCGCATCGCCGCTCTCTGCCCTAATTTCCAGTGCTATGCGGACGATACCCAGCTCATTTTCAGGCTACCCTCATCCTCCCCCTCTCCTTCCCTCATCTCTGACTGTCTGTCTGCTACCCAAGAATGGTGTGCCGCCAATGACCTCTGCCTTAATGCCAGTAAGACTGAGATTCTACTCATCGGTACTCCCACTCCCTCCTTCCCTGCAGCTCTCTGGCCTGCCTCCCTTGGCCCCCTCCCTGCTCCTACCGACTCCACACTCTCCTTCTCTCCTCATATTTCTGACGTCGCCAAGAGGTCACACTACCAGCTGCACCTCCTCAGAGGTATTCTTCCCTTCCTCCCCTTCCCCCAGAAGCTCACTGTCTCCCGAGCCCTGGTTCTCTCGAAGCTGGACTACTGTAACAGCCTCTATCTTAACCTGCCTGCCTCCACTCTCCGCCCTCTGCAACTCATCCAGAACAGAACTGCGAGACTTGTCCTTGGCCTCAAGCCCAGGGACCGTATCTCTCCAGGACTGAAATCTCTACACTGGCTCCCAGTGACTGCGAGGATAAAGTTCAAATCCCTCTGCATTGTCCACAAGGCCTTCTGGGGCCTGGGTCCTAAATACCTTCAACTCTCTCTTCCCAAATATCTTCCTTCCCGAGCCCTTCGCTCATCCGCCTCCAATTCCCTCAGGGTTAGCCGCTTCTCGAAGCATCGAGCTGGGGGTAGATCTCTCTCCGCGGCAGGGGCCTCCCTCTGGAACAGCCTTCCTGCCTCCCTGAAACTTGAGGAGAACCATCTCCGGTTCCGGAAGCACCTCAAAACCTTCCTCTTTGCTTCTGCTTTCTCTCTCCCTCTCCCCTGCTGAACAGCTAATTGTTCACTGAAACTGCACTGATCCTGCAACTGGACCACTCTTAACGGCCTCGGTCCTGGGCCCAGCCACTCTCCACTTGCACTGATGCCCTGGAACCCCTTTGCACTGCGGGACTGTCTCTGTATCCCTACAGCCCCCCCTTCCCCAGCACTTGCTCTGCACTTACCTCGCACTTGCCACCAGCTGGCCCTATTTATTTATTTATTACTTTACGCCACTTACCTTGTACTGCACTTCCCTCCCTCCCCTTCCCCTTGCACTTTTTCCCCCTCCCCCACTCCTGCACTTGCGCGATCTGAATGACACCTGGCCTAGTAGGATCGTTGTCTGTCTCCCCTTGTCCCTCGCCTCCCTGCCTCGTTGCGCCTTGAAACACCTGTGTATAGGCGCGTTACAAATACCATATCATATCATATCATAATTTAAGTTGTGTAGGCAGACTAAGAATTTCATTCCCCAGCATGGCAGTGCTGAGGATGTCCCACGCACCCATACGCTATGATTTCTCCTGACTGCTTTACCCAGAAGGATAGGAGGGGTCGTAAGACACTGACACCATGACTCACTGACAGTTATGCGATGGTAGGGCTTGCAGAGGCTACAATCCCTCCAACACATTGGGTGCCAACTGTTCAACAGAAAGACGGCTGGCTGTCACGCCTGGCATCGCACAAGTCCATATGGAGGCAATTTCAAACGCCAGAAATATTCTAGCACTGATGACAAGAAGCACATAATGATGTATCAGACCGATGGCTGTTATGTGTTTGATTAGTCATTCTCCAATCACTCTTAATCAGTGGATTTATAAACACAGCAATTGAAGCGTACAATGAAGCATGTCAAGAGGAGGTGCTGGTTACGTAACTCCTACCAGGATGGGAAGGAGTGGTTGATGGTTATTTTCATGTTTCTTCTGACATTTTAAATATGTTAGTGAGGATGGGTACAGTACAACCAATGTGTAACAAATTAATCGTTTTAGTTTATAAAGATAGAACGCTTTTTTGCTGCAAATGTATGCATGATAAACTGATTAATTTTATTGAATAAGAACTTCTTTACGTAATATCTTTATTTGCTTTTTCATAATAAATATGCTTCTTTTAGAGCTCTACTAAAGGACAAAGAGCCTCGTTATGAGTTTGGAGGTATTTACCACCAAACGGATTTACCGTTACCGCCACTTGGTCAGGCGGAATTTCCACCTGATTACAAGTGGCGGTAGCGTTGTGAATCTGTTTGATACTCTAATGTGTACCCCCTTTCATTAAGTTTTTCTCTCAATATGTTGGCTTCTCTTTTATAGTCTTCTCGATGAGTGATGTTCCTTTTCAGCCGTAACAACTGGCCTAGTGGTAAATTGTACAGTCCAATAAATGTGTATGAGAAATATAACCACAGGTTATCAATGTTGGAAATACTTTTAGTAATTTATTAAAAACAAATTCTAGTGGCAAAATATATAGAGAAGAGCATTCCTGGTGTCATTGAATCCACCGAGAGAATAGTATTCTATTAGAATAATTATTTTGTTGTCAACTATCCAATATATTGTGAACCTATAATGACATAGGACCAGCCAAACAGATTAGAGTATCAAATAGCTGTTTTAAAAGAGTGATTGGTTGGGGTGGTCAGTAAGAATACCCTCAAGTATCTATAGAAGTCAATATAAGTAGCGCTGTAAATCCCCATTTAGTTTGGGTCCACTGGACCCAATGGGGCTTTTTTTGTGGAATTACTGCTGCAGAATTACTGCTGCGCTAATTCCACCAATTCTGCAGATTTTTGGCCGTTGAGAGGCAAAGTTTACCTCCAGGGTTTTGCTGGAGTTAAATCTTTCACTGAAAGCCAAAACTCATACTTTGACATAGTGGTAAAATTGGAGGTAACTCAGTTATCTCAATTTTTACCACTTACCACCATATCCGTAATGAGGCCAATCGGCCACATTTAAAATATGGCGCTACAGGTAAAAATGGCCACTTCATCACTGCATTACTGCACTGCCGTACTATGAATTTGAGGGTCGGGAGAAAGATTCACCTCCAGCAAAAACTTTGAGGTAAATCTTCCTCCTTACTGGCAATATGTAATTCCAACAAAACAAAAAAGTGATGACTGGAAGGTTTTGAATGAATCATAACCATGGGCATAGCTCTGGGCAACCCTCCAACCATCGTTTTTCAGCCTGCCAAGCCATTACACAAGGGGAAAAACCATATGCAAATCAGTTTTCGTCCTACCCCAAAAGGGGTAGCCCAGCCCGAACTGCTAGGTCACATCCGTTCTGCATAAAACCACAATCATCCACAGACATGTTTCAGCCTTGTTGGGCATCATCAGTGAGGAGTAGCTTGGGTCTCTAGGCCGGGCAGACTCGGGACCCATGTCTGGACATATCCGTCCCACTCGGGGTGACTTTAGCAAAACAAAAAGGTGACAGGTGGAAGATTTTGAATGAATCATAACCACGGGCACAGCTCTGGGCAACATGCAGTAATTCCACCAGAAGTAAATCTGCCAAAAATTAAGGAGTCCTATGGACTTCAAAAATTGGGAATTCCCACAACCTGTAATCCCATGATACTCCACGGGTCCAAGTAGTGGTGACGGTAATCGAGTTTGGCCATTATTTGGTGGATTTACCACCAAACAACCACATTTGTAATGAAAACGAACAACTTTAGGTAAAATAAATGTGATTTTCAAATCCCTTATGTTGTATATTTGATGTCTTTATTTATATTTGGTGAGCTCATCCCTAGTGATAATCACACACAGGTTTAAATAATGCAAGCTGATATGCGTGTACAATGTGGAAGTGTGCACATAATTTATAAAGAAGTAATTCAGATGGAATCATTGTATTGACCCTATATCAATAGCTATGATACCCTATAACCTTAATTTGGACAAGTGTGTGATTGTGTACGTAGTTGAGGGCTCAATCCGGTGGTCAGTGGTCTTGTGTGCATGTCAGTAGTTGGTTGTGGGT
Organism: Ambystoma mexicanum; assembly: GCF_040938575.1. Lineage (NCBI taxonomy): Eukaryota > Metazoa > Chordata > Amphibia > Caudata > Ambystomatidae > Ambystoma > Ambystoma mexicanum. Next base: position 900,333,766 of record NC_090922.1, read on the forward strand.
CTTTGTGTGAGTCGTAAGGTTTCCAGATGCCTCCTTGTCACGGGAAACACCATATTTCACTCTTTTGCTTTGCTTTTACTTTGCTTTACTTCATTTCATTCAATTTGTATTCAATTGAAGAAGCCAACCACTACATGTTCCAAGATGCAATTCATGAAAAAGCGAAATCCCAGGCCTGGAACATGATGTCTCTCCTGATAAAGATTAATTTGGCAATTCAAGTGAGTTTTCTTCCCGTCCAATTATAATCATTGCACTGCTCACGATCAGTGTGTGTACTGGAGGAACAGATGTATAGGAGGAACTCAATCTGTCAGAAGTCTAGGGAAAGCAGATTTGTAGGGTAGTTTCATCTTATTTTCATTGCCGTAGATTAATGCTTATGATAGTCCTTCTGATTTCATGGAAACTCCAACCTCCTTTAGCTGTAGGAATTTAGATCCAAAGAGAACATTCATGTTATTTTCTTATCTATACATAGACTAGTTGTGCAAGTACATTCCGAATTCGAATGGAGCATGTTGCTGCAAATTAAGCTATATTCATAAAAGCAAATACAAACTTTGACAGAATGTCCATCTTTATTACAACCCACTGTACCCCACAGTTTGAGGCCAAGCTTACTCCAGCTTCCAACAGTCCAGTCAAATTGAACTGAGACATTTGCTATGTTTAGCAAGAACAGGCTGTTTTCCATTCTATATAGTATAATACCCAGGCATCCCCAAACAGACAGACAGTGGAAGCTCTGCTCTGCATGGACCCACTAAATGCTCGCCTAGTGCATGAATGCACATCAACCATGGAGTAGCTCTGCGTACATCAAGGTATACACAAGCTACCTTATGGAAGGTAGCCAGGATGAAGATTTAAAACATGTACTATCGGAGCAACCAATAAATGAAACATGAAAATAAACTGAACACCTGGAAAAGTTTGCTCGATCAAGATGTGTGGAATCTGAAACAGTTCTTGGGTATCGGTGGTTTGGTCATTCTCAGATCCCTATAGAAACAGTTTGACATCAACCCTTGACAACTAAGGCAATGCAGCTCTGATACCAAAACGATCTAGGTGTTCAATGATTCTGTGCATAGCATGGATATAGATGACCCCTGCCTATTGGTTCCACTTGACCAGACCACTTCATTTGATCCTGATAACTACGAACCACTTTTAAACATACATACCAGCCGTATGCAGTTTGAAGACTCTGTTCTGACTCCTGCACAGAAAGCAGGTTGTCCAGATAGGCAATAACCGATCCCAGCACTGCCTTGTAACATTTAGAATCCACAAGAGAGGTTCATTCTATGATCGCTCATCTTCACTCTTACCACAAATCCTCTTGGGACACTCCTCAGCAACCCTGACCTCGGGATCTAACAATACATGAAGGATGTGCACCTTTGATCAGAGGTCAAAGAATGAATGCCATGAATGAATACCAAGCACCTAAGTGGAAATTTACCCTGCCAAGCATCCTAAAATAACAAATGGCTGATGGAAATGAAACTTGATAGCTTCCCTCTTCTGCTCAGATTCTGCACAATGGTCCAAAGCATTCTCATTGACATCCTCCTTTCCTTCAAGATCCACATTGTGATGACAAGCCACATAGCCTGGTACCAGCTCTAACTCCTGGGCACAATCAACCCTTTATTCTCTGACACAGACCATTATCCACATTGAAAAGTTACTGGGTTGAATCCCAAAGTGTCCAGTCCATTCACAGGGTTAAATCCCAGTTGCTACCCAATTGTTCACAGGGTTGATTCCCTTCTTGCACTGCTGTTCTCCTTCTCATGCTTTCGTGTCACCAACACTCATCAGGGAGGCTGAGTTGCCTTTCTGTTCAGGAGAATCCAATATAATTGCTGTTGCAGTCTCTAAGAATTGTGGTAGCTGTAGTCAAACCATTTTAACAACTCAGGTGACCAGGAAAAGACCCCCCTCCAAAAACACACATCTTACCCTTAGCAGGGGGTGTGGGGGAAACATAATTATGGCTCTCCAATGTAGGGCATAATGACCCCGGAGTCCGGATCTCCACAAAGTACAGGGTAAAAAAAGAAGGGGTGTGGCGCGCACTCCAGTTCCTCAATATATTACATGAAGAAAAAAAAAGTTACTGCATTGAATCCCAAAGTGTCCAGTTCATTCACAGGGTTAAATCCCAATTGCTGCCCAATTGTTCACACGGTTGATTCCCTTCTTGCACTGCTGTTCTCCTCCTGGCGCTTTCATGTCACCAACACTCCTCAGGGAGGCTGAGTTGCCTTTCTGTTCAGGTGAATCCAATATAATTGCTATTGCAGTCTCTAAGAATTGTGGTAGCTGTAGTCAAACCATTTTAGCAATTCAGGTGACCAGGAAAAGACTCCCCTCCAAAAGCACACATCTTACCTTTAGCAGGGAGAGGGGGGAAAGCCAAAATTATGGCTCTCCAATGTAGGGCATCATGACCCCGGTGCTGCAGCCTCTGGAGTCCAGATCTTCACAAAGTACATGGTAAAAAAAGAAGGGGCGAGGTGCGCACTCCAGTTCCTGGCCAATATATTACCTTAAAAAAAAAGTTACTGGGTTGAATCCCAAAGTGTCCAGTTCATTCACAGGGTTAAATCCCAATTGCTGCCCAATTGTTCACAGGGTTGATTCCCTTCTTGCACTGCTGTTCTCCTCCTAGCTCTTTTGTGTCACCAACACTCGTCAGGGAGGCTGAGTTGCCTTTCTGATCAGGTGAATCCAATATAATAGTTGCAGTCTCTAAGAATTGTGGTAGCTGTAGTCAAACCATTTTAACAATTCAGATGACCAGGAAAATACTCCCCTACAAAAAATACACATCTTACCCTTAGCAGGGGGAGGGGGTAAAACCATAATTATTACTCTACAGTGTAGGGCATAATGACCCCGGTGCTGCAGCCTCTGGAGTCCTGAGGAGGAGGGTAGTCTTTCCTTGGTCACTTGAACTGATAAAATGGATTCGCTACAGCTACCACAATCCTTAGAGACTGCAACAGCAATTATATTGGATTCACCTGAGAAGAAACGCAACTCAGCCTCCCCGAAGAGTGTTAGCGGCACGAAAGAGCTAGGAGGAGAACAGCAGTGCAAATGCAGCAGAAGGGATTCAACCCTGTGAACACTTTGGCAGCAATTCAGATTTAACCCTGTGAATTACTGGACACTTTTGGCATTTAACCCAGTAATTTCTTTTTTTTTTTTTGCAGGTAATATATTGGCCAGGAAGTGGTGTGCGCGCCTCACCCCTTCTTTGTTTTTTTCATTATCCACATCATCCTCCTTTCCCACTCGGATGGGGGGAACACTCTCCATGCCTGAGTCAAAAAACCCTAATCCCATTAAAAGCTGTGCAGATGTTCTCATCACAGAATTGAAAATATAGTACCAACTCCAATCCTCACAGAAATACTCAACTTACTCCTCCAAGCCAATAACACTTTCAAAATAACCCTGAACCCAAATACAAGAATATAACAAACGAAGTTCCATCCTTTCTGGGTGACAACCCCTCCTTCTCTTCAGCACCAAGAGCCAATCAGATACCAGACTACAAACTCACAGATGCAGGAAGTGAAGAAAACATTAAACAGTCCTTTTCTTGTTATGCACTTGGCCTCTGGAATACTCCACCTCGTGACATTCTATTTTGCACATCAAGTAGGAACTCAAGAGTCTGCACTTTAGGGGATGCCCCACTGCCCGTTGATCTTGAGATAGCACTCATGCCCTGCGCACTGCCTCCACTGGTCCTGCTCTACCTGAACCTCTCTCTATGTATTTTCCATCTTTTTTGCTCAGCACTCCACTGCTTTCAAGCTAGTCTTGTGTTATATCAATAACATTAAAATATTCATAAATATATGTACATCCAGATGAAAGAATGCCCTGAAGGGTCCAAGGGCAAAACCACAAAAAAAAATCCTGTGAGAAAATAACACAGAATTGTATTAAATCCAAAAGGTTTGACATTTAGCAGGGTACATATGTTGATAAATAACATGTTTCGCAATTCTCGAGTGCTTGTTCACGCATACATAGTTTAAATCAATCCTTCCTAGAATGCAACTATCCTAACGTAGGCCCATCTTGTGACAAAACAGGTTGTTCAGTGGTTTACTATCCAATAATCCGAGATACAGTTACTCCTTTCATTCCTACCCCTTGCTCAAGAGCGAGGAGTGATACAGTCTTATCAAAAACCTCAGAGACTAGCAAAAGGAGCAACACATTGATCTGGCGAAATAGGACTCTGATAGGCTGCCATCAAGTTAGAGAAGACGTGCCTCAACCTTCTGCATCTGCATATTTGTTAGAAATCTTCTTCAGGTTGTATTGGGCTCGTATCAATCTGTCCAAGCTCCCTTACAGAGGTCATGGTTTGGGCTGGAGTGGAAATTTGGTCAAAACGTTCCTGACTATTTACATGGATTCCTGAAAAGGGGTAAAATATGCTCTGTTAAAGGTCCTGAAGTTGGAAACAAACCCCGCACTTGAAGTAGGGTCACTGATTAAGCACCCCAGGTTTGATAAGCCGATAAAAACATGTCTATTGCAGGAAGCCTGAACGCTGATCTGAAGTAAAGCTTTCTCCCTCTTTGTCTGGAAGGCAAATTAAATGTGTATCATGAGAAATGGCTTTATGTTCTTCTGCTCCTCTCCCTTTGTCCCCACTTCAGTGTTTCCATTCCATCCATATAGCCTATCTTCCCACTTGGCACTCTGGAGCAACAGGTGTGTGGAAACAGCAAGTTATAAACCTTGATCTAAATAGAGTGTGCTTCATTGGTGGTCTGAGATTCAACAGTGGGTTGAAATGATCACCAATGCCCACATCTCCTTGTCACCAGTGATCTTTCTATGATCTTCAGTTATTCCTATGAGTGACACATACACGTGCCAGTGGATTGCTAAAGATGTGGTTATAGAGAAGTGTGTGATATAAAAGAATTGCATACACACTAGTTCAAAAGAGAACATGTGATTACATGTTTACTTACCTCCATGTACTGCAGATCATTTCTTACTGGTTGGTGTGCAGTGTACATGGCTCTCCTCCCTTGCCTCCACCACTCCCCAATTTTTTAAAGTGCAGAGACTTCATCCTCCTAATTGTCTATTCTTTGTTCATTACTGGTGACACGTTTCATCTGAATAACACAATTGTGTGTTGTTTTTTAAAATGTATTCTATGCTATAAGATAATTCCCTCGTTGCCTCCTTCCCTAGAAAGTCCATTTGTTTTCACATATTCTCATAATGGTAATGAATTAGATATGAAAATCATTGGCACAATTATTCTCATCAACTGTATTAACAATACCAACATTTATCATTTACATCAAGACTGTAATTGATTCTGATGTACGGCAATGTAAGGCTGGTTCAATTACCATTGCCTATTTCATTAGAATCATACCATTCATGTTTTTAATAACTGATGGCATTGTGTAACCAATAAGACCCTCTTACAAGGAGACTAGTCATAGTTGGATTGACAGTCTTTAAATTCCATTAGATTACATGATTAGCAGATTTTCAAATGAATTTTAAGCACTAATAATTGTAAAAGAGGATGCAACAGAATAATATTGAAAATGAATGTTACAAAACATGTTCAATTATTCACATTAAATGTACTATCCAATTGCATTCAACTTCATTGCATTGTGAAGGTTTTCAATAGTGTTTAGGTAAAACCATAGCAATACAGAACAAAATGGGATTCAATTTAATCTAAATCAGTTTCCACACACAATGTCATCTACTCCAGCATTCTGCAACTTTTGCTTTCCCGGTGTTTTTAACAACTCCTATGATTCCTTTCTTTGAATATGCTGGCTAGTGTTGATGTGAGATTATTCCAAATACATCTGGAGAGCAAATGTTCACACCTCCCTGACCTAAACTACTTGCCTCTGTCTACCTTTACCTCTCTTTGGAAGTGTAGGGAAACACGAGTTGCAAATTTGCCTCTAGTCCTTGGAATTTGATGAACATTTTATACTACTGAACAGAAGGTATAGCCACCTAAAGTAAACATTGATAGTACCTTCCATCCATAATAGTACACATCATTGTTATAACTGTTTCCATCAATATCAGACTCACTATAAGACATGGAGTTGTACAACATATGTAAATAAAAGCTTAGAAAATGTAAATATAAAAGAGCATGCTACTTTGTTAGCTGAATGGACATCTGCCATATTCTACATATGCATTAATTCATTTAGAAACATCTTCATCCACTGTGAAATTAAGATTCATCCATATACGTAACACTCTGTGTCACATAAATTCTCCAATCAGTGATATCCACTGAGTGAAATACTAACTCCCAACATCGAGGTCGGAAATGACACGCATTCATCTCAAGCTTAAATGATGCAAACTGTTTTGCCTCGCCCAATGGGTTCTCTTTTCTCCCCACATCTAGCCTGTGTAGAAGCAGATTTATACTTGTTAATCTGCATGGTATGTTCTCAAATTAGTCAATTAGTTTGCCTTTGAACTATACCCATGGTTGATTAGCTCATAGACTGTTCCCTTACTAAAAGGAACCTGTATTCTGATTTCGATTAATTTGCTTAGCTGGTGACCCAGATGAGTTGCCTTCTTGGAGCCTTTTCATGATTCCCTGCCACAAATTACCCGCTGTTTGATTGGGACCAAGTAAATCTGCTTTTAGGTGTGATGTATCCAGCAGAAACCTCACAGAATCCAGCCTAAAGTCACCTTCGATGTGGCTAGGGGAAGGCAGCCACTAACTGATTCTAACTAACCCTGGGGCTGGTATTAGCTGGGTGGATCACATGGGAGGATAAGGCCATCAAGGGAAAGTGAGGAATTTGTCAAGCGAAACGCAATATTCATGCTCTGTTGAGGATGAAAGTTTGCTAATGCCTGAATATCTGATGGCTTGCTATCGTAGTAAGGCTACCTCTCCCAGACTTCCACAAAGCCTGACGTGTGAAAACTCTTATGGTAAACAGGGAAACGATATATGTAAAAATCAGGGAATTCATGCTGTTTCTCATTGTTATAATTCTACATTAAGTTTGAATTGTGAGAGTAGGAAACAGCCATTGGGTCCTCTGAGAACTTCCCCTAAATGTACATCCTATACATCACTAAAACAGAGTAAACAGAATAATTTTAAAAGGAATATTAACATTATGGACTTCAAGTCCCATAATGCTCTGAGTACTGAGATGAGGAAGAGGAGCTCAGAGTTACAGAATTGCAGTGTGCAGCCTAGTGGTTGTAATGACCCACACCTAGGTGGGACCTTTAAAGATTTACAGACCTTACAGGTGTGGGCCGTTAAGAAGAAGCAGTGCCATCAACAGAAGCAGGAGGAAGAAGTAGAAGATGGAACCGCTGCCGTTTTGGAAGTGGGATGCCATGTAATAGAAGTGGCAGAGGTTGGGAGTCCTGTAGGTTGCAGAGAATACACAGTGGGAAGTTGTACAGAAACAAGCTGTCCTGAGGGAGAGAGAAGCTCTGCTGGTGCTGTGTGCAGCTCCGGTGTGTGGCGTTCACCGGAGTTCGAAGGGAGCAAAGGAAGCTCGGACTTTAGGTGGCACCAGCAACAGGAACATTACTGGAGCTGTCAGACGTCTTTGCAAATCCAACTGATGAAGAACAGGAACAGCAGGTCCAGTGGAGATGCGTGGAAAAGCCAGTGAGTTGGCCTTTGTATGGTAACCCCCGGGGACTCCACAACATATCTCTGGCTCAAAAGAAGCCTTTTGAATACAAAACGAATGAATTGAAGCCACAAGTGAACAATATCTCACAAAAAGGTGAAAGAAAATTGTAACCACCATTGTCAAAGCCAAAAAGTGACACTATTTGACCAAAAGTGAAAGAATATTGTAACCACCATTATCATACACAAAAGGGGACAATATTGAATCAAAGTGTAGAAGAATATAGTACCCACCATTGCAATAGCTGGCAGGGAACCATATTCAAACCAAGTTCATGTGATTTACAGAAAGAAAGATCACTTGGAAAAGATGCGTATAACCAGCATTGCCTAAGCCAAAGAAAGGCAATTAAAGGAACCCAAACATGGCAGAATAGAAGGCCTGCTTGAAGCAATCATCAAGGGGGAGAGAAACATAACCTGAATGGCCAGGGGCAAACAAATGAGTGTGAGAGACAATGTCAATGTGTACTATATATAATATAAATGTAACACAGGGGCACCCCGAAACAGACCGCTGGCTCAAAAGAAACCTTTTGAATAATTAACTAATGAATTGAAGCAAACAAATGCATGTGAGAGACATGTACTGTCTGCTTGTAGAAGAAGCTATAAACCTCTTGTGAATGTTGGAAGTCAAAAGACTCATCTATGAAGCAGTTGCCGATTTAACTTTCCCCATTGAAGATGTAAGTGTGGAACATATGAAATATGATACTTTAAACCTCTTTTGGTTGTTGAAAGTCAAACACTCATCTATGAAACAGTTGTTGATGTAACTTTCCTCATTGACGATTTCAGTGTGGAATATTTAAAGCAATCCTCACCACAAAGTACCACTAGTAGTTGTAGGAGTTTTATCCTAGCAGACGAGTACACCAGGAAAGGGACAATTAGTGGTTAGGTATGGCAGGCGTGTTGACCAGGAATAAATAAATAAAAATAAATTGAAGTACTTCAATGCGGTAGAAGGTTTTGGTGGAAAGAAAGTGGCATAGCCATTGATGTGCACTGATAAACTATTGTGAAACCATCCTGACACAACTGTGTTGCTTATAAAGAAGAAATGTGATTTAATAAAGGATTATTGGTCTTCAGAGAAGAGAATAGTAATATTGCATACTGACTTGATGTATGAAGACAGAGTCTTTCCGGGTTGACAAACAGCAGTTGTAGAGTGAGAAATCCTATTTGAAAATAAAACAAATACATTGGCAAGTTAAGGACTTATGGAGAGAACTGAACTTTGTTCCATAAGTCAAGTGGAACTTGGCTTGATGAACAGACCTTTCTTGATTTTGAACTTTGATTTGATCCAATGGATGTGGATTAAACCCTGGTTACAAGGAAGTGTGTTTATAATTTATTTGCTGAATGTAACTGTTATTTTATGAAGTTTGAACAGCCAGATAATCCCTGTATGATTTTGTTGTATGTGTGAGAGTGATAGACAGGGATCTCTGGACATAAGGTTATGTTCCTATAGCCTTAGTTTGACAGGCAGCAAAACCCTTCTTAGGTTAGGGAAAGATAGGAGACTGTCTCACCCGTATTGTTTGGCAGCAGATTTTGGCTGCAGTCTACAGCAGTCCCTGCAGTCTGTTTACCACGTTGTTCTTTGGAGGAGGAGCTGCCTTTAAAACCCCTTTCGCACCGCAGAGCGGCCACAGAGTTTGGCAGCTGAGTTTGGCTGTAGTCTACTGCAGTCCCTGTAGTCTGTTTAGCACATTGTTCTTTGGAGGAGGAGCTGCCTTTAAAACCCCTTTTGCGCCGTGGAGCCGCCACAGAGTATGGCAGTGAAGTTTGGCTGCAGCCTACTGCAGTCCCTGCAGTCTATTTACCATGTTGTTCTTTAGAGGAAGAGCTTCTTTAAAAACCGCTTTCGTGCCGCAGAATGGCTGCAGAGTTTGGCAACTGAGTTTGGCTGCAGTCTACAGCAGTCTTCCGCTGCGATGGCAGCAAGGCAGATTATTGAAAAAGAAGCTCGGGAGGAGGTAAAAGACAGACGTGATGGGTGAGGACGCAGTGATCCACGCTCTATTAAATGGCACAGAGAGCAGAGAATGTGAGGTCGATCCACTTCAGCCCACCGCCTTGAACTGTGTACCTCCCGTTAGCGATCCTATCGGGAAGACCTTGTCTATTGAACTTGAAGAAGTCCACCTGGAAGTATCCATTACCCAGTCTGAGCTCGATGCCCAACAGACTCTCTTAGAGCAAAAAGGAACAAATAGTGCCTTAATGGCGCATACAAAACCATCTGTATCTGACTCTGATTCTGTGTTCTATGAAGAGTCTGTCCGAATAACATCGCCCATAAAAGAGCTTTTTGAACAAAACGAATCAACCGCCAGTCAAAAGTCGATTGCGATCCTAAAAGAAGACGGATCAGAAGACTTGGTTAATTCTAAAGGGTTGCAGTGAGCATGCAGTTAGTGGACAAAAAGCCAGGCTGGTCTCAGGATGCTTCCCAAAAGAATACACAGCTTTTCCCTTTGGTTATTGGGATTTAGTGGGATTTCAGGATTCAGGCCCTGGGAAGGTCAGCAATGCTTTGGCCTTGAGGGGATAGGATCAGCTATGCTCTGGCTTTGCAGTGGAATCTGGATCAGCTATGCTTTAGCTTTGCAGTGAGATCCGGAATCAGGCAAGATGGATGGAGAAGATCAGGAACGCAGGTGCAGGAAATTCAGGAAAGAGTGTCCAAAGTCCTGTCAGCCACCCTTTATATGGAGCATGGTGATATCACAGAATTATTGGTGGGCAGAACTTGGCAAGGCCTACCTCCAAGCCTAGGATAGGTCAGCCTAAGTTAATTACCTCCTCAAGGAGGAGTCTCAGTTTATAAGGTTGCATTTTATGTGGTGAAAAGCTTTCCCACAGTCCTTTTTGCCAAAAATCCATCATAACATAATTTACACATTTGTACAGTTGTGGCACTTTAACAAATCACATGGGAAGATTATATATTTTATGTAAAGCACAGCAGTCCAATCCTCACGGTTGTAGGACCTTGTTTCGCCCTTCCATCAGTTTTTCATCCTTCTCAGTGAGAATTATAGTACTTAAAATTCTGTAACTTTACACGTGTATAGATTATTATTAGGCAGATCAGTATTACATTTTACAGTGGTATCTGGTACAGTTTCCCCAGAATATCCACTTCTTTGCCATTTCTGTTCCCAACATGGCAGTGAAGTCCACAACGTCTTAAATTACAGCCCATAAAACCACATTTAAACTGTTGCTAAGTCCTGTTACAAAGATAAAAGTCTTACAAGTTTTATTAATAACATACTCTTTGGAAGAAAATGGGCCGGCCTTTGTCCTTCACTGGACCATTTTTATCTCTTCAGTTACCACCAACTGTCATCTCCCCCAGAGGGAGGATGGGGGTTTCCCAGCTTGATTGAAGGTTTATTGCCCCTTATCCACTTTGCATATCCGTGTCCCAGAAATTCGATTGTAAGAGACTGGAGCACAGACCAAAGTCTGTAAAGGTAGCAATTATCACTTGTGTTCTAGGATCTACTGTGAGGGTCCTTCTGTTGCTAGCATCCTCGAAGCAGAAACCTGTTTTACGCTAATTTTCCCCCATGTAGCCACAGCCTTATAATTCCTTATCTTGTTTATTTTTGTCCTGAATCTGAAGAAAGCCTGCAGAATAAAACCTCCCATATATATATTTCACAGCACAATCCTGTTTCACATTGCTAGGGCAAGGATACGTTTTTATTCAACATTGTACTTTTAAAACAAGCATTTTTTTTTGGTTTGCAAAAACCCATTTTGACACATGTGGTGAAAGCTTGCATTTTTCTTTCAAATTCCGTTTTTCCATCTGACTTCCCAATATTGTTTTGCAGCCATAGTTAGTTTCTTGTAGGCAGCAATTTGTTTGAACACAAATGCACTGAAATTGACACAGCCGAAGAGAGCTGGATTTTTTTTTAAATTATTGGTCTTTGACACTTTTTAACTCAAAAAGTAAAGCCTTTCCCGTGCGGCTGAAAATGAAGATTTTATTTTCCCAAGTTTGGCTTGACAGAGCCTGTCATTCTGGGGTCATGCTTTTTTCTGCTGAAGCACCATGTAATTATGGATGTGCATGGCAAGGCCTTATTAATGAAAGCAGTTTGGTGAAAAACATATGAAATGGCATCAGAGCAGCATTCTTTTTAATTTTAAATATTCCCTTTTTCAATGGGAACTTTTTGTTTTTGCAAGCAGCAGAGCAGCACTGCTTTGATTCGCTTCTTTTGGGTGCTACCCACAACACACTGGCACCTTTCTCTGTGTGCTCCCGGTTACAGCTCACCCATTTTGTGTTTGGCAAGATGGTGCAGCCATCCTTTTGTCGCTGCAAGGTGCAGTTTTGACACAACGGTACCTCCCCAATGTGCCAGCGCAGCCATTTTGCTGTTGATTGCAAAAGCTCATCTTGGTTATGGAGAAGAACTCTGTTGAGTGGATCAATGTAGCCCACAACTTGGTGGCCACAGAACATACTGATTATTGATATCATCAGCATTGGATTTTAAAAGGCCACAGGTGAGCAGGTCAGCAGCAGAGTGGGCCTAAAGCACAGGGTTCTTAAATATGTTCTCAATAGGAGTATTCTCCAACATCCCCATGGGGGTTAAAATTCATGTGTTGGGTAAATGTTTTCAATGCCACTGTTTGTAGATTGTGAGTTCAAGGTCTTTCCCTCCTAAATGTTAATTGAGGGCTGGTCTATTACATAATTAGCTACAGTAGAGGGGGAACCCGCCCACAGTAATGTGGGAGCTTCCTGAGCCTCTAATTTTGCCTCTGAGTACTGGGCTACAATGGCCAAATTATTAGCATTCTGGTTAGCTAATAGGAGGTTTATTTCTGCAGTATAGCCTATTGGGCATGGGTTTCTTTAAGGATTGAGTAGGGTGAAAACAGAAAGGTGGTGGCCGGGGATGGGGAAAGTACCAACTTACAGCCACTGACACAGGCACTCGTGCAGCGAGTTGCAGCAAGGACTGGCAAAGGCCGACTTGCTCCTGGTGCACCAGGGCTGGTGCACCCGGATAGTGTTTAAATGGGCTAGGGCAGCTGGGGAATGTAGTCTTCCAGCTGCTCTCGGAGCGTTGTATATAGATTCATCCGTTATCTCACAAAGTCTCCCTTTAAAACTCTAGCATTTAGATGGTGGTAAAACCATTCTCGTTATCATCCCCAATCACTCTCTAGCATCCCCAAACGTGTACTACACACATCGGTGAGAGACAGCTTGTTTCATCTTGTTACCTTTACACCGGAGCTCTTAAGCACAAAAGCTATATCTCCAGGCATCAAAGCCTGTATCATCTTCAAGATTTGTGGTGGCAACTAATACACCTATCTGGAAGACAAATCTAGCCATCTCCGGAGCCCAAAATAGCAATATAAACCCGACAAGATATATTCACCCACGTAAACACACACAGACTGTCTACTTGACTAGTTCAGGCCAATTTTACATGACATTATAAGATGACAACCTTAATGGCTAATATTTTTTTTTTTTAGAAATTTATTCATTGTTATTTATTCAATCAATTGCACACCAGTGTTTATAATTCCGGACATGAGAGCTGCCTTTATGATTGACTCAAGAATTGTGAGAACGTGCACAGTGGCTCACCCACTGAAGGCAATAGAAACAACAATGTAGTTCATTACGGTTCAAAACCGTTCATTTGACTTAAATAGGAACTCTGCTGTTTAGCGTGCCCTACAATACCTTGTAATAAGAATTAATTATAACACTCATTCAACCCTAAGGTCACACATTGAGCGAGGAAAGAAGGCAGCTGGCGATTCAGCCATGGAGTCTCTATCGTGTTAATCATCTGGAAGACTTCCCGGAGGATGCCCGGCTGTGTTTTCTTCCTTTCTCGCTCCTTGCTCACTCAGCTGAATCATCATCCATTGGCAATTTTCTTACAAGCGTGATCACAATCATCTTTTCAAAAACATGACCAAATACTGGCTTAGCGTTTTTCTTTTAGATATATATATATAGGGATCGACGAGTTAATGTGTTCCCTTCTCTTCAAAACTCAAACAGTGGGAGTCATAGGTGGACACATGGTACTAATGGCTGGCTGGGACCCCTTAACCAGCTCATACCCATGTTAAGTACATGGCAAGGCTTTTCATTACAACCATAGCAGCAATGCTAAATCAGTCAGCATTTACGAAATAGTACCTGTTTTTAGCATCAACCATTAACAGGATGATGATGGTAGATGCCTACACCGAGTGGTATTCTCAAGGACCACGACTGGTGTCAAATGCCTCTGTTCTACATAGTGTTTTCTGTTTCCAATTATGGAAAGCCAGGATGTCCTTTCACACAGAAAAGACTTGCAAGGCATTCAGTGCTGAGGGCAGAGGCAGTCTCTGGGCACGGTGCATGCATACGTTGTGTTGGTACAATGAATTAAGGGTGGAATGATAACATACACTGAGGAAACTACAGAAGACACACATACATTGACATGCAGGGCTCTAGGACATACTTCACACAGCCATACTTACAATTGAGTATTGTTGTGAACATTTGGCAATGGTTGATCAATCAGTGGAGAAAGGAAGATGGGGTTTCTTAGGGTAGAATGGGAAATATCACCTTGAAAATACTCCCGTGTTTACCTCCATCCAAGAGGTGGATGCACACATTATCAAAAGTCGATTTAAATGAGTGAAACATGTTTTCCTTCAAATAATAGCAATAAAAACGTTCTCTTCCAATACTTGAAAACAGCTTTTTCATATGAAAATGTTAAGGGCTTCTCACCACCCTCCATTCAATGCAGAAATGACCCTTTTTTCATTAGCACAAATGCACATTAGTGGTATGAACCAATATTGCAAACCATCCAATGTCACCCTCGAAATGGATTATATATATAAATTGTCCAAGTGGACTTTCTGAACTACCACTGGCAGTATTTGACGAAATCCTTTACTGGTAAAACTTTTACAGAGCTAAACTGCAATTTGGCCGATTTGTCAGATTATCGCCAGCAGTAATGATGCTGTAAAATGTTTCAATGCTCTAAAATATGATTTTCTTTTTCATTTTAGAGTTCAATATTGATAAACATTTATCTGTCTTTTGGAAATGTTTAAGTTCGGCCAAATTTGGCAATCAGAAAAGGGGACATTTCTTTCTATGGATTCAAACTGTAATTAGAAAGAGATTCATGACAACATGAAACAGAGTCTAAATATGAATTTGTCATTTGACTTCTGAAATACTTATGTCATTGTAGTACGAGAGATCTGGTACACAATAAAGTCATTCAGCGCTGCTGGTTGCTCGACTATTTCGTTGTAATAGCTCAGAATGCTCTAATTAAGAAGGTCAAACCCTCATTACATGATTCTGAAAAATCTGTGCAACGTGTGGGGTAATTGTCAGCAGACAACATGGCAGGATAGGGTGCAGTATCACTGGAGGCATGGAGTACTCTGACTGTGGCACCGGATTCAATCGCCTGCCTCTATATACGTCATTGAGGCACGATTCTGTGGTCCACGTAATATAGCGTTAGCACCCTGTTCGAAGGGCTGCAACAGGGCTTACTTAACAGGCCAGCAGCCCGAAGCAAGGGCCTATAAAGAGGGCACCGGGACGTTACCCCCCATCAAAAAAGCCATGTCTTCTACACTCTTGCCAGTTGGCTATTCCTCAGCACCATATTCTGCCAAAGTGAGAATGTGATAGCCTGGCATCAAAGCCTCGACATTTTGCGTTTGTGACTGCTTTATGGCTTGACTACAGCCCTAGCAACCATCAGGAATGGAGGGCAAGCACAACGAGGGGATCCTCATTCAAAACCCCCCAGATTTTACTTGTGAAAAAAAGGATTTAAAATACAGCACCTTTGAGGTGTTGTTAACATCTACTGTGTACCTTCCTTTATAATAAAGGCATTCCTCAGTCTGCAGCACCACCTTTCTTATTTTAGAAATATAAGCAATGTATCTGGCACACATACTGACCCCACAAAGACAGATTGTATCCGTTTGTACAGCTGGAAATTAAATTTCCCCTCCAAAATGTGGATCCACTTCAGAATGATGGTGCTGAAAACTGGAGGGGAGAATGTCACCTTTTTTAATTTGGGTTGTTAGGTGTCGCTTGCAACACCTATAAGATGAACCTATTGCATTAGAGTATGGATAGGAAGGAATGGCCTGTGAGGAGGGCACACAGCCTCTAGGTGTTGTTTGGTTATGTGCCCGCCCATTGACTGCCCATGGCCATGCTGTTGGCAGGCAGATGAATATGTCATCCATAATTTCTGCCCGTCCCCCGGCCCAATAGCAAACAGGTGAGAAATGTTACTCTCTAAGGCAACCGCACTACCGTTATCCCAAGCAGGTACAGCAGGATATGGACGCAATCTGAACTACAGATGGCAAGAGTAATACAACTAATGTTGCAACAATACATGTGCATGCATTAGACACAAAGTAAATGCGCACTCAACGTGAAGACCACACACATTAGGTACTATATGCATTTCTACATGAGAAATATTAACATAGCATCCATATATCAATATCCAGTGGATACACCATCATTAGATGTGACCGCAACTCAAACCAATCTAAAGGCGGCGGTGTCGCCTTTATTCACAAAGACATTATCAACCTTAGAATCATCCCTAACCTACAGATCCCTTCAGCCGAGTTACTGCCGATCAAACTCACCATCTCTCCCAACGACTCCGCCACATTGCACATCATTTACAGGCCCCAGGTCCACTCTCTACCTTTGCTGATGACATTACTTCCATTCTAGTAGACAAAACCAGGATGAACTCCCAAATTATACTAGTAGGCAACCTTAACCTTGGCCTCCTAGACCCCAATGACCATAATGCCTTGGACATTGCTAGCGCTCTCTCCAACTTAGGCTTCTCACATTGCATCTGTGAACCCACCCACGACAAGGGGAGAACACTCGATTGGGTAGCCGACCTAACCTGCAACATCAATATAGAATCGAACCTCCCCTGTACATGGTCTGACCACCACACCTTCATCTTCAACATCCTAGCTAATGACCCTTACATTAAACGGGACATTGCACCCGCAATTTCTACTAGAAACAAAAAGGATATCACACGTGACAAATTGCTTCCTATCATCCTGCCCAACCTTAATAAGGTCGCACTGTCATGTGCTGACCCCACTATCCTAGTTGATACCTTCAACTACATCATGCTCAAAGCTATAAACACCATCGCTCCATCAAATCCAGGAAACCTAAACAGCATGCTCACCTTAATTTGTGCTTCACCCCACAATGAAGAGTGTTGAGCAAAGAAAAACGAAATGCTGAATCCCGCTGTAAAAGTCTTCCTTGTGACGCCAATAAAGATAGACTCATTATAGCTACCCTTAACTACAAAGAGGATATCTTCCAAGCAAAAAAAAGAGACCTACAACACGTGCATAATACAGGCAGAATCCAACATTAAAGAACTCTTCAAAATTCTGGTGTGCCAACATCCAAAAAGCACTCCTCGATAAGATAGCTACTCTCCAATCGAAAATGAATGACAAAGAAAATAGCCTTCACAATGGCCCACAGCCCAATCCTGTAACTATGCCCATCTCTCTCTCTCACACACACACACACACACACACACACACACGCACGCACGCACGCACGCACACACACACACACACACACACACAATTCAGCTTCTCGCCACTCTCTAACCTAGAGGTTGAAAGCATTATCAGCAAACTCAAACCCTCTAACTTCCAGGGTGATACCGGCCCTGCTTCCATTATTAAGGAGTCTGCACACAAACGAGCCCCCTTCATCGCTGCTCTTATTAATTCCACCTTCAACTCTTGTACCGTCCCTGACAACCTCGCGGATGCTTGGGCCATCCCTCTCTTGAAAAAACCTAATCTAGATTTAAGCATACCTATGAACTATAGGCCCATTACCACCGTCCCTTTTCTGCTCAAAACTTTAGACCGTGCTGCTTATCTGCAGATACAGGACTACCTGGAATCAAATAAACTCCTTGGCCTTAGACAATCAGGCTTCCGGCCCAGGCATGGAAAAGAAACTGCACTCATTGACCCAAAAACACAAATTGAGGATCTAAAAGATAATGGTAAACTAGCCATGTTATTACTACTTGACCTATCGGCAGCATTTGATTTGGTTAACCACCAAATCCTCTGCCGTCATCTCAAAATTGCTGCCCACTTCCCGGACAAAGCCACTACCTGGATCAGATCTTTCTTGGATAACAGGTCCACGAGGGTCTTCTCCGCATCTGCCTCTGGCGAACCGTCACCAGTCCTATATGGGGTTCCACAAGGATCTTGTGTCTCGCCAACACTTTGTAATGTGTTTACAAAACCACTTTTTGACATACTCGACTCTCTGGGTGTCACCTACACCAACTATGCTGATGATACCCAGATACTCATTCTCATTACTGGTGACCATACTGCGGACACTAAGGCTGTAAATGATGTTTAGTCATCCAGGCGTGATGGCCCAACATGAGCTTTGTCTTAATGATGAGAAGACAGAGCTCCTCATCCTAGGCTCCCAAAACTGACTCAACAAACTGGTTCTGTCCTCTAAAGGTTTTAATATTGATGGCAACATCATTAAGGTTTCAATGATAACAAAACTTTGGGAAGCTACCTTGACTCCACACTATCACTTAACAGACAAGCCAATGCTGTCATTTCAGCCTCTGCATAAACATGCAAACTAATCACAGCCTGACGTCCCTTCTACATAACTGCTAACAGCACCACACTTACTAGAACTTTGGTTATGTCCAAACTCGATTATTGTAATGAAGTTTACCTAGGGACAAGCCAACACAACTTAAACACGCTTCAGGTTATTCAAAACAATGCCATCAGGGCAGCCCTCAATATCCCTAGATCTTCGCACATCTCAAACACTAGGTGAAGTATACACTGACTATCAGTTACCCAAAGAATATCCCTCAAAACGCTTGCCCTCACGAACAAATGTGTGACTTATCAGGCCCCCATCTATCTGGCAAATGGTTTTACTCACCCTACTTCTACCCGCCCTCAGAGAACTCCCCAAGCACACTATGTTACCGTACCCAGATAGAAACTGCAGAAAGCAGATGGGGCGAGCTTCCCAGTTCTTGCCTCTAAATTATGGAACTCATTGCCCAACTCTATTAGGACCGAACCCTCCTTCCACTCATGTAAGCGGAAAGCCAAGATGTGGCTTGTCACCCAAGATGTCTAAATTTCCCTCCCGGCACACTGATCATTAACTTATTCCTGCAGGACATTGCACCTATACACTTCAGGTCTTCACATTCTGTAGATACACTGCATATCTGTTGTAATTGACTTCTAATATATCAATTCTCTATCTCCTCGATGCAGGTATGCTACATGACCCTTACTTTTTTGCCCCCCTGTATGTATAATATGTGATTTTTACTATATGCCTCTTTTTATATCTGCTACGTTTAATCCCATGTTAATGTAACCTAAGGTATGCGCCCAGGTGCATTTGGGCCAGGTGCACTATATAAATAAACTAAATACAAAATAAACTAAATACAAATAAAACATGAAGAATACTAACATAAGCAATATATAAGCTAAATGCAACCTGAACCGCACACAAATATATCTCACTAATATAGAAACGCAAGTCTAATGGACAGCCATCTTTTCCAAAATGGAAGCTGCAGCCAATGAAAATATCTAATGTTATGCCACCCTTGAAGCAAGGTGCAAGCCATTTACATAGTGTAGGGAGGATGGGGGTCATTAGGACCCTGGCAGTAGCAGTGCTGGTAAATACCAGCATGGCTGCTGCCGTATTCATGATTTTTCCGGCGCCCGGGAATGAGCAATTACCGGGCGCCGGAAAATATTACCCCCATTCCCATTTGAGTCCCATTGGACTCAATGGGAATGGGGAGGACGGGTGCACCAGCACCATTCATGAATGGTGCCGGTGCATCCGTCGAGTTCTGAGAGCGGGTGCCGTACCGCCTTCCAGGTCAGACCTGGCGGGCTAAAAGGCTCTTGC
This sequence comes from Ambystoma mexicanum, assembly GCF_040938575.1. Lineage (NCBI taxonomy): Eukaryota > Metazoa > Chordata > Amphibia > Caudata > Ambystomatidae > Ambystoma > Ambystoma mexicanum. Next base: position 900,353,607 of record NC_090922.1, read on the forward strand.
TTGCAGAACTTGTAGTTTGCCGGTCCAGAAACAGTGGTACCGGCAAGCTTACTGGTACCATTGTTTCCGGACCGGCAAACTTATAATGAGGCCCAATGTCTTTTTACTGTTATCAATTTAGTAGGGCCATCAGATAAACATTACCCAATTAGAAATGTAACCCCTATAGAATGTATACGTAGTCACCAGTATTAACCATTCCCTGCACCCCGTAGATTTTGGTAACTTAGATTGCATTTTACCAGGTCTGCCTTCAGCCCCTCGATTTATTTATAAGCATGCTGCGTGTCCTTCACTGAAATACGGTTAAAAACAAGGCTGGCCAAAGCCATCCGTTGTGGCTTCTCTATACATGTTATGCATTTCCCAGGCACTGTTATTAGATGCCAGGTACTTGCACCATTGTGTAGCTGCTATCATCAATGGCCAGTTAATATCACTATGACTGTGCCTGGCAAGTGCCTTTGCCATGCCTACACAAAAGCCCAAACTGTTGAAACGGGACCTCAGTATGTGTATAAGTTGTTGACACTTAATTTATTTGCTCATTTATAAGGGTCACTTATTTAACCCCAAATAAGCTTCTGAACGCACATGGTCCCTGCATAAAAGATGCATTGTTCCGCACCGCAAAGTAATCCTGAAATCATTGGAAAAGGTGAAGCCATATTTCTTGACAGAAAATAATGTAACCAGAACGGATGTATTTAAAACATTTATGAAGCAAACAACAGTCAGCCATATTCTCAGCCTAAAAAAGTACAACTTGGTAACAATCAAAATGATACTGTTGGAAGTTGAGAACGGTGACTGAGTTCACGGGCAGCAACTACTGAAGTATTGGAAACAAATTAAGAAGTCTTCCTATTTATATTGTGCAAGATTAGTCCACGAGTTGAAACTAAAGAAAATAAATATACTTTCCGAAATGTTGCCGAAAGATCATGGAAATCATGTGGGGTTGACTAGTGGTGACTGCGGCTCCTGGTGACTGCCATGCAGCCTCTGGCACTGCCTCTGTGACCCATTGACAAGGGTTGCAGAGGTAGCATAAGAAATCCTACGGTGTGAGCTTGAAGCTGCCTATTTTTTGTTTTAAAAATGAAAAAGCTCTTGCTCTGTGCAGGCCCTAATTTTTCATTTGTGTTATTTTAGGTAACGTAGAGCTCACACCTTTCTTTCCCTTCAGAGTTGCAAGCTCTATAGTTGGTTGCTAGGCTGCCAACCTGAGAAGGAGAGCCCTTCTCTGCCAGATGAACTGTTTCATTCGACTGCCCTGGGCTGCAGAACAGAAACAGCAGTATTATATGAAGTTCATTTCAGTCACCGAACAAGGTAAGTTACATTTTTTTTTTGTTTTGTTATCTGACATGTGTGTAAAGTCAATGGGCCTCATTAAGAGGTTGGAGGTAGCCATGCCCTTAGCAAGGGCATGGCTACCCCCAAACTCGGGTCCGGTTCCGGGTTCCGTGAAAGGGGAATTAACAGGCCATTCCGACCTGGGCTGGCCCATTAATTCCCCTTTCGCGGGACCCAAAGCCGGTACATCCCCATTCGAGCCCCCATAGGGCTCAATGGGAATGGGGAGAATGGTAGCAGGGGTACCTTTCATAACGGTACCGTTGCTACCATCCTGTTCTACTCACGGGTGCCGCTCTGCACGGCTGGTTTGAGCAGGCATGCAGAGCGGCACCCGCAAGCAGAACTCGTAATGTGGCAGTACAGTGATAATGGCACAGGCAGCACTATCAGTGCCATTATCACTTCACTGTACTGCCACTCTAGTAATGAGGCCCAATGTGTTTTTAACTACTAGTTGCAGAATATACTGTCTCACCTTTTGCTGACAATGTATGTGAAGCAGAAAGTTGTTCCTAAAGCCGTCCATCTACAATCTTGAAATGTTGTTCATGTGGATATTCAAACACAACAGGATATTTGTTTTCATCAGGCACAGTGTGTGCTAAAATGCACCTTCATTCCTTAAGGTTTCTAGAAATGCTGTGCAGCATGTTTAAAACTGTTGTGCCTCATTATGACCTTGCCGGTCCTGAATCAACAGTTATGATAAACCCGCCACCACCGTTGTTTCCGAACTGGCAGATTAAGAGTTCTGCAGGCGGGTGGTGTCACTCCCGCCAGGTCTGACCTGGTGGGAGTAACGCCACCCGCCTGCAGACGGAAATGGAAACACCAGCACCGTTATTCACGGTGCCATTGTTTCCATGTACCCCGTCCCCATTGAGTCCTACAGGACTCCATGGGAATGGGGATTATCGGAATTCTGCCTCCGGAATTTCCGGGTCACCAGGGTTGTAATGCCCTGGGTATTCGGGCAATCATGGAGGCAGTAATTCACTATGAATCTGGTGGCAGCCAGCCAGTTTTTCCAGCACGGCTACCGCCGGACTCGTAATGAGGCCCAACTTGTGCTTGTTTGCTTTTCAGCTTTCATCGTCCAGATTCAGCGACCACATGATCCAGCACAGGTGAAGTTGCAGCTGGAGTGCACAGGGATGTTACAATGGGAGGGGTCCTTCCATTTCATATGGAAGATCTAACTACCTCTGTAAACACAATCCAGCTGGGGGTTTTCAACAGCTTAATTTGCTGCTGTAGTGCCCGAGAGCATGTGCATGTATTTCGTAACCTAACAAACTCATAGGTGTCTCAGATCACTACTGCCCTGGGCATAGAGATGGGGTACAATGGCACCCTACATCACATGGTGCATTCTTTAATTTCAATTGCAGGGCACTCATACAACATCTCGTTTTGAATAGAGAACTATGTAGAGAGAGTGGTGGAGGGGAGGGGCATGCATCTAAATGAAAGTGGGATTCTAATCAAACACACTTAGGGAAATTCTCACAAGAAAGAAGCAAACACACAATTTACCAACAGCAAGATTTGGACTGCAGAAAATCACAGATGCCCTTAAGCATGACATGCACATGAGCAAATCTTTGAGAATCATGTTTGCACCTGTGCACCGCAGATATGCTATAGGCATATCCAGATTTTCTCCAGTTTAGACTTTGTGAATCAGGTGCAAGTTAGAAGAAACAAACCAGTGATGCTCACGTATATCTCCGATTTGCTCCAGTGTGAATTGGTCACAAGATGCTTTCAAACAACCCCTTTGGGGATTCAGCACATCACCTATTGCAGTGGCCTGCCATGCTTGGCACTCCTGATGTTTTGGACTACATCTCCCATCACCCTTATATACCAAAGTCAACTGTGAGGGATCGAGGGAGCCATAGGCTAAAACCTTCTGTTTAGACCCAGTCGGCAGAACCCTGATGGTAAAGATGGGTTTATGGTCTTTCCATCTAAAACTTTCCAACAAAGGTTTTTTCATCGAAAACCTAACCATCGAAAATATTTGCATCAAATGCATATTTTTTTGGGGGGGTCCCCCCACCATCCCCCTGTTTTTTACGCTTAAAATCCCATCCCAACGAAAATTAACTCTTTACCCATCACATATATGCATTCGATGCATATATTTTCGATGGGTAGGTTTCAATGGAAAAGTTTAGCTACCATAAAGATGGAGTGCATACAAGGAATTTAGTGGTGTTTCTTTGGCATTTCAGGCGGCAGTTGGCAGATGACAGCAACTGAGCACCTAGCTCCACATTACATATAAAGTACCATTTGCAAGAGACATTAATTCTAATGACTAGGGCATTTGAGACTGCACATCACTGATGATAAAGATACATGAATATAAGAAAATATATGGTGTCAATGGGCCATTGAGGCTGAGGTTGGCACATGATGGAATCAGTTACATGTAAGGTTTCACATACAGTGCCATGCATAAAAGCCATTGTATTATATTACTGTGGCATTTGAAGCTGCACTTTACATATGATGGCAGCAATTAGACATGTGAAGCTCTCATTACATATGGTGACCATAACAGGGGTATTTGGCATTAACTGACAATGGTGGGCATTACTGGATATTTGAGGATGACCCTGGTCATAATAGAAGCAACTAAAGCTGTAACTTGCCTATTTTGATTTTACCTACACTCTAGGGCTGTAACAGATATAGGATGACTGTGTACTCAAATAGTGGCATATTGTATTATGGCACCACTGAGGAATATGGTGCTTCACTTGGCATGTGATTACTAGTGCTGAGACGTGCATGTATACTTTGTATAATATGACCTTGAATGGCCATATGTGGCCGTAGTGGCATTTGCAGGTCAGTGCCCCTGGTCTATATTGGTTCTCTCCGTGACATATCAAGGCAGCATCCTAGTTAAAATGTGATTGGTATCTAAAAAGTATTTTGTTTGCTTTAGCACTGGTTTGGTATTTTATGGAATGCAAGCTTAGGTATGTTTTTGCACCTGCCAGTCACTTCAGGTGAGGTCGTTGCTGTTAAATGTCAATTGCATGTGATGTCATCGGGGTCAAAGGTCATATGACCTCACATCCTGTGGTGTCATTGGGTATGTGATGTCACTTCCACTATCCCTAGTGAAAGATCTTTGTAAATATTGGTACATTTAGTTAAACCTTTTGTCCATCCATTTTTGTCTCTCCTAGTTGCTTCTGTTAAGATAATTATGACAACTTCCCATTGCTCTTCTTTGTGAACATCCAACTGGTGCCTGAAGCAGATTTTTTTTAGAAAACCTTGCCTTGTGGAGACTTAATATTTCACCCATAAATCATGCAAAGTGGCTTTCGGAAGCTAAGATTTGAACTTCTGCACACAGTGCTGTCATTACAGGCATCCCACCTATGATGCATTCATGCTCCAATTTCTGATTTAAAAATGTACACATTTGTGTAAACGAAAAGGTACTTTTCATTTCATCATTTGACGGGACTTGCCCGCTGCTGAACGGTGAATGTGCAGACTCGATCATTTCCAACCTCAGCTATTAAACTTTATGACGTGTCTAATATGAAAAATGATTTAAAATGTTCCCTCTGTGTTCCCCTTGTAAAATGTAACTACTGCTTACACCGGGAAAACGCATTATAATCATTAATCCACAGCCAGCTGTCTTCAAAAAGGCGATGCAAATGAAAGAGGTTTAAAAAATAGAACGTTCTTATTTTTCAATTGCCTACTAACCTTTATAGTTCCGCCATTAAAATAATGAGAATATACTTGTGTTTTGACAGCCCCACATGGCGATGAAAGGTCATAGCATGGTTCATTCTTTAGAACAGTGGTGGAGGCAACTTTTGTTGCCGGCTGTAGGAGCACCAAGCCAGTTGAGGCTGTTGAATATTGTCTCTAGCGGATCATAAACGTCTCTGCAAATGAGGGTGAGCAACTGAGCACCTCATGGGAACCTAACATAATGTAGGTTGTTTACTGTGGGGTGGAGGGAATAGTCACTCCTAGACATTTTGGGAAATAATCAGTAGATATGATCCATTTTAACATCGAATTCTGGGCAAAGGTGTGGTGAGCAGCTGTACAATAATTTGTTATGTAGGGTAACACATGAAAAATGCTTATATATACCACGTCACCAACAGCACACAGAGGTTTTGTACAACATTTTCATGATAGCCTGTGTCACAACTTATGCCAGCATTGCCACTGTACATCACTTTCACGATGCTGAGCTCACAGTATGCTAGCATTACCAGGATGCGTTTTTTTTTTATGAAGCTGCTACTACAACATATGTCCCCAATATGCACCTAAACATCCTTTTCATTATGCTGCCCACACACATAAATACATATTTAAATATTCAAATAAACTAGGCAACTTGGTACGTTTATATATGTTGTTCTCTGTGGCACTACATAGAGGTGTGCCTCTCACCAAAGTCCATTCATCCCTCTGCACCCCACTCACATCTCAAGGTGCAGAGAAATACATGGAAGACCTGCCTTTTCAAAAACAGCAGAAACAAATGAAGGCCACAGACAGGTGAAAGAGTCAACATTGGGTTTTAGGAGCAGGCCCTGGGTGGTTGAGGAAGAATATAGGAAATGATGGGGTCGTGGGTGCAAGGAAAATAATGCAAGTAATTTGAAAGGGTGAAGGATGCACCTAGCATAGTTCTTCAACACTAGCCTTGAAACGGTGGCTAAAAAAGACTGTTCTATTTGCCATATCATGTTATATATGCCAGTCACTATACTGTAACCACTGTCGGGTGGTGTTACAGGTCAGGTACAATGTGCCATAAGCTTTTTGATTTTGGGGAATCCGGGCAGGATAAAGCAAATAATATTTTATAATGTACAGCGCTCCGGACCCAGCTACGCTGCACAATGCACACTCACACTTCACAAAAACAGAACATGTGCAATATCAAATGTGTTCGCTATGTAAATTGTGAAGTGTGAGTGTGTTTTGTGTTTGAATCGGGGGAAGTTCGTTTTGAGCCATTAGCTTTTGCGGTGCTTGGGGTGCTTGGTCCAGTTATTACAGATTTATAGGGTCATGCTATTTTACACCCTGGCTTTCTTTTGTCGATTTTGGGTAGTATAAGGTGGTTTTCTTTCTGGCATTTCAGGCTTCTGTTGGGACGGAAGTGGATCCGTGGTGAATAGATGTCGTGTGGGCCTTTGTTAGAAAGGGCTTGCTGTATTAGACAGAGGACCTTAACACATATGTTACGCTCAATAAGAAGTAATTTGAAGCCTCCTCCCCATCGGCATCAAACTCGCCCCTGCGCTCCTACAATTCAGAACAGAACTCAAGACCCACCTCTTCAAGGAGTCTCTCCTGCTCAACACCAAGGCTGTCACATTGCCCCTTGTGCCACCTGACTCGCTAGACTATGCCGACACCTCCCCTCCCCACCACTCGGTACAGCTGTGCCCCTCGTCTGTCCTCCTATGTATCCAAGCCCCAGCTGTATATCTCTTCTGTTTTTAGCACTGAAAAGCTCTCCGTTATGCATCTGTACTCTTGTACACCCTTGCAAAGCACTCCGTTCTGTATCTGTATCAGTGTATACCTCTATAAAGCACTCCATTGCTTCTCGACGCTAGGTCGGCGTTCAATAAATAACATTATAATAATAATAATAATAATAATAATAATAGTGGACTTTTTAGTGCTGGAGAGATATGATCATGTGTTCTGATGATAAGGTTCAGCCTTGGATTTCGACTTTCGATGAGCTAAAGTTGATGACATTACAGTAGTTGAGTTTGGAAAGTAGTGTCTGTCTAGCTAGATCAATGTTTTGTTCAAGCTCAGGGTATGGGCAGATTTTCTTCAGTAGGTGGAGTAAGGAACTGCATGCGTACTAACACAACAAAATCCTAATAAACTGACATAAATTGGCTGCAATAAAAAAAATATATGTTATAATTAAAGTGTTTTTGCTTTAAGAAAAATATAAGACACAACAAAGAAGAACAATAATTCAAACACATTAAAGATGTTAAAAAAATGGTCAACAGTACAATTTATGTGCGTGGAGAATTTTCAAAAACATTCCTAAAGACAGAGCCCTAAATGTTTCAATCCCCTTAATAGTGTGGGATCTTACTCTGAACCAAGAGCCTCAATTGTTGGTTTGCAGTATTTAAAACCTGTGAACTGTTAGAATGGATTTCTGAACTCTGGCCTGGTGTACAGATGTTTAGGAGGCCACTCTTATTATTGTGAACAGGGAACAACTTCTGGAAGTTTAGTCAAACCAATCAAGGTAGCAAGGCTAAATCTCAGGAGAGGTGAGTGGGGTCAGGGGTTCACAATGAGTCCACCCAGTGGAAAACCAAGGATTACACTTGCACAGTTCGTAATAAAAGAAACACCTTTATTATAGGCCCAGAAAACTCATTAAATATGACTACTAGCAAGTCCTATTTTCACACAATACTAAATTACTATATAATATACATACAGTCACTGTAGTTGGTGCAGAACAATCCAATCACCACCCCAATTCCTACAAGGAAAGGCCAAAGGTTAGATAGAGCACCAACTGTCCACAGGACTTAAAATCCTTACTTCCAGCCCTAAATTGTATGTGACCTTGAACCCAAAGTTCACAAAGTTCTGCACTGTTTTGTAAGTTGGGGAAAAAGTTAGGAAAGGGTTCCTGGGGACAGCGAATACAACTGTCCCCAGCTTTTTGAGTGCTTGTGAAAACAAGCATAGCTAAACTAATGTAAACGTTTCAAAAGTTAGGAAAACGTTTAAAAGGGGACATATGGATTCAGTTAAGTACAACTGTACCTCACTCCCATACTGTGGTACTCCGGTTCCTCTTTAGGCCTGGCAGGTCTTCAAAGCGCTGTCAGAGGTCTCATTTCCTGACATTTCTTCCAGACCTCGGTGTCGAGGATTTGCAGGTTTGAGAGGGTCCCCGGTCTGCCACAGATGCTGGTGCAACGTGATCCAGTTGGAGAATGCAGATCACTCGGTGCAGACCTCTCAGCACACAACAGGATGGGGGAACACTTTCCAGCTACTGTCACCATTGCAGAGCAATAGCAGAGGACACAGTTGTTGAAGTTGACATCAGCCTTGTATCTCGGTCCTCTTGGATGTTGGAGCACTGCCATTGGGCAGACACAACCTCTGTAGGACAAGCTGCCAATCCCCAAAGTTCCAAGCAAATGCACAAAAACACAATGCTCCTATCATGGTAGCCCAATGTGGAGTTGGCCAGCCCACTGTGTGGCCCTGGGTCTCTTCTGAAGACTTCAGATGGCTTTGGAACCAGGAGACGTCGAGAACAGTTATTCCCATTGATCCAGAGGGTCGAAACACTGAAAAGGGTCTTCTAGGAACAGCAGCTCGACAGGGCTTCACCAAGACTTCAGCAAGAGCTGGATGCCATCCTCATCAGGGCTCGTCCATGGGTCTTCCTTTGTTCTTCATAGCTGCAGAGGATGCTTGGCCCCTCTTCTGATCTTCTGGAATGACCGCAGGACACCTCTTCTTATCCCAAATTCAGGTGAGTGATTAGACTCGCCCCTCCAAAGGCAAAATCTGCCCCAAACATGCACACCAGCAGTGGTCCAGCCAAGGACCACTGTGGGTCTCATGCAAACATGCACACCAGACATTCAGGTACCAATATGTGGATTGGGACAAGACAACCCCCACCCTTTTCATGGGACTGAACACGCAAGCCCTGCACTATCCCATGACAAGCCAGGCTTTTCCCTGGGCAGTGCATGACCATAAAAGGATTTTCCTGACAGGTCATTCAGAAAGCTGAATGGCAAGATGGCCAGGAACAAATGAAAAACCTCATGGCACGGACACGTTTGGACACTGGCCACTGTTGGTAGCCAAATGCGGTAAACACGGTAAGGCCAACAAACAGTACAGTAAAAAGTAATCAAAAGTAACTGCTGCCACTAGTTTGTAACCAACACATCCCTTTGGGATCATACCAAATTAAACCCCATTGCACTGCATTGTAAGATGCATTGTGCTATTATAAAACATGACTCAAAAAAGTAACAAAGTCAAAAGACTAAGTGAAACATAGTTTCTCAGTACTGACAGCCTGAGGGACTAGTAAGTTTCCCCAGAACATGTGAGCAAAAGCCCATGGAGTGAAGCTGAAGGCTTCACTTCAATGTAAAAAAATCAGTTCTGAGTCGTATCAGGTGGAGCGACTCCAATCTGGATTGTGCAGCGAGGTTGGCAAGTGTGCTCCTGAATCCTGCACATACTGAGTCTTTGGAACACGGGGGGTTGACAACTGAGAGTGTAATGCTTAGATTTAAGGCAAACATGCTGGAGATCCATCAGGCCGTGTAAAGCTGCATGTAGGATGGCCCTGGGGAAAAAGGGCCCTCCCCTCCACCATTACGGTCACGCAATTAAAGATGCCAAGAAGAAGTTGTGGGGAACCCTTTGTAAGATAGCTGCACTCGAGCACCTAGCACTGGCCCACAGTATAAAAGCCAGATTGGCCAAGGCTACATACCAGGAATGGCTAAATCACCAAAAATACATCATGGAATGTCAGAGGTGCCAACAGCTGGTGTTAACTACCCAGATGAAAGACAATGTCACCTTCTGGAAAATTGTGAATGGCAAGGAACCAAGCAGCAGAGACATCAACAGTGTCACCGAGCCAGAGTGGTCTACTCATGTTAGGCTAACACTAAGGGGGGACCTGCAGACTGGCCATATGGGGTTGAAATGGGGGAATAAATGGGTGTATTATTGTTCCCAGGATGACATTGAGTTGGTCATTAGAATCAGTAAGGCATCCACGGCCCCTGGCCCAGATGGAATATGCAGTAACATCATCAAAACATACACCCAACCTGGCCCGCAGCATTACACTCCCTCTTCAAATGCATTGAGGTACTGCAGCGCATACCGACATCTTGGCAGAACAGTATTATTTTGCCTGTCTTAAAAAAGGAAAGGCATGATAATCCCAAGAACTATCATATGCTGGCAATGCTAGACATCACAGATAAAAGCTTCACCAGAATACTGCTAAAGGAACTGGCATTGTGAGAAGACCACCTTGGAAATATTCCCTTATTCCAAACTGGATTTCGTAAGAAATCTAACACCAGCATCTGCACGTTGGCACTCACCACGGAGATTGAGCAATCCTGGAAAGTGAGGAAGGTATCTGTCTATGTTGGTTTTATAGATCTGACTACGGCATTTGACACCATTGACCATAATAGGCTGTGGAAGAAAGTGCAATTGCAGGGCATCCCCCCTGACCTGCTTAAAATGCTGGTGCTTCTGCACTCACAGATGAGGGTGAAGGTGAGAATGGAGCAACTAGGAGGCTGTATGGCATGGATAACTATGAACAGGATCTTGAAGCAGGGCTGTATATTGTCCCAGATTCTATACAACCTATTAACTGCAGAAATGGGCCAGGCCCTGGGCCATTCATCTGCCATTCCACCGAAGCTTGGCACGATGCATTTTCATTGGCTAAGTTATGCAGATGTACTGGCCATATTGGACCTAACACCGGGTGGTCTACAAAGCTCCCTGTGTACCTTCAAGAGCTATGCAGATGAGAATGGTTTGATCATCAATATCTCTAAGACCAAGATCATGGCCTTTGATCCACAAAGGAAAAAATAGAAGCTCAGACCAACTTGGGAACTGGTGGAGTAAAATTGGAGGTGGTCAAATCTTACAAATACCTGGCCATCCAATTAGATTCTGGGATGAACGGGATGTCCCATATGGATTGTGTAAAATTGAAGAGCGAGGCCACTCTGGGAAGGATAAGTTTGTTCTCATATAAGGGGGGATGCCACTCAGTGGGATCTATGCTACATCTCTACCAAGCTAAAGTGGTTCCAATGATGTTATATGGCATATAATCTTTGACTTTATACAAAGCCAGGGAGCTTCCATTGCTTGAATGTACAAAGGTCAAGAGTCTCTTATGGTTACATGCCCGTACTCCCTTTGAAATGATTGTGATGGAATTCAGCCTTTTGCCTATTGACCTAAAGCTGGTTCTGGGGTGTTTGTCACTATACTGGAAAATGGTCAACCCACCAGCTGTCACGTTGCTGAGCCTAATACTGGAAGCATACACTCTGCGTGCTAAACATATGGTGGGCAGAAAAGTGGCAGACTATGTGAAGTAGCAGGGCTGTGGATGGGGCAAGCACAAAGTGGCGTTTTGAGAAAATCCTTGAGGCACTTTACATCAGTGATGAACGCCATCATCACGGAATGGAGAAATGAGCAGGCTTTGGTAAATCTTGCCACAAGGAACAGTGCCGGGGAGTTCATGTATTATGTTCAGCCGAGATCTGATCCCTCGGCATACATACACAACCTCCTGGGAATCATCTGATTTGGGACTTTTTAAAAATGAAGTTCAACGTGGTAAGAACTGGGGAAATATAGGGAGCTTGGCACAAGAGCCCTAGATCTGACAGGAAATGTCGGCTTTTGTGGTGATGGCGTACTTGAATCGGTAAGACATCTGTTGTGTGCTTGTGTAAAATTGGAGTCGCTGCGAGTATAAACTGGGAGAGCTATTGGATGGAGTCGGCACTGACTGAGGGGGAGCAGTGGGACCGTCTTATGGCGGGTAATGATCATGCGTGTATTTTGAATTATCGTTTGTTTTGGAGGAAAGTTGAAAACATTTTGGATTTAACTTGAGGATGGAAAAGGACGCTCTGACAACTCTACTTTGTGCCATGGGATGATGTTTTAGGATGAATTTGTGAAAAGTTGAATACACTGTAACACAATAAAAACAAAACAACAAAAAAAGTCAGGTCAGTGTGAAAAACAATAGCAACAGGTTTGAGGGTCCATAGAACATGGAGGCAAAGTTGCTAAACAAGAAATGTGTCCTTACAGGAACGACAAAAGACCAAAAAGGAAAACATGTGTAAGAAGGAAAGGAAAAAGGGGGGTATACACTATAAAATTTGTTCACAGTGAAGGAAACATATATTCGTTCACTTACCTCAAATCATGAGGTGTATTGTCAGCGACTATAAAGTTTGTATTATTTTTGTTCCAATACCATACAGCTGCCACAGGGATAGTGGCCGTTGGGTGGAGGTAGACCACATAATTTAGTGATAGTAGGAGTTTTCACATTTCTTGTGGTTATAAGATCTTTTTGGACAAGATGGTCTCCAGTAAGAAGTTGGCCTTCCTAATCACTTCCATAATCTGGTGAATGAAGGCATGGTGGGATAGTCAAAGGAGACACCACGGTTTTTGGCTATCTAAGTCATGCTGTGGCAAGGTCCATGGACTTCAGTCCACTGGAGAGTCAGACTGGCAGGGACCACTTGATTGAAATCCAGGACTTCTGTCTTATTTCTGTTTAGGCATTTGTTAATAGCAGTCATCTAATCAATATTAAATAGCTAAGATAGAGTACGATTTTATTTAATTACTCTTGCTGACATTGAATATAATTTGGGTATTTTCAATGTAAGCTGAAAATATAACACTAATCAGATAATGGCTCTTGAAAAGCTAGAGTGAAAGGGTAAAATCCTTGTGGTACCCAATGTTAGGGATGCCGTAAGGGGAATAAATGGGCCTATTTTGACTGATGTGTTACGGTCCTTGAGGATTTCAGGAAGCCAATTCAGCAGAGCTCCCTTGATTTCCATGTTATGATGGAGTATGTTTAGTAAGATAGATAGTGAAGTGTGGTAATGTGTACCTCGGTGCCCACTCCACTCAGCGCATGGACTGCTTGGACAATACAGGTCTTCAGTGCACCACCCTGTTGGGCCTGGAAATATAGAGGCATGGATGGTTCTTGGGACTGTTTTCACCCAGATTGGCTGCCTTGCTCATTGGACCCAAAACGATTGTTGGGTCTTTGGACCTGATGGAAGGGGGTAGGGAGCAGCAAGGTGATAGTGTAGCCTGCAGCACTCTGGAAGTAAGTGTTGCAGCCTGGAGGACAAAGGGGGCTGTAGCTACTCATCATTTGATGCTGTCTCATGTCCCTCTGTAAATTAACAAGGGGGGTCCTGGGAGTCTCTCTGCCAGACATTAGTCCTGGTTACGAGAGACTTACCCAGAGTCTTTAGGTCACTATCTTTCACAGAGAAGAAATATCCCAAACAAATCAATCTTTGTCCTGCCCTGGGGCAGTCCAGCACCGAAATGCTAGGCAATTCTCCTCTGAACAAGAGTACCAACAGAAACCCCAGACACGTGTTTCGGTCTGGTTGGACCTCATCAGTAGGGTGGATCTGTGCCTCTCTAAGAATAGTGAGCAAGGGATCCACGTCTGGATTTCCATAGTAACTTAGGGTGAGACCCAAAGTTACTTAAATATGCAAATTAACAAGGGGGGTTCTGGGAGTCCCTCTGCCAGACATTAGTCCTGGTTACGAGAGACTTACCCAGAGTCTTTAGTTCATGTCCCTCTGTGCCAAGTCTGCTTGGGAAATTGATAGCTGGGACAAGGCAGATCTTCAACTGGGGTCTCAGCTTGTTGCTTTGTGCAACCTAGAATTTATGAGGCCTGACTGGTTATTGGAGCTGTTGATACGCAGTTGAGTTGTGTGCACTGCCGCTGTAAATCACTTTGGTGGTTTTCTGCCAACATGCTTTCATGCAAACCTGAAATTGCTTTCAAGAAGGTGTCCCCACAACACGTCAGCATTATTAATCACATTCATGATGGTTCAACCACAATATACTAATTAATCTTTTATAATGCGCTTAATACCGGATATCAGTCTCTAAGCGGGGGACGGGATTTAAACCTGTGTTGCTCAGCACTGTCTTGCTTTCAAGACAAATGTGTTTTCCCTGACCTATCTTCCCTAAGAAATCATACTGTAAATCACTTTTATGAGACAGCACCCACAATGTATGCCAACAATATCCCTTGCATTCATTTCATGAAGCTGTGCTCTCAATGTATACATGCAATCATACTGCAATTCTGTTTCATGTTTCACTCAAAATAAATCCCAGTGTTGCTTTTGTAACAATACTGGCCCTTTAAATCACTAATATGCTGCTATGCTTGCAATATATGCCAAAGGTCATCTGGTAAATCCCTTTGAAAATGTCACACCCACAATATATGCTATCATGGTCACTGTATCTTACTTGAATGTTCCTGATGCAGCACTTTGCCCGGCCAAACACCATATATCCACCTATTTCACTTCCACATGCATTCGCTCTCATATACACAGTTACAGAAACATTCACATACATACATGCATGCACAGACTTGCACACTCATTGAAAATCTTACACAAACACACAACCACATGCACATATCATACTGTGAAACATGCAATAACAAAGGCATATAAGCACTTCTAAACGTACCTTGATACTGCTTTAGTCTTCAAGTGCCATCCAGTCCACTGAGTGACAAGCACAGCAGTATCCAACTCGTAAAGATGTGGAATCATGAACATGGCGGACATGCTAAACGAGTGGGCCCTTAGTTGCCTAGAAAAGGCAACTCATGATCTGCAGTGAGCAGTGGTCGAAGTGTACGAAAAGAAGTAGTGGAACTATATTCCCTGCTAGCCTGCACCCGCTCCCCACAACCCCATCACTATACTGCCTCCCACACACAATGCAAACCCATAAACACATGCACATTCTGTTAAAGGGAACGTTCATTGTATTGCACTGAAAGTGCAAGTTTCAACTTCTTCCTACACTGTTATTTTAAGACGAAAGCATTCCGGAACGGTTTCTTTTTCAATTAAAAGTATGGGAGCAGTACAACTTAATTAAAAATAGTAGAGGAGCACCCCTCCTAACTGCTCCCGCTCACTTCGACCACTGGCAGTGAGCATCAATGCTCACCCCTGTGATGAGTGTTTGCATTATTCATTAAAAGCAGCCTCAGCTGTGCCAGCTGAACATGTTGCAGAGGCTGCACCGGGAGAGACGAAGGCTCCAAGGGGATGGCCTAACCCTACGCCCACCCTGGATGCACAGCTGCTTTTGGAAGCAAAAATTACACATTTACAGAACTAAAGTAAGGAATGTTAAGACTTCCAAGCAGCCACACATGGACGGACGTCTTGATATCTGCTTTGAACATTTCAAACGATTACGCTAGTTTATACAGGCTCTGGTTAAGATGTTTTAGAAAGTTTAAATACTACCTCCAATTGTGAAAATGTTGTAGGAATTTATAGACACAAATCATTCAGTTAGACAGTAGTTTATATGGATGGTACAGCTGAGGTAATTGGGGACCTTAAAGCCTTCTATATAGGATATCAAAGGGCCTGATTCACAGAACGTTTTCCTATGGCATTGCACCATTCTAAAACACTTCCATGAATCAGGCCCAAAGTCTGTTCTTGGGATTGTGATGGAACATTTATATTTTTGAAGTCTTTATTTTTTGTAAGTTTCAAAAACGTTCATATGCAATTAAATAAACTGGTGTAAAGTGAGAGCTAGAAGAAATAACACATTATTCATACAAGTAACAACATACTGGTATATATGTTTATAGGAACAGATTACACTACGAAATATTCAGTTTTCCCCACTTGTTTGTACATAGTAACCTTATCAATGAGGATTCTCCCAAAGTTACAATCCAACAAAATAATTCCAGTTATTTGGTCGAGGTCCTTTTAAAAGCATCATCTGTACCACCGCCTAACATGGTGAGTAACGCACTCTACAGAAGCATGTTTTGTGATCCCCACCTGCCATTACATACATTTCAAGTGGGATCTACTTTTCCACAAATGTACACATAGATATTGCGTTTTTGCACCACAACAGTTCTTTTTTTACTCTGAGTAGACCTGACTCAAATGGAGTTTAAGAGGATCAGCAATGCATCATATCTAATTGTGTACCCAAAGCAATATTGACTCTGGTCCTGATCTCTTTCCAAAACATGCTTCACCTTGCACATGTCTGAAGGATACAGTTTGAATTTCTACATCATCGACGACATCCAATAAAGATGCAGGGAGATGTTATGTTGTACATGTGTATGTTATATTTGCATTGTGTATATACTACTGCCATGTTCTAGAGTTTGGGGATAATTCTGAATCCCAATCAAGTATGTTTTTCAAAAAAGCTCTGCTGGGGCTGACTCAGATAGTTGTAATAACTCTGAATTGTAAGGCCAACAGGAGCAGGACGTACCTACGCCACCATATCTACAAATCAGGGACCATCAAGAGCCCAGCTGTTATACACAGAACAGACCATATAAATACAACACAGAACCCCACATGGGGCAAGAAACCACCTACATTAGCCTTGAAAAAGACCCATGGGTCGAAACGCATGTCGGCTGACCTAAATTGGGACCATGAGTCCACACCAATAAACAACCTGTTAAATAAAATCCTGCACTTATCACAAAAAGCAAAAACAGCATGGAAAATCCATTCTTTATTAAAAAAAAACACCCAACTGCGAGGTATCCAGGAAAAAAAAACGTTTTCACTGAATTTTAAGGACCATGCACAGATCTTAGAAGGCAAAGTGGAAAATGTACAATACTTACTTTGGTTTGGCAACTTCCTGATGTTTCTTCAAGGTCAAAGCAAAGTTTCTGTTCCAGAATGGGATAAATCGGATAGCCCCAAAAAACATCCCTTTAATATCAATACAAAAATCTGAACAAGTGACCCTTTAACTCTTCAACTGACTGGTTGGTTCACTCACAGGGATTAGGAAGGAAGCTAGTAAAAATTTGAATCTCAACTCTCATCCAAGGTTAAAGGGAGAGCTATGCCCTTTATGTGGATAGACTTATCTCTGGACTGGCAGGTACTTTTTGGCATCTCTCCAGTAGGACTCACTGCAATGTGCCGAGGATAACCAGATGTATATTGGTCTGTGCCAAGAGCACTGTGCCACTTCTGTTGCAGTCTGGATGGTATATGCAACCACCCATCAGGGATGTCATGGGTGCGTACTGTTATGCAAGGAGGCACATGTTCCAACCTGAGAGCCAAATAAAACATAGTATTTAGGTGAGCAGGTTATTATGAATCCAACTTATTGTAAGAGGTGTAATTTTGCTGCCTGTCTCCCATATCCTGCTGGATAAAATGTAATATTTGAGATAGATGGCAGCAGGACCCGGTGAGACATGCGCTACCACATGCATAACAATCTGGCCTTGGGGCTGTGGAGGCCAAATTAGAGAATCCTAGCAGTGATGGGATGATATTAGCAGATGGCAGCAGAGCAGCTGGTGGCTACTGTTTCACATGACATTTCACATAATTGCACGTTTTGACATGGGGAGATGCAGAGTTTGGTCCAGAATAACACTGTGTTGTTCGGGCACTGAATCTAGGATTTAAATCGCAGTTTCTGCGGGCTAAACTCAGTAATGTGGACACTAGGCTACACTCCCCAATTCATCATCACTGTGATTTAGCTGCAGATGCCACAAGTGCTTTGCAAATTATAACCTACTGCACAACCCATGAGGAACCCCAACCAGCAAGCCTGCTCTACATGCAAGGTCTGGAGTAGTTTTTCCCTCTGACTGGCACTTTCCTTATGATGTCCCTGCATGGATGATGAATGAAAATATCTTTCCTCAATTTGAGGACCATTCATTTCCCTCACCTCAAATCCCAAGGAGGAGCGACTCCGGGAAGAGCTCCTCAGGCTCCTGGCTGGTTGGCCATCTGTGGCAGGCATGCAGTAGGCAGTAAAGTGCTGATTGTGAAGGGCAGACAAAAAGTAACTGTTGGTAACATACTACATGATGCACCCAGATAAGTCAGAGGCAGAGCAGTCACCTAAGACAAACTGCTGCAGTGTGCCACCCGCAAAGGGGGAAGGGAAGCATTTGATCCAAGGAAAAGTGGCCTTTGGTACCTCATCTCATTCCGTATGCAAAATGTATTTTCCAAATTGCAGGGAAGAGCTTCTCCAGAAAAAATAAACAATGAAACTATCATTGGGGAAGTGAATGTTTACAGAATTAAGGTATGTTATTGTCATCCTCAAGCCAAAGTCCTTCACTACTCTCCCGCTCTCACTATATTTGCTATTTTTCTCTGCTTCTTTCCAAGTGCAGTCCAGGAGGAAAGAAAGATAACTGCTCGTTCAGGTGATATAACTAGTTTATTTGTCTCACAGAGTTTTCTCGTCTTCATGCAAAATCTCAAGTAAGACAATACAGTTTGTCTTGTTCCCACTATTGTGTAGTCTACTTCAATGTCTCATTTTCTTTAAAAGACCCCAGGGAAATATTAAAATATTGTATGATCCAAAAAGATGCACATTGTGGTGTTATTGCTACTGTATGTAGTGCTTTGGGTTCCTTGGGAATCACTTCCACCCTGAAACATTGTCTTCTGCATCTTAGTTTGCATGTCTCATCATGAATGTCAGCATGGTCCCAATAGCTGGTTTTAATTTCAGAGTCACTCATGTTCACACCCACTTCGACTTTCTCCACTCTGGCATTCATCAGCACTTTACATTATGCCATCCCTAATGCTGGCAGGCAGGGGGACGCTAGCCCCAGTCAAGTCTGAGACTCTTTTCTTTTAAATTGGCAACATTTTGATAAGTTTGTGTTCACCCTGTTCTCGACAGTTGGTGTTCATGACTGTCTCAATAAAAAAGTGCGCCAAGATGCTGCTTTTCTTTGGAAAGGAGAATAATGGGAGGCACACCATTGTGTATTCTCTGAGAAACCTATGTATTAATGAGTCATTTGAGCAGTTGGGTTCGAACTTGGAGCCGACGGCGCAAACATACAAATGCGGTGGACAACGTATTGTTTCTTAAAATCAACCATACACACAGTGCTTAATTTGTGGGGGTGTTTGCCGGTGGCCAACACCGGCAGTGTTTTTTGGGGACCGGAACATCCGGCGCACGTGTAATTTCCTTGTTTGTTGAACTTCCATGATCATAAATCATTATGAGTCATTCTGCTGCTCTCTCCTTGCAGTTGCAGGCCGGGGCTGGCTGGCTGGGCCCACAACAAAACAACATCAGCCAATGAAAACCAACATTTTGTTGTTACTATGCACTTTTGAAACATTCTGTATAGTAACACAGAATGTATAGTTTTCATTGGCTGTTCAACTCCATGATGACGTGTGGGGGAGGGGGAGTGAGTCACGTGTTGTTGCAGAGGCAGCAGGCAGTTCACAAGCACACTTGACTTGTTGAGGCGTGGCGAGTGACTCGTGAAAGCCTGCTGCCATGCACATGTAGATTTAACTTCGGTGTGTGCGGCCTAGTTTTGCTGCTGCAGCCTGCAGGCAGCTTAAGTTCCTCTGGGCAGGCAGGCGCTGGCGTTCAACAACTCAAACACGGTAAGTACTCGTCCGGATAATTATATTTATAACATTAATTATTATTGCGGCTGCCCACCCGCCGCCGTGAAATTAATAGTATAGAATCATCCATGGCGGCGGGCGGTGCCATAATAATGAAGTACGGTGGCCCGTGGCCGTATACCCATCCCGCTGACTTGAGCTCCACTGTGCAGTGCGCCACCTTTGCCCATACCCCCCTACCCCACCAACTTTGAATGTATGCGGCCGGCCATGTCATGCTGCTTCTCCTGTGTGTGTGGGCATGGCTGTGCCGGGTGCCCATTCCGCGGCCCCCCCCTCCATAGGGCAGGATTTGGCCAAGCACTGCGAGCAGGCCCACGGGGCCTCGATGCGAGAGGCAGCGGCTGTGTGAATCAGATGATCATAGTAATGGTAAGCGCCCCGCGGCAGCCGCCTAGGTCGTCCGACCTAGGCTGAAGCTGCGGGGCGCTTACCATTACTATGTGATCAGATTCAGCCGCTCGCATTCCCTCGCGGCCCCGCCCCACGGGCCTGCGGCGGCGGCCTGCACTGCCTGCTGAGCCCGCCCTGTGCGGCCCTCCGTAGGGCAGGATTTGGACAGGCCCGCGGGGCCGCGAGGCAATGCGAGCGGCAGCGGCTGTGTGAATCTGATGATCAGATAATGGAAAGCGTCCCGCGGTTGCAGCCTAGGTCGGGTGACCAAGGCTGCAGCCGCGGGACGCTTACCGTTATCTGATCATCAGATTCACACAGCCGCTGCTGCTCGCATTGCCTCGCGGCCCCACGGCCTGCATGCCAGCCAGCTTAGCTAAGCTCGGGCCAAATCCTGCCCCGTGGTGGGTGGGCGGGCTGCTGTGCAGGCACAGACACACGTGGTGGTGTTTCCTGAGAGCTGGAGTGCGAAGGACACCGCACCCCCTCTGAGGGAGACCAACACACACTGTTATAATAAACGTTATCCTCCATGTATTTTTTATATTGCTGGATATGCTGGGGTTGATATCGTTCCTTCAACAGAATTATCTGCAAAATATATGATTTATCATACACCCTCCAGGATATTGCAGTAAGAAATATTGTCTGGCTTAAAAAATGCAAATGTTGAAGCACAAAATTGCATTATTGTCGCATTTCTGCCTGAGTAAGAAGCCCCGCAATAAATGCAATTTTGTGCTGCAAAACTTTAAATTTTTATGCCGCAAAGTATGTCATGCCGCATAATCCTAATTTAGCATGACATTCATTGTTTCTGACACAATTGCGTTTGGTTTTCTTTTTTTTTTTGCGTTTGGTTTAGTGTGCACTTTTTATTTTACAAACCGAAAAATCACTATTGGAACAAGGCAGTTAAGTATTGAACAATTGTGTGTCGTATGATGCAGGTTGCATTAAAAAAAGACTTACAATAGGCTTCGATGATGTCATTCAGTCGGTGGGATTCTGCTGACGTTTTTGTTTCCGAACTGCAGTTTTGAAGAGGATTTGGGGGTGCAGGAGCACTGGGTTCGTGAATGCTGCGCAGCTTCCATGAAGCCCCCGGAATGAGTGTGAAGCCATCACTGGGGGGGATTTAGGGTGGAGATGTCGAGGAAACGAAGGGGATTGGTTCAATCTGGTGCTGCCCGCATTGTCCAGCTGACACAGTGCACTAATTGCCACACGTGAATGGACTATGAGGGGCTGACAGTGCTTTCATAATGCCCAGAGAACAACGGGCCTAATTGCCCAGGTCATTTAATATTAAAACTGCTTCTGTCTGTCCCACAAAGAAAGAGCTGAAAATTTGAAATATTTGGATTTTAATGTTTACAACCTGGTACGGGTTACTTTGTAAACCAATTTGCTAAAATAAATTAAAAAAGCTGATTTCGTATCTTATGCCACCACACTGCACTATATTTTTAAGCGAGTCGAGGCAAGGGCTTGCGATGCACCTGTGTTTGTAGACGCACATCCGTGCTGTATCGGGGTGGACTGTTGAGCTTGCACACACAGGGCCCAGTTCATGGAATATTTTGCATGGGGCAAAGTACACCCTGATTCATGGAACAGTGCAAAGTGTCTTTTCGCACTGTTCCATGAATCAGGGCATTTGTTGGCAGTGCAAAGAACTTTACATGGCAAAAAGACACTTTGTGCTGTTCCATGCATCAGGGTGGAGCAGTGCACAGTGTATTTTGCAGTGCAAAGTGACTTTACAAGGCAAAAAGATACTTTGCACTGTTCCATGAATCAGGGTATTTGTTGGCAGTGCAAAGTCACTTTGCACCAGTGAAAAGTACTTTGCACCGGGCAAAATATTCCATGAATCGGGCCCACAGAGATATTCAATAGGATTGTACCATTATAAAGCGCTTTTGTGAATCAGGCGCACTGTTGTTGTGGAGGAGAGCCAATCAGCAGAGAGCGCACGTGAAAAGCCATATAAAGATGTTTATTTGACGTTTTCAAAATCAGTTTCTGAGAGAAAACACATACATAACTTTGTCAGTTCTGTGGCCCAGTGCGCCCACTGCTCCCTCCTCTCTTCCCTGCCCATGACTTCACAATGACCCCTAGCCCCCCCCAAAAAAAAAGTTCAACGTTATGAAGGGAAGGCGATGGCATCTCCGTCCCCTTCACCCCACTCTATGGTTGCTGTGAAAGATCCTGTTGCGCTGCTGTGTTTGTCCTCAATGGCCAAGCCGGTCCTCGAGAGGGATGGGACCTATGCATCATTGTGCCACTGCCGAGTGCCATTTTACACTGGCGAGAGAGTGACTGAGAGGGTGTGCTGCACTCGGACTGCCAAGTCTATGGGTGTTTCTCCAGGGTTCAATTTGATTTCTCTTAACTTCTGTTTGTAAATGTGTCAGTTGTTTAGCCCACACATTGTAATATACTAATATCCTGACCCTTGTTTAATTTCATAAAATGTTGCCATTCCCAGAGGATTTAAAAGTTGGTATGAATTCTGCAAGTCCCCTCTACATAGAGGACGGTCGGACCTAATAACCTCTGTCCTCTCCATTTCTATAAGACTGTAAAACTCTGTGGGGTAGAATAGGTCTTTGCTGGGAGCCAACAATCTATAATGAATAAAGACCTACAGGTGCTCATCTCTGCTACCAGGAACATTCCAGGATTTAGTTCCCTGCAAGCTGGCACACCCTGGAATGTCGCACATCTCGAGGTAGCACAGCAATCTGCAGGCTATATAAGCCAGTTTGTCCCAGGTCTTCACTACTCCAATTGGAGGAGAAGAACAAAGTGGGTAAAGTGTTGCCGACACCCAACCTCTGGCCTAAATATGGGCACCCAGCGCCTCATAGGCCACAGCCTGGCATGGGGGCGTAAGCATCGATTGTCAGCTGGGAGGGTCTCTTTTTCCCCCTACCATAACAAGTGTTTTCCAACTTTAAAGCATCATACTTTCTCAACCCATGTGTGCCCTTTCCATCCATCCCACCACTAGCTTGTGCCAGCAGTTGCTCGTGCAGCGCTAAACATGTGACATGAAGCAGCAGCAGTGTGATGGGCTGGTGGTGGGCCGATCTAGGTCTAGCACTGAACTGGCGTGGGCGGCACGCTGACGCCGCACCCGCACTGTGGGCGGCGACGTGCCCGGCATTATGGGGCCAATATTTTTTAGGGACAGGCACTGATTTTTTTACAAATTAAGCACTGCATACACAGAGGAAGCAACAGCTACGCCAGCACTCCCTTTCAGAAAGCCCACCGAGGACCCCAGCTGTGAATACACAGGACCTGCACAGACCATATACGGGACCCCACCACTGGCAAGACCCACTCAATATCCTAGCCTTGATAAAGACCCACGAGGTCGAAACACACGTTGGCTAACCACTACTGGGACTATGAGTCCACACTTAATTGATAAATAAACCTGCACAGGTTAAAACGCCAAGAGCTTGGAGAATCTACTTTTCTGACAATTCAAAACTGCAAGGTAGCCCGGAAAACTCCCCTTTTCCAATCATACAAGCAGGTGTGGGCTTCACCTCAACAAAAAACCTGTGACCTTGCACCACCATCCTTAGCAGTACCAAATAGCCATAGCTTAGCGCAGGACGGTGCCAACTCTAGGGCCCAATTTTCTCTTGTTTCTTAAAATCTGTTTCCCCTTAGTGGTTATGTGGATTAATTTCCTTTTAGATAAAGGTTACACTTCCTCACCCTTGATGATATATGTGCAGCCCACTATTCAGGAGCCACGCGAACAATGAGATATGAGACATTTTGTGAAGATGGGCATGCTGATGCTTAACAAGTGCATAGCTCACTGTCCTTGTTTTTGTAATATTTATTTTACACATAGGGTCCTTACACATTGTCAATGAACATTACCAACGGTTGCATAGCAACATCTCGTATCTTTCACAAATAACCCATGTGTCTTTTCGCTTCCACACCATGACGGAAGTCATGGAACGTGCCCCCGTCATCAATGACGCAACATGCTTACATCAATACGTAGATCAATGTGCTTTAAACATGCAAATTGCGGGCGCTTATCTTGAATGCTTGCAGACTCGCTGCATGAACACGGACACCAAAGGAAACAGCAATTGAGTAAGTTTATGTGGATAGAGTAATAAGCCGAATAGGGCATACAGAGTGACTATTCTCGATGTTGTATATCTTTATACTTGTATAGTGCGACATTGCGTCCTGTTTGTTTTGTAGTATTTGTGACTGACAGCTCGAGCGGACTGTGCTTTTGATGTGGCTTCTTATAGTTGGTGTGCTAGACAGATTATATCTCTTAAGAAAAAGCCATAGGTAAGTGCCTAGTGGTATGTCTCTAGCTTGTCTCGGTTTCCCTGCACTATTGCATAATGTGTAATGGTCTAATTAAAACAGGGTCCTGATCACCAGTTATTTACTTCCTGTAGTTGATATATGATGTCAAGACTGGAAGAGTTGTTGGGCCCCCGTGCCTTTGACTTGATACGTAGGTGGGTGCTTACCTTGGCTTTTTGAACATGCAGATAATTTACAATCTTTAATTTTGCACTGGTCTTTTTATTCATTGAGCTATACGGTAATTTTCCCTAACAGATAACCAAAATTGTTGAAAAGTTACTGAGGAATCTCTTCACTTGGACAAAGAAGAATAGGGGACCACACATCAAATGAGTTGCTTTAGCTACACGTTAGAGATCAAGAATTTCTTTTGTAGATAGGGGTGACGACAACTTCAAAAAATGAATTAATGAGTCAAGTCTAGCAACCGGTTTGTAGGTCCTGATAAAGGCATTGAAATATAAACTCTCGAAATGTCATTGCATCAGTTGGATTGTTGTGACGTCGACCACACACCTTATCAAAGATGGTTTTAGGTGTTGTGCAAATTGCGATATAAACAATTCTGTTATGGGTTTTTGATTGTTTACGCAAGATTTCTCTTCTGTCCTGTCTTTTGTAATTGGCAATATATGTAAATGGTTATGTCTCACTTTATGAATTCTCAAACTAATTGTTTCAATTTTCTTTGTCACACACTATCATAAAATAAATATATATAATGTGTCTAACAGTAATCAATTATATTGATGTATTTCATGATTAACCTTCGACGTGAAATAGACAGAAGGTATTTGGTATTTCACTAGAAAATCATTCCTATACATGGCTGCACGATTAATTAATTGGTCCTTAATTTGTTTGTGAGAACATTCAAAACTTATAATCAAATGAAACCAATGAGAACGCTCTTCTGTGTATAGATCCTCCCTACCTCCCTATGCACACTCTTCTCTGGAACACTTTCGGGTCATTTCTTGCACTCTGGGAGTTGGGAGATGTTATCTGTACAGCCAGAATCGGGTAGTATACAGGTGAGCGCATGGAATCTGTTCCATTGTTAATTCCCAAACTCCACTTTCCAAAGACTCCACCAGCTATTTGCACTCTTAGAAACGTTTTATTCCAATCACATGATAGGGAATGCCGGCTGTATCTGCAAAGTCAATTCCGTTTTCCACAGATTCCAGGACCCCTGCTGACCAGCTATTTTGTCTGCTCCCCCACCCCTTCACATTTCACCCACTCAACTCTGTGGGGCTCTTCTCCTCGCTCCGCATATATCCACCCTATGCGCCACTCTCTCTCTATGGTCCTACTGAATTTGCCACACTGCTGGCCTTCCAGAGCCTCCCGCGGACTATGTTCCACACATGGCGACATGCAGAGTGTGTGTGTACATTCTACTGTTTGGTTTGACTATTTCCTTCCCCACACACAAGGTTCTGGCATCCCACGGGTGCTAATGGCAATAATGATCTTGAGGGTGGGTTGTACCATGTGGCACAGGCACAGTACCCAACAGTAATGCTCTCACTTGACCCAGGACAATACCTTGGGATGGAAGGGCAGGATATTACCACACACTACATCCCTTGCCCAATGATATTATTGCTATAATAGTTTACATTTTCAACACTTTTATTTGCATGCAGTCTACAGAGCATATGACAGAAATCCTGGAGCTGGAATCCCACGGCGTCACCAAAGTGCATAAAGCTTACACATGTTTAAATTCCCAGTTCATTGATCTGAGGAATTTAGAAAAGTATGTGACATTGAGCCAAATGGAGAATGTTTCTTGTTTTTCCTTTAGACCATGTGATTCTCCATCTACTTTTTAGGCATCTTGTCACTCAATCTATGGTTCATGTCTTTGAAGCATGTAGATATGTTATCAGTTTAGGCACTACAGACATCTCATTGGATTGGGTTGTAGGCTCTGCCCAGCATCCTGCAATACATTTGGGGGCATCTAAATCATTGTGTGCATCCGCTGGATTGAGAAAACAGATGATGAAGAAATCTGTGTCCCCAAATAAAGTGTAGGTAGCACTGGGAACTAGTTTCTACAGAAACAGTGTGGGGGGGGGGGGTTGTAGGAATGACACATGCCGTGTGGCGCATGGCCATCAAGGTGACAAGCTGCTTTGAGATCCGTAGTCTTCAAAAGCACAGTCAGTTCAGCTAATGTGCAGTAATGCATTGTCTCATAGAAACCTCCGGTAGATGTGGTGTGTCTTTCCCAGAACCCGGCACTATAAAGAGGAATGGAAAGCTGTTGGTGGTACATTCTGTATGCCTCTTTGGGCAGCAATAATTGAGTCACATCAGCAAGGGTTGCTGGCTAAGCGTCAAGGCTAAAGAAAATAAAACTCCCTAGGTGGTCTCCATAATGCCAATTCATGCTCCCATTATAAGGAATAACAGCGAATACAAACATGTGCCATAACCACCATTAGGTGCCATAGTAGTACTACTTTGACATACCTCTTGCACATGGACAAATTCAACAGCAAACACAGTGCCCTGCCGTATCTCCTGATTCACACAGTAATGTTTAGTGACATTTGAAATACAACACAATGATATTCAATAATCAACAGAGCTTCAAGGAATTGATTTTCAGCTGCTCATGTTTACACACTATTGGAGATTGGTATAAGAAATGATTTTTGGAAAAACATCTAATATACCTCAAAACAAAAATAATCTATCAAATTCAATAAGACAGAGGGTAGCAAAATGTGAGCCCAGCAGACATAGAGCGACTCGTGGAAAATGGCTGCCCCACCCCCATTAGATCACAAGCATGCAAACAAGTAAGATGTGACCTAAAACAACATGCCCATGGTCGTTAAGGATGGATGCATGTGACAAAATGTGTTCCCTGGAATTCTTTACGGCTGCTTTGCAGATCTATGTGTACCATTGTGTAGGAAAATTGTATTAATATTGCATTGTCAGGGTTTTCTGATACCTTGATCACAGCACCCACACATACCTCTTACTGTCCAATTGTTTATTGATATATTTCCTTAGAGCTGAGGTCATAAATGATGGGTGAAAACCTTCCTCCCATGGTGTAATTTACAGTTTTCCCGACAATATCACAAGCCTTTAAGAACACAATTTTCAAAAAATAAAACCTAAACCTCTTTATCAGGAGCATCCATTTAGGAATGCAGAAAACAGAAAAGTGACTCGGTGAGTTAAGTGCAGCCTTCTGTCGTTTGTAACATTCAAGCACAGAGTTGACATACCTGCCTTTCATCCCTATGAGATCAATAAACGTGCTTCCACCTTGGTGTTCGGGAGTTAAAACTAACAGTTTTTAGAGTGTCATGAAATGGCAAAACTGTGCTAGCACACGCCATATATACAAGCATTGGCATCTGCTCATGTGTAAAGGTTGTCAGTGTTTGTTTATGGATGGATGCATGCGTGATTGTGTGGATGAATATGATTGTATTTGTGGTGATGGATGGATGCGATTGTGTCCGCGTGTGGGTGTATTGGTGAAGGGGGGTTTAACTATGAATATTTGTGATTGTAATAATGAATGCATGTGATTGAATGGATACCAGTGATTGGATAGAAGGGATGGATGGGTGTGTATGTGGGTCGATGTATGGACATAATTGTGTGGATCGATGGATAGTGTGACTGGAAGAAATGGTGTCATTTATGGGTGGTCATAAGGATGCAAATAAGTATCACGGATGGATGAATGGATGGATGGACGGGTGGATGGATGGTTTGTGTAGTGGGTGGAGTGTTGTTGACATTGGCAGTGGGGCAGAGTGCCAGCTAGGGTCCTGCAGATGGCAAAGGTAAATGTCAATAGCTGGAAACATGCAGACATATCCTTCTTCTGTGAATCACAAGCAAAAGAACAATAATCCATGGTGCTACAATATAACCACACTTTAAACGCAACGCTTCGAATCTGCAGCTAGAATTGAAGTAGTATGTAGCAACAGTGACGCCCAGTCCAGTCAGGGAAAATCAAGGCACTCCGCCTCCAGAACGTTTAGGCCTGGGCTTAGAGAGGGATCTTGTAACCCTCAGGCAGGAGTGTTTCAAAATCAGTGACAGAGCTGGCAGTGAACCACATCTCAGTGAGGGTGAGAATTGCGAGGTCAAAGTCGTCAAGGAGGAGACAGATATCAGAAGCATGTTTGAGAAATGAGGGTTGCAAGGTGTACCTGGTTACCACCTTTGAAGGACCTCCGAGGGGGATTACAGGGACGTGGTACTCCCATTGCAAGTGGAGAAGGGGCAGAGGGGGTGGCTTCCAGAGTAGTGGTGGGAGAAGGGAGCAAGTTGATGAGAGATGGAAGACACCTGTTAAGAAGGAGAAGGTTGGGCTGAGAGCCCTGTGCCAAGACAGGGGCATTGTGATAGACATTAATGATGCACCTAGATGATGAGAAACCCAACAATAATACTTCCCATCTGGTGCCTCCATTAATGAGAGACAAGGAGAAAGGAGAGTGGACAGAGACCACATGGGATGGAGCGACAAAGAGGATGTCAGTGACAGTCTGACTGGAAGAAGCATTGACATAGGTGTCAGCGATGGGCAGTCCTGGATTGGAGACCAGGAGATCCTTTTTGAACTTTCTCCTTCCAGGCTTTGAGGGGGGGGTAGGATAGGTAATGGAGTAGCAGTTAGAGTAACTAGGAAAGATGGAAAGCACCATGGATAAGGGAGAGAGCAGAGAAACAGAGGGAAAGAGGGGAGGCAACAGAGAGCTGCACAATCATGATGAACTCACCAGTCGACCTAGCAGCAGGCAGATGATGAAAGAAAGACGCAGGTAGTGACTTTTTCAGATTCTTCAGGGCTGCACGGTCAGTCAGACCCTCCTTCCACCAGAGCAGATGCAAAGATGAAGCAATTAAAGGCGTTTTGTACTTAAGTCAATGATGCAATTAGATGGGTAGATTTTCTCTCCAGTAAAGACCTCAAGGAGACAGAGGGCAGTTACAGTGATGACCATCTGTAGAGGAGAAGAGGTGGAGAGACCGGAGCTCACAGAGGAACTCCATTAAAGACAGCACAGGTCCAGGTGTGCAAGCAACTAGAAGATACCCCCCAGACCTTCCCAGGGTCAGTAGGTCAGATGGTGTCACAGGATGCTGTATGGCCCTACAGATCCCAAATTAGAGCCTCCTCTGCCAGGTGTATCAACGAGTTAACCACCCTTCAGTGAAGTCTGGCCTCGGGGTGGGATGGGCACTGGGCAATGGCTGAATACGGCCCGCAGAGACACAGTTAATAAACTTTTCTTTGCTGCTAAACAAAACTGGTGATTAATGCACACAGTACTGGTGCTGCAGTCAGAGGAGAAATGCCACCACCATTTTGCGAACAAGATGAATGATGAACAAAGGAAAGTCTTGTCGCACACGGGTTCAGAATGGAATGAGATCAGGCCCAACAAGGCCAAGGTGTCTCACTCCCTACTTTAGTAGACACAGTACTGATGCTGCGGTCGGATGAGAAATGCTGCCACCACAATGCGAACAAAATGAAATGATGAAACAAAGGAGAAGTCCAACAGACAAGAGTGCAGTCATGGGCATGTGACGCCCCAACACAAGGCCAGGTGAATTACTCCATCCTTTAGTGCACTCAGTACTGGTGCTGCAGTCGGTGGAGAAATGCTATCAGGGCATTAGGGGCGGTGACCCACGTGTTTTTCTTTAATTAAAATGTGTCCTTACTACATTTCAAAAAGAAGCCAATAGAAATGCTACTTTTTAAGAATAAAACGTGCGCGTGTGTAACGTTTATTTGATTGACTCGCCTGTGATATGATGCTACTCCTACTGACGAGACTGGTTCTGTCACTGTAGTGTATGTGCAGTGGGGAGCACTGTATTGAGCCATCCCTGCTGCACATGCTCTGGCTGTTGATAGCCTGGATGGGGACAATAAACGATTTAAACCCGGCCAATATATATGCATAGGGGCGTTGACATTTCAATGCTCCCAAAGCATGGCTTACCGTGGTCCCGCCCTCTATCCTGCCTCTTAAATGGGCTGTGGTGGGTCTGTGGCTTGTTGACCCCACCCAGCAGATGTGTGAGACAGGAGGTGGGCAGGGTTAAGCTCAAAGCTGGGGCCACAAGCCTCACCCGTGAACTGTTAGCCAGAGAGAGCATGGTAGAGAATTTGCCATGGAGCCACAGTGCTGAGCCAGCCCAGAAGGCTGGTGTGGAGTCTAGTGTGCGGCCCGGTGTGAAACTGCCTCCTGCAGTGAGTGCATGCACCATCAGTTCCAGATTTCCAAGGACGATGAGAGCCCAGTAAGCTCTGAAGCTATTTTTAAGTAAAATAAATGCCTTTCTAGCTGTACTGTGAGTGGCCGCTGGGCTAGTGCGCTTGATGGGATGGTGTAGACAAAAGTTTAAAAGTACAATTCAAACTTTTGTCTACACCATCCCATCAACCGCACAAGCCCAGAAGCCAGTCTCAAAGTGGCAATGCTTTAATTAGTCCTGCACCCGATTGGCACGGTGAGGATCGTATGCAGGACTAATTACACCACAGATGCATACAGCACTGTTTGGTAGAACACATGCATCTGCGTGTGTGGGCACAGTGAGGCAAAGCCCTACTGCATCTTACAGACTGGAGGATGAGCTAGTGCCAGTGAGATGGTATGGTGTAGACAAAGGTTTAACCATGCGAGCCTAGCAGCCAGTCAGAAAGGGACAGTGGTTTAATTAGTCCTACATATGATCCTCGCTGTGCCTGCAAACACCGTCCTACAAAACATGTCTGTAGTACAGCAACGTTTTTTTGGTAGAACACGTGCATCCGTATTTGTATGCACAGCGAGACACATACTGTATGCACATACCTGGCTGAAGATGTGTGAGGGCCCATTTCAACATAATGGTTGAGGAGGCCCCTCTTACTGATTCGAGTGAAAACAGTCTGAGACACCCATGGGGTGCATGCGTTACAATGGAGACAAATACAACCAGGGTTTTATAGCCGCCACTTATGACGAGACAGCCAGCCGGCAGGGAGCTTAAACACTAAATGCCCACTGTAAAGCTATCAATACTTATTTGACCGGGGCCTGATGTGGAGGAACCAGTGTTAACATGCAATGAGGTAATAACACTTATGCATACCTCGAGAGAAGCAGCCTGTAAGACAAGTGCTGCAAAGTGCACTTTAAAGTCACCAAATGAAATATATCAGGAATTCATTGCCCTTTTATAAGACTGCTGACTGACAATGGGGGCAGTTGCTGGAAGCTCCTTTGAGCCTCAAGGCTCCTTTCATTTGAAAGGCCCTAACCCCATCCCTGTTAGGCAGGACTAATTAAAGCGCCATTGCGCTTTACAGACTATTTGCTGGGCTAGTCCGGTTGAGATGGTATGGTGTCGACAAAAGTTTAAAAGTGTACTTTTAAAAAATGTTCTACATCATTCCATAAACCGCACCAGCCCAGCAACCTATCTGTAAGTTACAGTGCTTTAATTAGTCCTGGTTACGAGCTTGGCTGTGCCTAAAAACACAGAAGCATGCAACTTGGTAGAACGTGTGCATCTGTGTTTGTAGGCACAGGGAGGCTCGCACTGTACGCAGGACTGAAGTGTACAGGACAAATAAGCATTGTCAAGAGAACAGATTTTCAAATAACATTGCTGGCTAAGTACAAAAGAAGTGCTCCTTTCATATCTATAAATCTATAAAAAAAAGCATGTTTGGTATAGCAGAATATGAGGCATTTCATCAGTTCATTAGAAAGTATTCATGTAGTGGTGTGGCTGAGACTCACAGCCCATGTGTCCAGAGTTTGAATCCCGACCTTGGCACTGTTTACTTCAAGTGCGGGGCACATAGTTTTTTTTATTCTCTTTGAACATACAGGGGGGAATGGCATCCACCCTCTAAAAAAAAGAAGGCAGACCCGTCCACCAGTGTGTACCCTCAACTTATGCCCTGCAGTTGGGCAAGCTCTCAACAGTACACCAGGGCCCCGGTATTAAGTGCATTGTAAAAGATGAGTTAATTAATTACCCTGGAGGTCTTTAACATTTGGCTCCCCAAATGCTTTAGACTACAAATCCCATCAGTCCACGCCAGTTTAATGAATGCTGGAGGATCATGGGAGTCTTAGTCCAAAACATCTAGAGTTCCAAAGATTGCCGATCCCTGTTTATTGTGGGTGAAAAATATTTGGTGGTTTTGGCGTAAGCTTTAACATAGTTTGCTAGAGGAAGGTGGCCGTTCGTTATGCCCCATAAAAACGTGTTGAAAATAACTCCACAGTCAATCATGGACATGTTGATGATGGTGGTTTTTGGCCTGAAGTTTGTATG
The DNA here is from genome assembly GCF_040938575.1 of Ambystoma mexicanum. Lineage (NCBI taxonomy): Eukaryota > Metazoa > Chordata > Amphibia > Caudata > Ambystomatidae > Ambystoma > Ambystoma mexicanum. Next base: position 900,386,477 of record NC_090922.1, read on the forward strand.
CTCTAGAAAAATAAGTAATTTCGAAATACTCAATGACCGTGATTTTAATCAAAGTATTTCTCTGCAGCTGTGAACTAGTTATGCTGGGATTATGTCTGCCTTTAATAATTATAGTTTTATATTTACAGATATACTATCTTTATTTCGAGGTATCAAAACTTCATAAAAGACAACATAAAAAACCAATGCGATATACACACATCAGGTTATGCAACTGATGATAAATATAATAACAAAACACCTAAAAAACAGAATAAATGAATCCCATGAAATGTATGACATTACATACTCATTCGTTCCAACAATGTTTCTGCAGACAGCCCTAACACAGCTTCGAAGAACATGTACACAGCTGCTGCAGCCTCTCTTGAACACAGGGAGAATATGAATCTAGATGCTTCTTTTTTCGTCCAACATTTGCATTTCTTTGGTATTGGAATAAAAAATGTTGACCTGGGATTATGGAAAAGTGGCAAAAAAAAACAATAGATGAACAAGGTCATCAGATAAAATTACATTATAGAAACATTGAATGTTCATTTCCAAACCCGTACAATTCTTTCCATTCTGATGGGTGACCAATGACATTATACGGCTTGTCCTTCAATGAGACAGGACACTCCTTATTCGTTTTCGGCAAAACGAGTGCATGTAATCAGCATTTCATCCACTGCAGCCATAGTCACACTACCTGAGGACTGACATTTTTTGTAAATTGAAGATGACCTTGCCGTTCCCTAATGAGATCCATTTTTTTTGACACACCAATATGATATTGGCTTTGGGAACACTCGTCGGGACAGCATAGAGGTCTGACGGTTTAGTACTTTCAGCATACTATGCATGCTCATTCTTGCATTGGAGTTTTACCCCACGTGCCCCCATTAGCCAACACTGGGAGCTGGTTGAGCCTTAGTAGGAGGATGAACCTCCTTACCTTCATATTTTGCAGGTTAACAATGTAAGTATATACAGAATCGGGTTGAAACGGTTGCATAGAGTATACATTCTAACAAGATTTCCCAGCTAGCTAAGTAGTTTGAATGTCCCCATCCCAGACCATTGCCTTTTTTGTACTTCAGTAAATTTAGTGGCCAGATTATCATCTGACAGAAGTGCGCAACATATTTCCTCCAGAAAGTAATTGATCTCACTTTACCATATCTTGAAGGCCGGGAAGGTGCACAATTTGCCATATTGATCACAGAAACGTGAGTTTACGGAATCTGAGTTACCTGCTCTTAACCTCATTTTGAGATAAAAGTTACATGCTGCAATCATTTTTTGGGTAGTCAGGGAGATCAGACTTAGCTCAAAGCATATCCCTCCACTGGCACACACTGAGGGAGACCCAGGGCACTCCTCCAGAGTTTCCCTTCTAATTGTTTTAACCAATCAGTCTCTTTCGCAGAGACTACTTCCATACCATAAAGTGCACTTGTAAAAACAAAAGGAAATATCGAGGCGGAATACCCCAAAAGGAAATACACCAAACACAGGTTTATAAAGATTCTCAGATCTTTATTCTAAAACTGTGCAGTCACAAAGAAACAAAGTATCAGATACAGATAGCTATCTGGCCCTCAGTACATCACAGTGAATACCAGCCCTTTCGGTGTGAGAAGTGAGGGGTACTGGACGTCTAAACAGTTGTACATTTTATACATTTCCAATCATAATGTCCAGCCCCTCTACAGGTTAATAATACATGGGTCTAGAGTTTGTGCCGAGTTCACTTCTGGTTTGTCCAACTATATGCATATGGATCATCCTTAGTCAACATATGAACAAGTCACAATGGCAACAGTGTATTCACGGGATTAACAATAAGCCTTAACACATGTCCTATACAATGCAGTTCAGCTAGTGTCCACGTTCAGTATTTGTACAACATTGTAGTTGATGGATGTCCGTGGATCAGACTTGTTGGCGCAGATAATCCTCTGTCTACAAGTCAGGTATGGGACAAGGTCTCTTTACTCGACCCAAACATTTGGCCAACGGACAGTTGACACATTAACTAACGTACAAAGTTCAGGATGGCTTAGTTACAAGCGGGAAACACTGTCCACCATTTTAGAACACAGAATTACTATAGAATAGAAATCAAATGGCGGACGGACCTAAAATGGCAGTGAAGTCGATCAAAAATCAGAACTTTGCAACGCAGTTTTCTTCTCAGAGCGACTGGGCATAGGCCAATATATACAATAAAGGAGGCACGATATGATATCCCGTTTAACACACTTGTTATTACACAGGTTTTTTACAGTTTAAGGAGGCTCTCTTCAGAGTACCCACCAGATTTAGCGATGAAGGATCTGGTTGCCTTAAACTTTGTATTAGTCTTACAGACAATGTTTTTTTTTATGGACAAACAGCAAATGCAAATTCACCCATAAAAGAGAAATCAAAGAATCCTGTGACCTGCAAGACAGGATTTTAAACATTAAAAGCAAAAACAGCCTACACATGTGTGAAAAGGAAAACGGCTTTAAAAAAACAAATGTGGGTAAAGATAGCACTGCTCACACACAAAATATCAGGGAAATATGATGTGGCGGGTGACCAAAGCAAATGTATATTCTGTTTCAACCCAAAACGTTCCAGTCACCTTTGAAGAAACACTTACTGCAGGAAAAAACAGTTTGGGCTGAGGCAGGAACTTCATAATGACCAGGCCCCACTTCCCGCTGGATATATCACATATCCTATAACAATCCTGCAATAAAATGTGATGCTGCTGAGGGCGTCATAATTTCCTGTTCTGCAAACATGAAGGCAGGAGCCCAGAGATTTCAAAGAAGGCAAAATGTGGCTGAAGGGTGACAAGCAGGTGTGAGCCCTTACTGCACCCACTTCAAAGAGCAAACTGCCAATTTCAAAGGGACTCATAAAACCTTTTGGTCACCTGCTGACCCAGGGAAAAAGATGGTGGTGGGGGATAAGGCAGCCCTCCCACATGTGGAACAAGACACTCCCAATTAATATAAAAAGACTATTCCGTTTTAGGCATTTTGCGCAGCCGTCAGACTAAGAATATATTTCAATTTCATGCTATTTTTCTTGTAATTTCCAGGCGGTTTTGGGGACATAAATTGCATTTACTTGGGACTTTGGGGACTGAAATGGTCAGTAAGTCTAGTTGTCTGGCTGATCTGAACAGATGACATATGTGTCAGTTGGTGAAAATATGGAACATGAAATTAGGAACATGCTTGCTCCTTTGCAGATTCATAACTGTTGTACATTTTATGAAAAGGACAAAAATGTGCCAAATGTCCATACTACATCCTAGGAAGTTGGCAATCGGCTCACCTAATTCCTTATGACCAGCTAAAACCAAATATATGTTTCACATGGCAGTGGCTAGTATACATATATAGTTATGATACATAACTAGTGTTTGTCAAAGAACAAAGCAGGGTAATAAAGGGGAAAGATAGATTGTGCTCCAAAATCCCTGTTCCAATCCTGACTGGGGGCAGTGAGATAGAGATAAAATGTCCAATCTTGGTGGCAGGGATAATTACAGGGTACTCCCCCTAGATTGTAAAATCAGTGATGTCATGTATATATGCTATGGCTGTACTAGGACTCAGGACAGACAAAAGAAATCTGGGAAGACAGAAAAGGAGGAAGGAGAGAAGGCTGCTGAACCTTACCATCTTTGACAGTGGAGTGACCATACCCTTGCCCTTTCTTTCCAGAGTGTCCTGAGATCCAGCTGGCTTTCCTGAATCCTAACCCAAGGCTTGCTTTGTAAGTAGCATATAACCCCAGCCCTAAATTGCATAAGCCCTTCATTTTCAGTAGTAGTACTTTTAATACAATACCCAATTGAAAAACACAAATTGCCAGTGTAATCCAGACATCTCCCTATAGGAGAATCTCTTGTTTGCCTGAGTATATTAGCATATCTCCTTTGAAAAACCTCTCAGTTGTCTGTGTAAATCCTTAGTATTTTTCTTAAGTAAATCCATGAATTCTCCCATTGAAATTCACAGTTCAAGATTGTTGAAATTCGAAATCAAACATCTTGTTCCTGGTGTTTGTATTTAATTGTTATAGTCATTAAAGTGTTGCCTCAAAAGAATTAGTCTCCTTGTAACTAAAAACCAAATGTGTCTGTGTATTGTGTGCATCATCAAACAAATTCCCATTTGCATCTGTCCTGTTAAACCCCTTCCCTGAATGGCCTGTCATTGTAAGACCCAGTGCAAACGAATTTCCATTTGCCACTGTATTTGCCCTTTGCATTTGCTTCCTCCTAAAACCGATTTTCCCACTTCATTTCTATTTTGCGCTGGTGTGCTGATTAGTATTCTCTAAACATTCCCTATCTCCTATGCGTAAGCAATACGAATTTCCTACTATTCTGTCCCCTAGCAGTTGTGACAAATAACCAAAACCCCATTCTTCCCCTTTGCTCCCAAAATGGGTTTTTCTTTTCTTTGCTGGCTTCTCATCTTGTGGTGCTGGGCTTTACCCCAAATCCGATTTACTCTCTTCATTCCTACTCCTTGCCACTGCCTTCCATTCAAAGGAATCAAGACTAATTGATTGTTGGGGTGAGTTTTGCAGGGGGGGAGTGCTAAACTGTTGGTAAAATCTATCTGTTGATAAAAGCTATGACTTTGTAAAAATATATATATATATATTTTCTGTTTTGCTGTTAAATTAAAGACCTGACTGAACAGTAGTAGGACATCTTAACCTGGTTGCTCTGCATAGATCATTGCATTTTGTGTTGCCACAACATTGTGGCTGCTGTATTTTGAGTATTTTCCTTTTTTCCTTAAATAATAAATTAATAAATATCTTATTGATACACGCCGGTCTGGTTCCTAGTCCATTGTGACACAGGGTGTTTGTGGAGGATGGGTGCGAGACGGGTTGGAGGCCTACTCAAAAGAATCCGTATTTAATTAAAAATAAAAAGTGCTTTATTGTGCGCCAAATCCATTATAGGGTAAGGGGTTCCCTAGTTGGCTTGTGCCGTGTAATAAACCGTGAAAGCGCCACACTCTGCACTAGACTGGAAATAATATAGCAGCACAGCAAGGCTCAGTAGAAACAAGCACCACCTCTTCAATAGACATAGCAGAGGTACTGCAGGGGTGCTACACCACAGTAACCACTTCTTCTACTTCTATCTAATCCGCGCTGGACTGGCAGTAATATAGCAGCAAAGCAAGGATCAGTAGCAACAGGCTCCACCTCTTCAATAGACAAAGTAGAGGTAAAACAAGGAAGCTACACCATGGTAACCACTTGTTCCACTTCCGTCCGCACCACGCTATGTGTTGGACTTGAAGTAATATAGCAGCACAGCCAGGCTCAATAGAAACAGGCCCCACCTATTCAATTGACACAGCATCGGTACTGAAAGGGTGCTATAAAACAGTAACCACTTCTTCCACTTCTGTCTTTTTCCAATTAGTTCAAACAAAAGATCTTCCTACAAATATCTGAAGATATCAGATCTTGTATGATCTCGTGGGTTAGGTGATGTTTGGTTTGAGGCCATATTTTTACCAAGAATAGCCAAGGTTTTAAGCTAAGAATATCATTTATATACTCTAATCGTTGCTCTTGGTTTAAGAGATAAGTTGTGGTGCTCTTTACGGACCCCATTATGTTCCACAGAAAACTATTTTCTTTGCCCTGAATCAGTTGCGAGGGGAACAAACCCCCACCTCTGCGCCGTAGGTGCACAATGCTACGGGCTTAGCCCAGTAATGGTGAGCATTGGGTTGATAGTTAGCTCACCCATCTAAGCCCCAAACCTACATAGTGCACAACTGGCCTGTGTACATTTCAGTGTTGCTTCAGAGATGATAGCTTCAGAGATGTAGTGAGACCAGTTCCCCCTGCTATTGAATTTCACACCTAAATAAGTGAATTTAGTCACCCATTTAAGTTTTTGTCCAGATGCATAAATATGAGGGAGATTTTAAACCTGCCTGTCAACACTCATAACTTGTGCCTGCAGTTCATATATTAGGCATACACATTAAATAGCTTCTGCAATGCAAGCAGAGTAAGTGCCAGTATGACTGCATTGCTGCATATGATAATACAGTGATATTTCTCCCTGCAAGCTTTGGTGTATCCTTAGTGACTTTATGTAATTATTTGGCTAAGTTGTGGACCTAAAGGTTGAACAATAAAGGGGCCAGGACACACCCTTGCTGGACCCCACATAAAATGTCAAAAGGGGAAGATACATTTCGCTCATTATCCAGCCTCACTGTAGCTTTCAGGCCGGTATGTAGAGAAATGAATGTGCTCAAAATAGGTGCTGGTAGGCCAATTGTCTGCAGCATTTTCCACAATTTCTCTCGATTGACCCTATCGAATGCTTGACGGAGGTCCATAAACCCCTGATGGACTGAGAAATTGTATCCTATATTGTACTTATCCAGGATCAGGCTAAGGTTTAATAATTGCTCTATAGTTCCTACTCCTGCCCTGAACACATATTGCTCCTTGAACAATATGCTGTTTGCTTTGGCCCAGTTCACTATACACGCTTAAATCACCCTTCCCAGCCATTTTGCAGTGGCGTCAATCGGAGAGATTGGCCTATAGCAGCTAGGATCCATCTCATCTTCTTTTTTGAAAATGGGGATTATTATGGATTCTTTCCAACTATCCGGGAAACGCACGTCTAGCCACAAGCGCGTTAAAGATTTTGGTGAACACAGGAACCCATAATCGATGCTCCTGTCTAAATAAAGCTGGTTCGGGCCAGGAGCCTTTGCGGTAGGCATGGGACACAGGGCTTCCTTTATTTCATTCACCTGAAATTCAAGCAGGGGTTGAGTTATTCTAATATGATTTATATATAGGCCACTAATTTTTTCTGCATCGCATCCATTGCCCCTGCGACTAAAGAGCTTCATGAATGATCGGTCCAAACTGTGGGAGCGGGACCCCATTCAATTTATCTATCTGGGATGATTACTTTATGAGACTATTTTCGAAACGTCTCTTTTGTTAGGCTTTTTAGCTGCTTCTTCTAGTTGTTTCCAGCATTTAATATCACACTTTTCTTTGGCATTTTCCTGGGCAATTTTATATGAGATCCTTTCTTGACCTAGATCGGCATTATTCCTATTTGGTGCCTTTACTGTTCTCAGGAACAGGGTCTTCATATGTCTACAGGCTCTATTATACCACATTGTCTGGCGGGTTATTTGATTACTCGGCTGGTTAACTGTGGTCAGATTAAATTGACAAATATTGAATATGTTATGATAGATTTGTAAATACACCTGATATTTTGTGCGACAAGAGCAGCCGAGCTTAACAAAAGGGAAGCACACAGCTATAACCTTATAAAAATATGCTTCACCATTCTCTGTTGCCCATTCGATTGACCTCCTACAAAAAGTAGGACCATGATTTTTTTTTTAAGGGCGATGTAATGAGTATTGCTTACAAAATAAATAGATAGTGTCATGGGATCGGGATCGCATTCGGGGCATTGCTATATGTTCAGGTCTTGCAGAAAATGCCAATCGAGCATGTGGACCAAGAAATAATCAATCATTGAATTATACCTAGAGGTTTTGTAGGTATAGCACCCAGGTCTAGCTGATGGTAGCCTTCAATTGACGTAGCTCAGAACTTGGTCAGTTAAATGCTTCTGAAACATACCTCCTGCCCTATTTGTTGCCCCATCAATCACAATCGGTGGTGGTACATTCAATGCCATGTCTACTTCTCTAGTCACATTCCAAAGAAGATATACAATTGCCAAGCCGAACACTGAAATCTGCTCCCACAATAACAAAATGCTTCCAAAGACATTTGGGAGATACATTACCACACAGACTATCCATACCATTAAACAGTATGGTTATATTGGAGTCCAACTGCCTGGGCTGTGGAGATCATAGAAATTAATTACAGATAACATTTGCTCCATGCCTGTCATGGTGATGCTGACCCTTGGGACCGAATTAGGAAAACATTGTGGACTACATTTGATATCTGAATAGGTTTTAACATAGGTAGCTAAACTTCCACTGTTTCTCCCTTTATGGATCTGTTTAGCTGGAACAAAGTGTCCATAGAAATTTTGGAATGGTAGAGGTTCAAGTGCCCAGGTCTCCTGAAAAAGTAAGACCTCAAAACCTGACACAAATTCAATAAATTAAGGATCCCCAAATTTGGATTTCAGGCCGGCTATGTTCCCCGACAGCAGCCTGAAATGGCCTCCCACCGTAGCAGACGATTCTGAGCCACCTGCCACCATTGTGGGAGGGGCTAAACCAGCAGCTGTCGCTGACCATCTTGAGCTGTATTATACACTGGGTCCTCGGCCCGAGCAGACAGTACAATTTTCGCAGCGTTACATAGAGCCCTCTTCAAAGCTGATGGAGCCATGTCCATAATTTCAGCTGATCCAAGATGCCTTGTACTGCTTCATTCATTTCTGTGCTCCATAGTCCATAGTTGGAACCTTCTTTGAGTTTTGGGGCCGAGCACTGGCAAATACCAATATTCCTGGAGATGGCATTATTTGGCACCCTTGACCAGGAAGACTTCTATGCCAACTGATGTAAGTAATTCTCTCTTATTCCATAATATGTTACGAATGCTAGAGTCTGCAAATGTCACTCTGACACTACAACCTCCACAGTACATACAGTCTGACAAAATACTCATTGAGGGCAGCATCTGATTGGAATTCCTTATAATACCCAGATGCATCCTAAATGCTTTGTCTAATCTTCTCCTGCATGCATGTTTATTTCTGTGGAAACAGCCCTTGAAGATGCAAATACAATATTCTTCCTCCAACCATCCAATGGGTCAATTTGGTTGCTTGCTCTGAAATACAAGTTTCCTTTCCCTATAGCAGCATAAGAAGTCGCATTATTGCTGATGTTGTTGGTGTTGCCACTGTGCAGTTTAGGGTCAAGCACATGGATGTCAGCCTGATGATTCGCACTGCACTTGGGCAGATTTACTGCTGTCTTTTTTAAAACTGGAATTCGGTAAAGTGCTGCTGGCTACTTGTCCCATTTTGGGATGATCCGACAGGTTTTTCGATGGGTTGCCCTTCTAAGGCCCGATGAGAAATATGGGAGGAAAGAGAATGCTGGGCAGCTTGTGCGATCGCTTCGTCTTCCACAATGCCATTTGGTACTACAGCTTCTTGCGTCCTTGCTGGGCGTAATGCACTTACAGGGCCACTTATAAAAGAAGTGTTGTCACATCTCTGCCTACTTGAACTCACCAGATCATTTACTAGATCTAAACTTTTCCTTAGAAGGATTCGGTCTTGAACCTGGTCTTCTCTCATGCATTTTGTGTCTTTGCCCAAGGCTTCTAGTCTAGGGTGTCTGCTCCAAATGTTGGCTAGGGCTTCCTTAATGGTAATCCACATTTCCTTTGTTTCTGAGGAGGCCCTGGTGGTGCTTGTAGTGTTAGCTGTATTTCTCTCATCAGGCCTGCATCTGCAGCAGAAGCAATTGCAACAACGGCCAGCCATGTGCTCGGGTGCTCTTCCATTGGGCGGTGGTGTTTTGACTTAGGGCCTGGAAAGCTTACTGACATCTCGCTTTCTCCCACTTGGTGACTGAGTCACAGTTCTTAGCCTCTGTTGGGTCGGTGTTATGGCACTTCATTGCAGGTCATTTCTCTGACCAGCCATTGTTAGGTGAGTTAGGCAAAATAGAGTTGGATGGGTTTGGCTTGTTGCCCACACTGCCAAATGATCACTTGCATTATTTTGGTTGAGACCAGGGGCCAGATTACAGAAACTTTGCGCCAAGGCAAGGGCAAAGTTGCACGGTATTAGCACTAGGGAAAGGTTTGCTCTATTTTTAAAAACAGTGCCACACACTAGAAAACTACTGCACCTTGACAAGGGCAGTTTGGCATATGAAAGCGCCAGGGCAAAAATGGCCCTAGTACAAAAAAGATGCATTTCTACTGCATGTTTGCAGCAGGGCAAAGTTTGCCCTAGTGCTAATACGGAATGGTATTAGCACTAGGGCAAACTTTGCCCTGATGCAATAATGCATCAAAACTGTATCTATTTTGAACTAGGGCAATTTTTGACCTGGTGATTTTAATATGCCAAACTGCCCTTGTCATGGTGCAGTAGTTATTTAGTGTGTGCCACTGTTTTTAAAAATAGGGCACCCTTTGCCCTAGTGCTAATACCGTCTAACTTTGCACTTGCACCAGTGCAAAGTTTCTGTAATCTGGCCCCTGGACCCAAAGTTGAAGTATGTGCTGAGTAACTGACATCCCCCCTTTGGAGGAATGAGTTTCCCAAACATTGGGAAAAAGAATCCAAATATTCATAATTTTTTCAACCAAGTCTGTCGATCATCGGATTTCGGTTAGAAATATGGTGTGATGGGCTAGTTTGAAAAATGGTGGTACAGCAATTGTTTAAGTTGATTGGCCTGGCTGGGCTATTGACGTTGCCCCAATCTGTAGCTAAAACAGCCCTATGGGCCTCATTACAAGTTTGGCGGTAGCCTTGCCGGTAAAACTGTCTGGCTGCCGCCAAACTTGCAATTCTTCCCGGCACCCGTGAATGGGCAATTACCGGGTCATTACAGCCCAGGGGGACCCAGTAATTGCCCATTCATGGGCACCAGAATTAAATGCTCCCCATTCCCATTGAGCCCCAAAGGGGCTCAATGGGAATGGGGAGGTTGGATGTACTGGCACCATTCAGAATGGTCCCGGTGCATCCGACATGCTCTGTTCACAGGTGACATTCTGCCCGCCAGGTCCGACCTGGTGGTTGAAAAGGCACCGGTGCGCAGAACTCGTAATTTGCCAGTCCGTTAACTACGGCACCAGCAAGCTTACCGGCACCATAGTTACCGGACAGGCAAACTTGTAATGACCCCTATGTGTCATTAAATCTATGGCCGGGCTACCAGCGCCTGGCAAGATGGCCTCCTCACTGGGCCCGCTAGGCTCTTCAGATGGCAAAATCACAAGACTGGATGCATTGTCTGTCAGCCTCATGTTAGATTCCTGGTTAGACTGCTGATTATTGCTAGCAGAGAGAGTCAAAGCTTCCGAGACATTCAATTTATTACAGTTGCAGTTAATCCCTTTTACTGATGCAACTTTTTCCTGGACACCATTTTATTCCTTAACTAGTTTGCTGTCAATCAAAGCCAGGAATTCTTCAACAGAGCTAAACTATTCAAGGAGTTCTGTATTTGAGCTAGTAGGACGGCCACTAAGGCCATCTATTATGTCTAGGGTGTTGCAGTTTTCCCCCTTTTTGGTGTTCATGGCTTACTCTGCCTGATGGTCAAACTGACTCCCAGGTTTGCAATTCATTGGAAGCTGCAAGCTAAGCCCCGGAAGTGATTTGTTGCCTTCTCCATCACCTTCTTCTGCCTCAGCTTCGGTCTCCTGGCCCTCATAATCCTCTGTCAAAGCGGATCAGACTGAAGATTCAGCCATTTCAACAGTTTTGGCTCCCTTCCTTATCTATGTCTTGCACTTGCACTATCTGAAATGTCGTCAGGCCGAGTACAATAGTTAATTTCACATCCTTATTGTTCATGGCCTTTAAGAATGTCGTTGCATTTTCCCTTGTTCCCTTCCTTGCCTTGAAGCGCTTTGAAACACATTGTGTATAGGCGCTATATAAATAAACTATCATATCAAATCATACTATCCAAACTAAGCTCAAATGTATGGTTGTGGGCTTTAGTTAGAGGTTGATGAGTATTCCTTTGGCTATGGACATCCCGCCGAAGAATAAGGTGGGGCGAATTTGGAGCATCATTACATGCATTTTTGAAAAAAATCCTCACGCTTCTATTTGCCAGGCTCTACAGTTGATGTGGTGCATGGTGTGGTTAGTGTAGTTGGGCAAAATGTTGGTGATATGAAACGCCCCATGCCCACCGATGTTGCGTTCCCAGTGGATCCTGGCGCAACTCGAGCAGAGCACTTGAGCAAAGCACCCAGCGTCGTCTATGCGTCGTGTATGCAGCATAGGCTCAACGTTTGCCTCCTGTCAAGTCTGATCAAACCCCACAGCGTGAACCTCTTGCAGCCGACAGACACTGTTTTATATAGAATGTGTAACTCTGAAATAACAGGTATTACCTCCTAATTTAATGAAGCATAATCGGAAGGATGAAGGGCTTAGTCGGCCCTGTAGGACATTTGAACTGTTCACTGCAGGCATTGCACACAAAGGATGGACCCGAGTAATTAACTCCATGATCTATCTTATCAGTAACATGCATTTTTGTTGGCAACAGTTTCCCAGCTTTTCAAACACAGGAAATCTCATTGTGTGCACCAACTGGAACAATGGTCCAATTAATCTTGAAAGCCATTCGGAGAACAGGTGCTGTGTATTTCCCCATTGCAAGTCAATGTGAGGAATCGTGTGACAGCAGATATTAGGATAGCTAGAAGTCGTATCCTTTTAAAATCTGCTCTATTTATTTATTTTATTTTATTTATTTTTATTAATAGTTGATTTGGTCGCGATCAATCGAGATCTTTCAACTTTAAAAGCAAGTGATAAATCATGTATGTACAAATTCACAACAATTTACATAAATATAGTATATATAGAGGAAAAATAATAAAATAAAAAGAGATCAGGAATATTATACAATGTGCTTAAACATTGCCATGAACTTTTGGCTTTGCATACATTGGTATTTTGAGCTGATACAGGTAATTTACCACAGCATATCTGACGGCCTTTCTGTTGGTGTGGAGTAATAGGACCCATAAGTGTTTTGGGGTCAGGATATCTTGGGCCAAAAATAGGGGTTTAAAATGAGTACAGCGAGTTGATACTAGTCTATCACATTCAGTGCATAGATGCTGAAGCGTTTCTGGGTGTTGTTCACAAAATCGGCAGGGCAAGTTGCCGTTGACATTGTCCCCGCGATTCAACACTTCGTTGGTCAACCATAAATTTAGCCTAAATCTCAAGAAACCATTACGGTGACTTGAGTTAGGAGACCTCACCAGGTAGTCAGCCACTGTATTATAACATTTAAGTTCAAATGGAAAAACCTCAAAGTTTTTATAATTAGTACAGGCTAGACGTGTGTGAATCCAGTGGGCTTCCCAGATTTTTAATTTCGCTTTGTCTGGATTCTCTAGTAGTAAGGCTGGATCTATCTGTGCTTTTTCTAGAATAGATTGGATTTTTTGCCGCCATGCTTTCGGAAAGGTGTCCATAGATCTTAGTAGGTAGATGGATATGATATTGGTAATCCCTGTTGTGGCTTGATTTAAGAGGCATTTGCGGTATAAGGCACATAAATTCCACTTATAGATTGCATATAGTGAGATTAACCCCAACTCATATCTTACAAGTGGCAATGGTTGTGAGGTTGGTAAGTGTAAACTTTGTCTCCAAAACCGGCCCTCCCTGATGGCCCAGTAAGTGTATGTCATAATGCAGCGGGTCTCGGCGCCATATAAAATGACTGGAAACACTTTTTGTTTGAAGTACGTGAGGATCGGTAAAAGAGAGAATTTACAGTATCTCGCCTTAATGACTTTGGCTTGTGAGATGCACATTTGCAGTTTATGAAGCCCTTTTTTGTTATACTGATCAGGGGCACACAGATTGGAAATGACCATACCTAAATACACATAGTCATTAGTAACAATGATCTTACTTTTTTGAAGGGGCCAATATAGCTGAGATATGCTTTGCCTCTTAGTGCCAAATTGGACGACATTTGTCTTAGCAATGTTAATTGTTATGCCATTTGCTTTTGTATAGACGTCAAGGGAACCTAGTAGTTGACGTAAGCCTTTGGGGGTATGTGACATTAGGACCATATCATCAGCATAGAGTAACCATTGAATCTGAACTCCCATGAGTCTAGGAGAATAAGATATTACTTTGTTGAAATTTTGGTGAATGTCGGAGACAAAGAAATTAAACAGGGCCGAAGCTAGTAAACAGCCCTGCTTCAGGCCTCTAGCTGTGACAATTGGTGGTGTTAAGAGGCCATCATTGGTGAGTTTCACTTGAATTGTGGTGTTGGTGTATAGTTGGATTATCCATTTCAGAATGTGCCATGGACAGTTAACATCTAACAATTTTTTGTACAAGAGCTCTCTTGGCACCGCATCAAATGCCATTTGAAAGTCGATAAAGGCAAGGTACAGAGGCTGTTTTCTTTGGTAGGCTCGTTGGATAAGACTTGATAAGGTGATGATGTTTATGCCAGTGCCTATCCCTTGCAAAAACCCTGTTTGGAATGGATCTCGTAAATTGCTATTCTCTAGCCATATGGTAAATTGTTTCAGGAGTAATCTGGCAAATAATTTGCCAGGACAATCTAGTAATGCAATTGGCCTATATGATTTAGGATTCTCATGATTACCCTTTTTGTAAATTGGGAGAATGATAGATTTTTTCCAGGTTTCAGGAATGACACCAGAATTCGACACATGATTGAAAATACGATGAAGGATACCTGCCCATTCGTCAATGTGCTTTTTTAACATAGTGTTATGCAGCCCATCGGGGCCTACTGCCCGAGACGAGCTCAATTTCAATCTGCTCTATAGTGATGTATTGTTTTCCCCATTAACTTTGTCAAAATACTCTTTATTTACCAATCCCTTTGCTCTGCCCATTTCCAGACCCCAGCAAAAAGAACATATAACTGTCGATATAGCTTTGTGTTCCAAGTATTCTCCTGTTTCAAATAATACTAATACTAACTAATTTTCCTCTCCTTTCACATCCAGAATGGTGTGCTACAGTGAAGCTTTCTTGGAGTTCTTCAAGAACTTAGTAAAGGTAAGATATCGATGTAGTGGTAATGTTACTGTTGTAAGTCATAGAAGAAAGACGTCCTCTCTGTTCAAGTTAAAGATAACTCCTTGTAGTAGTGGGTGTGAAACTAACTATGCTTTTAAATGATTTGAGCCAAACCCAGATATAACTCCCAGCTACTTGTCATTTTGATTTCTGGTGCCGGCTACCTGTTGATCAGAGCAACACATTTTGTTTTTTAATAGCCAGCTTATAATGCACAATTTCCTTTACTGGGGCAACACTGGTAGGCATGGCATCGGCTAACCCTGCATGTGTTATTTTGTTGTGGGGGTGGGAGTATAGATTTTTTCATGACATGCATGAATGGCATAACACTGTATAACACTGTATTGCTCTCTTGAAACTGTCCCACAGTGTATATGAGCATTGCCATGGTTAGCATATTAGACATTCTTTAAATACCAGCACCCTGTGTACTTTGAGAAATCAACAGATATAAAATAAGTTAGTCAGTTAAGTCATGGTGAAGGCAGTGGCAGCACTGTGGCAGCAAATTGTTTTTGTAATTTAATGTTGTATCCCTTTTTGAGTGTTTTTTTGCTATAACCAGTTACTGGCATCAAGGGTGAAGCCCGCATAATGAGAGCTATTAAGTGGCTAGACTGGCCGACACTGGGGCGGTCGGTCTCAGTGTGGACATGTTTCCTTATTGTGGCATTGCATTTTCTACTGGCAAAGCCAATTTATTAGTACTAGGGCAACGTCTGGCCTAGTTTAAAAGTTGGTGGCATATTAGAAACCCTCTGCACCATGACAAGTGCAATATTGCATGGCAATAGCACTAAGACACATTGCCCTGCTGCTATCGTAATCTGTGATGTGCACATTACCAACAGCGAGCTCTTAACTCATTCCGTTATGTAACAGGCTCTTGTTGAACACATTCTTTGCAGAAATGCCGAAAGACAAAAGTGTAAGAAGTATAAAGGCGTGAATGCAAGATGCAAAGTACAGAATACATTATGAACTTTAATTTCAAATGATTTGTTATGGAACATAAACATGCGAGCGGCTGGGAGACAGGCGCAAAGAGAAACACAACCTCCCTTTCATATTTTAAATGAGCCTTTTCATGTTGTATTTATTGCAAGACGAACGTGTGAGCCGTTGAACGTGACAGAAGCTCATGAATCGCCCATAAAAATAGATTTTCTGTTAACCTTTTGGGCACTGGGCTACCTTAAAGATTGTATGACTGCAGACAATACAAGCAGGCTTTCATTGGGTCGGTGGCAGCATAGTAATAGTAAATGGCGACATCCTATGGAACAGCTGCTTCGTTCCCTTTACGCAGCTGCCTTGCCCTCTGTACTCGCGCGAGCTGGCATCGCGAGGAGGCCCCATCAATCCTGATCGAGTAATAGTAATGAGTGGATAGAGGAAGCAGCCAGGGACTTCCCAACGCCGCTGGATCAAGGCAATAGGGACTATTCTCAGATGTATTTACGCCGCCGTTCGTTGAGAAACCATCCCACTAGTACATATCTGTCGAGGGTGAGTGGCCATTAGATTTCATTCTCAGGCCCCCGCTGGGGCAGTTTTCAACAAACAGCACTTTTAAGAACAGTAAAAATCAAGGGAACGAGGCCTTCTGTGATGCTGAACGGGGCAGGGTTGCCATATAGATGCCAGCGTCCTTCTGTTCCTATTTAATAAAAATGGTTAAGTCGTAGCCTTTCAATTATCTGTATCACAGTGTTACGATTCCTGATAATCTTAGACCTCTATTTAAATGTAAGGGTAAATCACTGGCTCTCTACGACTATAGAAATGTAATGTAAGTAACTGGCTGGTCATGTACTATAGTGCTGTGACAATGAAATCTGTATGGAAACGTATCGCTTGCACTAAGTGGGGAGTCGTGTGTCTAAATATTTAATTGCCTGAAATTTTCTGACTTTTTTTTTTTTTGTCAAAGCAGCTTGTATCTTGTCCCAGAGAGTGGGAGTGTGATTGTTGTGAGTCGGGCTGTAGGATCAGTATTTCCCAGAGCTGACACACAACCTGCATATCATCTAAATGATGCTTGTCTTGGCCCTGAATCTGGTGCCATTGAATACAACCCAAACTACATTCAACAAATGCAACAGGTTCCTAAAGCCTCATGGTAAAGTCAAGGCGGTCGGCGTTAAAACGTGTACTTTTGGTAATGCTCCACTCCAACAGCTTGATGGGATATCGCTGACAACAGGGGGCTGCCTCTGGCAACAGCTGCCTGTACGTCTAGCACTCATCGGGTAGGCAAGACTGGTGTATGGAGTTATGGAATGGCATCCCTAATTTCACCACTGTACTGCACCATGGCCCTGAGAAGTGCCACGCCCGGGACGAGCTGTTGAGCACTTGATTACATACTCAGCCCACTTGGTAAAAAGATACTTGTATCCCGAATCATGTCCTGATTCATTAGCATAATTCATTGGTTGTGGTCCCCTTGCAAACCTTGTACAATAATAAAAATCTCCATGAGTAGCATTTGGAAACTCGTTTTTGGATGTATTATAATTTGTGTATTTACTAGGTATCATAGTCATGCTGGTAAGATAGCTCAGCAGGTTGAATGCTCACTGCTGCAATCTCTGCGTGATCTGCAGGTCGCAGGTTCGAACCCTGACAAGGCCATATCAGCCGTTCCTACTTACGAGGTTGATAAATAAGAGCCAGCTTTGGTTGGGATGATTAATGTATGTAAATATGTTCTGTGTACAGCGCTTATGCATGAGCAATATATAAATACCAAATAATCATAATTATGGCATACACTCTACACAATTTCTAAAAGAATAAGTTCCAGAGACTAGACTTTCTAAACAAGTAGTAGGACCCACTCACTACTTACAACATATGGAGAGTGTGCTGGTGTCAGGGCTCTACATGGGCAAGTGACTCTTTCATCTGGTATATTTTCTTGTTTCGCTGGCAAATGTGGTTTCTCATTGCAATGATCACATGGTGTTAGGGAGAATTATCAGAAATGTGCTAATTCCATTCTACCTTAAAGACCCCGAGCTCTTTTTGCTGGACTTTAGGACTTTTAATTTCTAACCTTGAGAGAGTGAGATGTTTTTCCCACTCACTCATGTATTTTTCTGTGTTTTGTGACACACAGAATCTTCAGTGCAGTGGCACAGGCAAGTCTCTAAGATTTCCCAGAGGTTTAAATACCTTCTCTTGGTAAAACGACTGTTTCCAAAGTCAGTGAAGTCAAATTGACTTTACTTACAATTTGTAACTTTCTAGACCCAGCACACAATATCTTACAATAGGGTGCTGGAGGGGTTAGTTAGTATCCCCTTTGTCTAGTTTCTCATGTAACAATGTTATGTTACCCTTTCTACATGTAATGGCTGGTGCCAGTGGTTTACTTTTTACTGCCATTGTGTGTTTTACCGCAAGCTGCAATTGCTGATGCAGCAAGACACTGTGGGTGCCCATTTTGTCAAAATAGCCCCGGTCTTCTTTTTTTGCCATTTCTAATTGGAATGGTGCTTCTTGAGATTTACTCTGTGCACCTAACCAGGTTTGGTTTCTTTGTTAATTTAGTCTCTGGGGGGATTCACTACTGAAGCCTGTCTCTCGCTCCAGCATGTCTGGCAGGGGCAGAAAGTGAGGGAGGTGCTCGATACTCCCTGTGCTTAGTCTCCTTGGTTACAGGAATGCACCCAAGGGTGATTGGCTGGGGGGCTGTCCTTGGAGGACAGCCACCCTGCTGTGCGATTGACTGCTAGGCTGTGAATGAATGGGAGAAACCTGCATAAAAGGCGAGGCTCTTTGCTTGGAAGGCAGAGTCAATCAATGGACTGAGGAAGCCTAAGAAGACCTTGGAAGAGACGCCTGCTGAAATTCCTGGACTGTTGGTTTGCCCGGTGAAGCCCTGCTGCTGGGCTGAAGCTACGAATTTGCCTTGACTAGAGAAGACCTGCAAAGGGCGACTCTTCCCCTTGGGTTGGTGGGACCAATGGACCCAAGACAAGCTCATCTGGAAATCCTCTCGGAGCTGGCTGTACTTCCATTGCTGCTGCAGGAACCGAAGTGCCAGGGAGAGGAACACCAGAATTGAGTGAGTGTCTTTATGGTGGACCTGAGCTCCAGGAAGATCCTCCAGACTCCCAGGAAGCAGGACTGACCAAGCCTGAGCCACCTCAACAGAGTGCTCACCCCAGATGCAAGGAAAGTCTGAAGTGGTATCCGAGAACCACAGTGTTGCTATTTGCTAGAGACGCGAAGAGCTGAAAGAGCAAAGTGCCGCTGAATTGATGTTTGCCCTTTGCTGACGCTGACCTTCATGTTGTAGTGTCAGTGTCCCCAGACGTTCTGCCTCTTGTCCCCACGACTGAGGCCCAGGAACAACAGGATCTGCAGACCTACACAGGAACAGAAGCTAGGTGGAACCATTTCATCTAACCAAAGGTACTGTAAAACTAAGGGGACTTACCTCTTGTTGTGTAGCCTTGCTTGTTCTCAGTTGAGACCTGCCTTGCTTGCTTTTGCAGAGTTGCTTGCAGATTTGCCCTTCACAAGCCTCCCAGCTTGTGGCCCTACAGTGAGTCTATTTTTCTACAAAGACTTCTAAAACATTGGGCAAGACTTTTACTTATCTGTGTGAAGTGCTTTAGTTCACCTATACGTTTGCTCAATTGACATTGGCTGGTCTGGCTCCCTAAAAGACTCTTCTTACCTCTGACTTTGTGTTTTGCCTTTCCTCCAGGAAAGGGCTCATTTTCTTTGCATTGGGGGTTCAAAAGTACTCACCTGCTTCAAAATATTAGTTTAACCTTTGTTTGATTCCCAACATTTTTTCTTTGACACCAACTCAGTATTGCTCTAAATGTTCCAGTGATATATTAATGTCCACAGTGTCCTAGTTATTTAAGTCACCTCACAGTGTAGGAACCAT
Organism: Ambystoma mexicanum; assembly: GCF_040938575.1. Classification (NCBI taxonomy): domain Eukaryota; kingdom Metazoa; phylum Chordata; class Amphibia; order Caudata; family Ambystomatidae; genus Ambystoma; species Ambystoma mexicanum. The sequence continues at coordinate 900,406,213 of NC_090922.1, forward strand.
CTCTGTGCCATCCCAAATGGGTAATTGCTGATTTAGAGAAACTAAGAGTGTTTATGTTGAAGTATATTTGTGCGTTGCTCATATATTGCTTTCTTCTGAATAAAGCTTATTGACTGTTAAATAAATTAATAATTGTTTAATCAAAAAACCTTGGGTGTAAGAGTTTATTTGAATACTTGTCACTGTGAATCTCTGTGTAAAAACCCTACTGCTTACATTGACCCCTTTGAGATAAGTCTGACTGCTCAGCCACACTACCAACCTGTTTAGGACAGACTTATACCAAAGGTTGGGTTCCTATTGCCAGGAGGTCAAGGTTGCTGTAGTCATCCAAAGAGTACTGCACACAATCTTGCCTAACACAGGGAATGGCCCTTGCCCTTTTCTTCTTTCAGCCCATGCTTCTCACCCAAGGCACAGGTGGGCTGAGGGTAGAGGTTGCCACCCTGCGTGGCTCCTGCTGTGCCCAGCATGCCCCCCTTCATCATGGCAGAAGCAGGAAGTGGCTCCTCTCCTTGACCTCTTTGATCTGCTTGAACCCCAAATCGATCTGCCCCTCCTCCTTCTTTACTCTTAGGGAAGTCTGCAACCTGCTCTGGCACCTCAACAAACTGGTCATCTCCAAGCGTCCACCTGACTGACGGCCATCTTGGCCTCAGTAGCACACACTCCTTGCAGAGTGGAAATCAGTTCCTCCACAGAGATGGTCCCAACCCAAATGGGAGACATACCATACCCCCCATTGTGCTTGCTGTTGCCCCTCCCCCCCACACATATCATATTGCTCCACCACTGGCCCTGTTGCCTTAGGTCCATTCACTAGAGACAAGCTAGACCAAAACAAAACAACAAACACCCACAACTCTAGAAAGAAACTCCTCAAATTCCTGATGCAATACCTCAGAAACCATCTAAAATGTTCCACGTGTGAGCCTGCCTTGTGTACTCCTTACCACACTGCCTAGGAAACGTCATACAGGATCAGAAAGTGAGCTGGGCCTTATATAGAGGATTGCACTTCATTTAGAAGATTCTATGGCTCTGATTGGCTGATTGACCATGCCCCAGACAAATTGTACACTGGCCATGTGCACTGGGCACAATGGGTTTCTTTGAGGTGAGAGAGAATGACCATGACACCTAATCGACTGCACATGGTCACACCTAGTTTTTCAGCAATGCATAAATGGCACTTTAAGCCTCTTTGAGGTGCCTAGAGTGAAGTCTCTGATAGGCACTATGCATATGTTAGTTTAAAAAAAAAAGAAAAAAAAAGAAGTTCTTAAAAAAGCATTAAGTACATTTATGGTTAACATTCTGTAATCAAAATAGTATATAGTCACTGAAGGAAAAAAAAGGAACACCCTCAGCTAAATACACATTATGGTTCCAGTGCTAAACATTAAAAAAAAGAAAATACATCACATCTGACATCGCATCTGACATCGCTGATGACATGCACATACCCACAGGTGCCAAAGGAACAAAAATCACCTTAAAAAAAGTCACCCGTCACCATGACTACCACCATCCGCGATTAACTACATAGGTTGGGGAGCATCGATCCCTAGATAGATCTGAGGATCTGCTCACCCGATCCCTATATTGTTTGGATGATTCGCTCACCCCATTCTTATTTTTGTTGAGCAATGGGTTACTCACTAGCCGCCTTTTCCAAACAAAATGACCGCGAGTATAAACACTTGAGTCGCCAGGCAACAGTTCGTTTTTCAAGCCACTGCTAGGTCCGACCCTCCTCACGCTGTCATTCACTGCCGCAGGTAAGCCTATGCAACATTCATGCTTTTTGGTGCGCTCAAGTCCCGCACTGTTTAAATTTGATTTGTGTAGTCCTGAGACACCATTTAGGCACACGTCATTTATTATTATTGTTTGATGTCACGGGTGATCAGCAGTAATGATGTACGATACTCTACTCAGAGAATTCCATAGGTACTACCAATATCACGTACTATTTTTAGACGATCACTCTGTCCACAATTTAATACAAATCGTACGATGCTCATCTTAGCTGTACGTGGCGGCCCATTTAGCCAACATGCCTTTAAAACTAGATCTCTATAGTGCATGCAATATAGCAGGTTACACTAGCCGGGCATTTCATTAAACACCCGCAAGTAGCACACAGGCTGCCTTCGCCATAAAGTAACTATGAATAGCACCCCGCTGCTGACACTAGCAGCCATTTCATTGGGTCTCTGTTTTCTTTCCTAATGGACATTCAAATCCATTTTGGACACCCAGACCCACGCGCAGCACCGCACGTTCTGTGCTGAGAACTTGTGCTCACACAGGCATTCTGAGTGGTAAGAGCTATACCATTTATTTGATAGCACCTTCTACCGAGGGAATATACCACTTATGTCTTTATTGTCATTCTTTTTAGGATTGAACCCGGTATAGAACCACAACTTACCCACTACCATCAGTGTACTCTGACACTTAGATGATGTTTGCCAATGTGCCTCTCTGATTACGGTAAGCACCGCAATCTCCAACGTTCTCCTCTGAGAATTTTCTCTTCCTAAGCATTTATGCATTTCAAATATTAGACTTCTAAACTGATACTCACCTCTGATACATTATTCTGTCTCTTTGCCTTGACAGATCACATAGGATTCCTCACACACAAGAACTGACCGATCCTGATGAAGGCATACTAAAGCACTGCTACACAAGTATAGCTAAAATGGCCGAAACACTGTTGTGTTGACTTGTTTTTTTATGTTGTCTTACAACGTTTGATTGTTTCATTTTTATGTTATGTACCCCAGACACTTGCAAACAGTGATGTCTCATGTCCCCTAAGGGAGGAGACCTAGAGAATGCAATTGTTGAAATTCAAACTTCAAATATTGTCTATTGGAATTCATTCACCAATGTACTATACCATGTATACGTTCGATGTTGAATATCCTATGACCTAATATGTATATATACTACTACATCCACTGCGCACAAATTAAATAACAACTACAGTGTTTGATCAAAGAATTGTGTCAATCTAGATCTTTTTGACCTTCAGAAGTGATAAGTTCTAATCATTAGTTGGACCACCATGACCTTGCTCAATTGTGTTGTTAAGTAATCTACTTACCTGGGCATAGCAAGGCAGTAAACAGGTACACTTTATATATCTGATGTATTTAACAGCCTACATCTTAATCCCAAAAGTACTTTAGAAATAACAAATGAACAATGTTTCAAAGCCAGAATCCTATGGTTAGTCATACTCTGGCAAAGTTCCCCTCCCAAAAAGCAACAACAGTAGGTCAGACCTTGAATGTGGGAGTGTCTCTAGCTTCCGGTGTGTACCACTTCCATCAAGAGAAAAATTCCTCGTGAACGAGGGTGCTCATTTTGGTTGGGCTGCAATGCAACCTCGGCAAGATTTGAACCCATCTATCTGGGAACATCTTTCTTGAAACAGGAAGTTGCAAACCCTGTTCTTGCAGAGACATAGCCAACTGTAGCTTTCTTTTACAGTCCTGTATGTTCTTAGCGAGTTGCACAGCCAGGCTACATGAAACTTTCTTGTGCCTGCCTGGATCATTCAACAGTGATACTTACATTGACTGATGCACAATATCAGTGCCTGTATTGGATCCTATGAGGTTTCATGCCTCGTAGCTATGTCTACTTACAGAAGATAATTCAAACACGGGTAATTTGACAGTTTAAAACTTGGCAATTCGAACACTCCCTCCAGTTCCTGAAAATGCACCATGCATTTATCAGTCCAAAACTGTTTTATAAGAAAAATGTGCAAGCTATCAAGTTGCTAAACCTTTCCCTAACCACGCAGAGATAGTTCCCTAAATGAGGGCCTAGTTCCTTTGCATGTCTGTCATAGTGGTGTTTTGCCCTTATCATCAGATGCTGTGGCACACCAGCCAGCATGAAGCATCTCAACAACACCCATTTTGCCATTTCCATTGCACAGTTATGACTTCCCAAGCGGAATTCATGTAGAACAAATGCATTCTGGTATTGCTCACTATTACTATTTGAAATGGCAAAATCTTCCCTACTTACTAAAACCAACAATCCTTTCAGGGACATCTCTCTTGTAAAGTCCAGACCCCACATAATCTTCTCGTGCAGACAGTCATTAAGGGAATATTTTACAGGGGTTTGATCAAAATAGGAGGAATTTCACAGCAGAATTGACATCATAATAATTTTGAGTCTGTACAGAAAGAACACTGGAGAAACATTCCCCTGTCAGTTTCATTGGTAAATTAGGAGATGATCGGGCAAAGCATGTGTGCAATTACATTTTACAAATCTAAGGTGAGGAGAACTCCCAAGTATTTAATCTCGGAGCCATTTAATAGTTCCACCTGTCGAGGTCTTCTTTGAGAGTTTCCCTGAAAAGAGGCATGACCAGTGACTTTGATCAAATAATTTTATAACCATAAAAGGGACTAAAGAACTTGATCGGTCGTATGACTGCAGGATGGAATGACTCAGGCAATAGCGATATGGGTGCAGATCCCCGGCACAAAGCATTGCACACAATCAGCTCCACCCAACAGAAGACCCAATATGTCTCGGTCGAAAATAGTTTAATATCATAAGCAGGTACAGTACGAGAAGAAAAAGCACAGGGAAGAATGGAAAACTTTGCGTCATTCCATGATAGATGATGTTGGTGACCCATTGGTGATTAATTTTGCTGAGGATCCCTTATATAAGTATTGAAGCAGAATGTACAGGGTGTCTTCAAATGTAACACTTTGTAGAACTTCAAAAGGTTGTTCAAATGCACATGGTCAAATGTTTTTCTCAATATTCAAAGTCAACAGAACCTTTGACCCATGGCTTAGTTTTGTGTGCTGAGGAAAGAGATATGGGTTTCACTATCCATGTTTATCACTTTATTAAAATCAATCGGGTCTTTGTGTATCAGGCTGTGTACATAGTCCTCCTACCTACTGGCCCACAATGTCATTAGATACTTGGGCTTGCATGTCGTCTTGGTATCTGGGCTGGTTCCTTCTCCAATGTGGGTTTGTTGATGACTTTTGCAACTAGTTCCCCCATTTTACCATTGGATGTGTATGGAAAATGGGCCTGACTGTTGTTTGAGGTGATTTAATGTCATGATGGTGCCCACCCTCTTGCTAGCTGTTTTATTCTCATCCCACTATCCATCCTGGCTTCATCTAGTGACTCCACCTCTTTGTGATGCACAGGGCTATGGAGTGAAATCAATCTTCTTGTTTGTAATATATCCATCCTGCGCAGGGTAGCTGCAAGCACCAACCACATGCTTTGGTGCAGCGGAATCCCCTAGAGGCCACCTCCCACTTGGTTATCAGCCAAGACCACAAAACCCTTTAACTTCACACTAACCTGTGCTATGAAAAGATATTTTGTGGGATGTTTTTACCCATGCATCCAAGCCCTACAATAAAACTGTGCAGTACTGGCATGGAAAACATCATGAATGCCAGAACTCCCCAGAGAGTGCACAGGGAAAACATGAAGAATAGGCTGCCACCCATTTTTGCCTATGTTTTGAGCACAGGTGGGCACTGCCTAAAACCACCATTGGGCTACACACACAGTAGCCTGAAACCATTGGGAATGGCAATGCTGATTGCAACAAAAAAGCAACTCAGAACTGTGGGGAATTAATTTTCTTAATCCCAAAAATGGTTGCATTACCAGTACTCACCACTATCAGAAAGCCGGAGTTTTAAAACCTCCAGACTTTTGTGTAAAACTGAACAAATGAAAAAAAACCAGACCAAGGAAAGACTTGCTAAGAGGTGGATACAATGTAAAACTATATTCTGAAATGACTTGAAGGAAGTAATTATTTAATGTATATGTAAAAATTGTAAGTGATTTAAACTGGGAACAAAAAGTGACATTTAGCTGAAACCTGGCTTAATGAAACTGGATTCTGCCTGACAACTACCCCCAACAGGAGTTGAAACCTGCTCAGCCACTCTTCCCCTTGCCAAAATGAGTTGCCACCTCTCTGATTAGATTAGGGGTGGAGCAGCTGGGAACTACAGGGAGTTGAACAAAGGCCTGTCCTGTACTCAGGCAAATGTTATATTGGGGGTGTCGTAAAATAGCTCCCTCTTGGGAGAAACTGGGGGGCAGCTGCGCCTCTGTGAACAAGCTGGCTTGGGGGAAGTAGATAAACCAGTTATTCCACCCTGTGATGGGGGAAGCCACACCCCTTTTTGACCAGGGCATAATTTTAAAAAGATAGATAACCCATAGTGCAGACTTGTCAGAATTATATAAGTAATATCATTATTTTTGTGATTTTTCTGTGAACATTTTAAGAGGCGTTAGGACCCTGTGGTGTATTCTGGGGGGTTGCTACCGGAAAATAGGGTCTCACTCCAAATGTATGCATGTTAAAAATCTGACACTTTATCATCTGTAACCCATATCCCTGGTGCACATTTGTGTAAAATCTGGAAAGGTTTAGAGGTCGTTATCTGGATGAAAAGGGGAGAATTCTGTCATCAGTGGACACAACATCGTACAAAGACAGGGATCGGATGGTTTGGTTCTACAGAAAATATGTTAACTGGACCTATACTATTAGAAAAATGATACATAGATAAATATGTATTTGGGTCAGAAATAGATTTGTGTGCAATCTGACAAGGGGAGGTTCCTCTGACCATAAAACCTACAGCATCACTCTGACTCACATTTCCTTCCCCCAATCAAGGGAGAGAGGAGGAATTGGCCAATGATAAGTGAGAGGGGCAGGTTTAGTTATGACCAACGCACACACCCACTTTCCAAAACACATAAAAAGAGACTGCTGGGACAGGTAGAGACATTCAATTCCATTTGCTGCGGAGCATGCTGACCGACGACTTCACATCCAGAGATCCAGACTTCAAATCCATCAATCTCCAGAACCTGTAGCAGAAATTAACTCCAGAATTTGTAGCAGAGAGGCCTGAATCCACCAGCTGAATCCTCTTCAGCAGGCCTCAAAACTAACCAAACTATTCAACAGCCGGGCGAGCTGTTTGAAGTTTTGCCGAGAATTTTTGCAAGAACCTGTAGCAGTACTCAGAAAGCAGTGTTACATCCAGAATCCAGAGAGGCTAGACCAGCAGAGCAGAGCTGACCCAGATCGCTGTGAGCAGAACCGGTGCCTGATTGACCCGCCGAGCAGACAGAACAGCAGCCGGACGTGTTGACCAGATCCGTGAAGAGGCCTAGTTCAAATTTATATTGTGAGTACCTAGCAGAACTGTGCAGAACCAATCTCTTAGTTAAAATAATCTAATCCAAACTATTTTAACCTAAGTAGAACTGCCTCCTAGAAATCGTGTCATCTATCATTTTTAAAGCTGCACAACTGTCACCTGTCAATTCTGCAGCTGCAAGCTGTCACCTGTCATTTTGAGTTTACTTTAAATCCGAAAAAGTACCTTTATTTAATCGTCCGTATCTCTGGAACCTTTTGGGCTTATACTTTTACGGCAATCGCGATTCACGCACTCGCGAAATTTACCGCGATTTGCGATTTTGGCTCAATTTCTCCACTTGTCAAAATAGCAGCTCCATTCTTTCTTTTGTTAAAATCCGTTTGCAACTTGGTAATAACTCAGAGCATTGCTAAAGTGAGCCTGACCTAATACCAACACGCATCTCCCACTCACCCTGAATCTCTAGAGGGAATTAAAATCAGTTGGCACATTTTCCCATCCATTGCCATCACATTTAAAAGCATTTTGGGCCTGTGTTTCAAACTCCTACCTGTTTCCTTTTTAGCTTGCTGGGGGGGAACTGAATTTCGTATTGTATTTGATTGCATTCCTGAGAACTGTGTGCTCCTCTTTCCATCTCCTTGCATTTCTTACATTGCAGAGGGGAGGGGGGTGAATTGGCAGAGAAAAAGTGATTATCTTATATTTTGCTAAAATCATATCAAGTATTTCTGTCCTGCATTTTTTTCCTCATTGCATTTCCTTGAAACCATAAAGCATTTTCAGCTACCTCATCCTCTATACTACTCCTAAGTAATCACGTGTACCACTGTAATATTACCCATTGTGGATCCACATCATATGTCTCAGTGTACTATCAGATATTAATATATTATAAAAGTGTGATAGATTTATATTGTTGAATTGTCCAAAAAAACCTTTTAATTTGCAAAACAAACCTACTTCTTGGCTCAGTGGGGTCAGGGGGATTCTAAGAGGGGGGTGTTATACAAGGGTGGTCATCCAGAGTACTGAACTAGACATAAAAATACATTAATAAGGGTTTTCCTCAGCATCCCAGACTAGGCATTGACTTGGCTGTAGTGTTGATTGAATATCGCTTACAAAAGTGGGGGCTCGGAGCCGGGATATTCTGGGTTAGATTTACCACTTGTGCAGATTAATACAGTGCGCCAACTGACCAGATACACATATCCGGTTAGATCACCACGCTGTTTTACACTGTGAAAGCATCCCTCAAAGGAACGCTCTAAGGAAACGGTCTGTTTTGCAAAATAAAATACAAACTTCTGTAAGTCAGGAAGGAACTCAAATTCCAGAATGACGACCTTGGTAGATATGAAAATAGCCAGAAAGCACTTCTTACATAAGCTATTTATGAGAGGTGAGTGGACTCATCAGGACCAAACGGTCTGGTTGCAGGCAATCGCGCAACAGGTCACTGAAACAGGGTCAGATACATGGGGAGATCAGGGTCCCCTACATGTGTCCCTGAGTGAACTATATATGGCCCCTAAAGCCAAAGATGAACATAATAAGATTGCCAGGATAGCAGCATATTTGTATCTATATATGGGAGCCATACAGGACAAATGTGCTGAAGGCCAAGATCTGGCAAGTAGGCAACAGATCGCGTTAGAGAAGGCCCAATCTGGTCTGGACTCTTCTGAGCAGAGGCTGCTCAGGAGCCAGGAGTCAGACAAGGACAGCAGACAGTACATCACTAAAATAAAGGAGGATATGGATGTGCTGCAACAGGAAAAGGCGGACCAGGATACCAGATTTCTGACCTTGCAGAAGGAGTACCAAGAAGGTTTGGACTCCCTACTGCAGAGCCAGAAAAAGCTGGAGCAACAATTAGATTTCAATAGGGCATGTGCCGAGCAGGTAGTCACCCTGCAAAGCCACCTAGATCGGGAGAAGGCAGAGAGCAATAAACTGATTTTGAAAGACCTGGATACCCAGGCAGAGTTTGACCAGCAGCGCCAGAAAGCTGGTGCCTTCCTAAGGCAAAGGGATGACCTGGCGGCACAGATGCAGGCTCTTAGTCAGGAAAGGGATACCTTAGGCCAGGAAGTCTGCCACTTAAAAAGGAAAATGGAAGAAAATCACCTGGCCCTCCAGGGACTGGGTGACCTCCAAAAAGAACACCAGAACTTGTTAGAGCACACCAGGAGGGTGGAGGAGGCTCTGGCAAGAAAGGAGCAGGCCAGTAGGGATGGGACTGAGGAGGTAACCCTCCTGCAGCAGAGACTGGCCCAGTACTCCAGTACCAATCAGGAGGCACAGAGAGAAAATGAGGCTCTCTGTCAGCACAATGATAGGCTCCAGCAACAGGTAGCCATGCAGGAGAGACTGATAGAGTCTAGTAAGGCTTTAACTGAGGAAATGAAAGCACAGGCTCTTGCATTGCAACAGGAAGCAGGGGCGGATAGAGATGAGGTTCGGTGGGAAAGAGAAACTCCTGAGCATAACCTCAGGAGCCCTAGTACCAGAGGCCTCCATCTCTCCCAGTCCCTGGACTCTGCCACCCCCATTTCCCCTCGCGCACATGAGCCCAGGGCCACGGGGATGGCAGATTACTATCCAGCTAAAAGTATGGGGCTCATAGGCCAGTACCTCCCAGGAATGGATGGGCGGGCATCCCGGTTTGGGCACCCAAGCACAGTGCAATTTAGTGGGGAACCCCAGGAGAGTAGGCCCATTAAGGGCATCCTGAAAACCTCTGCTCAGTTAGGTCAGTGGGGGGGGATACCCAGCAAATCCTGGTAGCAAGGAGGGATCTGAAGACTCCTCTGAGCGTCACAGGACACAGGAGACCAGGTCCCCACATTCTGCCAGCCATTCCCAGGCTCACAGAATCTGGGAAAACCTGGAAGATCAGACGGGCACCTCTGGGAGCAGTGCTTCTGAGTCAGAGGATGAATGGACCAGGGTTACCCGAACCAAAAAGGTCAATAAGGTAAAAAGGGCCTTGCTTAAGGACCCATTGAAACAAATAAAGGCAATAAGGAGTGTCATCACGCCTTATCATAAGAACGCCAAGTATTCTGTTTGGGAACACTTGGAGCTCTATGAGCAAATGATGGAGACATTCCATTTGAAGGACAGCCAAAGCTGTATTCAATATGTAAAGTGGACCTTCTCACCAGAATACTCCAGTTTCTTTGCGGGGCTGGAGGATCAAAACCATTCAAGGTGGTCCACATACAAGGCGGCCATCTTGAGACATTGTTCTGTGCACAGAAATCCTCAAGAGGCTCGCAAGGCAGCCTACAATTTGCAATGTGGGGAGGATCAGGCCCCACAAGAGTTTGTGCAAGAATTAAAGCGTGCTTTTGCGCAGACCACCAGAAGGGTGCGCACGGCTAGCAGAGAATTTATCAGTACGTTTTTCCATGCCTTACCCAAATACATAATGACCCAGCTCGTGAGAGATTTTCATGAGAAAAGATCTTTAGACTGGGTCATTGAACAGGCTACCCGGATCTATGAGGTGCAGAAGCCCATCGAAAATAAAAATAATGCGCCGAAAAACCCCAAAACCAACAGCACCCCTGCTGCTGCCAAGGTGGCAGAGGTAAAGGTTGCCCCCGTTTTAGATTTGGAGATGGGGGGGCCTAAAAACCTGCCTACACCAAATAATTCACAGCCCAGAAGGCCCTCTGGCCAGTCACAGACAGGGATTCGAGGAGGTAGTCCCACAAATGGGGTCACCCACCCCCCGACTATGTAAGTCCCTGCTACAAGGGAAACCGACCAATCCTGGGTTATGTGTGGACTCCTCCAGCCCAAGGGGGGGATCCAGCCAAGCACCTGACCCGGGGAACTTCCCTCCTAACTTCCCCCAGGAGGGCAGAAATTCACCAAATCCTGGGCAGAACTTTTACCCAGGTATCCATCCAATTTCCAGCCCCAAAATCATCCATCCTTCTTTCCCCAATTCCCTGAGCCCAGACAACCTAATCCGGGAGAGGGGAGGCCAAGGGTGGAGGGGTACCAAAATCTTCCCAACCAGGGGTACTACCAGAGAAGGGATAGCTACCCTTCCCGGGATCAGCCCAGGGGAGAAAATAGAGCCCCAAATCAGCCTGAGCAGGTTTCACAACTTGAGCGCCAGGTCAAAAATATGGCACGAGATCTGGGTCACATACTGAGGGCTCAACAGAACCCTCAGATGAGCATGCCACTGCAGAATGCCCTAAACTCTGGACCTGGTGCTCCAGAACAATGACGGGGGCAGCACCCCGATAACCCACCGGTTCCCAGGGAGGAGGCACAAGGGGAAGGGGGGTGTAAAGCCTTGGAGGAAGCTTCCTTCCCAACTTGCAAACAGCCCCTGGAAAACCAGGAACCGGAAACAAAATCTCCTGCCCCTGAAAGCCTGCCTCCCAAGGAGCAGAGGGGGGGTAGGAGAAACAAAGGACCCAAACAGACCCACTTTGTGGAGGAGGTACAGGTCTTCCAATTTGAGGGAGAGGGATCCTCAGAAGATCCTGGGAAAAGGATCTTCTCCTTTAGAGATGGGGGAACTCCTCCCAAGGAAAAATGGGTCCCAAGGGATTCCAATCCAGACTGGGGAGATGTGGAGACTGAGCTACCGCCGCCCATCATCTCATCCCAGAAATGACAATACCAAAATCCCAAGGGTCAAACCCATCCAGATGGCTGCCTCCAAAAAGGGCGGGGTGGCCCAGAACCCGAAACCATTTCCAGTTGCCAACTTTTTCTTTCAGATTCCCCAGGCCCTCCACAGAATTCTGCCCAAATCTCTTCGCTAGCAATGTCCAAAACCAGAAAGTTAGCCCACCAGTTGTCCAAAAACGTGCATTATCGGTGCCCCCTTGAGGAGAAGGAGGGAAGATATTATGCCCCGGTACAAGTACAGGGGCAGGGTACAATTTTGACACTGGTGGACACTGGATGCCAAGCTACCCTTCTGTCCAAAAGGGCCTTTGAGGAACTAAATGCAGGAAGGGGGGAGAATTACCGTATTCCTCTCACCTCTCTTCCTGGACAACTGCAGAACTTTGAAGGGAAGGAAATTCCTGTTGAGGGGACTGCAGATTTGGACATCAAAATTGGGCGACACAAGGTGAAACACCTGGTCATAGTAGTGACTCCAGAGGGCACCCCTTGTTTACTAGGGAATGACTTCCTGGGAAGGTTGTCACCACTAATAGATTGCTTAAACAAGGTCCTCTTGTCCCAGACTAGCCGACCAATAAAATTAAAACAGAGTGTCAACCATGTTAGTTTAAACGGCACCTGCCACATGGTTGAACAAAAATCTGACCAAGTAGAATTTCACTTCCAGAACAACCAAATTCCAGACGTGACAGTAATAGCAGTAGGACAACAGACTGGTGATGGGGGGTCCTCTCTAATTCTGAAAATCAACCTTCCTTCCAGTTTAAGGTGGTATTCCACACTGGAAGGAAACACTCTGAAATTCTTCACCAATCCACAATCAGACACTCCCACTCCTATAGTCCAGGAAGAGGTGAAATCAGCTCAGAGCCTGGCTGATATTCAGCAAATTGGAGATCAGTTGTTCATCCCTGTTCAGTTAAATGATGGGAAGGACTCTGTTCTCGCTCGAGTGTGTGTGAACAACGGTAAGAGCTTCATCAGCGAAGCCATGTTCCGCCAACTCCCAAAAGATCCAGCCATTCCCACATTCAAACTGATAGACAAATGGGAAATGGACCTGGAAGCACCTAATTCCAAACATCTCCTGCCAAGCAGGTGTATGCTCAAAATCTCCATTGGCAACAAGAGCATAGTCCATAATTATTGGGTCGTGCGAGACGTCACTGCCGCCTTTTACTTAGGCAGTGACATTCTCAATCGCTTTGCCATTAGTTTGGACCTAATAAACTTCAAAGCTTGGTCCAGATTAGTGGATAATCCCATGGGCTTTGATGATCCAGAAAAAGCATTTAGGTAAGTTCAATTGCTACCTTATGCAGTTGAAATTCAGCTCAAAGAGGAAGTCACCATCCCAGAAAGGACCCGACAATTCTCCCTGGAAGTGAAAGTTAAAAGAGGACAAAAATTGCAAAACCCATATGCTTATATTCATCTAAATGCTTCTCTCCAACAGCAAGGGTTAGGGGTAAACCCAACACCATTAGTCAACATAGAACATGACACCATTCCGATAGAGGTGGATAACAGCAACTTACAGAGTATTACTCTAGCCGCAGGCACCACTATTGGAATGGCGGTTGATGACCGACATTTCTCCATTGATTTAGGAAATGAACTGTTAGGACCAATCCCCAAGGACTGTTTTGACAGTGACATTGAGGACAATACAACACCAGACAGGATTTTCACCCGGCATGGGGGGAACTTCCTGGTGTACACTTCTTGCCCTTATTGTAAGGAAGATGTGACTTGTGACTTTCGGAGGGATGAGGTGATTTTCCAGGTCCATGAGGGCTGCCTTTCCCACCTGAAGCCCCCACTCCAAATCAGCACTCTGACCAGGGACTTCTCCACCCAGCTGGAGGAGGCCGCTGAGATAGCAAAACCAGAAGTCTTTACAGGCTTCAGGCAGATGGTGGAAGAGAGAGTCAACCTAGCTGATGCCTGTGTGACTCTGGAACTGAAGCAAAAGTTGAAACAAGTTTTCTTGGATTTCCAAGATCTCTTTGCGGTAGACTCATATGACTGTGGTCGCACCGACATCCACACCACAACAATTCCCACGGACCCTGGAATGACTCCAGTGTTTGTGAAGCAATATCGCTTGCCTCTCGCATCCATGGAGTCCCTTACTGAAATAATTAAGAACCTTGAGTCCCGGGGAATAATCCGTCCAGTCCACAGCACTTTCAATAATCCGGTGCTGGGAATATTGAAGCCAAACGGCCAGTGGAGACTCTGCGCCGACCTTAGGGAGCTCAACAAACGGGTCCATACTTCCTGATGGCTTCTGCCCTACATTGACCAAGGACTGGCCCAGATTCAGGGGTCACAGGTATTCACAGCAATAGACCTGACCAATGTATACTGGACCGTGCCTGTCAGTAGGGAGGACCAATACAAACTGGCTTTTACCTTTGGGGGCCAGCAGTACACATGGACCCGGACTCCCTTCGGATACCTCAACTCCGGCAATGAATTCAACATTTTCCTACATAAGGCCATGCCCGACCTGGGTGCGAGGGGTAACCTGGCTTATGTAGATGATGTCCTCATCAAAGGTTCATCTGTGGAGGAACACATAGCGGAGATCCGTTATGTTCTGCCACAGTTGAGGGCCGCCGGAGCAAAGCTTTCCTTTCAGAAAGCACAGTGGTGTAGAACCCGTGTTAATTTCTTGGGGCATGAGATTACTCCTCAGGGTCTCTGTCCCCAAGAAAAGAAAGTGGAAGCACTCGTAACTGAAAGACCCCACAACTCTGCAGGAACTAAGGAGCCTCCTTGGACTGACTAATTACAGCAGAAAGTTCATTGAAGGCTACGCAGAGATCACTAGACCCCTGATTCATCTCTTGAAGGGGGGGGTCAAGTGGGAATGGGGTCCAGAACAATCCGAGGCAGTAAGACAACTCAAAAGAAGCCTCTCACAAGCGCCTTGCCTAGCTTACCCTGTCAGAAACAAGGAGTTCTTCCTGGAGACGGGGTTCTCTAATACGTGCTTGACGGCAGTATTATACCAAAAGCATGACAAGGTCAATAAATAATCTCCTATGCGAGCAAAACTTTATCCTATGTGGAGGAAAAATTCAACGATTGTGAGAAGGCACTCCTGGCAACGGTGTGGGCATTGAAGAATTACCGCCCGTTTATCCAGGGGGAACACATCATAGTGGAGACTCCACACCTGCCTCTGCAATATCTCCAAAGTGATGGAATCCGGGCCGGAAATGTGAGTAATTCCCGAATTACTTCCTGGATTCTGTCAATGCAAGGCTTTCCTGTGGAGGTCAGATATGGCCAAAACAAGAAGAGTTCCCTCGTGCAAGGTCTGGCTGACTTGCATGATTGTGCCAGAGAAAACGGTCTCGAGGACGAAAGTCCAAAAATCAAGGACAACATGGAGGCATACCATAATTCCCCACACAAAGTCTTTGAAGAAGACAAGTGTGAGGGAATGCCCACTGTCTATGTGGATGGATGCTCTTACCATGTTGACAATGACGGGGAGAAAGAACTGGTGGCTGGCGTAGGGAATGCATGGGTGAAGGAGTTCCCAGAACCCTCCGCTGGATACAAAATTGGTCCCCGAAGTAGTCAGGTGGCAGAATTGATGGCTGTGCATCAGGCCATCCTCACTGCTGTCCAGCATCAACTCCATGAACTGGTCATAATCACAGATTCGGATTATGTACGGAACGGGTTCGTGGAGCACCTGGTCAACTGGAAAACCAGAGGCATGTTATGCGCTAATAACAAACCCCTGAAACATGTGAAGTTAATCCAAAATATTGATGATCTGGTCACATCGAATGGGATGACCATCTACTGGAAAAAGAACAAGTGTCATTCCAAAGTAGAGGGACCAGACAAAACTGGAAATGACTTAGCTGATCAGCTGGCCAAAACCGGGGCCATCCAAGGGGATCTAATAGAAATAGAGTCCCTGTTGGGGGAAATCCAGGTCACTGCTATCACTAGATCCCAGACAAATGCTCACAATGATCTTTCAACTGCACAATGGAGTAAGGAGACCCCTGATGCTGATTTAATTACAGCTCAGAAGGGGGTTCCAATTATTGGTAAGTTTTACCAACACCTTGAGGACCCTTAGAACTTTCCCCTGACGGATACCGATTACATTGGGAAAGAGGACCTAAGAGTGTTGATGAAATGTCCAAAAATGTTCCGAATCCAAGACACTTTGCTGGTAAGGAAATCCAAAGCTGGCCACGATCAGTGGGTGGTTCCTACCTCATTCCGAAGCCTGATGTTAAGTCACGCCCATGATGCCGCCACCGCCGGTCATAGGGGGTTTCACACAACACTGGAACTCTTAAGAGAGGTTGCATACTGGCCACACATGGGGCAGGACCTCGACCAATACTTGAAGGGGTGTCTTGTGTGTGCACAATTTCAGCCATCATCCCTCACACATCGTGCGCCTCTCCAAAAGAGGGGGATGACACTGCCATGGTCAGATTTGCAAATATCGACTTTGTAGGCACTGTGATTCGCTCGTCTAGAGGAAACAAGTACATGTTGACCGTTACATGCTTGTTTACCAAGTGGGTGGATTGTCTCCCAGCCCCAAACTGCAAGGCAGAAACAGCAGCTGCCCTGATGATTAACCACATCTTTTCCCGTTTTGGTCTACCTCAAAGGATTGAGTCAGACAGAGGTAGCCACTTCACCAGTGAAGTAATGACAAAGATGTGGGAGATACTGGGGGTTAAAAGGAAGCTACACATTGCTTACAGGCCAGCTTCTTCTGGAGCAGTGGAGAGATATAACCGAACCATTGTGAGCATCTTAAAAAAGTTTGTGGCAGATTCTGGGCCAAGTTGGGATATCCTATTACCTCTGGTCCTAATGGCCATCAGATCTACCCCTTCATCTGCAACCAAAATGTCACCATTTGAGTTGATGACCGGACGCAAGCTGGTGCTTCCTCAGCATTTGCTCTACAGGACCCAAGAGCAGACACTGATAAATGCCTCCACAACTCATGAGTATGTGGAGAATTTAAGGAAACACCTTCAACATGCTTTTGCCCATGCTCAGCGGAATCTAGAAAGATCAGCCGAGAGCATGAAGACCCACTATGATTTAAAAACTACCCGAAAGGAATATAAGGAGGGTGATCGGGTCTATCTATACAATTTCCAAAGGAACCAGGCCAAACAGCGAAAATTCTTGCCTACATGGAAGGGACCGTTTGAAATTATAGACAAGATCTCCCCTGTTGCCTATAAGATCTGCATCCCCAAAGGCAGTCTGGCAGAAGGGGAAGACAAGTGGGTACAAATAAATCAGCTAAAGTGTTGCCATCCCAGGCACACTCTGCAACAACTGGAGGAATCCACTGGAATCCCAGAGGGGGCCGCTTCAGAGTAATTCAGTTCCAACCCTAAAATATTCCACATATAGCATATTAAAATCTGTGATCTTTGTATATATATATGTTCTTGTCTCCTAATTTTAAAAGAAAATGTATATGTTCATATCTTCTGATTCATAAAATGTATATGTTCGCCAAACCATTAACAGTGGTGAAGAAATGTCTACGAATAGGTATTGCCGCTTTGCTTTATCATCCTAGGAGAGATGAAACCATGGGGACTGACCAAGGAGGACGAGCGGGGACCGGGAGCAGAGAACCGAGGGGCCCGGGGTACCGCCCAATCCTCCCATCAGGACCAGCAAGGAGAACTGATTGATCGACTGGAGGGAGGAAAAGATGCTGAACTGTGCCATCCATGGAATTGGAAGAAGAGGAGGCGAACATCCCAGATCTTGCGAGTTCCATGAATGGCCATCGCAAGAGGGGGGGCTTGTGGGATGTTTTTACCCATGCATCCAAGCCCTACAATAAAAATGTGCAGTACTGGCATGGAAAACATCATGATGGCCAGAACTCCCCAGAGAGTGCACAGGGAAAACATGAAGAATAGGCTGCCACCCATTTCTGCCTATGTTGTGAGCACAGGAGGGCACTGCCTAAAACCACCATTGGGCTACACACACAGTAGCCTGAAACCATTGGGAATGGCAATGCTGATTGCAACAAAAAAAAAGCAACTCAGAACTGTGGGGAATTCATTTTCTTAATCCCAAAAATGGTTGCATTACCAGTACTCACCACTATCAGAAAGCCGGCGTTTTAAAACCACCAGACTTTTGTGTAAAACTGAACAAATGAAACAAAACCAGACCAAGGAAAGACTTGCTAAGAGGTGGATACAATGTAAGACTATATTCTGAAATGACTTGAAGGAAGTAATTATTTAATGTATATGTAAAAATTGTAAGTGATTTAAACTGGGAACAAAAAGTGACATTTAGCTGTAACCTGGCTTAATGGAACTGGATTCTGCCTGACAACTACCTCCGACAGGAGTTGAAACCTGCTCAGCCACTCTTCCCCTTGCCAAAAGGAGTTGTCACCTCTCTGATTAGATTAGGGGTGGAGCAGCTGGGGACTACAGGGAGTTGAACAAAGGCCTGTCCTGGACTCAGGCAAATGTTATATTGGGGGTGTCGTAAAATAGCTTCCTCTTTGGAGAAACTGGGGGGCAGCTGTGCTCTGTGAACAAGCTGGCTTGGGGGAAGTGGATAAACCAGTTATTCCACCCTGTGATGGGGGAAGCCACACCCCTTTTTGACCAGGGCATAATTTTAAAAAGATAGATAACTCATAGTGCTGACTTGTCAGAATTATATAAGTAATATCATTATTTTTGTGATTTTTGTGTGAACATTTTAAGAGGCGTTAGGACCCTGTGGTTTATTCTGGGCAGTTGCTAGCGGAAAATAGGGTCTCACTCCAAATGTATGCATGTTAAAAATCTGACACTTTATCATCTGTAACCCATATCCCTGGTGCACATTTGTGTAAAATCTGCAAAGGTTTAGAGGTCGTTATCTGGATGAAAAGGGGAGAATTCTGTCATCAGTGGACACAACATCGTACAAAGACAGGGATCGGATGGTTTGGTTCTACAGAAAATATGTTAACTGGACCTATAATATTAGAAAAATGGTACATAGATAAATATGTATTTGGGTCAGAAATAGATTTGTGTGCAATCTGACAAGGGGAGGTTCCTCTGACCATAAAACGTACAGCATCACTCTGACTCACATTTCCTTCCCCCAATCAAGGGAGAGAGGAGGAATTGGCCAATGATAAGTGAGAGGGACAGGTTTAGTTATGACCAACGCACACACCCACTTTCCAAAACATAAAAGAGACTGCTGGGACAGGTAGAGACATTCAATTCCATTTGCTGCGGAGCATGCTGACCGACGACTTCACATCCAGAGATCCAGACTTCAAATCCATCAATCTCCAGAACTTGGAGCAGAAATTAACTCCAGAATTTGTAGCAGAGAGGCCTGAATCCACCAGCTGAATCCTCTTCAGCAGGCCTCAAAACTAACCAAACTATTCAACAGCTGGGCGAGCTGTTTGAAGTTTTGCCGAGAATTTTTGCAAGAACCTGTAGCAGTACCCAGAAAGCAGTGTTACATCCAGAATCCAGAGAGGCTAGACCAGCAGAGCAGAGCTGACCCAGATCGCTGTGAGCAGAACCGGTGCCTGATTGACCAGCCGAGCAGACAGAACCGCAGCCGGACATGTTGACCAGATCCGTGAAGAGGCCTAGTTCAAATTTATATTGTGAGTACCTAGCAGAACTGTGCAGAACCAATCTCTTAGTTAAAATAATCTAATCCAAACTATTTTAACCTAAGTAGAACTGCCTCCTAGAAATCGTGTCATCTATCATTTTTAAAGCTGCACAACTGTCACCTGTCAATTCTGCAGCTGCAAGCTGTCACCTGTCATTTTGAGTTTACTTTAAATCCGAAAAACTACCTTTATTTAATCGTCCGTATCTCTGGAACCGTTTGGGCTAGGAACTTCCTCTGAAAGCTTAGAATCTAAGCTTTCCAACAAGCCTAGAACCGACTTCCTACTCCTTATACATTTACCGCAATCGCGATTCACGCACTTGCGAAATTTACCGCGATTTGCGATTTTGGCTCAATTTCTCCACTTGTCAAAATAGCAGCTCCATTCTTTCTTTTGTTAAAATCCGTTTGCAACTTGGTAATAACTCATAGAGCATTGCTAAAGTAGGCCTGAACTAATACCAACACTCATCTCCCTCTCACCCTGAATCTCTAGAGGGAATTAAAATCAGTTGGCACATTTTCCCATCCATTGCCATCACATTTAAAAGCATTTTGGGCCTGTGTTTCAAACTCCTACCTGTTTCCTCTAAGCTTGCTGGGGGGGAACTGAATTTCGTATTGTATTTGATTGCATTCCTGAGAACTGTGTGCTCCTCTTTCCATCTCCTTGCATTTCTTACATTGCATAGGTGAGGGGGGTGAATTGCCAGAGAAAAAGTGATTATCTTATCTTTTGCTAAAATCATATCAAGTATTTTTGTACTGCATTTTATTCCTCATTGCATTTCCTTGAAACCATAAAGCATTTTCAGCTACCTCATCCTCTATACTAATCATGTGTACCACTGTAACATTACCCATTGTGGATCCACATCATATGTCTCAGTGTACTATCAGATATTAATATATTATAAAGTTGTGATAGATATATATTGTGATAGATATATATTGTTGAATTGTCCAAATAAACCTTTTAATTTTCAAAACAAACCTACTTCTTGGCTCAGTGGGGTCAGGGGGATTCTAAGAGGGGATTCTAAGAGGGGGGTGCTATACAAGGGTGGTCATCCAGAGTACTGAACTAGACATAAAAATACATTAATAAGGGTTTTCCTCAGCATCCCAGACTAGTCATTGACTTGGCTGTAGTGTTGATTGAATATCGCTTACAATTTGCTTCCCTCTCCTATGTTATTTGTCTCTGTCTATGTCATCCCCACACAGAGATATGCCACATGGCCTCCCCTTCACTTTCTTACAACCTGCCTAACACACCCTTTTAAATAACAAGACCTCAAATTGCACTTGTCCACATGATGTAATCCTTCTCAGCCTACCTGAGGCATTTAATGGGACATGGATCACATTGGCTGCTCCCTTTTTCTCGACTGCATGTGATCTGAATACCCTTTCTAGCTTCTGTATTTGGGAAAGCATCAGGCCATGTACCAGCAGTCTTTTTGCATGACTCACTTCCCTTATATTGATTCGACATGAGTCGAGCAATGCGCCTACCTTTCCTGTACCTGACTTGCCTGATCAATTTCACAATAAAACTTAAACTCCCACATTGCTTGTTAGCTTAAGACCCTCACCCATTGATCCAAGTATCTCCCTCCATCTTGCATTCCTCTCAATCACACTAACCTCTGTAACTTTGAACACAACTTTATATAGCATATTGAATTCTTCTTGGCAATGCACCTTGCTTCCATCAGAATGGAAATTAGGAGGAACATGACAGAGTTTAGGGAAGACTATGACCTTTGCTTCATCAGCTTGAGCTATTCTCCATGAAGGAACATTTTGCTTCTAATCATAAGGTATTCTCACACAAAGGAGTGCCAGGTTTGTAATGTACCGATAATTTTGTCACCTGATCCATATAACCCATCCCATCCTTTTGTGCAACATTCACCTCTCATTTAATTAAATCATGATTTCCAGGTTTCAGAGCCCCCAAATGTACTACAGAAGAGATTTCACCTTTGAAATAGAAACCATAATCCTAGGTGGAAAATCCTTAACAACTAACAGAGCAGCTTGAGCACGTCTGGGGCCCATCACACAATCAACAATGTGTTATTATCTACCTATTTACCCTATTGATGCCTCACATGTCATGTATAAATCCAATTATACATAGAATGTACGCCTTTTCTGCAATCCAGATATGTGGTCAACCTTAAGGGACCAACATGCATTCAAGCTATCATAAATAGCTATTGTATCTATTGTGTCACCCCCTCCCACTGTCTGTTTGCTCTTGCACCCACTTTACGACTCTCTTATCTGCCCCCTACTCTCTAATCCTTCTGCAACATTTGTGGAGCCTGCTTGCAAAGAATGAAGATCCCTAGGCCTAAAACACCCTGGACACTGCAAGTGAGGAAACCACCTGAATCACTCATATTGGTTCCCAAAGGAACATGTGAATGTCTGTAGGTTTGTCTTGAAAAACATTGTGTTTTACTTGGCCACATCTGGCATTGCCAGAGAACCCTGGGCACCATCTGAGTCCTGCCTGCAAAATAAATATCCCTTTGCCTAAAACACCCCAGATGCTGTCTGCAAGTCTAGTAGCCACCTGGAGCACTGGAACATGCTCCCAGAGGGACATGTGGCACAATGCCTCCCTTATTCAGTATCCTTGGGCATCCAGCCCGGGCGTCTGCAGGTGAGGGCCAAAAGCAGCAAAGGGCCTCTCCCTGTTTGGTGTTGTTAGGGGCAGAAATGGCCTTGGGCCAGAGCCCCTGCTCAAGATAGGACTTCGGCAGGCTCACCCTTAACCTGACTTGGGCTTCCACGCATAGGGATCCTTCCTCCCATTGACAATTCTTTCACAGCTGAGCTTCTGGTACCTCACAGGACCAAGGAACATTGCTAGTTTGGGCCGGTTAACTGTCTTATGGATAACCACAGCCCCATTGGATCCAACTCAGAACTTACACCTGCTTCTCCTCAGCCAACAATCTCCCCCTTCCACTCACCCACCTACCCTCACTCTCTTGTGGGCTGCCCACTTTCACCATTGTCTTCACTTCCTATTTCTTCTACCCTTCATCATGCATCTTGACTTTGCTCAGTTGCTGTTCTCCTTCCCTTCTCTCATAGCTTTCAGCCTCAACTTGGTGTAACTTCATCACTCTAGGGCCTCCCAATCTTCCTCCTTCTGCCCATGCACCCACATCGCTTATCCCCAACCTCTTATCAGTCTTGGCCTTGGCCTCTTGAATGCACAATTCCTCTGCTACAAGTCTCCATATATCACTGACCACTTTGACTTTTGTCACCCTCAACTTTTACTTCTTGCTCTCACAGAATCCTGGATCTCCCCTCATGAGTCGGCTACATTAGCAGCTCTCCACACTGACTCTGCTACCTTCTCCCACTCTCCCGGACCTGTGTGGAAGGGTGGCAGTGAACAGTCCCTTATCAATAGGGCTTTCAATACAGCCACTCTACCTCGGTCTGACATCAACTCTTCCTCTTTTAAATATGTCACTCTATAACTTCTTGCTACTGCTCCTTTCACTGTTTTGACACTCTATCGATCACCAGGTCCTCTCAACTCCTTCTTTCCTGATCTGACCTCCTCCTTGAGTCACTTCCTACTGACAGCCTCTTTATCATGCTGGATTACTTCAACGACCCTGAACCCTCCGCAGCCACTGCCTTGAACTTATCTATCTGTACTCTCTCCATGACCAGCCTACCCACTATGGTGGAACCCTTCTGACCTTGTCTTTCTCACTAATTTACTCTCCTCCACTGACCTCTCCATTGATCGCTCTCTCTCTGATCACTCTGTTGTTCTCTTTAACATTGTTTTCCCTCCACCTTCTCGCCCCATCTCCCCTGTTCAATGACTGAGAGAAAAGTCTGGCAAGACTTTCTTGCCACTTTCCATGATGATGTGAGGTCCTCTCTTCTTTCTTGTTCCCCTATTCATGCCTATTCTATTAATTGTGCTTCTTCTGACCTTTGCTATGCACTTATGACTCCATTTGACCAGCAATGTCCTGCTCTCAAATACATATCTTCCGAACCCCATCTTCTGCTTTGGATCGCTCTGAAATCCAGACCCTCAAAACAAATATGCATTGTGACCTACAACGCTGGAACAAATTGCAGACACATACCAAACTCCTAGTCTACAGAAAATCCCTTCCTGCTCTAAACTCTACACTGGACTCTCCCACAACCTTCCACCTCACTAGCCTAATATTGTCCCTTTACTTTCAACCCACAAATGTTCACCTAAACTGCAATCTTTGTTCACACCTCTCAAACCAATATCTATTACCTCCTCCCTTTTTGCTAGTGACTTGGCTCAGTACATTTCCTCTAAAATCTCTAACATTTGTAACACTCTCACAGCTCCCTCTTTCGCCCTTCCAAGCCCTCCTGTCAACCACCCCTCCCCCTTACCTCTTCTACTCTTGCCTACTTCTCTCCTGTCTCTCCTATTGGATTAACAGCCATCCTTTGCAGTGTCAACCCATCTCACGTGCCCATCGGCTATTTTTCTCCCCATTTGATCAAAGACTTAGTATCAATCACTTGCCATTATCTCACTGAGCTCTTTAACCTCTCTCTCCCCCCGCCGGCTGGACTATTACCTGCCTACTTCAAATCTGCAACTGTCTAACCTCTAGTAAAGAACCCTCTGCTGACCCAAACATCCCAGAAAACAACCAATCACTCAGTTTCTCCCCTACTTTTTATTCAAAAGCTCTTGAGTCGGTGGTCTTCAATCAGATCACTAAGTACCTTAAGGATAATGTCCTTAGAGATCCTCTTCAATCTATCATAATACACACCCCACTGAGAATGCACTTGTGCATGTCTCCAACTTTCTCTCTAATGCTCACCCCTCCAAACTCTCTTCTATACTCATCCTTTTGGACCTTTCTTCCACTTTCAACACTGTTAACCACTCCTATCTGCTTCTCACTCTCCAGGACCGTGGGTTTTGCAAATCTGTTCTTGCCTGGATCCTCTCCTAAATGGAATGTTGATTATTTTCCACCTTGTATAGCCCACAAACCTCTAAACCCACGTCTGTCCCTGTTGGCAACCCCAAGGATCAGTCCTTGGATCACTGTTCTTCACCCTATATACCTCTGCCCTAGGAAGACATATTTCTTCCTTTGGCTTTCACTATCGCCTTTTTGCTGATGACACTGAAATATTTTTCAAATTCCCTCATTCACCCCAGCCATCTTGGAATGGATTAAAAATGGTCTCACTGCAATTAGTCACTGGATATCTCTCTGCTGCCTCATGCTGAACTGTTAAAAAACAAACATCACCTTTCTCCCGGGTTCCAACGCCATCCCACACGTAGCTCCCACCCATCCCCTCTCGTATCTAATTCCTACCTGACGTTCTTGCTCTCTCATCCAAGGCTTGCATTCTTAGGGTCCTCTTTGATAGCTACTGATGACTGCAGCATTGTATCACTACTACTGCCTATGCTGCTTATATTAACCTCCTCAACATTTGGAAAATGTGTCCTTTTCTTACTAAACACTCTACAAAAACTCTAATCTCCACTCCCATGTTCAACAAACTTGAATACATCTCAAACCTCCCCATTAGCCTTGCTATCTCCTCTTTCCGCTTTCTAGGCATAGTCCTCAACTTTGCTATATGCGGATGACGCTGACATCTTGGCATCCACCACTGAGACTACCCTAACGAATCTAGGCCTCCAGCCTAATGTCTTGACTACAACTCATGTCAAAGGCAGGACTCTTGACTGGGTTGATAGTCTCAAAGTCAGCATCGACAAAGTAGACATGACACCATGTCCCTGGTCAGATCACATCCAGGTGGAATTTTCATCTCAGTTTAAGAAATCTAGAAGGGAAAAAGAGACCACTACCTTTAGGAACACACACAGGCTTTGAGCCACAATGCTAGTGCCCTTTTTTGAAAACATCCTTTCAGACCTACCCAATCTTGGCAGTGCACACAAAATAGCAGAAGCATACCAAAACATGCTTGAAATCACAGTTATTACTAAGAGGGACCAAAAGCTGGTACTCCGATGAAATACAAAAGCTCAAGGTCATCAAGAGTAAAGCCTGTGATTGCTGGAAAACATCTAATTTGGAAATAGAGTAAAATATGCAAGGGAGGCTAAAGATAATAAAGATGTCATTACTAAGGCTAAGCAATCTGACTATGATCAGGGGATTACGAGTGCTAACTCGGTGCGCCCCAGGATACTATCTGTATTGCATCTACAACATGGGCCACCCAAAAGGTGCAATCTTAAACTGTTTGTATTCCTACCTATTGGCAGGTCCATATGATTGTGTCTAATAATAGAATGATCACTTAGCAACAAACAACGCAGAATATCTCAGTTCATGGCACTAAAAAACAAATACATGAATCAGGCCATGTGTGAAAAGAGCACGAACCGGCAGGCTAAATGACCTGATTCCTGAAAAAAGCCTACTCTTTTTGTTATGCACCTTTTGGGTAGCCCATGTTGTAGTTGCACTCCGTATGGTATCCTGGGGCACACCTAGTGCTGCACACAATTGGTGAGTATCCATGGTATGGATACATCACTTTCAAGATTCACTGTTAACCAGAATGGATCTTTCTTTGGAGATTGAGATAGGATATGAGGTGACTCCTTTCTTTTATGGCAGTTACAGATCACTGCCTTTTTTTTTAACTTATCAATGACTCTGTTGATGGCACAGTAGGATGTGACCCCTTGTCATGTTGCCCATTTTATACACTATTGGTGGCGACGGTTAACTGACGGTGTTTGTGAACATTGTAATAAATATTGTTCCATTTTGTATTGTGTCTATCTCCTGAAAAAGGGGACTAATTCCATAAAACACGAAGAGCATCATCTAAAATTGGGCTTCATCTGTACATTGTTGTTTCAGTTACCCAGCAAAATAAATATATGGTTGTTAATTTGTATCACAATGAGCTGTATTTTCCAAAAATAATGTGTATATTTGTTGACACAAACATAACTAGCCAGTGATCTGGCATAAGTTGTGCAGGGAGTGGGAGGCAGGGACGTCATTTAGGAGTCACCAGGGGTCTCCCTTGCGACCCCTCAGGTCTCCCTTGATACCCCTGTGGTCACCCTTGCTACCCCTAAAAAAAAGAACATTTTTTTTTCTTTTTACAAATTGAAGCTCCTGGGCTGAGGCCAATGCCATGTGGCTCTTTGTTTCTAGAGTGGCTGGCATTCTTGATCAGGCTTCTTAAAAAAATAGGGGGTTCCACAAGTGTAAAACTTTGAGCAGTGAACCTAAATAAGAAAGAATAGGAATAACAAATAATGTGTCTTTCTGGAATTCTATACAATAATTGCTAGACTCATTAAAGGTTTATTTCAGGTTCATTTCACAGAGTGAGTCACTCAATTAGTCTGTTCTTAAAATTCTCAACTTCACAATGCAGACAAAATACTCCAAAAAGCATTCAGAGTAGAATAAGCATCCATTTCGGACTATGTATTTTTCTTTTCGCAAGTTTCAGTTATAGCATATTTTTTTCTGCTGCTACATATGCCGATTCATTCTTGTATGAAATGTTTATCACATTACTGAGATATTGTAACCATATTTTTCATAGTGTACTTAGGAACAATGCTATGTGATGCCACTTGCTGTTTTGTCAAGGGGTAAACGGTCGAGTTCCATCGCTTCCCATGATGTCACTTCGGGTTGGGTCAAATGTCATCAATTCCTGTGATATCAGAGCTCAAGTGTCATGTGATGTCACTTCTGCTACCCCTGAAATTTCGGTGAAATGACGTCCCTGTCAGGAGGGTCTTTAGATTGGGCTCTTCTCCTATAAATTTAAATTTACCACTTTATGTCAGGGAAGTTATTCCTCCCCTGCACCCAAGCTTTGTTGGACGTTTTCAGATTAAATAGAATTGGTGTCAATTTAAGTTGTTTTTGGTGTGCTCTATAATTGAGTTTAATTGCTCCTACTGCCCTATAGGCCAGTCCGGCCCTGGACTCGGGGATCTTTTGTTTATGCTACCCCTAGGAGCTGAAACGCTCTCCCATCCGACCTGAGACGTTGCCAGTCTATTTCAAAGTTCAAACAGTGACTAAAAACATTGATGCTCTGCAACCTCTCATTCAGTTTCAGGGTCTGAGGTGGCACTTCATGACTGATGCAATGATTTTGATGATTATTGGTTTTATGTGCTGTATGTGATGTACCGTTTTTATGTTAATGTCAGCCTGTGGTGTGTGTGTTTACAAATAAATATGAATAAATAAATAAATGCATGCACTATTTACAACCTACCCAGATCCTCCACCACTTGCAACTACTGACAGCATGCTGGTTGGCTCTCCATGCACAACCACTCTCTTTTCAAAATCCTTCCCCAAATCTAAAAAGCTATCAATAGTCCTGCTCCACAGCACCTGTCTGATTGCATCTAAGTTTCCTCACCATCTCTTTTCCTCTGATCCTCCTCCGCACTCAACTTCACTGTGCCTCCTCTCATGTCTGTTCTTTCTCCCTACTTGCTCCGCTCTCCTGGAACCCACTGCCATAACAGTCGAAGTCAGCACAACTGTGGATTTCTTCAAGGCTCAGGCACCTCTGCTCACTTCCCATCTCCCTTCATGACCCCACTGCTATCTCCAGTGACTCTCAATAATGTAATTGTGTACATTTAAATAATACTGTTCTTTAGTCTGAAGCACTTGTATTTTCTTATGTATATTTTTCCAGTTTTTTTTTTCTCTGGGATATAGCCCACTGTTTTACACCCCCAAACTGGCTAACCACTTGTTATCATCCTTGCGCTATTGTACAGGCACCCTTAGTGGGAATGCCTCCACCATCTGTAAATGCGTTCATTAAGTTTTTTCTGTTTGACATTGACATTCCTGTTCTTAAAATAAAACAATTGCAAATAGTTTTGTCTTCTTCAGCAGACTGATATCTGTGATATTTGGTGGACGCAAAATAATCGATAACCTCCAGATAAGTAAACTAAGACTGTTATGGTGGTGATTTGGTGCTGTATAAAAGACTTCTAACATAACTTACATAATAGTTTACTAAGCTCTTGGAGTGATAGCTGGCGCTGAGCTGGCAATCATGTTTGCCCGGTGAAGAATGATCACTATTGACTCCTTCATTACTGCAGGGAATTGTTTTCTCTGTATACTTCAGACAGCATTCAAGCTATCTGTGAGGTAAACAACCTACAAATAGTCACCACAAATGCCACCACGGCCGGCGTCTTCCATTTGGAAAATGTTTTGATCACAAAGATGACCTCCTTGGAGATTTCAGATTGTAGAATACTATTCTAGTCCACAGAGATATAGGGCCTCATTCCGAGGTGGGTGGTAAGGGGTTAACGGTGCCGGTAAGGTTGCCAGTGCCGTTAACCCCTTACCGCCGCATTACGAGGTCCTTTAGCGGCTCCCGCTAAGGGCAGCTGGTTTTACCAGGTGCCCTTAGTGGGAGCCGCTAGAGGACCAGCATGCTAACAACGGGTCTGTTATTAACGGGCCCGTTGTTAGCATGGTCCGCATTCCCATTGAGCATTATGGGGGCTCGAATGGGAATGGGGATGGGTTCCCTGAATGGGGAAATACTGGGTCCTCCAAAGTTGGAATGGCCCGGTAATTCCCCATTCAGGGAACCCGGACCCGGTATGCAGTAAGGGGGGTAGCCATGGTGCTAATAGCACCATGGCTACCTCCAACCTCGGAATGACGAGTTTGGAGGTAGCCATGGCGCTATTAGCGCCATGGCTGCCTCCAAACCTGGATCCGGGTGCGGGTCCAGTGTCACTGAATGGGGACTTACCGGGTCATTCCAACCTTGGAGGACCCGGTAAGTCCCCATTCAGTAAACCATTCCCCATTCCCGTTTGAGCCCCCATCGGCTCAATGGGAATGGGGAAGGAGCAAATAATGGGCCGCTAATAGCGGGCCCGTTATTTGCTCCATGGTCCCTTAACGGGTCCCGCTAAGAATGGCTGGTAAGACCAGTCGTTCCTGGTGGGACCCGCTAAGGGACCTCGGAATATGGCGGTAGGGGGATAACGGCACCGGCATCCTTACCGGTGCCTTTAACCCCCTACTGCCATACTCATAATGACCCCCATAGACCTCTATGTACAGCAGACACATATCACCACAAGCTAACGAGTCTGAAGAAACATCTGGTCTGCCTCATGTTACAAGTGTACCATTGTAGATCAAGCAACATAATTTTATTATCAGAGACCCACTAAGAACAACATCCCCACTTCTCCAAAGATCCAAGATGACAGATGAGTGTCAGCTGTTGAGCTTCAAATGATTGAATAACATAATACAATATATGATATGAAATATAGGTCGTACACTGGATTGTTCAGAAATTTGGAAAAGGGGGCACTCAGGCCCAATATTTGAATGATGTCCTTTTTAAATCAAATACCCCTAATTGGTTGTTCTGATAAACCTTAGCCAAGTTAATTTCATGTATATACTGTATGCTAATGTATGTTAATCTTTTACTTTATAAAAGAAAACATGAATCTGAACCTTTTGTCACAGAAGCAATGAGAAACAGATGAGCATTATTTTCACACTGAATAGTGTGATCAGGAGTACGTAGTTAGTTACTCATGCATTGATATGCTGATAATACCTGTAGTGGGTTCTTCCTTTACTGGCTTGCTTGCATAGAAGAAAGAGGTGATGCTTCATTGATGTCAGATGATGTGTTTTTCTTTGCATTAACATGTTTACATATTGTATAGATGTTTCAGGAATATGAAATAAGCATGCTACATAATGTTAAGTGAATTATTGGTGGTACAGCAATCCCTCCCCGGGCTAATCTTTGTAAATTGGATCTGTGAGCAGTTATTCTAGGCATTATTATCCATCATTGAGACAATATTAATGGAGAGCTGCAATAGGGACTAATTGTCAACCAATGGTCATGCCATCCATTACAATGGTGTCATCAGCTAATTCGCACATAGGCCTTTCATACTTATTTCTATTAATGGACCTTGCAGTTAAACACAAGTAAACCTTAAATGTAAATGGTGCTAGGAGCTCCATTGTTGCAACACATTACATGTTGAAACTTGATTGGAAGGTCATACATGATTTGGCAGTCATTACTAACACTTGTATGAACACACTACTCAGGACTCATAAAAGGTGGTGGAGCAGAGCTTGGTAGAGTTGTTGCCAGAGCAGCGTCTCACTCTTAGGGGCTTCTTGGAAGATTACAGATTAAGGCAGGACGTCCCCAAGTCTGGTCTTCAGGCTCCCATCTTCTTTATGCTTTGGGTCTCCTCCAAAAGTCTTACATGGCAACAAATAAACTGTATTCTTTAATTGGAAATTCTGACTGCACAGGGAACCCGGGGCACAATCATGCGGTTGCATTGCTTCATAAATTCAGGTAGCTCCCCAAACCAGTGTGGGCCAGAACATTCAACTTCCATGGGCTTGTACCAGATATTTCACTCAGCACTGGATTCAGGTTTGAATGATATGATATGATATGGCATTTGTAACGCGCCTATACACAAGTGTTTCAAGGCGCGAATGCTGAACCTTATTCACAAACAGATTATAGGTAGTCCTGTAACCTGTGGCCCTTGCTCTATGAGTCAGTATGAAACCATGATCATGACTTCAGCCATATCCCTTTCCCCCAACCAACATTGGATGGCTGTTGGAATGTATATGTGTCCTTAGCAGTGGCACCCCTGGTGCAAATCAGCCTATCCCCCACTAACCTAAAAAGAATGATACTTCCAAGCAGTGGAAGCTGCACACTTTGCAATGGGAGAAGGCCCAGAGAGGAAAAGCAGGGAGCATGGTGCACCCTGGTAGAGAGGCTGTGCATTCCCGGGGTGTACATACTTTATTTGTGTCCTTAATTGGGCCTCAGGTGAGGACTCATCAAGGTGAGAGAATTATCAAGCATGATTATTATGACAGCTCTTTGCCATTCCTTATGTTCCAAATTCATTGTTCATTAATAACGTGCTTAATACCAGGGCTTTTTTTTCAAAACGCGGGATCGAAATTCGAACCTGTGCTGTGCTGTGCTGCATTGTTTTGCTCCAAAATAACCCCGTTGCCCCTGCGCTATCCTTCCTCCCCATGCATCTTCTTGTGCCAGCTCCTATTATTTTTTCAATGAAAAGACACTACTGAAAACTCTAGGAATGCTTCTGCTGTTTTACAGTACTCGCAAAAGAAAACATACAGGTGAAACATTAAAAAAAAGGCACGAACAACTGCTTGGCGTGTTTGCCAAGTATAAAGGCCTGCCGGGTCTCCTTACTATTCATGAGCTACAACAATGTACTTCACGTTTGAAAGTGAATGTGCTTGTCCGTTGCTCTGCTGTAGCTATTTTTCGAAATCTACTGACTGATTGAAGCACTGATCATCTGGGTGGTAGTGAAGCCTCGATTCTAGTTGTTTAATCCATGTATCGAGGCTGCATTGTTAGAGGTAAACACATGCGCGGTTTATGGTTTGAACAGATAATGGACACGGTGACGCAGCAGTCACTCACATTAATCACAAGCAGGTGGGGGGCTTTATTCATCGCCATTACCTATGCAATGTTCACACAACGGCAAGGTATCCCGAGCTAATGACTTCTGGGCTTGTTCTTCTATGAACAAACATGTCCCCCTGTGCTGTGCAGCAACACGTGCTCCGTTGCATCAGCCTTACGAGGTGAACGCAAATTCGAATTGCGGTTCACTGCTAATAATAGGGTGCAGCTTCCGAATTGCATTTCCATTCGGGGACTTGAAACATGGTTCACGCTTTACATAATGCAGTAGATGATTTTGAGCCATCGTTAGAGGGAAGTTATTCAGCTCAGCGCGCAGTGTGTGCGTGTGCCAAAGCTGATAAATGAGGCGCCATTAGCCATTTCATAACATTGGCTTAATCCTGCATAACTACGAGTCATGCGTTTTTATAATGTATGGCAAGTTAAAGACAAGTCATTTTGTGCAGGTGGAGACCGCCGTCGTGCAAAATGAGTTTTGATCAAACGTTCCGCTGCGGGGAGAATACGTCTATACGCATCAGGCATCCGAGTGGTTCTACTACTCGATGAGGAGAGTGGTGGGGAAAGTGTTACATGGAATTCGGAGGGCACCGTTCTGTCCCTAAAGGGTTCCTACCTGTGCATAGTTGAAATCGTTCTACTTAAACCGCGGTTCCTTTAGGACCGGTGGAGTAGTTCTGCAGTAGGTGTCATAGGTAAGTAGACCAAGGCTGGACCTGGCCGCCTTCATAGGGTGTTTTAGACTGCAACGCAGAGTATTCCAAAGTAATCCAACTGGTTAATTATACGAAATATGGTTGATTTATTTTGTGGTCGACTGGAAATAACACAAGTAGCCAAGGACGAGTATGCTCGTCCTTTTTGCATAGACTTGCATAATGGCCTGACAGTTAAGGGGATATTGTTGTCGGAAAGAAAGCTGAGGATCAAGCATTACCCAGAAGATGATTTACTTTTACCCCACGTGTTATAAAAAAAAACAAAAAAATGAAACACATGTTTGTTCATATACCGACATACTGCACTACAATATGTCCAAGCCACAAATTCACTCCCATTTATAGTGCTGACTCTGGCTTTTTGAAAAGCCTTCAAAAGCAGTAATCCTGCGAAATTAGACTGTTGGAGTCCGTGGAACATATAATCCAAAACAAGGACTAAGCTGTCACTGAAAAAACGAAACCCACCATGATACTTTGATGGTGCTAAAAAAAAGACCTAACAATACCGGTGTTCTTTAAATGCTTTTCTTGAAATAGTGTATAGTTCCCAGCCAGTGGATATTGATTAATCAAAATGACTGAAGGTGCAGAAGTGACGTCACATACACAGAGACATCACAGGAGAGATAGAACATGGACTTTGACCTCTACAGCATCACCGGGGGTGAAAACGAGTGTCCTTTGATCCAAATGACAAGTTAATGAGGAACGCCACAGGAAACAAGAAATAGTTGTATACAGTATGTCACGTGGTGTCATCACAGTTCATCGTAAATCCCCCAATGGCAAATACATCTCAATGTATGCCTTTTGATCGTGTATTTGGCCAGGTAATATCGTAATATTTAAGGTGGAGTTTCACATTCTCAGTTGCTTCCATCACATGACAGAATTTAAATGTACTGTTTTAATTAAGCATGATTGCACAGAGCCACAGTCAATACCGGTTGTTGTTAGCATGGAAGCCCTACTAATGGGCCCAAGTGCAGCAAGAGCTACGGGATCAAAGCAACCAGAATTGCTGAGGGGACCAAGGCAATAATGTTATTTGCAACTAGCCAAGGAAGGCAGAGTGATTAAGGCAGGTCCAAGTCTGTGGGGGAAATCAAAAAAAAAAGAAAGAAAGAAAACCCAACCAATGGATGGTCAGCAGCCAGCAGGCAAAAGGCTGTTCTCTTTTTCTAGGGTGAGCCAGTGAAGCAGAGCAGAAGATAGGGGTGCACTGCAGACAGGGACTTGGATATGGGTTGTGACCAAGATCGACATGTCGGGCGGGAAGCAGATGGGCCAGAAGTGGAGTGGCAGAGGAGGTGCCCAACTTGAGGCGGCAGCAGCAGGGCACTTGCACTGAGAGGAGAGCAGTGCCAAGCCAGATGAGTGGCAGGATCTCGAGTTCAAAAAGATTCCTCCAGGCCAACAGGAACTGATGCCTACCGGCGAATAATCCCACAGGATCTCAATCCTAATTGGGCCACAGGAATTCCACACTCCATACATAGTGCTAAGGTCAGTTCATGCCTCATATGTATGATATTGTCATCTTATATGAGGTAAAGCCTTATATGGACAGGTATTTCCAGTATGACAAGTGCAGCTTCCAACACCTTAGTTATGGTATTGTTTGGCAGTCAATGCCCAAATGCCAGTTATAATCAGCAAATGTAAGGAACTGCCACAAAAATATAGATGTTGCATGTAGTGACTACTAGCTATGCTATATATTTACTTTTTAATTATTGATTCATTTTATGGAGCAACATCCCTGATATCATATCCCTCACCACTACAATCCCAACTCGAAAATCTAGGACAAGAAGCAGGCTGTTTTTTAAAATCTGAATATTCTGTGTTATTTAAAATAAGAAATCAAGAAATTACAGGTTGTCCCCTAACTTGCATTACTGGGATGCCACCCTCAATATTCCAAATAAGTGCATGCATGTTATTGTTTCACTAATGTTTTACTCCAATTTGTGTAAAAATTGGGTCTTGTAATATAAGTGGACGATTGACAATAAATACACCATTGTCTGGATGAAATCTCAAATAAATAATGCAACAATATAATGAAAATGATCAAATTGTAACTAAAACC
Source organism: Ambystoma mexicanum (assembly GCF_040938575.1). NCBI lineage: Eukaryota > Metazoa > Chordata > Amphibia > Caudata > Ambystomatidae > Ambystoma > Ambystoma mexicanum. Next base: position 900,441,204 of record NC_090922.1, read on the forward strand.
TATGGTGTATAATAAGGAAGAGATACGTTCATTCTATCTCAAACAGTAACTTCTAAATAAGTTAAAAGTGGCAAGTTGAGTTGCAGGTATATGGTGCTCTGAGCAAACAGTTTTAACATCAGTCCCATATACAATGCTTTTTGACTCAGGTTTTCATGCTGAAGTATATAGAAATTACGACCGGGCTCTTACTGGCCTGTAGAGCACTAGTGAAATGTCCGAACCAAAAATGCTAGCGTGGGCCAGTTTTCTTGGTCAAAGTGTGTCAGTTTAATGAGTTACATCACTATGTGACTAGTAGTGGTGACCATTGTTGCTGAATACAAATTCTTTAAAATACACAATGTCCATCACATTTTATCAACACACTCCCCCCAGGGTACTATGCAAACAGTTTGTCACAAAAGGAATGAGTTGCCATTTGCAACTATTTCCACTTTTTCATTGGTGCCTGAGACAATTGTATGCCCTGGTTCGCCCCTGATTGCGACCAGGTGGATGTTTTTACTTTAGGAAGGAAAGAAAAAACACCTTGATGTATTACAGTGTTACAAAAGCATGACACTATACAACTGAAATGAAAGAGGACTCAATTGGCACCAGGTGTCCATTTAAGGCAGAACCTTTCTTTTGCTGCGCAATGTAATTGTAAAAATGATGCTGTTTATTTTAAATGTACATTATCTTCTTGAGACTTTAAGAAAAGAATCAGGATTTTTGTATAAACTATGGTTTTGACAGTTGAAGAAGTGTATTAATCTCTAAAAATCTGTGAGATATGTTGTACACTGTTATATAGTGTTTATGTCTGGCTTGGACTGTAATGATGCTGCAAGCCCAACCCTGAATGAAATATTAGTGCTTGAAACTGAGAATTCTGAAAGGAGAGATCTGGGATGTGCAGGGGTCAGTTGAAGCTACAGGGCTGAGGGAGAAGAACATGACCACAGTCGGTTGAAGCTATACTCTTAGGATCATTAAAAAAGAAGCATCCAACCTACCTGGAAGCGTTGGTGTCTTTATTTCATGTTGGTGTCTTTATTTCATACACATCACTAACAAACTCACATAAAATGTGCTCCTGTGTAAACCCAGGGTATTCATAATTTTCCCAAGACAAATATGCATTGCACAGTTTTAGATTCTAGGACAATCTGTTTTAAATAAACTTCCACAAATGTTATATGTACAGGCCTTCAGTGATTACGCTTGTAAACAGATACCCCCTATATACCTTCAATTGCTAGCTGGGATTGCATTTGTTCTTTGGGACTTTCCTAAAAATTCTTGGATTATTGTATTAAATTCTGGTTTGCCTTTCAGATGCCCCTGAAAGGAATGGACATGAATGGGCTACCGCCTCACCGCTAGGCAAGGTCTTCCTTTCAATCTGTCCACCTGCTCACAAAATCCCTCTCGGATAATCTGGTTCTGTTTTAGGGAATGCCTCTGCATTCAGCCACATCTGGAAAAGGTCTTCTGAAGGTGATATTCTATTAGCTATGTTCAGGTGGAACCCCAATACCTCTTTTTTCCTGTCAAACAGCCTTGCATCATTTTCTGCTATCTGAAAACTCCCCTCTCTTCCTATGTGTGTGAGTTTAAATACCCAGCAACTTCCACTTCTGGAACAACATGTGTTGCATTGGACAAAGCCTGTGATAGGTTTCCTTCACTTACACCAGGTACAATCCTCCTCTTTACCTCAATTGGCCCATTCAGTTCTCTTTCTCATAATGGGATGTATGTCTTTTTTAAATATCTCCTAGTATGGACATGTGCTAGTAATAAGAATTGGATTCAGAAGAATATTCTGCATCCATAGACATTGTTTATGTCTTTATGACTTCATGCATAACCGAGTCACTAATGTATGTATGTAATGAATTGATGATAAATAGATATCATATCATTTATTTTATATACACACACTGGTCTCTTTTTTCCACTGAATTCATATTGATTTTTATTTTTCAAATTGGACAAAGAATTCAAAAGCTAGAGCAAGGAATGCATTTCCCAATGTTCAATTCAAAAACATTGTTTTTGAGCAGCATGTTATGAAACATCTGCTTTTATGAATACAAATAACGTGTTATCGGTTTCTTTAATGGAGCAGGCACATTTTGCATGCAGCCTTATTGCTGTGCCAGGTTGGATGTCAGGGTCTGTTCAAAGCAACTGCCTATTAGAAGTTGCCATTACTGACTGGTATTGGCTTCATATGCCTTTTACCGCAGAGGGCTTCCAAATAAGCTTTGAATAATACAGCAATGAAAATCCTGAGATTGGAATGTATTATGACTTTATTATATTTTACATAAAGGCCTTTGTCCTAAGTAAACACATATGTTGCCATTAGCCATGTTAATCTCTTAGTCATGGTGATGGATAATAGGCCTGTTTTCAGGAAATCCGATTCTCACATAAAATACTTTTCAGGTAAACAAAAGTTCACAGCATAGGTTCACAGTATTTAAAATCTACAAGAGATCTATTGTGTTCCATGTAGCAGAAACATGCTATTAACCTTGCCTTTTTCATAAAATGTTTACATGATACATTCTTCTGTTCACAAGAATACAAAATCCCTCATGTGATTTACAATTAACATTCCATCTATACGTTTGTTGCAAAATGCTCAAATACAAATTTCACAGCTTGATATGTTCTATTTTCACAGGGCAGCATAAACACAGCAGCACTGTTTCATTAGCTAATTTCAATATTTACAAAAGCATTTTGTCTTGTTAGGTTTAAAATGAATTTCAAGTTATGTCAGTGTAATTCCAATTCAAAAGTGTGTTGTTTCTTTGAAAACCTTATATATAATGCTTACAGCCACTACATGTTACTGAATCAATTAATGGTTGGACCTGTTTGGAGCAGGAGGACCCAGGACCAGACCCCCACCCCTCCTGACATCAGGAAAGCTCCCGTATATATATGTTTCACCCCTCTCTCCCAACAGCCCATCCTTATCATCACCACTCATCACCATCAACACCGCTCACCAGCAACATCATGGACACCGCATTGTAGCAAACTGACCCACATCACCATGCCCCTATGACAACTCCAGCATCCACCACTACAGGAAAACTGATTCTCTCCCAGTAATCAATGATGCAGCTGACATCACCAACCTCATAACCACACATGACTTGGATGCCATCTTCATTACTGAGATTTGGATGACATCCACCTCCTAGAGGTCCTCACCCCCAACAGCTAGAACATTCTAGAATGAGACTGCCCAAATAAGATCGGCAGAGGCCATTGTTATTATTCACAAGGCATCACAGCCATGCATCCAACTGGACGCCACAGCCACTGGCTCTTAAAAAGAAAACTATGCTGTTACTTCCCGCTCTCCCCAATGGACACATTCACTTTTCACCTCATCTAAAGACCACCCAAGCCCAACACTCATTCATCAAAGACTTCAAGGACTTGGTCACCACCATGTCTCTCAAACATGCCAACAACATCTTCCTCTGCGACTTCAACATCTATGGCAACCCAGAAACCAAATCAATAAAGGGAGATATCCACTGCCTACTCAACACACTGAACCTTTCACAGCACATGAAAGATCTGATTCACAGGAAAGGTGATATCCTCAATCTCATCACCACACTGCCCACCCTCCATCACAGCTCTACTATTGCGCTCAACTGGTCGGGCCATCTGACAATCTCCTTTGAGATTAGTCACACCACACCTCTCAAGCAAACCCTTTGGAATCCAAGCAAACAAGTCTTCAGGTCTTTCAAGAACTTCCCAGTGCAGGCTCTCACTGAAAACAAACCTCACTAAACTCCCCTTCACATGGCCTGATCTACATCTACCTCTGGTGAACCAGGACTGCAACTCACTTCTCCAAGAACTCAACACAACCCTCACAAACAACATCAACCACCATGCCCAAGTAAATGGTGCACCCTGATGCCTAAACCTTCCGCACCGTGGTACACTCAAGAACTCAACCTCAGCAAACGAACCATCAAAAAATAAGAAAATAATTGGTAAATATCATGCAGTGTATTGGACCTCCCCCTACTCAAGGAACTCAGTGCTACATGCAGATGATTGACCAGGATTGCCAAGGCCAACTACTACCAAAACACCATAGCCAAGGCCAACTATGAGAGCAGAGCCCTCTTCAGATCCATCAATCACTACATCAACCCTCTGCCCGACCCACCCGTAGCACACTCCATTGAAAATTCCACAACCATGTACTCTTTCTTTGTCAAAAATACCAACATGAACCACCAACACATAGACATAAATGCCAAAACTGACAACACAATAAGCATCCAATCTCACAAAACCACAACAACCTGGACAACATTCATGACACTAACTATGGAAGACCTCACTGCCACATTTGAAAACCTCAACACCACATTGTTTGCGGAAGACATCCTCCTTGCTTCCGTACGCATGAACCTTCAGACTGAAGCACTCCTTCCTTACCTGACAAACATCAACAGTTCATTAGCTCAAGGTACCTTCCCGTCGACCCTCGAGACTGGAAAAATCCTCCCGCTTTTTATGAAACCAACAATGGACCCTGACGATCTCAGCAAATACTGCCCCATCACCCATCTTCCCTCCCTACGTAACATCTTTGAGAAAGCAGTAACCACACAACTCCTCCAACAAATTGAAACTAATAACCTCCTTCAGTCCTATCAATCTGGCTTCAGACCCAGACCCTCTCAGGCGCCTCTCTCGCTGCGGCAGCTGTTGATTTTCGACATTGGTTAGGCCCTTCCATGTGCAGGGTATTCATGTGCAATACACTAAGCCATGCTACAATTGGTTGTCATCTTTTGGATGGATGTGTGACCAAGGATTTGTCAGTGTTGCTACGTGTATGTGTATAAAGACTGGAGGGAGAATCTGTATTTCTGCTCTCTATATCGTTAGGGTAGAGGCACAGAGGAACCCAGCCAAGGTTCTCTATATGGTAGCTTGGATGAGAAACCAAGGCTTCAGCACTTGGGAGGTGATGCAGACTGGTTCTTAAGTACAGTGAATCCCCAAGCCCCCACACAGGAATGTCCACACACTATGTTAGGTGATAACACAGCTTCTTTATATAAAATAAGGTTCAGTAAAATAAATACATATAAATAACACTTTGTACTTTGGCAATCCTATTCAAATAATGGCAATAAAATATAAACTCTATGTGGTACCACACCATACTTAGATTAATAAAAAATGCACCGATTGTGGACAGTCTTTAAAACGCATGTGAATTACTAAGCAAGGGGTGTCTGCATAGATTAAGGAATAAAGGCAGGTTAGTTTCAGAACATAGGCAGTATACTTTCTTTAGACATAAATAGTGATACTATGTAAGGATCCCCCCACCTGGGCCACCTGAAAAGGAAAAGCCAATGTCTACTTTATCTTGTCTATTACAGCCCAGTCCAAATAATTTCAATAGTGCTCTGCTTTATTTGAATAGGTTTCACCAGGCCAAAGTACCTGAGATGGCACAGGAGAACAGGATCCATGACAAATCTGGGACACCCTGGATGATTTCTGAGGCTGGAAGACACTCTTCCTCATCACAGTACCTTTGGTGCCTTGGCAGGTGAAGTGGTGGAGTTTCAATGGCACCCCTGAAGGATGGACTCCCTTTGGAAGAAGGAGTCACTGGGATGCAGAGGCCAAGAGATAAGGAGGAACCAGTGGTGGAGAGGCAGCACTTTCAGTCTTGGCAGTGGTCTCAGTTGGCGGGTCATTACTCCAGCTATGGATGTCCCACAAAGGTGAAACTTGTTGTGGACTCTGAAAAGGCCTGACTGAAGAGGATGCCTTTCAGTGACGATGGATGAAGTGGCAGAAGTGTCGGGTTTCAGGATTTTGCTGTTTACTGACTTTTGGTTCTTCGTTGCTGCACCTGCAGTACGGACCCCTGGATGGCTTTTGGCAACCTGGACTCGACCACTAAACTGGATTATGGACCCTCACCACGGCTGAGCCTTTGGCATCTTCATTGGATTTTGGTGGCAGGAAATCCACCAGCAGACTTTCCTTTGCACACAGAAAACTGGGATCTTCTTTGGTATATAAAGTGGTCAGATGTCGTTTTGGGGATGTCCCTTGAAAGATTCTTCATTCAGGTGGAATTTCTGCATCTCTGGGTATCAAGCAGCACTATGCCAGGGTACCCCTCTTCTGGGTGGTAGACAGCAATCTGGCTTCCAGTGGTCACAAACACTTCTCCAGACCCTGGGTGACAGAACTGGACTTCTTCAACTTAGGATGCCCAGGCACTCCTCTTCTGGACTTACAAAGATCCCTTCTCCAGACTGCAGGCACACATGACTGACTTAAAATGTACATCTGATGAAGAGTAGCAGGTGCATGCTAGTCCCTTGTAGCTCGGGAAGAGGGGGCATGTCCAGGCACTCTCTTGATTCCATCCTTGGGTTAGCTCAGCAGTCTTTGGATTCCTTGAAGAAATGCAGCTGCAGACTCTTTCCTCCGACTGGATCCAGAATTCAAATTTCAGATTTCAGCTTCAGATCCAGAACAAATCAGTGAGTGAAAGATCCCTAGTTATACACATTTGTTCCCCATTCACTCAGGCTGAGCCAGGCTCAGGCTACCAATCATTCACAGGCTCATTCCTGCAGGCAGCCAATCAGGCTCACAGGCATTCAGGCCGTTCACCCAAACCAGACACCCATAACACAGAATGTGGATTGGAGTAAGCACCCAGCCTTCCAGAACACTACATTGCATTCTCTCCAGTTTCATTCAGGGCTTGTCCAGGCACTGTGTCACACATACCAAAACCAGACACTCACAACACAGAATGTGGTTTGACTTCCCACTCCATTCATACTGGTCCCACCCCAAGGATGTACCCACAACACACATTCCCTGGGAAGGCTCCAGTCAGTCTGACAGGAAGCAGCCCCAGAGCCTTATACAGTCTTTCCACCAAACAGCCAGTCAGGGAGAAAGTGACAGAGTCAGGGATTCCCAGAACTTTGGAAAAACAGGAAAAAGGAGATAGAAACCAAGAGGCTACAGTGGCCATCTTGCCTTTGTCCAGGAATCCAATGATTCCTATGGCAGGGTTTGGATGTCCCAAAAATGGAGGAAAATCAGAGCCACTGTGAAGTTATCATGTAGCTGCTACCAGCCCATACCCTGCTCTATGGGTAACACATAGGTGCCGAAAAACACACATGAGGGGTACAAGTGTGTACTCCCACCCATGGTGCCTTAAGGGTATCCCATGGGTGTTGTTCTTCACAAGGAAACATGAAGAGCTGCACTTCCACAGGTCCAGGCTGGGTGAGTGGCAGAACACATATTGAAAATACAGACAGAGATGTAGGGGGACAAGGACTAGGAGGCCCTGTCCCTCCAAAAAATGCATTTCCAGCATCACATTGTGACCATCATGCTATGGATGTAGCCCAGCTGTTTTGTGCTTGTACCTCAACATGTCCTGAGTGTGTATTTGTGTTGGGGTATGTGATGCAGGTTTACTGGGCAGGAATCCTTCACTGTACATCCATGCTGGTGGTCCCACATCTGGATACAGGTGATATGGTATGGTTTCTGTTATGCACCCCGGGGTGTCTGCAATATGTGGTGACAGCTGAATGTTTGGCAATCTTGCGGCTGGCTGGCGTGGACCAACTCGGTCTGCATGGCCCATGAGGCTAAGTGTAGTTCAAACCTTGAGCAGTTGCGGTAGACATTTATTGGTTGCATTATTAGGACATCCTTGCATTCATGATGGTCCTTGGCATGGTTGCTGTTGTGGCATATAGGTTACCTATGGCACATGGTGGGTAAAGGTTTTGTAGAGTCACATGTACACTGGCATGCCAGGTATATGGTCACAATTGTCACCCGTTTTATGTAGGTACCAGTTTTATCCAATGTAATGCTCTCTTGTTGACAATGTGCCATTGGTAAAGCCTCCTTTTTTGTGGTATCTTGTTCGTGGAGTTTGGGGTGATGTTGGTGTAGGAGGATCCCCCTCTTTTGTTGTTTCGTTGGGTGTCTGCTTTTCAGGGGGGTCTCTGATATTGATCTGGGGAACAGTGTGTGGGTCTTCCTCTTGCCTTGTAATATGTTGGTAATTTACCGTGGCTGTGCTTGGAGATTTTGGCAGGGGTCTGTGTGCCTTCACCTGCAAACTGGTGTCTGGTGTGGTGCTTTGTGGTTTGTCAGTATGTGTTAAAACTGTGGCAAATATCTGTAAGGTGCATGAGGTACATGTGTGTGTCTTGCCATCTTGGCTTGTGGGGAGCTAGTTCACTTAGCTGTGCTCTATTTGGTGAACATGGTGGCAGTTGATTGCTAAAATCATGGTAGGTGGGTGGTTGTGAGAGTGATGCTGGCAGGACTAGGTTTGCTTTGGGACATTTGAGGTTGGGATGTTGCTTCTGTGGTTACACATAGCCAGCTGTAAGGGATGATGGCAGAGCAAATGCCAGGCCGAAGCTGGATGTTGTATGCACACCAGCTGGGTTTGTTTACATATGTGGCATTTGGGGTTTCAGTGCTATCTGTTTTTGAGGGGTGCTGTATGCAATGATATTTGTCAGGATGTTGTGTGAGTGGCTAACCACTTTTTAGTCCCTCTTTCTTATGTGTAATATGGGTGCATTCCACTGTGAATGACATTATGCATATTTGCACCTGCCACTCATTGTGTTCCTCTAAAGTTTTTCACCACTGACTGCAATGTTAGATCCACAGTGCAGTGTTTATCTGGGAAGGGATAGTGTTCTGGCCATGCTGAACGTGATACCTTCCTCTCCCCTGCTGATGCACCTGACTGCTCTGTGCACTGGTCACCTGGTCACCCTCTGAACTCGGGCCCAGGATCTAGCATGTCCAGTTGCCCTTGCACTGCCTCTGGGCTCCCAAACACTTAAGAGTCTGTATCTGCAACCCTAGTCCCTTCTCTCTGCACTTATGAGTCACCCGCTGCCTGCACTTGTGAGTTAACTGCACTTCCTCCTTCCCCTACACCCTGGCACTTCTCCCCTTCCATCTTCCCCGCACTTGCACGACCTGAATGACACAAGGTCTAGTAAGATTGTCATTTTGCCCTCCATTTGTTTCCCCCTCCTTGTCTTGTCGTGCCTAGAAACACTTGTGTACAGACGCGTTATAAAGGCCACACCATATCATATCATATTTGCCATTTTGATGTGTATTTCGGTTGTGTGGCACACTCTTTGGGTTGGTAAACATACTTTGCACCATGTATGCACAGGCGGTATTGCAGTCATTTTACACTGGTGCAAGTGCAAATAGCACTAGAGCAAAAATTACTAACGTGCAAACAAGTATAGAAAGAGTATTGTTTCTGCAGGAGAGCAATTTACACCGTAGCGTTTATTGTTCTTGCACCATTGAAAAGTTTATGATATAAGGCTGTGGAAGGGGGAGATTGGTTTTACATACAGTTAATAAACGCTACTCATGAATGTCAAATTGTGAAATGTAATGTAATGGCAAGTCAAGGACTAAACAGAGCCACCTGAACAAGATCTAAACATGTTTTTCCATCGAGAGCCATACCCAGGATATGAATAATATCAGCATTTCCATTTCTGAATTGTGTGCCTGCAATAGATGCAGACCCTGTCTAATGAATAATAATAGCATCATTTGCAGTGCATGCTCGCATGTCCGTTTCCACTGGAAATAATTGGAATGCTTGGCAGGGTTTCAGGTAATCAGCTTTTTATCCCCCCCCCCCTTATGCAAAGACCCGTCATGGGAATTGAAACTCTCGAGAGCGATGGCTGCGAAAATACAGTGCTAGCTTAAAAGTTAGATTTTCAATAGCATTAATGCAATCCTGGACGCATTGCATAGGGACCGAAAACCTCACTGCCAATGTCATGTAGTGCATGCTGTTCAAACAACTCAGAAAGGGCTCTCAGATCAGGTACATGCGTTGTTTAACAATCTACTGTGTTTCATAAATGTTTTACAAATATTGTGATGACTGTCTTGAATAAAGTGTACATTCTAAACAAAACGACAGTTTAACAGCACTGGCATGTCAGAAAATGAAGGCAAACACATTTAGACAGCGAAGCTAGCAGTCTGACCCCATAGCAAGCATCTTATTTTAATGTTAGGTATAAGTGAATCTAAGTGGAGGTGAATCTGTCAGTCATCAGGTTATTGTCTGCTTAGTTATCGGATCCTCACCTGTTCTGTGGCAGAACAGAATACAGGATGTACATTGCCCTGCCTGTGTTCAGGAATCAACATGTGCGTTGCAGTTCACACTTAACATTAAAAGTTCATAATTGTAAGACAGGAATGACTTAAAAATGAGAAACCCCCAAAAAGGAGAGCTGTAATTGATTAAGAACAATTGTATTTTGACATGGTTGTTGTGAGAGCCTTGTGATGAGGGGTGTCTTGAACATGGTGCTAAAGGTGGCAGCCAGTGCAGTCCTTTGGGAGGGGGCGTTGATGAACTTTTCTTAATCCTGTGAAGGGGGGTGATGCAAGCTGCTGGTCCATTTTCACACAGACCAGCATGCCGGGTGTTTTTTAAAGAGATCAAGGTGGCATCTGGGACTTCTCTGAGGAGGCCAATGCCACCATCCAGGTGACCGATAGCGATGGCTTGGACAACTGTTTTTAAACTCAGGGTGGGAATGAAAGGCTTACCGTGCAGCAGAGTGCAAACTGGTACCGTGTTGTTTGGATTCTTAGCAATGTGTGTTTTATATTAACACAATTGCAGGACTGTATATTTGTCCCACATATGGGGTACACAGAGCAATCCATGTCCAAGGTGCAGCATTCATACAAAAGAATATCTCCATCTACAAGCCAACTAGAACACTTAGATCCAGTGACAACATTCGCTTAGAACCTAAACCATACACGAGGAGAAAAAAACGTGGTGGATCAGCATTCGCTTGCATAGCGTAAAACGTTGGAACTCCCTCCCCAGAGAAATACGAACTACAAAGGATCATCTAAAATTCAGAAAACCTCTAAAAAGCTGTCTCTCAGCTCCAATCAGGATGAAAACAACTGAATAACCTCCAAGCACCATAAAATGAACACACAACAGAAAAGGAGTGAGGAGTAAGCCAGACCGAAATGGAGGGCAGGGGAGAGAGTTGTCTGACTGGTTTAGGCCTGAAGGATACCCACCCTGATAGAGGGCCAAAGGTGGAAACAGGGGAGGGAGATGTGTCCCAGTAAATCGGAAACCACCAAGGATGTGAAACCCATCAAACATAAAGGAATAGGGCTGGGCGCAGATACCAGGCAGCCAACGGGCTGACCACGGGGCAAAGGGAACACACTACCCCTGGAGGATCCCCTGGAGGAGGTAATGCAAGGAGGGTGGGGGTTGGGGGTGGTTGGTGGGGGTGGTTGGTAGAATTTACTCCACCTAGGGATCCTCCAGGGGTAGTGTGTTCCCTTTGCCCAGGAGGCTTCCAGGATAGGATAGGATAGATCATGAAATCCTGTGTGAAGGGTGTGAAGAGCTACTAAGATCCCATTTTATAACTGTTTTCTATATCACCACATACCTTACACTGTGGTCCATATTACAGACATTTTGAATAAGTGAAAATGCATTTATTAAAAGGGAAAACATTGCCCTAGCGCAACAACAACAAAACGTTTGATACACTTTGGTAGCAGAGCAAAAGACTAGAGCTAAGGTAAACATTGCACTGGTGTAAAAATGCACTGAAAGAGTATGTTTTCTGCACTGCAGTGTTTGCCGTAGAACTTATTGCACTTGCAATAGTCCGAGGTTTCTGTAATAAAACCCATTGGGGCTCATTATGAGCTGGGCGGTATTCCAGCAGTAAATCTGCTGGAATACTGCAAAACAGAATTACTGGTAACGCCACTTGGCCCAGTGGAATTACCGCTGCATTACAAGTTATGTTATGTTATGTTGATTTATACCGTGCACCGCTACCACCCAAGGGGACTCTCCCATCCCCATTGCATTGAACTCTATGGAGCATTTTTGGCAGAATAACCGCTGGCAGTATTAGCACTGTGGTAATACCAAAGATTTAGTCAATTTTCAGCAGAAAGTGGGACGATTTACGTAAATCCCCCGCTCCAGGGCCATACTCGTAGTATGGTGGTACGGGAAAAGTGGCAGTAATTCAGTTACCGCCAATGTTTTCCCACCCAGCCAGGCTGGTAATGAGGCCAGTGTCTTTAAAAAAATAAAAAGCTGTGCAAAGCTTTAGTTCACATAGAGCTATTCAGTTCACTTCTCGATTTTAAAAACATCATTGTATGCACATCCATCAACGGGAATGGCGATCTGTCTGTCTCCTAGCAACCATAATACAGATGGTTTAGTCAGAAAGAACAAGCCAGACTCTTGAACACACGGTCTGCCCACTGCTCGGTTGTCACCATTCTCTTGCCCTAATAGGGTGCTATTATGCATGTGTGTGACTGGCACATTGCAAGGCCCCATGCAAACCAGCGCAGAAATGAATTATAACGCGGCTGTCATTAAAGCTAGAGCGTACCTGCTTATTTCTGCACACACGTTACGTTGATGGTGGCATTCACCGCTCAGAATAGGTGGCAATCTGTGCAAGCACTCTGCATGTCAATGATGACATGCTTAGTTTTCATGTCTGCGTAGATGAGTGCTGAAGACAAGTTCGCGTCCCTCACTTTTTGATGCAGTAGCCGAAAACATACCACCCAGGAGTATTAAATAACATTATGTCATCTGTTATTCTGCTAATTAAACGAGTGCAACGATGTCTAAACAATAATTAACAAAGGTGTGCACTTCAACACCTTTAATGTGGAAAAGATTAATAAAAGATTGGCATTTAAATTACTCCAATGTTTACCACATACAAACCTTCACCGGCAGCATGAACGAAATGAGGTTTAGCAGTGCTAAAAATAATATACCACTGCCTTTCACAAAGCATTTGCTAGCCAATGTTAAAACAGGTCTTGATATTTAGGTATTACGTTTAACACCAGTGGATTGCCAATGTGAAAAAAGCCATCGGACAATGGAACCATCATTCCACATGAATCTAGATATGGGCCCTCCTTATTGTGGGGAACTAATAACAAAATTGATTGTTGTTACTGCCACATGGTCGTGTAGGTCTACCATGGATTACAAGTGGTGGCATGGCAGTGGAAATCCTCATTTGTGGAATCTATAGGAATCCATAGGGTTTTTGGTGGAACTACAGCCGGTGGTAGTCCTGCCACAGTATTTCCTCAAAAAATTGCCAGTAGGGGGGCAGATTTATCTCCAGATTATTTCTGGAGGTAAATCTGACCCCCTACAGCCAATCTCATAGTTTGGCGCTGTGGGAATATGGCAGGAATGTTGCAGTAACGGAATTACTGCAGCATTCCTACCTATTTTTTTCGCAACACCAACCTAGTAATGAGGCCCATGGTATAGTGAATTGGGAGATGGTGAGTGGTGCTAGCTAGAAGGGCTCCTTTCTGAACCAGCACTGCAGTGGATCATCATCGAACCCTGTGAGAGATGTGTCAAGTGCACAAGACTTCAAAATCTGAGCTTCTGAAGGTCCATTGTTTGTACTTGAAGACCCATCTGCTTTGAGGTTTTCAGTATGATTGAGGAGTGTATCCCTCGGCCTCTCTGACTTCAGCCTCTCACTATCATCGGTAATTCTATTGTTCATAGAAGATGGTTTAGATGGAGTAGCCAACAAGAGCAGGGTCGGACTGGGACAAGAAATAGGCCCAAAGAAAAAGTGGCCCACCCCTCTCCTCAAAAAAAGTGGTCTCACAACATCTTCCGCGAAAACGCGTCAATTCACGACTTTACAGAAAAGGCTACTTATGTAGGGTTAATGGTGTTTGTTGCAGTATACAAGCATACTGCCCCCCACTCTCTCCAAGAAGCATGATATGATACATGATAAGATATGCCATTTATAACGCGCCTATACACAAGTGTTTCAAGGCGTGAATGGACAACAAACCATGGTGCATGCAGCTATCATCCACTATCAATGTGAAATCTTCGCAGCACTGAGAACTGCAGAGTATAAGTAATACACTAAATAGTTACCAGATCCTCTGTCCATTAGTCACAAGGCACAGGGACCTTGACACCATCCGCAATATGCACAAAGGTTTAGGGCAGCAGAGAGAAATAAACAGGGTAAAGCCAGACAAATAGTCACATCCAATCGAGGTACAAGCGCTGCTGGCTTTCCTGGGAACCAAGGCTTGGTTTTCTAGTGCATAAAAATGAACGATGAAAGAAACTGGGTGCATCTAAATGATTGGCGGCAGACATTGCCACCACACAGCAGGTGCACTTGAGACATAGAATTGTGAAGATTAGCATGTGTCACATCTAGATAGTGATGTCATTGATTAACCCTACTAAAAAAAGAAAATCACTCCTCAAACTCTGAATAGAACACATCCATACCTCTCTTCAGCACAACAAAACTGCACGAACCTCACTAAACACTGCAACGATTCAAACCACACATAGCCTAGAACAACAGCACATGACGGCTACCAACCAAAAAAAACACCTAAGCTCAGTAAACGGTGTAAACCGAACTTAAGATGCCGACAACACATCACAGCTCTCTTGCACTTTTCTCCCACTCAGTTTTACTAACTTAACCCCCCCCCATCTTACACTCTTGCTTTACAGATCAACCAGAGTGCCAAGGGACCAGACCAATAGTGCACATTATAAAAAACCTTTAACTTAACATAACATGTGTGAATTAGGGGGATAGCTCTGCTGTCTAAAGCTTGAGCATGTATGATATGTGAAATTTAACGGGAGGCCTGCTCTCCATAGCCAGACCACATAGACTGCAGCATATGCCATTCAGGGGTCTAGTTATGTGGTCAGAATCCTTACCTCACAAGGTGCAGTATATGCAATTTAGGGGCTAGCTTCTGATGACTAGCATTTCCATGGACAGTGTCGTTTTTAATACAGGGGACTGTAAGAGGGCAGAACTCATCTTATTATTTTCAGTTAAAAATATAGTTTTACTTGGAACTGAGTATATTCTTTGAAAGTTTAAAATTATAATAAGGGAGACGAAGAATGCAATTTGTTGGTTTGACACAGGCTGTTACCAGGAGGACCAGCACGAGCCGCACTTCCAAGCAATTGCAAAATGCGCGCCATTATGGAAATGTCAAAGGCTGATAGATTAGACTTTGTCAATCTAATGCAATCTCTTATCCTCAAGTTTGGGACGACTCCTGCCCAATACTCAAGGAGGCTTAGAGAATATAAAAGAAAATAATGTATGACCTATGTAATTTTTGTTGCAGATTCCTTAATAAAAATGTGTGGCTGAATAGAGGGCTATCAAGTAACCACCTTTGAGGGTATGGGTATGATCAGTTTAGTCATGCTTGAACATATTTTTGCCTCTTGTTCCTCAGAGCTTAAGCAGAATTTGGCTGACTCAAGGGTTTTAAATCCAAAGAGGCTAGCCATTGCTGCGGACTTATGGGTATCACATAGAGTGTCCCATAAGGACAAGCCTTCTCCAGGTGGATGGAAAGAAGCAGAAAAAGAAAGAGAGTGGGGGTACTGAAAAACTATGTCAAAAAAGGCCCACACAATGTTTAATAAGGGGAATACATCAGAATCAGGTCAGGGAAACGGTACTAACCCTCACAAGCATGTGAGGGATTTCTCCAAGTCTCTCTATGTGTCAAGTTCCAGTGGGACTTCTTACACTTGTGGAACAAGTCACCACAGGAAGGGGGACCCCAAATGTAAGGGTAGGACTTTGAGGATCCACTCTGCCAGTCTGGCCTTCTCTCAGTATGAGGAAGACAAGATGGCAGGGGTGTCCTTCCCTTTAGACTGCATTCCCTCAGAGGATGAGTCTGAATTTAGTCTAGATTCCTTGGAAACTAGTAGTGCTGGTACATTGGCTCCCATCTCAGTACTGATTCATAGTGATACTTTTTATGAGGATAGTGTTCAGGTAGGAGGTGTAAATACTTCTACTGTTAGGAACACTGATGTAGTTTCCTTCATGGTAAACCCACAGGTTCTTGCCAGAGTTCATGTGGGGGATACCAAGTTGGCTGGTAGGCCCTCTCTTAATGTTCAGGTAGCACCTATCATTCAAGCTGTGAATAGACAAATGGTCAGGGCATCTGTCAATATGAGGGGAATGGTTCCTAGGAGAGTGCTGGGTGAGTTGGGTCTTCATGACTTAGGTCCTGATAGGCCCTCGCCAGTCCCTTCAAGCACTAGGTCTCAGAATCAGGCTGTTTTAGCCAAACCTAAGAGGAAGCCGAGGCCTAAGGGGAACCCCATGGCCAGAGGAGTCAGAAACAGCGGTAGAGAGAAGGAGAGTATTTCCCCTGCCTTACCTACAACTTATGTTGACTTAGTTGGAAGTGTCCCTATTCCAAGTTTGGAAGAAGAACCCCCAGAAAATCCTGAATCCTATGGGCCTCCTCAGCCTCCTACTATATAGATAGAGGTAAGTCCCAGGAGAGAGAGGTGTATGGGCCAAGAGAAAAGGAAACCATCATGGTTAGGCTTATGGAGAAAGGCCTGCTTTCAATGGTAGGCTTCTCCTCCAGTGAAGCAAAGAGTTGAAAAGGAAGGTGGGTTACTGCAAAGTAAGTCCACAGAGCCCACCAGAGAAAACCTTGAAAGGTTGGAGGTTACTAGGGTTGGGAGGCCCTTCCTCCTACAGTTGGTGTGTGACATTCCCCTGGTGATGCATCCTAGTGTCAAGGCATCCACTGTGTGGTCCAACACACATTCTTGCTGGCCCATGATGGGTGTCCCAGAAGAAAACCATTGTAGGAGTCTCACTTTTTGTCACCAGGTTAACAGGGTGAGACATGAATTCAATTACTCCAGAGTTCACATTTAGGAGTGAACTCATTACTACCAGAGGCAAGGCCTAATGTAATTAGCCCTGTGACTCTGGAGACATCCGGCAATAGGTTGTAGTTGGTGATTGCTGATCACAATCCCATATGCCCTTGTGGCACCAGAGGGAATGACTGCCAAGTCAGTCATTGATACCCTACTGTATTACAGTCCCAGAGGTAGCTCCTCTGCTGTGCTCAGTAGTGGTCAGACCCAGTGGAGGGATGGTGAAGTGACCTGTTAAGTGACACTGAGCTGTCATCAACAAGAGGAGATTCAGAGAGAGAGCTGTCAGTTCTCTACTAAGTTTGATTGGGGCCTTCAGTGAGTCTGAGAGAATGCGGTGGGACCTTCTCCTGTCAAACGTACTCTGTAAATCCGTGACCACCTATCAGTGACCTGGCCTTGCCATCTTTCACAGCTTGGCAAGGTAAATATTCTCAAGGCTTTAGTGAACCTTAACAGATTGCCATGCAGTTCCCCAGGAATAGTGTGGAGGATTTTATCTTGAGAGATAACATTGGAGCCCTGCTTATGGCTCTAGAGTGGGGGCCAGATAAATCTGTGTGTCTCCTTGCACTGTGCCAAAGCAGCCCTTCTAATGGCTGAGGGCGACCTAGGGTCTCCTCATCTGACCCCATATCAGCAGGGTAAGCTGGGGATTTTTCTGAAGCAATCTCCCCCCTTGTTGTCACTGACATCCATTACAACAGGTTAGTGTAAACCAGACTGTATTCTGGGAGTGAGTGAACCCACCAAGTTTGGGTATTGCGGTGTCTCAGAATAAGACAAAGTTCCGACAGTTGGTGTGAGATCCACCCTGTGATGGAACAAAGAGTGTTTGAGCACTATAGCTGTCCAGAGTCCAGATCTGAGAATCTGGAGGGGTATACAGGTAAAGCCAGTTTTGGATTCATTATGGACACTAGAGCTCAGTATTCTGTCCCCAGGACAGAGGCACAGTCTTCTCTAAGAGGTAACAGCTTAGTGGGTTGGCTCTGTACTGAAAAGTACAGTTGCTGTTATGATCTCTCTGCAGGGTATGGCAAAATATCCCTTGCCGTCTATACTGAGGAGGAGACAGCAGTTACAGCATTTTCAGAGCCTTACTTCAGTGCACTGGCATAATGGGAGCCTCACAGCCCCTGCGGTGTGGTGGCCCCATCAGCACATGTCCTGGGAGGGGGCCCCACTCTATGAACATTTCTTTTTTTAATATTTTTTTTTCTTTTTGATTTCACTTTGCATTCATAACAAAATTATTTCTATAACAGAAATAATGTCTTTATGAAGGCACAGTGACTACAAAAAGAAACTTTATTTTTGAAGTCTGAGGGATCCCCCCACCGCATGACATGAAGACCTGAGGCTGGAGGCCTCCATGTAATGGGGTGGGGAAGCCCTATGACTTCAAAAATAAACAGTGGGCCTCATTATGAGTTTGCCGGTCTGGAAACAACAGTACGGGTAAGCTTGCCGGTACCGTTGTTTCCGGACCAACAAACTGATTTCTACGAGCGGGTGCCTTTCAGCCCACCAGGTCTGACCTGGCGGATGGAATGGCACTAGTGCGCAGAACTCAACGTATGCACCGGCACCATAAATGAATGGTGACAGTTAATTCGGCCTCCCCATTCCTATTGAGTCCAATGGGACTCAAATGGGAATGGGGAGTAATATTTTCCGGTGCCCGGGAATGGGCAATTACCGAGTCCGCCGTGGCTCTAATGCACCGGTAATTGTCCATTCCCAGGCACTGGAAAATTCATGACTCCTGCCGCAGCTGTGCCGGTATTTACCCGCACGGCTACCGCCAGGGTCATAATGACCCCCAGTATCTTTTTGAATTTACTCTGCATTCATAAAGACATTATTTCCGTTATGGTTCAGTCTTTAAAGGAAATAATTTCTTTATGAATTCAACGTGACTTCAAAAAGAAACAATTTCTTTATGAACTAATAGGGCTCCCTTTAACCCCATGACGGGTGCGTGCATGAGTGTATGGTGAAAGGGTGCACACTTAAATGTATGGGAGGGTGCCTGGGTGTGTGTGCCTGTATGGTGAAAGGGGCACACTTAAATGTACGGGTGGCTGCCTGGGTGTGCTTGCATGGTGAAATTATGCACACTAAAATGTATTGGTGGCTGCCTGGGTGTGCCTGTATGGTGAAAGAGTGCACACTTAAATGTATGGATGGCTGGGTGTGCATGTGTGTACAAGTGAAACACTTGTGTATATGTGCCTTACAAATGCCATATATCATATCATATATGGTGAATGGTGTGTGTGATTGTGTTCAGGGGTGCAACAAAACCTTCATTTTGGGGGGAATGGCGATCTGTCTGTCTCCTAGCAACCATAATAAAGATGGTTTAGTCAGAAAGAACAAGCCAGACTCTTGAACACACGGTCTGCCCACTGCTCGGTTGTCACCATTCTCTTGCCCTTATAGGGTGCTATTATGGCATGTGTGTGACTGGCACATTGCAAGGCCCCATGCAAACCAGCGTGACTGCACAGAAATGAATTATAACGCGGCTGTCATTAAAGCTAGAGCGTACCTGCTTATTTCTGCACACACGTTACGTTGATGGTGGCATTCACCGCTCAGAATAGGTGGCAATCTGTGCAAGCACTCTGCATGTCAATGATGACATGCTTAGTTTTCATGTCTGCGTAGATGAGTGTTGAAGACAAGTTCGCGTCCCTCACTTTTTGATGCAATAGCCGAAAACATACCACCCAGAGTATTAAATAACATTATGTCATCTGTTATTCTGCTAATTAAACGAGTGCAACGATGTCTAAACAATAATTAACAAAGGTGTGCACTTCAACACCTTTAATGTGGAATAGATTAATAAAAGATCGGCATTTAAATTACTCCAATGTTTACCACATACAAACCTTCACCGGCAGCATGAACGAAATGAGGTTTAGCAGTGCTAAAAATAATATACCACTGCCTTTCACAAAGCATTTGCTAGCCTATGTTAAAACAGGTCTTGATATTTAGGTATTACGTTTAACACCAGTGGATTGCCAATGTGAAAAAAGCCATCGGACAATGGAACCATCATTCCACATGAATCTAGATATGGGCCCTCCTTATTGTGGGGAACTAATAACAAAATTGATTGTTGTTACTGCCACATGGTCGTGTAGGTCTACCATGGATTACAAGTGGTGGCATGGCAGTGCAAATCCTCATTTGTGGAATCTATAGGAATCCATAGGGTTTTTGGTGGAACTACAGCCGGTGGTAGTCCTGCCACAGTAATTCCTCAAAAAATTGCCAGTAGGGGGGCAGATTTATCTCCAGATTATTTCTGGAGGTAAATCTGACCCCCTAGAGCCAATCTCATAGTTTGGCGCTGTGGGAATATGGCAGGAATGTTGCAGTAACGGAATTACTGCAGCATTCCTACCTATTTTTTCCGCAACACCGACCTTGTAATGAGGCCCATGGTATGGTGAATTGGGAGATGGTGAGTGGTGCTAGCTAGAAGGGCTCCTTTCTGAACCAGCACTGCAGTGGATCATCATCGAACCCTGTGAGAGATGTGTCAAGTGCACAAGACTTCAAAATCTGAGCTTCTGAAGGTCCATTGTTTGTACTTGAAGACCCATCTGCTTTGAGGTTTTCAGTATGATTGAGGAGTGTATCCCTCGGCCTCTCTGACTTCAGCCTCTCACTATCATCGGTAATTCTATTGTTCATAGAAGATGGTTTAGATGGAGTAGCCAACAAGAGCAGGGTCGGACTGGGACAAGAAATAGGCCCAAAGAAAAAGTGGCCCACCCCTCTCCTCAAAAAAAGTGGTCTCACAACATCTTCCGCGAAAACGCGTCAATTCACGACTTTACAGAAAAGGCTACTTATGTAGGGTTAATGGTGTTTGTTGCAGTATACAAGCATACTGCCCCCCACTCTCTCCAAGAAGCATGATATGATACATGATAAGATATGCCATTTATAACGCGCCTATACACAAGTGTGTCAAGGCGTGAATGGACAACAAACCATGGTGCATGCAGCTATCATCCACTATCAATGTGAAATCTTCGCAGCACTGAGAACTGCAGAGTATAAGTAATACACTAAATAGTTACCAGATCCTCTGTCCATTAGTCATAAGGCACAGGGACCTTGACACCATCCGCAATATGCACAAAGGTTTAGGGCAGCAGAGAGAAAAAAACAGGGTAAAGCCAGACAAATAGTCACATCCAATCGAGGTACAAGCGCTGCTGGCTTTCCTGGGAACCAAGGCTTGGTTTTCTAGTGCATAAAAATGAACGATGAAAGAAACTGGGTGCATCTAAATGATTGGCAGCAGACATTGCCACCACACAGCAGGTGCACTTGAGACATAGAATTGTGAAGATTAGCATGCGTCACATCTAGATAGTGATGTCATTGATTAACCCTACTAAAAAAAGAAAATCACTCCTCAAACTCTGAAGAGAACACATCCATACCTCTCTTCAGCACAACAAAACTGCCCGAACCTCACTAAACACTGCAACGATTCAAACCACACATAGCCTAGAACAACAGCACATGACGGCTACCAACCAAAAAAAACACCTAAGCTCAGTAAACGGTGTAAACCGAACTTAAGATGCCGACAACACATCACAGCTCTCTTGCACTTTTCTCCCACTCAGTTTTACTAACTTAACCGCCCCCCCATCTTACACTCTTGCTTTACAGATCAACCAGAGTGCCAAGGGACCAGGCCAATAGTGCACATTATAAAAAACCTTTAACTTAACATAACATGTGTGAATTAGGGGGATAGCTCTGCTGTCTAAAGCTTGAGCATGTATGATATGTGAAATTTAACGGGAGGCCTGCTCTCCATAGCCAGACCACATAGACTGCAGCATATGCCATTCAGGGGTCTAGTTATGTGGTCAGAATCCTTACCTCACAAGGTGCAGTATATGCAATTTAGGGGCTAGCTTCTGATGACTAGCATTTCCATGGACAGTGTCGTTTTTAATACAGGGGACTGTAAGAGGGCAGAACTCATCTTATTATTTTCAGTTAAAAATATAGTTTTACTTGGAACTGAGTATATTCTTTGAAAGTTTAAAATTATAATAAGGGAGACGAAGAATGCAATTTGTTGGTTTGACACAGGCTGTTACCAGGAGGACCAGCACGAGCCGCACTTCCAAGCAATTGCAAAATGCGCGCCATTATGGAAATGTCAAAGGCTGATAGATTAGACTTTGTCAATCTAATGCAATCTCTTATCCTCAAGTTTGGGACGACTCCTGCCCAATACTCGAGGAGGCTTAGAGAATATAAAAGAAAATAATGTATGACCTATGTAATTTTTGTTGCAGATTCCTTAATAAAAATGTGTGGCTGAATAGAGGGCTATCAAGTAACCACCTTTGAGGGTATGGGTATGATCAGTTTAGTCATGCTTGAACATATTTTTGCCTCTTGTTCCTCAGAGCTTAAGCAGAATTTGGCTGACTCAAGGGTTTTAAATCCAAAGAGGCTAGTCATTGCTGCGGACTTATGGGTATCACATAGAGTGTCCCATAAGGACAAGCCTTCTCCAGGTGGATGGAAAGAAGCAGAAAAAGAAAGAGAGTGGGGGTACTGAAAAACTATGTCAAAAAAGGCCCACACAATGTTTAATAAGGGGAATACATCAGAATCAGGTCAGGGGAACGGTACTAACCCTCACAAGCATGTGAGGGATTTCTACAAGTCTCTCTATTTGTCAAGTTCCAGTGGGACTTCTTACACTTGTGGAACAAGTCACCACAGGAAGGGGGACCCCAAATGTAAGGGTAGGACTTTGAGGATCCACTCTGCCAGTCTGGCCTTCTCTCAGTATGAGGAAGACAAGATGGCAGGGGTGTCCTTCCCTTTAGACTGCATTCCCTCAGAGGATGAGTCTGAATTTAGTCTAGATTCCTTGGAAACTAGTAGTGCTGGTACATTGGCTCCCATCTCAGTACTGATTCATAGTGATACTTTTTATGAGGATAGTGTTCAGGTAGGAGGTGTAAATACTTCTACTGTTAGGAACACTGATGTAGTTTCCTTCATGGTAAACCCACAGGTTCTTGCCAGAGTTCATGTGGGGGATACCAAGTTGGCTGGTAGGCCCTCTCTTAATGTTCAGGTAGCACCTATCATTCAAGCTGTGAATAGACAAATGGTCAGGGCATCTGTCAATATGAGGGGAATGGTTCCTAGGAGAGTGCTGGGTGAGTTGGGTCTTCATGACTTAGGTCCTGATAGGCCCTCGCCAGTCCCTTCAAGCACTAGGTCTCAGAATCAGGCTATTTTAGCCAAACCTAAGAGGAAGCCGAGGCCTAAGGGGAACCCCATGGCCAGAGGAGTCAGAAACAGCGGTAGAGAGAAGGAGAGTATTTCCCCTGCCTTACCTACAACTTATGTTGACTTAGTTGGAAGTGTCCCTATTCCAAGTTTGGAAGAAGAACCCCCAGAAAACCCTGAATCCTATGGGCCTCCTCAGCCTCCTACTATATAGATAGAGGTAAGTCCCAGGAGAGAGAGGTGTATGGGCCAAGAGAAAAGGAAACCATCATGGTTAGGCTTATGGAGAAAGGCCTGCTTTCAATGGTAGGCTTCTCCTCCAGTGAAGCAAAGAGTTGAAAAGGAAGGTGGGTTACTGCAAAGTAAGTCCACAGAGCCCACCAGAGAAAACCTTGAAAGGTTGGAGGTTACTAGGGTTGGGAGGCCCTTCCTCCTACAGTTGGTGTGTGACATTCCCCTGGTGATGCATCCTAGTGTCAAGGCATCCACTGTGTGGTCCAACACACATTCTTGCTGGCCCATGATGGGTGTCCCAGAAGAAAACCATTGTAGGAGTCTCACTTTTTGTCACCAGGTTAACAGGGTGAGACATGAATTCAATTACTCCAGAGTTCACATTTAGGAGTGAACTCATTACTACCAGAGGCAAGGCCTAATGTAATTAGCCCTGTGACTCTGGAGACATCCGGCAATAGGTTGTAGTTGGTGATTGCTGATCACAATCCCATATGCCCTTGTGGCACCCCAGAGGGAATGACTGCCAAGTCAGTCATTGATACCCTACTGTATTACAGTCCCAGAGGTAGCTCCTCTGCTGTGCTCAGTAGTGGTCAGACCCAGTGGAGGGATGGTGAAGTGACCTGTTAAGTGTCACTGAGCTGTCATCAACAAGAGGAGATTCAGAGAGAGAGCTGTCAGTTCTCTACTAAGTTTGATTGGGGCCTTCAGTGAGTCTGAGAGAATGAGGTGGGACCTTCTCCTGTCAAACGTACTCTGTAAATCCGTGACCACTTATCAGTGACCTGGCCTTGCCATCTTTCACAGCTTGGCAAGGTAAATATTCTCAAGGCTTTAGTGAACCTTAACAGATTGCCATGCAGTTCCCCAGGAATAGTGTGTAGGATTTTATCTTGAGAGATAACATTGGAGCCCTGCTTATGGCTCTAGAGTGGGGGCCAGATAGATCTGTGTGTCTCCTTGCACTGTGCCAAAGCAGCCCTTGTAATGGCTGAGGGCGACCTAGGGTCTCCTCATCTGACCCCAAATCAGCAGGGTAAGCTGGGGATTTTTCTGAAGCAATCTCCCCCCTTGTTGTCACTGACATCCATTACAACAGGTTAGTGTAAACCAGACTGTATTCTGGGAGTGAGTGAACCCACCAAGTTTGGGTATTGCGGTGTCTCAGAATAAGACAAATTTCCCGACAGTTGGTGTGAGATCCACCCTGTGATGGAACAAAGAGTGTTTGAGCACTATAGCTGTCCAGAGTCCAGATCTGAGAATCTGGAGGGGTATACAGGTAAAGCCAGTTTTGGATTCATTATGGACACTAGAGCTCAGTATTCTGTCCCCAGGACAGAGACACAGTCTTCTCTAAGAGGTAACAGCTTAGTGGGTTGGCTCTGTACTGAAAAGTACAGTTGCTGTTATGATCTCTCTGCAGGGTATGGCAAAATATCCCTTGCCGTCTATACTGAGGAGGAGACAGCAGTTACAGCATTTTCAGAGCCTTACTTCAGTGCACTGGCATAATGGGAG
This sequence comes from Ambystoma mexicanum, assembly GCF_040938575.1. NCBI lineage: Eukaryota > Metazoa > Chordata > Amphibia > Caudata > Ambystomatidae > Ambystoma > Ambystoma mexicanum. The sequence continues at coordinate 900,466,204 of NC_090922.1, forward strand.
CCTCACAGCCCCTGCGGTGTGGGGGCCCCATCAGCACATGTCCTGGGAGGGGGCCCCACTCTATGAACATTTCTTTTTTTAATATTTTTTTTTCTTTTTGATTTCACTTTGCATTCATAACAAAATTATTTCTATAACAGAAATAATGTCTTTATGAAGGCACAGTGACTACAAAAAGAAACTTTATTTTTGAAGTCTGAGGGATCCCCCCACCGCATGACATGAAGACCTGAGGCTGGAGGCCTCCATGTCATGGGGTGGGGAAGCCCTATGACTTCAAAAATAAACAGTGGGCCTCATTATGAGTTTGCCGGTCTGGAAACAACAGTACGGGTAAGCTTGCCGGTACCGTTGTTTCCGGACCAACAAACTGATTTCTACGAGCGGGTGCCTTTCAGCCCACCAGGTCTGACCTGGCGGATGGAATGGCACTAGTGCGCAGAACTCAACGTATGCACCGGCACCATAAATGAATGGTGACAGTTAATTCGGCCTCCCCATTCCTATTGAGTCCAATGGGACTCAAATGGGAATGGGGAGTAATATTTTCCGGTGCCCGGGAATGGGCAATTACCGAGTCCGCCGTGGCTGTAATGCACCGGTAATTGTCCATTCCCAGGCACTGGAAAATTCATGACTCCTGCCGCAGCTGTGCCGGTATTTACCCGCACGGCTACCGCCAGGGTCATAATGACCCCCAGTATCTTTTTGAATTTACTCTGCATTCATAAAGACATTATTTCCGTTATGGTTCAGTCTTTAAAGGAAATAATTTCTTTATGAATTCAACGTGACTTCAAAAAGAAACAATTTCTTTATGAACTAATAGGGCTCCCTTTAACCCCATGACGGGTGCGTGCATGAGTGTATGGTGAAAGGGTGCACACTTAAATGTATGGGAGGGTGCCTGGGTGTGTGTGCCTGTATGGTGAAAGGGGCACACTTAAATGTACGGGTGGCTGCCTGGGTGTGCTTGCATGGTGAAATTATGCACACTAAAATGTATTGGTGGCTGCCTGGGTGTGCCTGTATGGTGAAAGAGTGCACACTTAAATGTATGGATGGCTGGGTGTGCATGTGTGTACAAGTGAAACACTTGTGTATATGTGCCTTACAAATGCCATATATCATATCATATATGGTGAATGGTGTGTGTGATTGTGTTCAGGGGTGCAACAAAACCTTCATTTTGGGGGGAATGGCGATCTGTCTGTCTCCTAGCAACCATAATACAGATGGTTTAGTCAGAAAGAACAAGCCAGACTCTTGAACACACGGTCTGCCCACTGCTCGGTTGTCACCATTCTCTTGCCCTTATAGGGTGCTATTATGGCATGTGTGTGACTGGCACATTGCAAGGCCCCATGCAAACCAGCGTGACTGCACAGAAATGAATTATAACGCGGCTGTCATTAAAGCTAGAGCGTACCTGCTTATTTCTGCACACGCGTTACGCTGATGGTGGCATTCACCGTTCAGAATAGGTGGCAATCTGTGCAGGCACTCTGCATGTCAATGATGACATGCTTAGTTTTCATGTCTGCGTAGATGAGTGTTGAAGACAAGTTCGCGTCCCTCACTTTTTGATGCAATAGCCGAAAACATACCACCCAGAGTATTAAATAACATTATGTCATCTGTTATTCTGCTAATTAAACGAGTGCAACGATGTCTAAACAATAATTAACAAAGGTGTACACTTCAACACCTTTAATGTGGAATAGATTAATAAAAGATCGGCATTTAAATTACTCCAATGTTTACCACATACAAACCTTCACCGGCAGCATGAACGAAATGAGGTTTAGCAGTGCTAAAAATAATATACCACTGCCTTTCACAAAGCATTTGCTAGCCTATGTTAAAACAGGTCTTGATATTTAGGTATTACGTTTAACACCAGTGGATTGCCAATGTGAAAAAAGCCATCGGACAATGGAACCATCATTCCACATGAATCTAGATATGGGCCCTCCTTATTGTGGGGAACTAATAACAAAATTGATTGTTGTTACTGCCACATGGTCGTGTAGGTCTACCATGGATTACAAGTGGTGGCATGGCAGTGCAAATCCTCATTTGTGGAATCTATAGGAATCCATAGGGTTTTTGGTGGAACTACAGCCGGTGGTAGTCCTGCCACAGTAATTCCTCAAAAAATTGCCAGTAGGGGGGCAGATTTATCTCCAGATTATTTCTGGAGGTAAATCTGACCCCCTAGAGCCAATCTCATAGTTTGGCGCTGTGGGAATATGGCAGGAATGTTGCAGTAACGGAATTACTGCAGCATTCCTACCTATTTTTTCCGCAACACCGACCTTGTAATGAGGCCCATGGTATGGTGAATTGGGAGATGGTGAGTGGTGCTAGCTAGAAGGGCTCCTTTCTGAACCAGCACTGCAGTGGATCATCATCGAACCCTGTGAGAGATGTGTCAAGTGCACAAGACTTCAAAATCTGAGCTTCTGAAGGTCCATTGTTTGTACTTGAAGACCCATCTGCTTTGAGGTTTCCAGTATGATTGAGGAGTGTATCCCTCGGCCTCTCTGACTTCAGCCTCTCACTATCATCGGTAATTCTATTGTTCATAGAAGATGGTTTACATGGAGTAGCCAACAAGAGCAGGGTCGGACTGGGACAAGAAATAGGCCCAAAGAAAAAGTGGCCAACCCTCTCCTCAAAAAAAGTGGTCTCACAACATCTTCCGCGAAAACGCGTCAATTCACGACTTTACAGAAAAGGCTACTTATGTAGGGTTAATGGTGTTTGTTGCAGTATACAAGCATACTGCCCCCCACTCTCTCCACGAAGCATGATATGATACATGATAAGATATGCCATTTATAACGCGCCTATACACAAGTGTTTGAAGGCGTGAATGGACAACAAACCATGGTGCATGCAGCTATCATCCACTATCAATGTGAAATCATCGCAGCATTGAGAACTGCGGAGTATCAGTAATACACTAGTTACCAGATCCTCTATCCATTAGTCATAAGGCACAGGGACCTTGACACCATCCGCAATATGCACAAAGGTTTAGGGCAGCAGAGAGAAATAAACAGGGTAAAGCCAGACAAATAGTCACATCCAAGGTACAAGCGCTGCTGGCTTTCCTGGGAACCAAGGCTTGGTTTTCTAGTGCATAAAAATGAACGATGAAAGAAACTGGGTGCAGCTAAATGATTGGCAGCAGACATTGCCACCACACAGCAGGTGCACTTGAGACATAGAATTGTGAAGATTAGCATGCGTCACATCTAGATAGTGATGTCATTGATTAACCCTACTAAAAAAAGAAAATCACTCCTCAAACTCTGAATAGAACACATCCATACCTCTCTTCAGCACAACAAAACTGCACGAACTTCACTAAACACTGCAACGATTCAAACCACACATAGCCTAGCACAACAGCACATGACAGCTACCAACCAAAAAAAACACCTAAACTCAGTAAACGGTGTATACCGAACTGAAGATGCCGACAACACATCACAGCTCTCTTGCACTTTTCTCCCACTCAGTTTTACTAACTTAACCCCCCCATCTTACACTCTTGCTTTACAGATCAACCAGAGTGCCAAGGGACCAGGCCAATAGTGCACATTATAAAAAACCTTTAACTTAATATAACATGTGTGAATTAGGGGGATAGCTCTGCTGTCTAAAGCTTGAGCATGTATGATATGTGAAATTTAACGGGAGGCCTGCTCTCCATAGCCAGACCACATAGACTGCAGCATATGCCATTCAGGGGTCTAGTTATGTGGTCAGAATCCTTACCTCACAAGGTGCAGTATATGCAATTTAGGGGATAGCTTCGGATGACTAGCATTTCCATGGACAGTGTCGTTTTTAATACAGGGGACTGTAAGAGGGCAGAACTCAGCTTATGATTTTCAGTTTAAAATATAGTTTTACTTGGAACTGAGTATATTCTTTGTAAGTTTAAAATTATAATAAGGAAGACGAAGAATGCAATGTGTTGGTTTAACACAGGCTGTTACCAGGAGGACCAGCACGAGCCGCACTTCCTAGCAATTGCAAAATGCACGCCATTATGGAAATGTCAAAGGCTGATAGATTAGACTTTGTCAATCTAATGCAATCTCTTCTCCTCAAGTTTGGGAAGACTCCTGCCCAATACTTGAGGAGGTTTAGAGAATATAAAAGAAAATAATGTATGACCTATGTAACTTTTGTTGCAGATTCCTTAAAAAAATGTGTGGCTGAATAGAGGGCTATCAAGTAACCACCTTTGAGGGTATGATCAATTTAGTCATGCATGAACATATTTTTGCCTCTTGTTCCTCAGAGTTTAAGCAGAATTTGGCTGACTCAAGGGAGTTAAATCCAAAGAGGCTAGCCATTGCTGCTGACTTATGGGTATCACATAGAGTGTCCCATAAGGACAAGCCTGCTCCAGGTGGATGGAAAGAAGCAGAAAAAGAAAGAGAGTGGGGGTACTGAAAAACTATGTCAAAAAAGGCCCACACAATGTTTAATAAGGGGAATTCATCAGAATCAGGTCAGGGGAATGGTACTAACGCTCACAAGCATGTGAGGGGTTTCTCTAAGCCTCCCTATGTGTCAAGTTCCAGTGGGACTTCTTACACTTGTGGAACAAGTCACCACAGGAAGGGGGACCCGAAATGTAATGGTAAGACTTTGAGGATCCACTCTGCCAGTCTGGCCTTCTCTCAGTATGAGGAAGACAAGATGGCAGGGGTGTCCTTCCCTTTAGACTGCATTCCCTCAGAGGATCAGTCTGAATTTAGTCTAGATTCCTTGGAAACTAGTAGTGCTGGTACATTGGCTCCCATCTCAGTACTGTTTCATAGTGATAATTGTTATGAGGATAGTGTTCAGCTAGGAGGTGTAAATACCTCTACTGTTAGGAACACTGATGTAGTTTCCTTCATGGTAAACCCACAGGTTCTTGCCAGAGTTCATGTGGGGGATACCAAGTTGGCTGGTAGGCCCTCTCTTAATGTTCAGGTAGCACCTATCATTCAAGCTGTGAATAGAGAAATGGTCAGGGCATCTGTCAATATGAGGAGAATGGTTCCTAGGAGAGTGATGGGTGAGTTGGGTCTTCATGACTTAGGTCCTGATAGGCCCTCGCCAGTCCCTTCAAGCACTAGGTCTCAGAATCAGGCTGTCTTAGCCAAACCTAAGAGGAAGCCTAGGCCTAAGGGGAACCCCATGGCCAGAGTAGTCAGAAACAGCGGTAGAGAGAAGGAGAGTATTTCCCCTGCCTTACCTATAACTTATGTTGACTTAGTTGGAAGTGTCCCTATTCCAAGTTTGGAAGAAGAACCCCCAGAAAACCCTGAATCCTTTGGGCCTCCTCAGCTTCCTAGTATATAGATAGAGGGGAGTCCCAGGAGAGAGGGATGTATGGGCCAAGAGAAAAGGAAACCATCATGGTTAGGCTTATGGAGAAAGGCCTGCTTTCAATGGTAGGATTCTCCTCCAGTGAAGCAAAGAGTTCAAAAGGAAGGTGGGTTACTGCAAAGTAAGTCCACAGACCCACCAGAGAAAACCTTGAAAGGTTGGAGGTTACTAGGGTTAGGAGGCCCTTCCTCCTACAGTTGGTGTGTGACATTCCCCTGGTGATGCATCCTAGTGTCAAGGCATCCACTGTGTGGTCCAACACACATTCTTGCTGGCCCATGATGGGTGTCCCAGAAGAAAACCATTGTAGGAGTCTCACTTTTTGTCACCAGGTTAACAGGGTGAGACATGAATTCAATTACTCCAGAGTTCACATTTAGGAGTGAACTCATTACTACCAGAGGCAAGGCCTAATGTAATTAGCCCTGTGACTCTGGAGACATCCGGCAATAGGTTGTAGTTGGTGATTGCTGATCCCAATCCCATATGCCCTTGTGGCACCCCAGAGGGAATGACTGCCAAGTCAGTCATTGACACCCTACTGTATGACAGTCCCAGAGGTAGCTCCTCTGCTGTGCTCAGTAGTGGTCAGACCCAGTGGAGGGATGGTGAAGTGACCTGTTAAGTGTCACTGAGATGTCATCAACAAGAGGAGAGTCAGAGAGAGAGCTGTCAGTTCTTTACTAAGTTTGATTGGGGCATTCAGTGAGTCCGAGAGAATGAGGTGGGACCTTCTCCTGTCAAACGGACTCTGTAAATCCGTGACCACCTGTCAGTGGTCTGGGCCTTGCCATGTTTCACAGCTTGGCAAGGTAAATATTCTCAAGGCTTTAGTGAACCTTAACAGATTGCCATGCAGTTCCCTAGGAATAGTGTGGAGGATTTTATCTTGAGAGATAACATTGGAGCCCTGCTTATGGCTCTAGAGTGGGGGCCAGATAAATCTGTGTGTCTCCCTGCACTGTGCCAAAGCAGCCCTTTTAATGGCTGAGGGCGACCTAGGGTCTCCTCATCTGACCCCACATCAGCAGGTTGAGCTGGGGATTTTTCTGAAGCAATCTCCCCCCTTGTTGTCACTGACTTCCATTACAACAGGTTAGTGTAAACCAGACTTTATTCTGGGAGTGAGTGAACCCACCACGTTTGGGTATTGAGGGGTCCCAGAATAAGACAAAGTTCCGACAGTTGGTGTGAGATCCAGCCTGTGATGGAACAAAGAGTGTTTGAGCACTATAGCTGTCCAGAGTCCAGATATGAGAATCTGGAGGGGTATACAGGTAAAGCCAGTTTTGGATTCATTATGGACACTAGAGCTCAGTATTCTGTCTCCAGGACAGAGACATGGTCTTCTCTGAGAGGTAACAGCTTAGTGGGTTGGCTCTGTACTGAAAAGTACAGTTGCTGTTATGATCTCTCTGCAGGGTATGGCAAAATATCCCTTGCAGTCTATACTGAGGAGGAGACAGCAGTTACAGCATTTTCAGAGACTTACTTCAGTGCACTGGCATAACGGGAGCCCCACAGCCCCTGCGATGCGGGGGCCCCATCAGCACATGTCCTGGGAGGGGGCCCCACTTTATGAACATTTCTTTTTTTTTTTATATTTTTTTTCTTTTTGATTTCACTTTGCATTCATAAAGAAATTAGTTGTGTAACAGAAATAATGTCTTTATGAAGGCAGAGTGACTACAAAAAGAAACTTTATTTTTGAAGTAGGAGGGATCCCCCCACCGCATGACATGAAGACCCTAGGCTGGAGGCCTCCATGTCGTCGGGTGGGGAAGCCCTATGACTTCAAAAAGAAACAGTGGGCCTCATTATGAGTTTGCCGGTCTGGAAACAACAGTACGGGTAAGCTTGCCGGTACCGTTGTTTCCGGACCAACAAACTGATTTCTACGAGCGGGTGCCTTTCTGCCCACCGGGTCTGACCTGGCGGAAGGAATGGCACTAGCATGCAGAACTCAACGTATGCACCGGCACCATTCATGAATGGTGCCAGTTCATTCGGCCTCCCCATTCCTATTGAGTCCAATGGGACTCAAATGGGAATGGGGAGTAATATTTTCCGGTGCCCGGGAACGGGCAATTACCGGGTCCGCCGTGGCTGTAATGCACCGGTAATTGTCCATTCCCAGGCACTGGAAAATTCATGACTCCGGCAGCAGCTGTGCCGGTATTTATTCGCACGGCTACTGCCAGGGTCATAATGACCCCCAGTATCTTTTTGAATTCACTCTGCATTCCTAAAGACATTATTTCCGTTATGGTTCAGTCTTTAAAGGAAATAATTTCTTTATGAAGTCAACGTGACTTCAAAAAGAAACAATTTCTTTTTGAACTAATAGGGCTCCCTTTAACCCCATGACGGGTGCGTGCATGAGTGTATGGTGAAAGGGTGCACACTTAAATGTATGGGAGGGTGTCTGGGTGTGTGTGCCTGTATGGTGAAAGGGGCACACTTAAATGTACGGGTGGCTGCCTGGGTGTGCTTGCATGGTGAAATTATGCACACTTAAATGTATTGGTGGCTGCCTGGGTGTGCCTGTATGGTGAAAGAGTGCACACTTAAATGTATGGATGGCTGGGTGTGCATGTGTGTACAAGTGAAACACTTGTGTATATGTGCCTTACAAATGCCATATCATATCATATCATATATGGTGAATGGTGTGTGTGCTTGTGTTCAGGGGTGCAACAAAACCTTCATTTCGGGGGGGCTAACCTTCAAATTTTGGGAGAGGCGCTAACTTCACGGGCGGTGGGGGAGGGGCAAACCTATTTGTGTGGGGGAATCCAATTTCTTTGCACATTTTAATGAGACTATTCTAGTGCATCTTCAATGTTTCAAGCAGTTAACTCTCTCCTTTAAGGTTTAAAGCTCCCACTGCTGCGAGAATTGTGTGGTCTCCTGTTCCCTCTCTACCCTTTCAATCACTCCTCTGGCATGCAAGTACTAAACCCACATCACGATTTCAATTGGCTAACAAATTTGGCATTTGAATGCAGGTACTAACAATGAAATGCTTTATGTTAGTAATTGCTGGGCTCCTGTTAACAGCAAAACCCACGTGCCGTTTAACATCTTTGTCCTGTTCTGGCCAGTAACTGCTCTGAAGGTCAGCCAGGTCAAGTCAACATAGTCCAACACTTCAGGGAGGAGTAGTGCTGAATCCTAGTCAACTCAATGGTGTTGCACCACTACCTGTGTTTAATGCCTTGATTACTTATTGGTAATCTTCATTACTCCTAGCCCTATTCTTCCTCGTCCCACTACTTGTGTATGAGGCACTCTGCCTCATAAACAAGCACTGGGATGAGATGGAGGTAATGCCTGACTTAGCTACCTGTAATCTTCATTACTCCTGGTCCCACTCTTCCTCATCCCAGCACTTACCTATGAGTGAAGGAGCCACATATGTAAGCTCTGGGACAAGGAAGAGGGACGTGGAGACAATTCTGGGCCAAGGAGCTGATTTTGGAGGTTGGGGTAAGGGTGGGGGACAGGGGGGATGTTTGTGGGGGGTGAGATTGTGTGAAAAATCATAATGGTTGTCCATGTCCAGTTCAAGCAGGCATGATATTTGGTAGTAGTGGCTAGAGAGGCATTTTGGTGCAGCCAGTATAGTCTTTCCTCAGTTTGGTATGACTTTTTTTTTATAACTGGGCATTTCTGATTATGCAGTCCTGCTCAGTGTAATTACCTGGATAGACTGGCATTTTGGTGCTGCCAGACTAGTAGTTTCTTACTGGGGCATTGTATATTTTTTAGATCTACGTGATTTTTCTGTCACGGAAAAGTCAGTGATGGAGAAGTTTGCATGAGAAATGTACGCACCTCAAAAGATTTGTACATTTCCCATGCGAACATACACTGAAAACCACTACATACCCACACCCCCACCCACAACACACCCACAACACACTCCCCACCCACACCCTGACACACCCCCACCCACACCCCCAATATAACCAAACCCTACTTACCTTTTCTTCACGCTGTGTCCCTGCAGCTCCAGTTCCCTTTCACTTCCGTAATCGGGAACCGGCGCCGCAGGGTCCTTTTCTTTTTTTTATTTTTACGGGCAGCTGCAGGGGTTTCTCCCGCAAACCCCGCTCACTATACTGTAAAGTATAGTGAGCCGGGTGTTGCAGGGGACATCCCCGCAGCCCCCGGCTTTTTTTTCTTTCTTTTTTTTTTCATTTGGCGGGGGGCTGGTGGGGTGTCCCCCGCAACCCCCGCTCACTGAAGTGAGCGGGGGTTGCGGGGGACAACACCCTCCAGCCCCAAGTCTGACCCCACCAAAACACCTAAACACACACCACGAAAAGTTCACACTTTTGGTAGTTAGAACTTTTCGTGGTGTGTGTTATAGGTCTTTTGGTTTGGTCAAAGATTTAAACTCTGTAATTTCGTCCTATACCTATTCTTATGGGAATCTGTGATAAAATGATAAGATATAAGTCATTTATAACGCGCCTGTACACAAGTGTTTCTAGGCACGACAAGACATGGGAGGGAAGATAGAGGGAGGACAAGACAAATGATCTTACTATGCCTTGTGTCATTCAGATCGTGTAGGTATGAGAACGAAAAGTGCAAGGGGTGACTGAACAAGAAAGAGTCTGGACATAGTGAGACTCTGAAGGTAGCCCAGCAACCAGTTGGTACAGCAGACAGGTAGGTCAGGTAGGCCAGGAGAGGAGGGAGAATGACAAAGCATAGGAGAAGTGGAACGTTTTGAGCTTCTTCCGGATCTTCAGGTGGTCTGGCTCACATTTGAGAGGGGCAGGAAGGCCTTTCCAGAGGGAGGCACCTGCATAGGAGAGAGATCTACCCCCCACTCTCTGCCTGGGGAAGTGTCTAACCCTTAGAGAGTTGGAGGTAGCTGAGCAAAGGGCTTGAGAAGGAAGGTATTTTGGAAGTGAGCAATAGATGAAGTGTGGGCCCGGGTCCAGAATGCTTTGTGGACAATGCAATGGGTCTTGAACTTGATCCTTGCAGCAACCAGGAGCCAGTGGAGAGATTTCAGGGCTGGAGAGATGTAATCCCTGGGCTTGAGACCAAGGATAAGTCTTGCAGTCCTGAATTAGTTGCAGAGGGCAGGGAGAAGAGGAAGGCAGATTGAGAAAGAGGCAGTTGCAGTAGTCCAGCCTAGAGAGAACCAAGGGTCTGGGGGAAAGTTAGAAAGGGAAGAGTCCCTTTGAGGAGGAGCAGCTGGTAGTGGGACTTCTTGGCAATGTCCGAGATGTGAGGAGAGAAAGAGAGAGTGGAGTCAAAGATGACAACCAAGTTTTTTGCCTCGCAGGAAGGCGAAAGAAGAGGGCCCAAGGTGGGCAGAGAGAGTGTGAAGGCGAAAGCAGGGGCAGGGGTCCCAATGAGAAGGATCTCCATCTTACTGGCATAAAGGGAGAAATCGGTGAATGTGCACCAATCCTGAACCGCGGATAGACAGTCAGGAATGAGAGAGAAAGTAGAGGAGTCTGAGGGGAGCCTGAAGGAAAGCTGAGTGTCATCTTCATAAGAGTAGAAGGTAGAGATCAGGTGGGCCAAAGGGACCAAGAAGAGGTTGAAAAACTAGGGTGACAGGATGGAACCGTGGGGAATGCCACAGGTATAGAGGATGCGGCAGAGAAAATGGGACCAAGGTGCACCTGGGAGGGGCAGTACAAGAGGAAGGAGGTCAGCCACTCAAGGGCCTGATCCGTGATGCCCAGGTTCTCATGGAGTTGATTAATCAGGATGGGGTGGTTTACTGTGTCGAAAGCAGAGGAAATATCAAGGAGGATGAGGACAGAAGGAATGCAGTAATCAAGATTAGAGAGCAGATCTTCACAGGTGTTCATGAGAACAGTTTCCATACCTCTGGCAGCTCTGAAGCCAGACTGATGGTGATGGAGACAACTAACAGATTCAGTGTGGAGAGTAAGCTGGAAGATGTCCAGTTTTTTCCAACAGTTTTCCCAGGAAGTGGGTAATGGATATTGGGTGATAGTTTTCCAGGCAGGCAGGAAATGCAGACGGCTTCTTGAGGAGTGGGTGCACAAGGGAGTGCTTAAGGGGAGAGGGGAACATTCCAGTGGTGAAAGAGTGATTACAGAAATCAGCCAAGGCTGGAGCTAGTGTGTCAATTTGGCCCTTGATGGTTCTAGAGGAGCAGGGGGGCACCTGTTTGGACAACCCACTCAAAGATCGGACTTGTCTAGAAACCTCATCAGGTATTGTCAGAGATAAAGAGGAGAACGGAGGAAGAGAAGTAGAGCTGGCCAATGGGGGGCCAAGAGAGGAAGAGGAAGAGGAAGAGGTGATGGGGGACTGGATGTCCTGAGTTTTAGCAGAGAAATGAGAGAACAGAGCAGTACAGAAGGCCTGGGAGGGAACAGGAGAGGTAAAGACCGCAACAGGATTGACCAGTTACTTACAGATTTTAAAGAGTTTGGCCGTGTTGTTAGAGGCCACAGAGACGCAGGCTTGAATGTGTGTTCTCTTCTTTATGAGTGTTATTGCTTCGACTGGCATTTTGGTGCAACCAGTCTAGGTATGTCTAAATTTGGCCTGGCATGCTTCACTGTAATGTTATTACACTGGTCTACGCTGTGTAGTCCGTTGGACATGTTTTCATTGTGGCATGGCATTTTTAATAGCAAAGCATTAATGTTCCTGTGCACTGTTGGTGACTTGCATGTATGGGATTAGTGATACCCTTCAAAACCATTGCAAACGCTCTGGCTTTCTAGCCAATTTTTCTCAGAAAGTGTGCTTTAGATTGCATTAAAACACATATTTATATCTTTCTCCTAGTGCAGTGTGTGGCATACTCCTTCAACAGCATATTTGTGCGTATGGCGCAAGTGTGATAATCTCAGCTGGCCCATAGTGTGGTGCGACCCGTCATTTGTTGCTGAGTTGGGGGGGTCCTCAGCATGGCTCACAGCGGGGCCCCAACATTTTGTGTTACACCACTGCTTCAGTGTATGGACTTCTGGATTGGTGGCTGTAACTGACACCTGTCAAATGAGTTTAGCCCCTTTTCTGAATGGGAAAATTGATCTAAGCAATACATGTTTGGATGACATGGCAGATTCAACCCCCCCTTGGAAGGAACTGGGTCTGACTGAAGAGACTTGGTGTCAGGACCTTCATCAGGCCAACTTGTTCAGAGAGACAACCAAGGGTCAAACTGAACAGGAGCCATTGGCCTTCCTCAAGCATGAAGTGGTGTATGTAGGGGCAAGAAGCAACCTCTTGTAAATGAAGCACTTCATGTACAGAACTGGTCAAACTCCACTACAGAAGCCCAAGTGAGGACTTTGCTGGCCCTCAATGGGAAACACAGGAGCAAAGTGACAGCCTATGGTAATATAGCTGTCCTGTTGACTGCCCTCACTACTCATAGGTGACCTAAAGAATTCTTATGGACTCCTGAGTGTGAGAAGGTCTTCACTGGCCTGAACGAATCCTTAGTTCAGGCCCCTCATTTAAGGGCACCTGATTGCAAGAGACCTTTCTTAGTGCTGACAGATGCCTATGACACTGGGATAGTTAGACAACGTTCACAGCTTAATGACAGAGATAAGGAACATCATATATGTCTAACCAGCTACCAGTTTAGGAGTGGAGAACTAATTTGGCCCCAGGTGGAGAATAGTTGTTTTGCCATTGTATGGTGCCTTAGGAAGTTGAGATCCTACCTACATGGAACTCACTTCACTGTATATGCTCACCCTAAGCCTTTCAAATGGTTGATAGATGTTAAGGGAGATAATCCAAAGTGGCTCAGTTGGTTCATAAGTCTGCAGGCCTTGAATTTCACTATTGGGCAGAGGACCCATCCAGGGGGGGATTAGGTCCCCCTGTCCCTTAGTTTGGGGGGTGTGCGTGTTAGGAAATATTTCTCTCTACTGCACCTTTCCTTCCATCTATATGGAACCCCCAAACCTGTTGCTTTTATTTTTTAATCTGACCTGTACTTTATACAGTGCAATGAAGCCTTAAGCTTCACTGCATTGACTTTTGCTCATATGTCATGGGGAAACTAACATGTCCTTCAGGCTGTCGGTCAGGGGTGTTGCTAGGTCTGGAAAAGATCTGGGGCTGCGCTAATTTTGGAACTGTTGGCACTGGGGGTTAGCTAGACATTTTGGTAGTAACTCTTGAGCTTCTATCCGGGGCTACAACCAAAAGACATGGGGCTATATCCCCCTCAGCCCCACCCCACCCTAGCAATGCCTCTGCTGTCAGTACTGGGAAATATTCTTTCCCTTAGTCATGTTACTGTGTTACTACTTTTGGTTACTTTTGTATCACTTGTGGTAACTCTTTATCATTGTGCACAGCAGCGTTCACTGCAGTACAATGGGGTTAATTTTTGCTTTGCCCTAGACTAACACTCAGAGGATTTCTGGTTACTCTACGGGCCTCATTAGGACCCTGGCGTTAAGGGGTTAACGGCGCCATAAAAGGCTGCGGCGCCGTTAACCCCTTAACGCCTTACTACAAGGTCCCTTTGTGGCTCCCGACCTGAACGGCTGGTCTGGACCAGCCGTTAAAGTAGGCACCCGCAAAGGGACCTTGATGGTAATTGCAGTACAGCAATTTGCGGTACCGTAATTGCCGCCTTCCCCATTCCCATTGAGCCCTATGGAGCAAAAATGGGAATGGGGAAGGGCCATGGAGAAAGGGGGAATTACCGCCCCGCCAACCTTGGAATGGGGTGGTAATTCCCCCTTTCTCCATGGCGGACTCCGGCATGGACCATGATGCTAATAGCACCATGGTTTAGCGCCGGAGTCTTAATGAGGGCCTAGGTGTGCTAAAAGGATAAACTGGTGGAAAATGACTTTTTCCCACTTTTGGGGAATTTTTGTTTTAGCCTTACCGTGTTTACCGTGTATACCGCATTTGGCTGCTAACTGTGGCTACTGTTTAAGCATGGCTGTGCCACGAGATTGTTCACTTGTCCTTTTGCCATCTTGTTCTTTAGCCTTCTTCCTGGCCTAAGAGGCCAGGAAAATCCTTATAAGGACTTCCATTGCCTGGGAAAGCAGAAGCTTTTGGCGGCCTTCTGGAGGGCTGTTTGTGTTTGCTGGCAGGATGTGGGCCTGGACTGCCTGGTCCCATTCCACAAACTGGTTTCAGTGTGTCTGAATGGTATGCATGAATGTTCTTGCCAGTGGTCCTGATTGGACCACTGCTGGGGTTTGTGTGTGGGCTAGTACTGCTATTGGCTAGTGGGAGTTTCAGCTCTTACCTGGCTTTTAGTATAAGAAGAGGACCCCTGCATTCATTATTCAGAGGTCCAGGAGAACCCAGAATGAGCCAAGTATCCTGTCCAGCTGTGAGACATGTGAAGAAACCTGAGACCTGACTGAAGGAGGCTTAGCAACCAACCTCTGCTGCTGTCCTGGTGGAGCCCTGTCTTGCTCGTGATCTTTAGCAGTCCTGCAAAGGAGCTGCAACCCTTGGAGCAGAGGGACCATCCATTCCTGACGTCTGCTCAGTGCCCTGCCTAAGGAAGCCTTCAGAAGTGCCCTGGAACTGTCCTGTGGCTGACCAATTTCGATTTTGGGTTACCCTGAGGCTGGCGTCACTGTTCTGAGTTGTGGCTTAAAACTTGGGGGTACTGAGAGGAAGGAAGGCGTTCCAGGGGCTGCCTGGTGTTAGGGCACAGGTCAGTGGAGGTAGTGGGAGGAGTGCAGACTTGAAGGTGCTGCCTTGGGTTGGAGCACAGGTCAGTGGGGGTACTTGGAGTAAGGCGGGCTTGCGGGTGCTGCCTGTGGTTGGGGCACACGTCAGTGTGTGTACTGGGAGGAGGGCAGACTTGCAGTTGTTGCCTGGGGTAGGGGCACTGGTCAGTGGGCGTACTAGGAGGAGGGCAGACTTACAGGTGCTGCCTAGGGTTGGGGCACAGGTCAGTGGGGGTACTGGGAGGAGGGGGGACTTGTGTGTGCTTCTTGGGGTGGCACACAGGTCAGTGGGTGTACTGGGAGGAAGGCAAACACTGGAGGAAGGCAAACTTGTGGGTACTGCCTTGTTTTGGAACACAGGCCAGGGGGGTACTCAGAGGAAGGCAGGCTTGCAGGATCTGCTTGGGGTTGGGGCACAGGTCAGTGGGGTAGTGGGAGGAGGGCAGACCTGAAGGTACTGCCTTGGTTTGGAGCACAGGTAAGTGGGGGTAATGAGAGGAAGGCGGGCTTGCGGCAGCTGCCTGGGTTTGGGGCCTATGTCAGTGGGTGTACTGGGTGGAGGGCACGCTTGTGGGTGCTACCTGGTGTTGGGGCACAGGTCATTGGGTTACTGGGACGAGCGCAAACTTATGTGTGCTGCCTCGGGTTGCGGCACAGATCGGTGGGGGTAATGGGAGGAGGGCCGACTTGCACGTGCATCCTGGGCTTGTGGCACAGGTCAGTTGGGGTACCAGCTGGGTTGGACACAGGTCCGTGGTGGCACAGTTTTGTCAGGGGTACATGGGTGGTACTTGAAATTAAGGGAACGAGGTGTAGTTTTTTCTGGGTAAATAGTAACTGCTTTAAGTAAGGGGGACAAGGCATAGTTTCATCAGGGTACGCAGGTGCTGTTTTCAGTTAGCGGGTCAAGGCACAGTTTTGTCGGGGGAAGCAGGTGCTGCTTCAAATTAGGGGGATGGGGTGCAGTTTCATCTGGGTAAGCGGTGACTGCTTTAAGTAAGGGGCACAAGGCACAGTTTCATCAGGATTGTGGATTCAGGCCTGGGAGGGTGACAAACTTGCAGGTTCTGCCTTGGTTTGGAGCACAGGCCAGGGGGGTACTCGGAGGAAGGCAGGCTTGCAGGAGCTGCCTGGGGTTGGGGCATAGGTCAGTGGGGGTAGTGGGAGGAGGGAAGACTTGAAGATGGTGCCTTGGTTTGGAGCACAGGTCAGTGGGAGTACTGGGAGGAAGGCAGGATTGCGGCAGCTGCCTTGGTTTGGAGCACATGTCAGTGGAGGTACTGGGAGGAAGGCTGGCTTGCAGCAGCTGCCTGGGGTTGGTGCTTAAGTCAGTGGGTGTACTGGGAGGAGGGCAGACTTGCAGGGGCTGCCTGGTGTTGGGGCACAGGTCATTGGGTTACTGGGATGAGCGCAAACTAATGTGTACTGCCTGGGGTCAGGGGACAGATCAGTTGGGGTACTGGGAGGAGGGCTGACTTGCATGTGCGTCCTCGGGTTGCGGCACAGGTCAGTTGGGGTAGCAGCTGGTTTGGAGCATAGGTCAGTGCTGGCGCAGTTTTGTCAGGGGTACATGGGCAGTGCTTTAAATTAAGGGGACGAGGTATAGTTTTGTCTGGGTATGGGGTGGCTGCTTTAGGTAAGGGGAACTAGGTAAGGGGGACAAGGCACGGTTTTGTTGAGGTACTCGGGTTCTGCTTTAAATTAGGGGGATGAGGCATAAACTAGCACAGGTCAGTTGGGTTACTGGGAGGAAGGCAGGCTTGCGGGAACTGCCTGGGTTTGGGGCACAGGTCCATGGGGGTAGTCGGAGTGGGGACTTGCCTGTGCTGCCTAGGTTTGGGGCACAGGTCAGTTGGGGTACTGGGAGGAGGGGTGACTTGCTGGTGCTTCTCAGGGGTGGCACACAGGTCAGTGGCGGCACTGGGAGGAGGGAAAACTTGCGGGTGCTGCCTTGGTTTGGAGCACAGGCCAGTGGGGGTACTCGCAAGAAGGCAGACTTGTGGGTTCTGCCTAGCATTGGGGCACTGGTCAGTGGGGGTACTGGGAGGAGGATGGACTTGCAGGTGCTGTCTGGGGAGGGGTACAGGTCAGTGGAGGATACTTGGATGATGGCGGACTTGCGGGTGCTGTGTGGGGTTGGGCCACAGGTTAATGGGTGTACTGGGAAGAGGGCAGTCTTGCAGGTGCTTCCTGGGGGTGGGGCACACGTCACTGAGGTACTGAGACAAGCGTAAACCTGTGGGTGCTGCCTGGGGTTGGGGCACAGGTCAGTGGGGTTACTGGGAGGAGGGCAGACTTGCAGGTGCATCCTGGGGTTGGGGCACAGGTCAGTGGGGGGAACTGGCAGGAGGGCAAACTTACAGGTGCCAGCTGGTTTGGGGCACAGGTCAGTGGGGGTACTGGGACGAGGGTGGACATGCGTGGGCTAAGTGGGGTTGGGGCACAGGTCAGTGGTGGTACCGGGAAGAGAATGGACTTGCATGTCCTGCCTGGTGATGGGGCACAGGTCAGTGGGGATAATGGGACAAGGACGGACTTGCATAATTTAGGGGGCAGAGGAGCAGTTTCTTCAGGGTACACTGGTGATGCTTTATGTTACGGGGCCAAGGCGCAGTTTCTTTGGGGTACGTGGGTGCTACTTTAAATTAGGGGGATGAGGCATAGTTTCATCTGAGTATGCAGTGGCTGTTTGAAGTGAGGGGGCACGGTGCAGTTTCATCAGGGTTGGGGGTTCTGCTTTAGGTTAGGTGGATGAGGTGCAGTTCCTTTGGGGTATGAGGGTATTGCATTAAGTTAGGGGGACGAGGCACAGTTTAGTGGGGGGGTGCTGGGATAAGGACGTTTTCAGTTGCAGGAGTGGAGTGGGAGCAATATTGATTACTTGTCAAATAAATCTTTGATTTCTTTTTTTTATGGATACAGCAGAAATGTTCTTTGATACCTCTATGTTCTGTTTGTAATGGGGGTGTGATGGGGGTGTTCCAAGCGCAACTCATCATTGTTTGTGCAGCAGGTTTCTTTTCTATTTTGATTTCATGAGTCCTTTCCCTGCACTATTCTTGTCCTCCATGTAACACACCAAGGAGGAGGAGCGGGGAGAGGGGGAGAGAAAAGCTCAGCTGACGGAGCAGCTGTGGGGCAGGCTATTGGCCTTCTGTTCCCCTGTGACTTCCGGGCTATTTCTCTTGACTGGCTGCATCCCTAGGAGATGAAGACAAAGTAGGGTGGCGGAGTGGAAAAGCATGCAGGCCTGCTGTGCTGGAAATTGAGACTGCGTCTCTGCCCCCTGGAGGTTATTTTACCCTGTGAGGAATTCGACCATCCGCACGGTGGGGATGCGCTCGCCTGGGCTTTTTTCAAATTTTAAATGAAATTGAATGATGGTAGATCAACCTCTGGAAATGTGTGAGGCTAATCCGCACATATTTTCCGATGCTCACCGCAAGACATACGCAAAGACCTATGTATTCTGGGTGGACACAGCCTACTCAGTCCCCCCTGTCATATTTAGTTGGGATCTCACAGGTGGAGTACACAATGCATCTCCAGAAGGGGTGGGCCAAACTGTCCACCTGCCATGGCCAGCCTAATTATTTAAAAGGCTCCATGGATCCGCCCCGTCGTTTTATTGAGCCATGCAGCTGGTGGCAGCTATTAACATAATTAACATAGTAATAGAATGTACTTCAAACAGGCTTGCATGGGGCCTGGCTGCAGAGGCTAACATAGGAGACAGGAAACCACCAAAACTCTTTCATATGCACTGTGTCAACCTGATGCCAGCTCCCACCTTCGGTATCGATTGACAGGAACATTTCATGTCTGGGAATATGTGTTTACAGTAGTCATCCCCGCAGGGAGACCCCATTCAGGAAGTATATGGTTTTATGGAGACAGAAAATCTGGTCGCACCGGAGCTTCAGGGAGACCTACCACTTCATTAACTAGAGAGACCCTATGATCCACAAGAGACAGGAAGATGGGTGGTGCATGTTTTCACTCCTTTACCTTTTCTGTTGCAAATCACTCTGGTTATGACCTCACACATACAGGAGGTTGTTGGTGCGGAGCCAGGATTGGTTCATTAAGATAGGCTTAGTCTACACCAATTACTGTGGCCAATTTGGCTTTAAAAGAGAGCCTAGCCCCCTTTTTGCAGATCTCAAGGCTTCACCAGAAGCAGAAGGAAGAACTCATTATTTGACCCTGGCTGAATGTACGGTCTGCCTTACATCTTCCACCAGTCAAGAAAGGCCAGGACTTCCAAGACGGAAACAAGATCCTTCACCTAAACATCTCACAGGGAACAAAGGGAGATACCGAAGCCAACAGACCCTGCAGCAGCTGGAGAACCGCTAACCAGCCTGCATACCGCGTGCCCTGCTAGGCTCTGCAGCAAGCTTCCTAGATGGGAAGTGCCAGAGAGCATCTGAACCAAACCAAGAACAGGCAGCTGCCTTCAACACACTCCTCAGCTTTGGGCCATCCGCCTTAAAGGATGACATGAGCCCAGTGACGTGCCTCGAAGAGCATCTACCAACATCCACCTTGAAGGACATTTTTGAGCAAGTCGAGCCCCTCGAGCTGAACCGGCTGCACCGCTGACTGTTTTTACGCTGCAGTCACTAAAGCCATCCAAGACGCCTCGTCCATTGCTCCAGAAACACCAACCAGCACTGAGACTACGATTCATGACCCCGAGTAACCATGTTGGCCAGCCAGCAGCCACCCATCCAGCCTTGCTCGACGAACTGGTTGTCGCCTGATACCCGCAGATGTCGCCCATCTTGTCTCCCATGTTGAACTTTGTCACAGAAGCTGCAAAGTGCCCTGAAAATGACTGTACCCTGTTGAGCAGCAAGAACACCTACAAGAACAAGGTACATTGTGGTTCTGTCCTGCTGGTCCTTCTCTGGAGGCCCCAGGTGTAATTTTATAACCCATTGCTCCCTTTGTGCTAAAACCAAGTATCCTTGAATTGTTGTGATTATTTACTATTCCGACTATCCTCCTGTCAGTATCCAGAGTGCATCCTTTTTCCTTCTTTGAAACTGTCTATCCTCTTCATTCCCTTACAGGGTGGGTTCTATTTTGTAGTGTGCCAGAACTGTCTGGTGTGATAATAATAAAGTAGATATGTTTATACAACCTTCACTGCACAGTCCCTTTATCATTGGGTAATAATTGTATTTTCACTGTTTTGCAATTTACCAACTCACCACGACATTTCGAGATAAGCCTTCCGTTCCGTCCTCGTTACCAAAATTGGACAAGAAGGTTTAAAATTTGCTTGTGTTTACAATCTGTTCGGATTCCTTCTGGTGTACTAGAGATGTGGAGCTGACTGATGGTTTAGAAATAGATATTCATCCCTGGATCACTGGTGCCCCGGAAGTTAATTCGCCACATTGGTGGCAGAGTGGGATCTAGTTGGAGCCTTGCGCACAGCTTAATCACTTAACCTTAAAAGTACTGTTTCACGCAACGTTTAGAACACTGCTAGGCATTTGTAATGATCATGGATCTTGACATAGAGTCTCTGACAGGCATGACCAAGAATGTCCTGTGAGTCCTAGGTCAAGAGAGGGGACTTTCAGACAGCACTAAGGTTAATAAACCTGAGTTACTGGCCAGCCTCCAAGCTTGGGTAGAATTGAGGGCGGTTGAAGAGAAGACCGCAGTGGATGGGTTAGATCCTGTGCACCCAAATGAAGAAGACCTTCCAGAATAGGTAGTGGAAGATGACAAGGAAGACATCATGTGCAGCGATTCAGGCCAACACCGGAGGGCAAGCATGGTTTCTCAACACTCTAGAGTGTCAGTGAGGTCAAGGGCTACTGGAGCATTCCACAGGCCTCTGCAAGGTCTCTAAGTGGCCCTGTAATTGTTCTGGCTGTTAACAAGATAGCAGCTAGAAAGCTCCTGCTAGAGGAGAGGAGACTAATGCTAGAGGAACAGAAACAGCGGGACATGGACACCATAGAGCTGTGCAAGGTGGCGCTCGAAGAGAAGAAGGAGGCCAGCAGATTCACCTCGGGCGAAAGCAGCGATAGTGGCTCAAACAAGGATGCCCGTGATAAGGCCCAGCGGCACATCCCCAAAGACTTGGTGCAGGCTTACGAAGTGGCAAAGGACATTTTTGAATGTTTTGAAGCACTCAAGCTTGCTTTTCAGCTACAGCAAGTGAATGAGGTGCAGCCCTGATGAGTTGCTTACCGACACTAGGGACTGATGCAATTGTTCAGTTAACACCTGAGGAAAGGCCCGTTTATTAGAGCATGACAGCAACCCTCCTCAGGAAGTTCTGTAAAACACCAGAACAGTATCTCAAGAGCTTCAGAGAGCTTGAAAAGAAAAGTGGGCAAACATTTGAAGTGTTCACACACTTGTTGAAATATCTGAGCGGGTGTCTGGTAACAAAGTTGACACATGTAAAGCGATGTACAATTTGAATGCGTGTGAGCATGTATTGAAGAATTGTGAGGTTGACCTACAACAGCATATTGTGGACACAACTATTAGAGACCCTAGGGAGCTTGCAAAGGCTGCCGACAGGTTTGTAAGTACTCGAGTTCAGAAAAAGGTTCAGGCGAGCACAGCTATACTGGAAGATAAATCTGCGGACAAAATAGTTAAGAAGGATGGGAAGGACAAAGGTCAAACCCATTCCTCTTCGAAGTCAGGTCCCCAAAAGACTGAAGGGAAATCCCAAAACTTTAGTTTGGCTGTACAAACCGAAAAGAAGAGCGCAGGCACCCCTAACACTAGGACACCTATGTTCCCACCACCCAGAGGTTATTTTGTGTGTAAGGAGCTGGGCCATAGGAAAGGGGATCCTGCTTGCAAGGGCTTGCCCAAGCAAGTTATAGTGAATATCGGACTCGTGAAAGAGGCCATCATTAGTTTCAGCCTCCTTGAAGAGGATATCCCAATAGGCCAAGGAGTGGCCGAATGTGGATTGGTTACACTGAGTGGGTATGGTACCAGGTCTCCAGAAGAGATCCCAGTTCCCAATAACACTCAACTCTATCTAGAACATGTGTATATCAATGGACACAAAACTCCTGCGGTCCGGAACACTGTAGCTAGCCTCACTGCTATCACCTGGCAGTGGGTGCAGCCAGGCCAGTATATTGATGAGCCTGATTGTCGCATCAGTGGGTTTGATGGAAAAAGTGCCCTTTGGTGACAGAGTTCAGCCGGCGAAGTGAAATGACCCAGTGCCATGTAGCGGTTAAAGAATCCAACCCTGTCCCATGTCTGTTGGTTAATGATCTTTTTGATACCGAGATAGTTGTGGTGGCTACCGGATCAGGGGCCAAATAGGTTGCCAGATTCAACACTCTCAGAGCCTTAGGGCATGGAGAGCTTCCAGAGGGCTTGTTGGCGGGACCAGTGTGACTCTGGTCCAGTTCCGCAGACTGCTGAGTCACCTACTCCTGTGGGAGAGGTGTCAGTAGCCACTGAGGACCCTACATTGGTAGCAGGGGACTCAGTGACTTCAGAATTGCCTGCCACAGCGCAGGAACCTGAGATGGAGGACCAGGTGACCGCAGATCTGAAGGTTATGCCCAAGCTAGATGAGTTTGCAGCAGCTGGGGGCCCAGATCAGACTGCCTTCTTTAAAACCCAGAAAGAGAGTCCCTATCTGGCGTGCCTACTGTGGGATGTTTCAACCCACTAGTCCAGGCCCTGCAACATTACCGTGCATTGCTTGCATCAGGAACATCAGAATGGCTGCCGGAAAGCATGCTGCTTGCTAAAAATCACCCAAATGTGCGCAGTAAAAATCTGAAAAATAGTCCGCCATCCACTTTTGCCTATCTCAGTGGTAACACAGGAGACCACTGCCAAAACCCATCATTTGGCTGCCCACAGAGCAAGGCTGATTACAAAAGAAACACATAGCTGTGTGAAAATCCGTTTTTCTCGGTTGTCAAATTTGCAAAAATCATGGCTCACAAACCACCCAAAAGATCCAACCTTGTTGGGTGTTAAACATCATTCTACTTCAAGAATCCACATAAATACAATGTCCACAGAAGTACACTTATCAGAAGAAAATCCACATTGAAGATTGCTTGCTTGGAAAATGATGTTGATAATGGGCGCAATACCGTTACTCACCTCTGTCAGAAGCTGGCGATTTTTAAAACCTGTCATGTTTAAGGTTGTACATTGAACTCAAAGTATGCCAAAGAAAGACTTACTATCAGAAGCCTAAGAGGTGGATACAATTAAAAACTATATTTTAAAAGGGCTTGACTTAAGAAATTGGTTGATGTATTTGTTAAAAATGTAATTTATATTTTAGGACAAGACAATTTCAGACATTGTGTTTAAAAGTTAAAGTTAGGCACACTGGGCTTCAAAGACATTCCACACCCTTTTACCCAACAAAGGAATCTTCCCCCTGCTCTCTGCTAAGAAACCTGCAGGCTGGTGTGAAAGGAACTGGGAGGGGCACTCTGGCATGTGCTCTGAGTGTAGACAAAGGACTCCCTTGAGCTGAATGAAAATGCTAATTCGGGTGTGACTGAAACCAACAGCCCTGGCAGGAAGAAGCCCATGTGACTCTCTGACTCAGCCGAGCCTTGGAGGCGGGCCAGACTGAAAATGTGGATTTGAAACTAAAGTAACTATATGTTTTAGAAAAAGACTTATAGCAAATTGTACGGAACTGATAAAAATATGGGATGTATAGGGTATTAAAATGAAACATTTGCTCACAGTTTAAAACTAATCTGGAATCTGTGGAATGTTCTGAGACTGAACCACAAAATGTTTAATATTGTAGCTATTATGATTATGTTAGGAACATGAAAAATTACAGGAATATGCCCAGAGGGTATGTGCATGTATGCGTAAAAAATTGTACGGATCTGAAAATGTGTAACCAACCAAAAGCGTGAAAAACTGTCATTCATGAACCAAAACTCGTAGGAAGATAAGATTTGGACAGAAACGTACCTTAGGCAATCTGTGATGTGTATATGTATTATCAACAAGTTTGTGATATTGGAAATATGTTTTCTATGAAAAATAAGATATACTGTACAGAGACAAAGGGGAGGTTTTCTCCCTAAGCCATAAACATGACACATCATGACACACTGTCCCTTTCTCAAATCAGGAGAGGGGGGATTCTTTGACCTATCAGATCCTTAGAGGGTTGGGAATAGACAATCAGCCTCCCCACCCACTTTGGAAAATGGATAAATAGGGACTGCTGAGGACAGGCAAAGGACACATTCACTCATCAACTGATCCACTTGGGAAGCACCCTGCAGGAAGATCCAGACTCCAGAACCTAGATCCAGACTCCAGAACCCTGAAGCAGAGGCCCAACCCAAAAATGTAGCCCTTCTCATTGGGCCCTTTTAGAAAATCTTGCAACCTGATTTAACCCCTAAACTTCCATGGGGCCTAACCTAACTGATCCAATAGCCTGGCTGAGCTGTTTTGCTGATTCTGGCCAAGAACCCTTGCTAGAACCCAAAATCCAGACCAGTCCAGCAGAGCTGTAACCCAGAACCCGTCAGATCCAGTCCAAGAGGCCGTGCAGACCAGAGGGCCTTGCTGAGAGCAGAACCCAGTGCCTGAGACCTGTCCGATGGCGAGCGAATCCCAGCCAAACCCTTGACCAGATCTTTGACGGGCCCATTCCATTCCAAAGCCATAGTAGTGAGTATTTAGTATAGAACTGTCCATAGTCATCTTTTAATTTAAAATATCCTATTCAATCCATTTCAACCTATCCAGAACTGCATTATAGAATCTTATGTCCATCCTGAATCCTTCTCATTATATAGTCTGTGATAATTGTAGTCATAATCATCTGTGCGCTGATATTTTTCTGAAGAAAATCAAGTGTCCTGACGGACAGAATTCAGAGCGGAAGGTGCCCTGTTCTGGTGGCTGTCCCGTTGGGAATCTTGCACTTTCATAGCCCCTTAGTATAAGTGCATCTTGGTTCCTAATCTTTAAAGCGCAAGTTTCATTTTGAAATTTTGACTCTTTTCAGAAAAATCTACCTTCACTAAAACCTCTGTAGCTTTTGAACCGTACATCCTAGAAACAAAATTTAAATGTTATTTTGAAGCTAACATCCCCAGCTTTCAAATTAACACAAAACCTTATACTTTTACCGTAATCGTGTTTCTCGCACACAGAAACGTTGCTGCAAATTAGCATTTGGCTCAATTTCATTCAATATAAAAACAGCTATTTCTTGCTTTCAACTTCTGAATTTCGTTTTCTATCTGCTAATCATCCTACAATCATTGCTAGTGTTGACCTGAACCAATCCAAAGCCACTCTCACTAGTTCTGAATCCCAGTAAGCGAATTGAAATCATTTTTTAGCATTTTTCCCATTCAATTCAACCACATTTAAAAGCAATTGACCGTTTTAAAATCAGCCCTGTTTCTCTCTGCTTGCTGGGAGGAATTGAGATTGAAACTGTAATTGTTGATTGTTATTCCTGAAACCTGTGTGCCCTCATTCCATCTCTTCATATATCATCTTGGGGGGAGTGAGTAGTGACAGGGGGAAAGAGTGATCATATTGTCTTTTGATTGAAGTCATGTCAAGTTTTATTTCTGTGTTGCATTCTTTCCTATCATTGCATTTCCTTGAACCATATAAAGTTATTCTCTGCTACATTATTCTTCCTATTCCTACTCCTAATTGATTAAAGAGGTTGTTGATATTGTAATATTACCCATTCCTGATCAATGTTTATATTCATAAGTGTGATATTCAAATGTTATTCATATTCATAAAAGTGTAATCTATATATTATTCAATTGTTCAAATAAATATTTTAACTTTGCAAAATAACCTTCTTCTTGGTTCAGTGAGACCGGGGGGATTCAAAGAGAGGGGCGTTACATAAGGGTACATCATCCAGAATGAAAAGAAATTTTGACATAAAAATATATGAATAAGGGTTTCCATTGGGCATCCCATACTAGGCATTGACTTAGTTGTAGTGCTGGATTGGAATCGCTTACACTACAGAAGCAGGCAAGGGAAGAGGTTAAGGGCGAGGCCTCTGGACTGCTCAAAGTGTACTGGGTGGATGGACTCCTGTACAGTGAGCCAAAAGACTCAGCGGGTGAGGGCACCAGAAGGTTGGTGATTCGCGAATGCTACAGAACGTTCCTTTTGGATTTGGTCCCCCAAATTCCTTTGTCTGGTCACTTGGGAGTGATTAAGAGATCAGACCAGTTGTCTGTGCATTATTACTGGCCACAGCTTGCCATAAAGTTAAGGAATTTGTCCAGTCCTGTCTGACTTTTGAAACGTATCGCAAATCAGATGGTGTCACAAATGCCACCTTAATTCCACTACCGATAGTTGGGCGGCCTTTCGAGAGAATAGGCATGGATACTGTGGTTCCTCAAACCAGCTCAAGGAACAGTTACATCTTGCTGGTGGCATAGTTGCAAAGGCTCTGATTGAGATAGTCTCCCATGTTGGATTCCCCAAGGAATTTGTTTTTGACAGGGGATAAAACTTCATATCAGCATATATGAAGATTATGTGGGAAGAGTGTGGAGTCACCTACCAATTCTATACATCTTTTCATCCACAAACAAAAGGGCTTTTTGAGCAGCTCAAAAAGACCCTGAAAGACATGTTAGGTAGGCTTGGAAGAGGAAGATGGGATATTCTCCTGCCATGCCTTGTGTTCGCTAACAGGGAGGAGCCACAGAACAGAGTATGGTTTCACCCCTTTGAGCTTCTGTTCGGACACCCTGTACGAGGCCCCCTCAGTCTAGTGAAAGAGGGATGGGAGGGCAACCCCTCATGCCCCACGGGAGATGCAGTGGATTATGTACTTGGCCTTCGGTCTAGAGTGGCAAAGTACATAGAACAGTCAACAAAAACCTGAAGGGCATTCAGGAGCTGATGAAGCACTGTCACGACCAGAAGGCAACAGCGACAGTCTATTCCCCAGGTCAGTGGGTGTGGATTATGGAGCCTGTTAAACCCAGTGCTCTTCAGGACAAGTGGATTGAGCCTTACAGAGTGCTGGGAAAAAAGTCAGTGAGGTGAATTATCTCATTGATATGAAATGACCTAACCAGATGTGCAGGGTGTTTCACGTCAACGAGCTAAAAGTCCATTGTAGCCGGGATGACTTGGTCATGGCATTAGTGACTGATGGAGACTGAGGAGGAGCCAATCCCGTCCCAGACCTCCTACACACTGAAGCCACAGATGGGTCAGTTGAAGGTGTCAACCTTGCAACGTTCCTGTCAAAACAACAACTGACAGACTGTCACCGTTTACTGGGACAGATTGCCGGTCTATTTTCTCTGACTGCAGGTCACGCAGATAGGTGGACCCATGATGTGGACACAGGAGGTAGTACGTTTAAAAGATGCTGTCCCTAGGAGTGATAGAGCCATCCCACAGCCCCTGGGCTAGCCCAGTGTTACTGGTCCCCAAAAGGACCAATGTTGGGAAGACTGAAGTTGACTTTTGTGTGGACTGTCATGAAGACAAGCTCAGTGGTGCAAAGTACATGATTACCTTCGACCATGGCAGGTTGGTTTGACAAATGGAGCGAGAGAGAGGTCAGCATTATCAACCCCAGAAGGACATTATCAGTTCACTGTGATCCCCTTCAGATTGAAGAATGCCCCTGCCACATTTCAATGGATGGTTAACCAGGTTTTGTCTGGGCTGGAAAACTTCAGTGTCGCCTATTTAGACGACATTGCTGTGTACAGCCACACCTGGGATTATCACTTATCCCACCTGAAACAATTGCTTGAGGCACTGCAGAATGGAGGTCAGACTATCAAGACCACAATGTGCCAGATTACGCAGGGCACAGTTACATACCTAGCCCTATAAGACCTACAGGAGAGGCATATACCTTGATTAAAGAAATTACTCAGTTTCTTGATGTCAACCAAGACACATGGGGCCCCAAAGAAACAGACAATGAGGACAAGGAAAGCTCACACTCACCCATCAGTAGTGGAACTGTCACCTACAGCCCAGTGGACTGGATTACAGACATCAACAAATCCAATGATATAGCCAGCCTACCAATGCCCAAGGCCATGCTGGCGGCTCCACTCATCGCCCCAGGCAGCTGTAATCTGCTTGCGGGGTGCCGTGTGCGACAAGGGGGTGAAATTGTCACTACTTTAACCAACCCATTTCTGGAGGCTCCACTCCCCTTAAAACACTGGACGACCAGTTCTGATCCGTTTGGCATTTGCCCAGTTGAAACCAGAGCAGATGAAGACGATTGTGTGGCAATGAAGGCCAGCACAGCATTAAGAACTCAAAGAAAAGTATACTTCCAAATTTCCCGCAGAGGGTGGGGTCGTTGGCCAGGTAAATCTCCAAGAAAGACAAAAAAAGAGGACACAAATTTAATAATGCCTCATCCCGACCTTATAACATGGGCATTACCCCAGGCCCTCAAGTTCCCTGCTGCTGCTTAAATGTGGTTATAGAAGGCGCTGAAAAACTGCATGATGTTAATGTTGTAAGCTCCTTCCCGATGGGTACAGAACCAAACAAGAGGAAACTTGTTAAACCCACAGAAATAGCCCCCTTACTGTGTAGCACTCCCCACCACTCATTTACCCCCTACCCGTTTCAATTGTTGAGCATACCCCGGTCTCAGTACCCGAGGAAGTACCTGTGGCCAGTGGGTGCGGATGTGGCTGTAATTGTCATCATTTTCCGGCTGAGATGGCAGACCTCAAAGGGCTTCTCTTGACACTCTTGACACTCTTTTAAACTTCAGGCAGCGAGGTTGGCTTGGGGGAGCCAAATCTCAGTTTGGGTGATAAAGTGGTGGTTCGAAAGCAACAAGGGTGCTCAGACCCCCATAATTTCCTAAATTTGAGCAGCAATAATAAGGCGGTCCAGGGCCCTGCACTGATACTATAGAGAATAGAGAACCTAATAGAGTTTATTGGATAAGGGGCCCCATGCACAAATTCATTCAAGCTCCCCTATCCCAATACCCAGAGTACCGAAGCACAGGGAGCAACCCTGCTCTCCGACCTCCACCCTCGCTGGTAGAGCATGGTTTTAGTGCCAGAGCCATTGCCGGCGCACAGACCAGCAGGGTTGGCCCTGTGTTATCCAGCTAAGCCCCTTATGAAGTACAACCCAGGGCCTGTAGACAACAGAATGGGCAGGGCATGATAAATAGCAAGGGCAGAGGGATTCGGAGAGGAGGGGCAGTATTCTTCCAAAAAGTCCCCAAACTGGCCGCTGAACACTCAGAACCAAGTGAAGCGCTCACCAACACATGTATTCACTGACTCTGTGCTGTACACAGCTGTCTCTTTGTAACCCGCAAGGACATTTTAAAATGTTCCATGATCAGGGGCTGAGCGCTTTTTCGGGGTATGGAGTAGATAATGGTATATTGAGACTTGATATGAAAAGCCGCCTTTCCCACAATAGTACAATCGAAATAAGACCCCATCCCATGCATAACAATGTTTACCATTTTGTCACTAAGCCTCAACACTCTGTGCTCTCTGGTGGCAATGTAGTCCTGCTGGGTAATAGATTTTGAAGCACTTCTCACCAGAAAAACTGAATTTGCACCCCCTGGCTGAGTTGAAGCGAACTTAAATGGGTCCTGAGTTTACTGGTAACGGTCGGGTAGGTTATTGACTGGCAATGTTCTTTCACACGCAAAGTAATTATTAGTTTGTAAATTAGGCTCATTGGGGCTGAACTTATTTGCCCCATTCAGTATTAGCTAAGCAGGAAAAGTGGTGCTAAATTCATTTGCTGCATTTCTTTTCATTGTGGCACGTTTTGATAATCTGGCCCTGGGCTGTTAACTCTGTAAAAGTGAAAAAGACAACAGAAAATGCAGCAATAGCATAATTGCTGGCCATTTTAAAAGCTCAACGATTATCGGGTTATATTCTTTCCATGTGGAAACTAAGCTGCACAATAACCAATAACATTACCCAGTATCATATATCTGAATACAATGAAAGAAACATTGACGACGTCAAATTACTTCTTGAAACAGTTTTCAATATTGTGTTGATTTAAGTAGCCCATTAAGGTCCATGTATGCACAAGTTAGTTGGTAATGGTAAACATAGAAGACATTTTGAATATTCCCCTTTTCACCATCTGCGTAGTTATGGGGTCATGAGGTATTTACCTCATGCAGTTTTCTGGGAAAAGCAGAGGTTGTGAATGCCACTTGGTTGCAATGTCAACATTGACCTCTAAATTGTGCCAATTTTGACCCCATTCCTAAAGGTGGAGGTCACGGTTAATGCGGCATAGAGGCATTCGGGTGGAATGCCACATGATCCAAAGAGAATATCTACGTGCTAAAAGAATAAAATAATTCTAGCCAGATTCTTCTTTTTAAAAAAAGGACAATCATTTGAAAATATTCCACTGTGGAAAACCTAATAGTTGGTAGCCTCTTGCTACCATTAGCTGAAATGTGTCAGTATGCAAGTACAGGCTAATGGCAAGCGCCCTGACTTTCTGCTGGGTGCTGAATATCATTCTGTCACGTGTATGTTTATTGCTGGAGGTCTTCACAGGATCTTCTGTCACAGCTGCTTATGCGACTTTCATATTCGGTGTGCCACCATCTGCCCTTGATATCAGGCGGTTTAATGAGTATCAGATTTAGGAAGGATAAAACGTTTATGATAATCCCTCCGCAGTAAACCACCGACACAATCAGCTAAGCTCCCATCATATCCACAAGCACCAGGGCAAGATTTCCGAGCTATTATGCTTTTTAAGAAAAATAACACAGCGCGTGCATACCCACCACGGCGGCAGGCGCTCCAATCCATATCTGAGGCAGCAATCTGGAAAATGTTTCTCACAGAGCGTTGTTTACAATGTCATGCCTTCTTCATTGCCTTTTTTTTTGTTTAATTCTGTTTTATTTTCGAAACAGATTTTCAGGCTAGACACATAAAGCTATTGTATATTTTTAAACAGCATTGCTTCATTGGATGGCATTTTTTTAATCCTCCTCTGCTCATCACAGAACCAGCAGTAATAGTACATATGATTTAGACCTGATTTAGACCAATCCAAATTGGCTACTGATATCACTCATCTCCTAGCCGCCACAGATAAAATCAACCTCTTGAGATGTGTCATCCTGCGCGCAGTGCTACATTTGTCAAACAAATAGATGCCAGTGCCTACCGTTTAATTATGCGGCACATTGACGGCTGCATGAATATTTTGACTTTTCGCATTTTGTACACTTTATTTGTATTTGTATTTATTTGTTTATATAGCGCCTTACGCCAAGGCGCTGTACAAAACGAATTTTACAGTACAATAAAAATGAGCAAATGGTTACAATAATACATTATAGTTTACATTGAAGCTTACAAAACAATTAAGGCAGAAGTAAGAAGGTCTTTAAGGCAGAACGGAAGGTGGGGTAACATTGACTAGACCGGAGGGAGAGAGGAAGAGCATTCCAGTAAAGAGGAGCCAGAAGAGAAAAAGAATGGAAACAAGAGAAAGCACAAGAGGGACGAGGAACTGTTAAGAGAAAGTGGGTTTGGGAATGAAGAGTGCGAGAGGGGAGATAGAAGGAAACGAGAGACGCAAGATAAATCGGAGCAAGTCCATAAAGCGATTTAAATACGATACAGAGAAAATTGATTTAAGCTAAGAGTGAAAAGGTAGCCAATGGAGAGAGCAAAGGAAGGGTAAATGGAGTCACAAATAGGTAGGGAATACAAGAGACGAGTAGAGTAATTGAAAATAGATTTAAGGGGAGCTAGACGGGAGGCGGGAATACCAAAAAGAAGAACAGAACAGTAAAATAATCGCGAGATAATTCAGGAAGAAATTAGAAGCTTTGTAGCATTGAAGGTAAGGAGAGGTCTACATTTCCAGATGTTAAAAAGATTCAAGCAGCAGGAATGAGCTGTAATTGATATATGATGAGCAAATGAAAGATTAGTATCAAGATGAAGACAAAGGTTGCCGCAGTCAGGGAAAAGGGCAGATGCAAAGGGGAAAAAAGAGCAAATGGAGTGGAAACAGGAGGGGGAATAGTATTGGCGGCAAAAAAGAGAACTTCAGTTTTAGATAAATTAAGAATGAGAAAATGGTCCGACTTACAAATTCTGATTGCAGAAAGACAGGCTAATAGATTTGAGTGAATATTAGACGTGAAAGAATAGAAGGATAGAACAAGTTGGGTGTCATCACAATAAAAGTGTTGAGACAATCCAAAAGATGAGATAATCTTAGCTTAAGGAGAATTATGCAAAGAGAAGAGAAATGGACCAAGGACAGACCCTTGTGGGACACCGTGTAGAAGAGGAAAGGAATCTGAATTAACACCAGCCCAGGATACTGAGTAGATATGATTAGTGGAGTGGACGACGAGTGGCAGTCCTGCAGTGCTGTCAGAGAGTCTGTCTCTCATTTCCATTGTGCTTCCCTGTGTGGGAGGACCTGTAGAAAACCTCCAACCACACGCGGAGCGGACGCGGAGCGGACGATGAGTGGCAGTCCTGCAGTGCTGTCAGAGAGTCTGTCTCTCATTTCCATTGTGCTTACCTGTGTGGGAGGACCTGTATAAAACCTCCATCCACCCGCAGAGCGGATGCGGAGTGGGCGACGAGTGGCAGTCCTGCAGTGCTGTCAGAGAGTCTGTCTCTCATTTCCATTGTGCTTACCTGTGTGGGAGGACCTGTATAAAACCTCCATCCACCCGCGGAGCGGACGCGGAGTGGATGACGAGTGGCAGTCCTGCAGTGCTGTCAGAGAGTCTGTCTCTCATTTCCATTGTGCTTACCTGTGTGGGAGGAACTGTATAAAACCTCCATCCACCCGCGGAGCGGACGCGGAGTGGATGACGAGTGGCAGTCCTGCAGTGCTGTCAGAGAGTCTGTCTCTCATTTCCATTGTGCTTACCTGTGTGGGAGGAACTGTATAAAACCTCCATCCACCCGCGGAGCGGACGCGGAGTGGACGACGAGTGGCAGTCCTGCAGTCATGGCTGTCAGGGCTGCCAGAGCGAACAGAGACATTGACTCAATTGACTCCTCTAAAGAAGAAGAGGAAGGTTGGCGCCTGAGAAGCATGAAATCGGTGCAGAAACCCGGCCAAATACACCAGGCAACTGCTTTAGGGGAACAGTCTCTAATAACCCCACGCAGGACAAATATGCGTACAAATATGGAGCCTCGAACCTCCAATGAACTGGTTACAATGGAGGGTAGTGGCCAACACACCAGGCATGCGGATCGGACCCTTCTAACGGAAGCAGTAATACATAAAAATCATCTGATGCTCTCCTCATCGGACAGCGCACAACATCACCAACAACGTCAACCTGTACCTGCTGCCGTGTCGGCCTCGGCGAGCGCTCTGTCCCCGGATTCGGTTACGGCCTCTCCTGTGGAGTGTGGACTGCCCGCGCGGTGGTGGTGAACACCCCGGGCCCTGCGTCGGCGGCTCCGGGCAGAGGGCCGCCGTCCGCGTGGGACAGCAGGGAGGAGCCGGTGAGGCAGGGTGGTGAGGACGAGGAGTACGAGAGAACCGGACCGCTCGCTCTGGCGGTCGAATCTTCCCTGGCCTTCCCCTGTGTAGCGCATGAAAGGGCGCCGGGCCCCACGCCGGCAGTGTGGGTTGAAGGGGCGGGGCGGGGGGTTGACAAGAGCGAGCGGATCGACAAAGGGGCGGCAACGACAGACAATGAGACCACTCCGCCGCCAGGTATTGGCAAAAGTCAATACAAATACAACATACACAACAAACTGTGGACAAAGCCAAAGAAAAAACGAGAAAACGATGGGAGGGAGAGGCAGCTAAAAATTCAAAAAATTCTGTAAGAAACTATTTCATGGCACAAGATACTCAAAGATCTTCGAAAGACTCTGTTGCAGAGGAGAATAAGGAGCCACCTAAGCAGCCAAACCAAGAAGAAAGGGCCGACAGGGAGCAATCCAATTTGGCATCTTTGCCAACAACACCACAAGAATTGCCAGAACAACAGCTTATTCTGATGCCGGAGAGCGACTCGAGCAAAAGTGAAGACAGGGTGAATCCCGATAAAGAGCCTGTAACAGGAGATGAACCTTCAGTTATCCAAAACGAAAATGATAACCCCCAGGAAAAGAGGCACACTTTGGACGAAACGGACGTTTCGAGTAGCCAGTTACCAGAAACAAACGAAAGATTCCCCCATTCAACATCAGACAAATTATTACCGATGGGAGAACCGGCTTTAACCGCACAGAATGATAAAAAAGGACTGCCAGTTAGAGCACAGTCAACACGTGGAAAAACAATCTATCAGGCTGAGGCAAAGCCTAGGGACCGGCAAACATCCACAAGGCAGTCCAGCATGATAGCGGAAAAGTCAGTCATCGAAGATTCTCAATCGGTGCATCACATGAATGAACTAAATCAGGGCACAGCCAGGAAACCACGGCACAATTCACTAGATATTACAAGGCCAATACGAAGCCAATGGGCAAATACAACAATAACTGCGAATGTTTCACCAACTAGGAGATCTTCCACCCAACCACAATCGGCAAGCCCAACGGACCCACCGACCAAAAAGATGGATTTACTTTCCATCATGTCATCAGTAAATATTGCATTATCACCATTCATGAAGCTTTATGAAGCCATTGCAGATTCACTGAAAGATCATACAAGTATACAAGCGATGATGTACAGCAAAGTCATTTCCTTACAGGCCTATATAATGGCCCTAGAAGCAAGGAAAACAAATACTTTGAACACCAATGAGGGTGCAACGACTCCAAGCCAACAAATGAAGCGGCAAGAAAACGAACAAACTGGTGGGAAAATCAATTGGGACACAAACCATCATCACGATTGATTTAACATCAAATAAAAAAGCAAATGAGCCCATAAACAAGAGGGCTTATACTGAGTCGCAAGTAGGGAAAACGGATTTGACATCAAAACCGAAAAAGACAATTTCACCAAGCCTAAACAAAGCCAGAACTCAAACGGCAGAAGGCATTTTCCAACTTTTTTCGCGCCCAGTGACTCAAACAGGACCAGTACAAACGGGAAACAGTGAAAGGAATCTACAACAAATGAAAAAGCAAGAAAGGTTGGAAAAAAGAAATAACAGCGTATCTTCAATAACAACAAATGACTTTCTCGAAAACGAGGAACTGATGAATTTGAGTCAACACCGCACAGAAGAGGTGCCGACGGTCGCAAATTTGGACAGAATCATTGAAACACCAAATCCACAAAACAGCAGGAAAAACAGTAAAACAGAGTCCTTATCGAGGAAGAAGGTCGAGAGCAGTGAGAATTCTGTGAAACAATCCGTGGGCAAAGAAAAAAGTCAAAACAAAAAAAATATCCGGTCCCCAGGAATATCAAGAGGGCTAATTCTAAAACAGAGGATGAATGAAACAAAAAAAGAAAGAGAAAGGGCCAGATCAAGATCCCTGGACAAGAGGGCTCCTAGACAGCCAGGGAAAGTGCAAACACGCTCCAACTCCCAGCAGAAGGATTATGTAAATGAAAAACTGGACAGGCGACTGAGAGATAAAACGAAGCATCACCAGGAGGAGCTAGTGAGAAACAGTCATAGCTACAGAAGGCAATCGCTAACACGGCCGTACAGTAAATCAGAAAACAATAGAGCTGGAAATGTCGAGAAGAAACGTGTTCGTTCATCAAGGGACTCAGAGAAAATGGACTCTCGTTATAGAACCAAGTCGCAAATGTACAATCAAAAACCAAGAAAAGTGGACAAAGCGAAATGGCTAATCAAGTTGACACAAGTCGAAGATAACAGAGATGAGATTACATTGAACAGAAGCTCGGTGCTAAAACCTTTCAAGTATATTCGAAATCTGAGATACATCAAATCAGAAGAGCTGTTAGTGGTAGAGCCAAGCCATAAAGATGCGAAGGCTAGAACCGTGCTGTACACAGTATCTACATCGCTAAAAAACCTCATCGCAAACAGCAAAACTGAACTAGAAGATATAGGTTTTGAGTTAAAAGTGTCCTCTGCAACCTGCACTGAGGGGAAAAAACACCAGAAAGAACGAAAGACAACAAGCGCAAGGGAAAGCAAGATACAAAACTCTGCAAACAGCAAACACAGAAAGCCCAATCCAAGACAAACTACACAAGCACCACGACAAAAGCAAAGGAACGGGAGCCTGAAAAGAGACCGGGACGAAGTTGTTAACTTTTAAAGAAAACAACCACTACGACAGTCCAACAGAAATAAAAGTCACAAGAAAGACCAACAGAGGCAGGAGCATTAGTCCACAAGTGGACCAAAACAAAAAAATTGAGTGCAAACCCATAAAAAAATGCGAGCCAATGAAAGGGATTTGGTCATGGTTGCCAAAAGCCATGACGGTAAAAAAAAGCAAAGATAGCAATGCACTAGAGACAAGCACATTCCTCAGGAAAGACCTCGTTTCAACCATCAAAACCGGTTGATAAAGATGTGCTCGTGGAATACGAGAGGCCACACTCACCTACTAGCCACGAGCGACATGGATCTGGGGTCATATGACCTAACATGCTTGCAGGAGACTTGGCTGACTGAACCACCCTCAATGAGGGGCTTTGATCTCATCCTGGCCCCGACCAAACAAAGGCGCTTAGGAAGACCTTCATCTGGGTTATTGATCGCATGCAAAAATGAGTGCGGGATCAAAGTGGAAGAAACCCTGATCAGTAACTTAATGATACTGATGGTCAAGGCTTCATGGACTCGCCAAGCAAACAACAAGACAGGGTATGAAAAATCTACATTAATAATAGCCAACGCCTACTGCAACCCAGCCGCAACGGAAACAACAGTTTTCTTAGAAGAAATAGAGGCTGCGATAGATGAGGCGCTTGCAGATAACCTGGTAAACTACTTCCTGTGGGGACCTGAACGCCACCTGTGTGAACACAGCTGACTCGGGAAAAAACCAGGTCTACAGCTCGACAGGCGAACTGAGGGGCAAACTGTGGTCCCAATTGATGGATTCGAGAAACCTACACAACCTGCATGAAGCTTTTCCAGACTCAAAGCGTCCTCCATCGTGGGAAAGAAAAGAATCCAAAGAGACGATAGTCTATATCTTTGTGACCAAACCGATTCTGGCCATAACCAAATCTTTTGAAATAACACGAGTAAGCGCCAGCGACCACAACCCTTTGTCAACAACCTGGGAGTCCCAATGCCTCCTGAATGACCATATGGGCTTTAATTTAACGACCAATGTACAGGGAAATCGATTAAAGCTATCAAGAGAGTCTATCGCAGACATAGAAAACAGATTCAGTTCTATGTCAGAGACAAACAGAGGAAATAAAACTGATTATACTCCTCTCCTGACAAAATACAAAAAGACGTCAACGTCAAAAAAGACTGGCCGAAACGCACCAAGACACGTGTTTGATGAGACATTGGTTGAGAAACTCTGTGAGCTCTGAAATGTTCAGCGTAGAGCGAAATCAATCGCAAAATCAGCGACAGTAAAAGAAGCGGAAGAGGCAACAAAACATTACAAATCATGGGTGAAAGGATACAGACTGAATCTTTACCAACAATATTCAGAAAACATTCTAAAAACGATAAGTGGCAGAAACACGAGGGAATTTTGAGAGCGACCTACGAAGTACAAGAAAACTCCATAATAAGTGAGATTGGAGAGATAACATGGACAAAACACTTCTTAAACATGTATCTTGCTCCAACAACTCCAACAAGGGCACCAACAAGCCACAAACTTGTCCCATGGGTGAGGGTGGACGACCCAGAGGAAATCCGATTAAAGCTCATTGGTTTGAAAAATTCACGAGCGCCAGGACCCGACGGGGTCACAAACGTGGATCTAAAAACAAACCCAAAGGAGTGGGCCAGCCTCTTGAGTAAAATCTTTGGAAGATGCTCGGATCTAAAAACTATACCGCCCTCATGGAAATCAGCAACAGTGGTACCAATTTTCAAGAAAGGAGACAAAATGGACCTAGCAAACTACAGACCAATTGCGTTGCTTGATGTGATGGGGAAAGTGTTTGGATCACTGCTTCTCGACCGCTTCAAGACCTGGGCGTCAAACGCCCCCTGCGATGACCCATTCCAAACAGGATTTAAGAAAAACATGGGCACGGCGGCTAATATATTGATACTTAATGTGCTGAAAAACAAAGTGCTAGAAGGAGGTGCAAGAATCTTCGTCGCTTTCATTGATCTCACTCAGGCCTTCGACCATATAGACAGGTCGAGCCTCTGGGCAAAATTGGAAGCCTGGGATTGTCCAGCTGCCCTACTGAACCCTATTAAGGCCTTATATACTGAAACCAACATGCGTATTCGTCTGGATCAAAACGGTCTTATGTCGTCTCCAATTTCAACAGCACGAGGCGTGAAACAAGGTTGCCCGCTGGCGCCGGCGCTCTTCCTGGCATTTATCAGTGACATAAACGACGAAGTCACAGCAATACGATCATTCCCACTGAAAATTTGCAAAACTCCCATAACGAGGCTTCTCTACGCAGATGACCTGGTCCTATTGGACCATAGGCCAATGGGACTACAGCGTCAATTAACAAACCTACAAAGTTATATGCAAAAAAACAAATTGGAAATCAATGTAAAAAAAACTAAATTCCTGACACTTGAAGCATCTACCAGAAAAAAAGAAAAACCACGACTAAATCTTGAAGGAACATCGATCGAAAGAGTTTTTGAGTTCAAATACCTGGGAGTCATACTGGATTCATCAAAACAGGACAAGGCGATGCAAGCAGCTTTAATGGCCAAAGTAAACCAAATGGCAGCTGAAGCCAAGGCCATAGACAAAAAGTTTGTCAGATACTCACTAATGCCAGTACTAGAATTTTACAAGAAAAAGGTGATGCCTATGTTAACATATGGAGGTGATGCAATGATCAATCTACCGTCTAATATCTGGTCAAAAATGGAGGCAAAATTTTGGAGGAAAGTGCTGATGCTACCAAACTCCACCCCGGGAGCATCGATCCGCCAAGAGCTGAGTTTACCATCCCTCAAAAGTACAGTGATAAAATCTACATTAATGCTATACAGGAAATGTCGGATGGCGGAGCCTTTCTCAATCTACAACCTGGTAAATCAAGAAATAGAACGAAATACCAGCAAACGGCTCACAAATTGGAAAGACGAGAACATCAGAGTGTTGGAGCAAATACAGGTCGATGAAGAAACACTAATTAACAACCCAAAGAAAATACTTACAAAAATAAATGAACTCAATTGGATATCGACCCTGGAAACAGCAGGAAAGAATAAATTAACTACACACCTGCCCCCAAATACTGAAAAAATCAATGAACTCCAGGAATACATCAAAAAATTCCCATCCGGGAAGGGGAGAGACATGATGCTACGTGCCCAACTCAACTTGCTGCCGACAAACACAATCTTGGCTATCAGAGGCAAGGCTGAAACAAGTTTTTGTCGCTTCTGTAAAACGCAAGAAAAAGAAACAATTCAGCACCTTCTTCTAAAATGTGCCGCAAACCAACATATAAGAGATCGATATTTAAGACCTATGTTCTCAGACTTTATTATCTCAGACGAACAAATATGTTGGTCTCGTTTGATTGGAGGAGACAAAACAAAATGGCAAATCGCCACATACAAAATACTGGAAGCTGTAAATTTGCCGAGTCTATAGTCAAAAACGAGGGCACATTTTAGTGAGACAAGAACTTTAATGAAAAACTCAGGACAAACTGACCATTTTGTAAAAATCTTTTTTGAGATCAAGTACAAATAAAATAAAAAAATAAATAAAAAAAGATATGATTAGTAAGATAGGATTGAAATCATGAGATTACAGAGCCAGAAAAACCAAAGGAAGAAAGAAAAAGGAGGATTAATGAGTGAATCGCTGTGTCAAAAGCAGTGGATAGGTCCAAAAGTATAAGAAGAAAAGAGTGTTTTGCATAGCTGGCAGAAAGGCGCGAATCGCAAACAGATAAACGAGCAGTTTCCCTAGAGTGAAGAGCTCGGAAACCAGATTGAAAGCAAGGTAGAATAGAATGAAGAGTGACAAAGGAAGAAACCTGAGAGTAGATTAAACGTTCCAGTAATTTAGAAAGATAAGGCATAGGAGAAATAGGACGGAAATTCAAAGGAATGGCAGGATCCAAAGAAGGTTTTTTCAGAACAGGAAGAATAATGTTTTTAAATAGAAGAGGAAAAGTAGAAGTAGTGAGTGTCAGGTGTCTTGACCCACGTTCAAGTTAATATGCTGCAACATTTGGTGCGGTGGCCTTAGAAAATCCAAGATGGCTGAAAAGCCCACATTTGCGCCAGAATCCAGGAAAACCGCACAGTTTTTGCGCACACCGAAATGGTCGCCTGACCTGCCACCCACCAGTGCGAGTGTGATGGGCCAGAAGCGCCATGAGTGAAACGTGGTGCCAAAGGAAAAACAGCAGTGCCTGTTAGCTCAAAAAGCGCTTTGAAATCACCTTTGTTTCTCTGAATGCAAGCTCAAAATGCCTATTTCAAACATTGCAAGATATTCAAAAATCTCACTGAACACCAGCAGACATTTGGCAGAATGTAGTCTTGTGTGCATACAAAGTCTGGAAAGATGAAGAGCCTAAAACAATGTTTATAACAAAACTGGCTGAGCTGTGGATGTCAGCAGCTTAAGTGAAATTGGATTTAAAACCACTAAAATCGAAATGTTTAAAATAAATGAGGGCCCTACTTTTGAGTGGCACATAGGTTGCAACTGTTTAAATGTCATAGTGTTGAACTTAGAATCAGAGTTCTAGCTGTATGTGTAGAAATTGTAAGTTTGATTTGAATGAAGGAAAACTGGAACAAAAGTGACATTTAGCTGAAGCCTGGCTTGAAGAGATTGAATTCTGCCCAGCAACTACCCCCGACAGGAGTTGAAACTTGCCCAGCAACTGTATTCCCAGGCCTGGCCTGTCTTCTCCTGCCCCCACCAAAAGGAGATTATACCTCTCTGAATAAATTGGGGGAGGGGTACCTGGGGCTGCAGGAAAACAGAACAATGAACTTTCCTTGGCTCAGGCAAATGCTAAATAAGGGGTCGTAAATGGCTTCCTCTTGGAAGGAAATGGGAGGGGGACTGCCTCTGGGAGCCACCTGAGCTGGAGGCGGGGACAGACAGAAATTCCCCCATGTTCTTTGGAACATAAACCACACCCATCTGGGCCAGAGCATAATTTTAAAAAGATGGATAATTTATAGTACGGAAGTGTCAAAATTATGTAAATAATATCATTATTCCTGTGATTTTTCTGTGCACATTTTAAGAGGTGTTAGGACTCTGTGGTATGTTCTGGGGAGTAGTAGCGGAAAATAGGGTGTTACTCCAAGTGTCTGTATGTGAAAAATCTGACACTTCATCATATGATGCCCATATTCCTTGCGCACATTTCTGTAAATTCTGGAAAAGTGTAGAGGTTGTGTTCTGGATGAAAAGGGCAGAATTCTGTCAGAAGTGGAGACAACATCTTACAAAGACAGGGATCGGATGGTTTGGTGCTACAGAAAATATGTTAACTGGACATATAATATTAGAAACATTGTACATAGATAAATATGCATTTGGATCAAAAATAGATTTGTGTGCAAAGTGACAAGGGAAGTGTTCTTTCTGTATGCCATAAAAATGACACCGGATGACTCACAACTCTGTTCTCCAGTGAGAGCACAGAAAATCCTCTAACCTATCAAGATCTTCAGAGGGTTGGGCATAGAAAGTCAGCCTTCCCACCCATTTTCAAAAGACATAAAAAGACCCACTGAAACCCAGGTAGGGACTGCTCTTCCATTTTCTTGTGAAGCACTTTGCCGGACGACTTCAAATCCAGACAATATCCAGAGACCAGAACTTAGAAAACCAGACTCCAGATTCCAGAACTTTGTAGCAGAGAGGCCTGATCCACAAGCTGAATCCTTTTCAGCAGGCCTCAAAATCTTTTGCAACCTAATTAAACTCTGTGCCAGAACCCAGAAAGCAGTGCTGTATCCAGAGAGACCCAGACCAGACCGCTGTGCAGTGCCAAGAACTTTTGCCAGAACCAGAGACCAGACCAGACCACTGTGCAGTGCCGATAGCAGACCCAGACCAGATCGCTGTGAGCAGAACCAGTACCAGAGACCGTCCGTGGTGAGTGAAGCCCGAACCTGACCAGACCTTGACGGCCTATTCCAAATTTATAGTGTGAGTACCCACAGAACTGTGCATAGTCATCTCTTAGTTTAAAATAATCTAATTCAAACCATTTCCACATACTTAGAATTGCATCATAGAAATTGTGTGTTCATTCTGTGATTTCAAAGCTGGGAAAGTGTATTTTGTCATTCTGAGCTTTACTTTAATTTTGAGAATCTACCTCCACTAAAACGTCCGTATCTTTTGATCCATATGGAACGAGATTTAACTTTCATTTTAAAGCTAGGATCCTGAGCTTTCCAACGAACCCAGAACCGACTTTCTATTCCTTATAGTTTTTCCGTAATCACGCTTGACGCATTCGGAAAAAGTGCAGCGAATTGCAACTAGCTCATTTCACAACTTGTAAAAAAATATCTGCTTTCGCTTTGCATTGCTGAAATTCGTTTTCAACCTGATAATCCCTCATGAATCATTGCTAGTGTTGACCTGAACTAATTCAAAGTAGCTGTCACCTACCCTGAATCTCCTATAGGGAATTAAAATCATTTTAGCATAGTTTTCACTTCTTTGCAAATCACATTTAAAAGTATTTTTGCCTGTGTTTTAAAAGCATACCGGTTGCTCTAAGCTTGCTAGGGGAGAACTGAAATTTGAATTGCATTTGGATTGTATTCCTCAAAACTGTGTGCTTTACTTCCATCTCCTTATATTGCATAGGGGGGGGTGAATTGCCACAAGGGGAAAAGTGATTATATTATCTCTTGTTGCAACCATCTCAGTTATTTCTGTGCTGCATTCTTTTCCGTCATTGCATTTCCTTGAACCCCTAAAAGTATTTTCGGCTACCTTATCCTTTCTCTACCAACTCCTAAGTAAATAAAAAAGTGTGCTAGTGTAATATTATCCATTGTTGATCACTGTCATATTCATAAGGGTGCTATCAAATATTAATTATTTATAAAAGTGTGATATATATCAAAATACATTTTTCAAATGAATCTTTAAATTTGCAAACAAACCTATTTCTTGGCTCAGTGAGGTCAGGGGGATTCAAAGAGAGGGGCGTTATACAAGGGTTTATCATCCAGATCTATGAACTTGTCATAAAATATACAATTAAGGGCTTCCCTTGGGCATCCCAGACACGGCATTGACTTAGTTGGAGTGCTGAATTGAAGTCGCTTAACATGAGAGAAATGTTAAGAAGACTAGTAATGTAAGAATTGAGCGAAGGATAGATTTTAGAAATGAGAGTAGTTGGAACAGGGTCTTTAGGAGACGCAGTGGGATGTGCCCGAGAGATGAGTAAGGAAGTGTTAGAATTAGAAATAGGTGAAAGGGAGGAAAGAACCGCAGTGGGGGGAGCTGGGGTTCAAGAAAGAGGGCAGGATGCAGGCTGAGGAGTAAGGAGAATAGCAGAACGGAGAACATAGAGCAAAGATACAGAGAGAGCCAAGGGTAAGAAGGCTTACAAGAAGGAGAAAGAGAAGCAGAAAAAAACAGAAGTA
The DNA here is from genome assembly GCF_040938575.1 of Ambystoma mexicanum. Lineage (NCBI taxonomy): Eukaryota > Metazoa > Chordata > Amphibia > Caudata > Ambystomatidae > Ambystoma > Ambystoma mexicanum. The sequence goes on from NC_090922.1 coordinate 900,509,992, forward strand.
GCATCGTCCATCAAGAGAGCTGCAAAAGCTGAGTAAGATGGGAGAGTAGAAATGCAAGAAGATACAAAGAGACGGGTGTTGAAGGTATGAAGATTGCGATGGAAAAAAGAAGGAGTAAAACCAGGGGAGGTTAAATAAGTGTCACAGGTGGAGGGGATAAATAGAAAATAGAAGCAAGTGATGATCAGAGAAGTAAATAGGGCAGAATGAGACCACTGAGGTAGTCATTGTCTAAGTGAAGATAAGATCTGAGGAGGATCCTGGGGTATGTGAAGGAGGAGTAGAAAGCGGAGAGGGACAATAGGAGTCAATAATGGCAAGAAATGGAGAAGAAGCATGGCTAGAAGAAAGATGCAGATTGGTGTCACCCAATAACAAAAAGAGATTTGAAAAAGGTAAAACAACACTAAGTAAAGCATCAATGTCGTCACAGAAAGAGGGCCAGGAGGAGGATAGATCAGAAGAAAGGTCCCAAGACCGGACTTAGAAAAAGTAGAAAGGCAGTATTCAGAAGAAATGAAAGTGGGCAATTCAGCTCATCTCCATAATGGGGACAGATGTTTTTAGTACCCGATTCATGGAATAAATAATGGTTAAAGTTATTAGAAGTCATTAGTGCATCTTTCCCTGTATTTAAGCAATACGCCCCAAGCTGGGGGTCATTACCACTGCTGTTCCCAGTGCCAGCGAGGGACCAGAAAGCACAAGGTGAGTGGGGTGGAGTTGCAAGGGGGACATATGTGTAAATGTGGGTGGAGGGTGGGGGAAAAGAGGACCTGGGGCACAGGGAAACACTTACCTGAACACCTGCAGGGGAAGATGGTGGCCTCCATCACTGAGGAGGCTCAGAGCGGTGGGATTACCATATGGTAATGCCCCTGCTCCGAGCCTCCTCATTGGCTGTGAGGACTAGACCACGCCCCCGTCGGGTACTAATGTGTATTTAATTAATGTAAATCTATGGAATGTTTGTGTGCATATTGTGCTTCTGTACTTTTCTCTAACGTGTGACGTAAGGATTTAGGTGACCCAGTATGTAATTGGACAATATCAACAATTCTTTTTTTATTGCACATTTGTTTTAAAACACAATCACCCAACAATATTAACTAAATGGCTATTTGCTTCCAGGTAAGTTCTCCAGGGATGCTCGTGTAATGATGGACAAATTGAGAAAACAATATAGATGTCCACCAGTTGCACCCTGGTCACAGTATAAACAAGCATTTTAGAACATTCATTTGTAGAGCAAAATGTAATGCCCAAATGTACAGTCAAACATTGTATACTACAGAGGAAGTGTTGCAACAGCAAACACGTTGATTATCATACCTCATTTGCCATGAGATAAAACATGAGGGTTTCATTGGAGGAAATTGGAGAAAAAAAATGTCTATGCCCATCAGAATCAATTGTCTCAGATATATATGTTCAGTCAAATTCCTGATCCACAGAATTAGAACTGAAAGAAATGCCCAGCAAATAGCTATGCAGCCACAATTTCGTGTTGCGTTATTTAAGGAACTCTATTTAAAACTGTAGAAACGCACAGGTCGCTGTGCCACAGACGGTCTAACCACCAGTTACTGCATCACATATGCCAACATATGCCCATCAATGTGCAAATAATCATCTCCTTATCCTTCTAGACCCATGCAGTGGCTTTCAGTTCTAGGAGGACACATCGAAAGTAAAACAATTTCAAATGTACTGTACTTCCTTTAGACATGTGCTGCTTCAATCATACCTAGCCTCTCTCCTTTCCTACCATCAAAGCACGTTTAAATTAATTTGTGTTTCGGTATGATGGCACTTTGCCCTAATTAGGGTAAAAGACAGTGACCCAAAAGGTACTTTGCATAATTTAGTGTAAAAGACCATTGCACACTTGCCATGGGACCTAGCCAGAACTATGGCTTTAACGCATAGCCACTAGCCACTTTGCACATCTAAGGTACAAAAACATTGTCCAAGCGCCATGGCCTGTGCTCATGGCCTTCCATCATGGCCAGTGGCCCTTTTGATCAATCAGGTTAAAAAGACTGTGTCCAACAGGCCATGGCATTTGCCCATGTCCCAGTGGCCACACCATTCGTCTTGGGCCACTGCCATTTTTCCCCAATTAGGGTAAAAGACTGTGTGGCCCACTGGCCATGGTCTTTGGCCAGTGCCCTACCCTCCAACTCTTGCTGTCGACCCCTCCCCTCCTTTTCTGATCTCCCCACATTCCCTTGTGGTCAAAATGCCCTGCCTCACTTCCTATGACACATGTCATATTACCACAATAAATCTGTGGTAATCCCTCAAAATCTCCACAGGAAGAAGAAAATGATCAAAATGAAAAGGGCTCTGTCTAGGCCGCCCCAAAGTGTACAAATCACCAGTCTGTCATATTTTACCCTCCCAAACCCCCCTGATGTGAAACTCCCCTTTCCCTCCTCCAAATATCATATTGAACCTGTTCCTTTTCCCATTCCAGCTGGATTATCATGGAAATTGCTCGTATTTGGAAAAATACATGGTGGCGTTTAATTTCTGAAAAAACTCAGTGCTGCAACGCACCATTGGCAGCCTATTCTCTTTCAAATACGTCAAAAACCTCTGGACAGAGCTACACAAAGCCACAAATATGAACATCTGCACCACTTTGTGCACGATTTGCTTGTTATTTTGTGACCAACCGGCAAAAACTGCACTCCAATATTGGAAAGCTGACTGGTTGTGGAAAATGAAAACTTGCTAGCACGCACTGGAAGATCAGAGAGTGGCGTGCATTTGAATATGATGATTTTAACCGTGATTGATTGAGAGTAGTTGTATGATACCGGTATCTCCACAATTTACTGGCACAAGTTTTATAATTAGCCGTTTTTTTATGTTGCAGTACGGTTTAATTCTACTGCATAGTTTAAATGTTACTGCTGGAGCAATTCATTTTTTATAGGACATACATAATAATGGGCGATTTTGCAACATTTTGATATTTTGTTAAGTTCATCTTGAAAAAATGACTTGGTTTACCATGCAAACGTTTTCTGAGTCACAGACTACCAAAAATTGGCTGAATTATCCTTTCAACGTAATGGAACCATTATGGTCTTTTGTAACAGAAAAGTGTAATCGGTAGCCATTACATTTTTAGGTAACTGAAAGAGGCTCGAAAAATTACATAAACACAAACTCTCAAAATGGTGGGAACTCACAGCACATACAAAATATGTCAACCTCAAGATTATAGCAAGAGGGCTCTCTGCACTTTTTGGCTTTTCCATCTAATGAGGAAAATAACTGAATAGTTTTAAAGATGGGAAGTTGGCCTTACTACATTTTTGTTCAACATGCTGAATCCCTTAAACATGCACAGAACATGTATGATTTCTTAAAATGAGAGCGTGAATCAGCAACCCAGGAGTTCAAATCTGATGAAGATCAGGTCTTTATGCATACCTTTCTTAATAAAATGACCAAAAGGAGGCAATTACTTCAAGATGAAATCAGATAGAGAAAGATAAGATTTCAGAGAAGTAAGCAAGATTGTACACATTTCAAAGAAATATGATGCACTTTATCAAACTACAAAACACATCACTCAGTAATAATGTTATTAATACTCCTAACTCTTCACATGCCAGCTCTCCTGAAGATGATGTAACTCCTGGAACATCTAACATCAATCCTCCAAAATGTGAATTTTTAGGAGAAATAATAATGCAATACAATGAGACAGTTAAATCAAAGAATACATTAGGCAGTGACCAAACAAAAGGCAAGGGGGTGTTGTAAAACACAAATGCATGGATAGAGATTGAGTCAGAGCTACCAAGTCTGGGGCAAACCCATAACACAAATATTGATGAGATCTCAGAATATTTATGTTTACATACTAATGACAGAACTAGGTTAAGAATATCTTCTATTCCCTTTATGGAAAAAGCCTGAAATGTACTAAAATTATGCCTCTCATGTGTTACTTCCAACAATTTGGATATGGTGTATTTATGGATGTACGTTTGTAAATTGTATAGGAATTTGAGATTAGATACATTTTTCACTAACACTAATCAATTGTCAACTTGCATACCATGCCCTGTAAATACTTTAAGAATCAGGGTGGCAGAGGCCCTTCCATGGTTAGAATCTCTAGGATTGTAAATTGAAATGTGTCAATAGATTCTGAACTCAATGATTCCTCTTTTTCAGAATTTGCACTTCATAGTCACTTCAAACCTAAGGCCTGTTTTGTTCTTACGATAATGGATAATCATTTGATATCCCAGCTTGAACAGAATGTTAAAATTGATCTTCAAAGTGTAACTTGGTCCCAACAATCTATGAAAAATGTATGGGGCCATGACAAATATTCACGAGAAACTCAATAAAACGGGTGAACCGACTATTGAAAAAAACTTTGAATTGAAAAGGAAATTGCCATTTTGGTATGATAAAGGATTCCTTAATAATGATTAATTTGACTATCTATTTGTGAAATATTCAGTGATGCCAAAGTTTTCTTTAATTCCTAGGATACCTAATGACATACACAATCAACCAGGTAGAGCTATTGTAAGTTTCATTTGCTCTTTGAATGAACACTGTTTAGTTTTGTGCATTTTACCAGTTCTCATTTGTATCTTGCTTATAATCCTATATTAAGGATACTACACCAGTACTCAATCCATATGTTTTAATTGTAAAACAGTAATTATTTTGTAGTAGACACTTCTTTGTACCCAGTTACTCATGCACATTAAAAGATACATTTTACCACTTCGGGTCAGGCAGTAATAACAGTATATTTTCCTCTGACACAGTGTACTACTGGTTTAAACATATCCTATTTGGGTGAAAGACAGGGAACAAGCTCCTATGTGTCCATTTCCTACTTTTGTTGGGGGTATTTGTGGCCCCTATTTTCATATTATTATTTTTGGGAGTATTTGCCTATCTTTAGGAGGGGCGGACCCATCCCTCTTTGAGGCTAGCAGGGATAATGCCTGTTTTAAAAGACAATTTGATGAAAGCTGTAAAGAGCGGCGCAAAGCAATCTGCGCAGTCTTTGACTAGTTTAGGTGGGCAGATGTCGCCTTTGCAGGGGGATGGTTTGAGATTTTTTAGTAGATTGATAACTTCTATTTCAGTGACATCCCTGAAGGAGAAGTCAGGTATGGTGGGTTTCGATGAGGAGGGTCAGGCGTTAGAAAGCTTGGTACCTGTCTGTTTAGGTAGTGCTTCGCAATGGCCTTTGATTTTTTTTTGGAGAAGGTCAATTTTATGTAGCATGGCTGATTGAATGCTGGTGCACCGCGCTTCATCTTTGATTATTTCATCTGGGATATTGGGGGGGGAGATGAACTCGTTGAAGATGGTAAAAATCTCTTTAGCGTGCGTTTTGGCATTAGAGATTCACGCATTGAATGCTTTGGCTTTAGCATCAGTGATGGCTGTTTTGTATTGCTTGGAGATTAAGTTGAACTCATTTTTGGTGCTGTTGCATGGGTTGGATTGCCAGCTTTTAGAGCTGCTCTTTTGTGGGATTGCATTGAGTGCTGTTCTTCAGTGAACCAGGCATTGGCATGTAGTGATTTCTTTTCTTTTTTCCATTCGAGAGGTGCTATTTTATTGATAGCTTTAGTGACGACATCTTTGTAAATGTCTGCCAGAATATTGGGGTCATTAGAGAAAGGGGGTGCTAGTTTGGGGGTGTTGAGGTATGGGCGCAGGTTATCCTCTTTGAGTTTTTTTGAGCTTCTGACCTATGCAGCGATGGCAGAGGTCAGGGTTTTGTGATTTTTGGTGATAGGAATCGAGAATTCGATGCAGTTGTGGTCGGTCCATGGCAATGAAGAGATCGAGGTGATGGTGGAGAGGCAATTATGGTCTGCGACCCAGTCTAGAATACGACCTTTGGCGTGAGTGGGATATTCTACTTTTTGGGTGAAGCCTAGGTCAGTAAGATCTTTGGAGAGGGCGACTGCAGATTTGTCTTTAGTATCATTAAATCCCAGGTTGAGGTCTCCTAGGAGAAGGGTTTTGGTGGAGCTTTTGATATTATTGCTGAGGATGTGGGTGATGCTTTCCTGAGAGTCAGGGGTGGTGCCTGGGGGGCGATATAGTAGGTGGATGTTGATAGTGCTGTTGGGTGACAGTGAGTTTGGTCAATAAGAGGTCAGAGTTGTTGGTCGAGGAGTGGCTAACAAGTCGGAGCTGAAGATTCTCCTTTTAGATGAAGGCTACTCCGCCTCCTATTCGTTCAGGTCTGTCTTGTCTGAGTATGGTGAAACCAGGTGGTAGTGCAAGAGTGACGGCTGAGCCTGATGCTTCATGTAACCATGTTTCTGTGATGGCTAGTAGGTCAATGTTGTTATTGGTTATGAGGTCATGAATATCAGATGCGTGAGCTGGGAGGGATCGAACATTGAGGAGGGCACATTTGATGTGAGGTATGATTGTGGAGTTGAGGGTAGTAGATGGGACTGGTATGTTATGTGTGGTTATATTGAGGGGTGTGGTTTGGTTAGTGGGTGGTTGCTTGTGGGTGAGAGGGTGTTCAATGTGGGGGATGCGGCAGCTCAATCTGTAGTTTCTAAGTTCAATGGGTGGGGGTTGTGTGCTGAATATTGTGGTCTGTGTGCGAGCTCTGAGTCTATCCAGTCTATGCATTCTGGCGGTGCAGGGTGCAGAGGGTGTGTTACTGCGATGTGCATGAGTTTGTAACCTGGTAACCTGGTCAGCGGGTTGTGTTGGATTAGGGGGTGGGCTGTGTGGCATGAGTTCGAAATGGGGGCGTGTTGATGTGTGGGGTTGGTGAGCAATGAGTGTGACAAGGAGAGTGAGCAGTGTGGTGGTGGCGGCGAACTTGCAGATGGCTATGGGCATGATTGTGTGCTAGGTGGATGGCAGGTGGTCAATAAGCGACCATAGGGCACAACAAAATGCACAGTGTTCAATAAGCGACCATAAGGCACAATAAAAATGCAGTGTGGTCAATAAGCGACCATAAGGCACAACAAAAATGAACAGTGTTCACTAAGCGACCATAAGGCACAACAAAAATGCACAGTGTTCAATAAGCGACCATAAGGCACAACAAAATGCAATGTGGTCAATAAGCGTTGCAGTAGGGGGTCACTTAAATTCGAGGATTCACAATGAGGGTTAGATCGGCATTTTTCAAACAGGTGCATGAGAGCACTAGGCCACCTAAATTCGAATTTGCATAGTCAGGGCTAAATCGGCATTTTTCAAACAGGTGCATGAGAGCACTAGGCCACCTAAATTCGAATTTGCACAGTCAGAGCTAGATCGGCATTTTTCAAACAGGTGCATGAGAGCACTAGGCCACCTAAATTCGAATTTGCACAGTCAGGGCTAAATCGGCATTTTTCAAACAGGTGCATGAGAGCACTAGGCCACCTAAATTCGAATTTGCACAGTCAGGGCTAGATCGGCATTTTTCAAACAGGTGCATGAGAGCACTAGGCCACCTAAATTCGAATTTGCACAGTCAGGGCTAGATCGGCATTTTTCAAACAGGTGCTATTGTTCGTCTATATATGTGCGTCGCAATGAGATTAGATGCAGCATGCAGACAGAGGTGCTGGAATGGAGTGGTCTGAGAATCTTACCAATTGTCTGATAGGTAGTAGGAGAGATCAGAGTAGTTGTATTCAGGCGGGCAGGGGTTCTGGCCCTTGGCACTGTCAGCACTGGACAGTCACGGGACAGTTGCTGGCATTACCCTCAGGGCCTTTCCAGGAAGGGCCGGCTCACGCCTGCCGGTGCCTGATTGGTGGAGATGTTGGGTGGATGAGCCAATCATCCGGCGCCTCTGGGTGAGGAAGCACAGAGGAGAGGAGGCTTTACAGGGCACGGGCGGCCATCTTAGAGTGGTTTCAGCCTCGTGTCCTCAGATGGCGCTCAAGTGGTTGTGGTTCTGTCAGGGGGACAGCCACACCACTGCAAAAAGTAAAGATTAGCAAACGCGGATGTTTCAATTATTGAGATTAAAAGAAACCTCGATGCAGATTAAATGGTTACCGCGCCTAACGCGCTAAGAGTAACCCAGAAAGGCACTATTTCCCATGCTACAGGAAACATACCTTGGTGCTGTCCTGCACGGGCTGTAGTAGCTGTGGGTCAATGCTCCTGCAGTGGCTAGATCTGGGTACTGTAGGTTATATCAATCCTGCATTGAAACCATTAGGCGTATTCTTACAAGCTACCCGTTATTATCACAGAATTATATCGCTTGCTATAGCCGTTTTTTTGCCAAATTGATAGTGTTGAATCTGACCAGTTCTGGGGAACTATCTTTTGTGGTGAACCATAAATTATTGTGAAGTCTGCTCTTTATGTCTGGCAGGTATTTTAAAATAAATTCTTGCCGACATGAAATGTCATTTTTGTAAATGATTTTTATAGGGTTTTTTTGTTTTAATGGTGTTTTTTTAAGGATATTGAATACTGTATATTGTGGAATGATTTCGTATGAATTGTATTTAAATGTTTGTTATAAACCATTTATTCACAATGAAACAAATAATTACAAAACTATGGATTCTTTAACAAAATAAAATATCTTGTTGGCTCTTTGGATGCGTGGTCCTTCTTTTCTGCTCCAGCATAACGACCCCTTCCTAAGGAAACCTTTAATGTTGACTGAATGCAGGGTGAAATTGTTTTCCTGCATGCACGGTTTGCCAAGGCTGGTAAGGCATGCCAAGGTATGAAACACCAGCAAGTGTTACCACATTTGAAGTGGTATATGAATGCTGCATTATTAAGCTATATCATGAAATCTAAGGTCACCAGTGATACTGTCAGAAGGTCCAGCATCATATTTGGTATGAAAGCAAGTTAGCTATTAAGTGTGGGAACCACATGTGTTATAAAACTGAACAAATTGTTGATTGCCCCAGGACCTCACTTCACATTGCATTAGGCAGGATGTTCTACTGGTTCAGGTAGACATTCAATGATTCATTGTCAAACTGCAGATAGTCAGTTTTGTTTTACTGTAATAGGAATATAGACCCTGCACACATAGATAGGTATGGGACCTACCGGGACCTTGGAGTGCAGAGAGTTTTCAAAGGTGATTGTTAAATAATTAGGACATTGTCAAGTCCTTCTCTATTACAGCCATTGTACAACTACCTCAATACTTCTTGAAATGTATTTTGGATCAACTAATAGTTTGCACTTAATAAAATGATCATGTGATGTCATCAATCTAAATGGGTGAATAATACACAATTCACTAGAAAACGAAGTAGGGGAGGCAGCAGTCGACCCAACTCAAATGTCTGCTCAACTTGTGTTGCTGAGGAACACAAACAAATCAAAGGGAATACAATGGCTACCCAATAGGGACCTCGTAAATCTGTAGAAATTCAACTCCTGTGTCATTGTCCATATTCTTCAATGGACTTAAGAGGTTGGCCTGATCGATTTACACATCCAGCTTATCTTTAAGAGGGTTAAGATCACAGGTCTAAAATACAATTGCACTCCCTACAGCATGAGATGTAAGAACTTGCCTAGGGCCCATGCAATGTTTTTCATCTTCTGTACAACAGAAAAGATGGCTGCCTGGCAAAATGCCAGGAGCGACCACTGATAGTCCTAACAGCCAAACATGCACTGGCCATGGGACAATCTAGGGGCTCCTGTAGAGCTGGCGTGCTGCAGCAATGTGGGGGGCTGCAGGTGCATCTATTATCAGGGCAGCCACAGGTTTTTGTGATCCTTTGTCAAATATTGTGGTGTGGTTTCTCTATTTTCTACAAGTCTCCTAGATGTGTAATTGTTTATATATGAAAAATGTAACTTAATGCTAAAAATAGGAAATGATATGATGGGTCATTAATAACGTGCTTAATACCCAGAGGTTTCTAAGCGTGGACCCGGGGATCGAACCTGTGGTGCTTCGTGTCGCCTTGGGCAAGCACGTTCCCCCTGAGCTAATCTCCTGAGACAATGGTTGGATGGTTATGTGAATACCCTGGTATTGTATTTTCAGATGGATTCCAAGTAAACTAAGGGCATACAGAATCAAATGCCTGCCTCCAGCCAAGGCATATCATTACCTTTCATTGCCTTCAGTCCGACATGTCTCAGGCTCCTTTTTGTTCCAATCGTAAGATTATCCACTATTCAGAAAACTCTGATTGTTTCTAATGACCAGGTGTGTTCCATATTCAATTCCAATAACCCTTCCTGTGCTGTCACTCACCCATCAGGCATCTGCAGCCCTACATTTCCCTAATCTTTTGTCAAATATGCCCCAAGCAATGCATGCCTCAGACCTCTAGGAACTCAATCCTCAGATGGTCTTAGCCTCAGAAGGTCCTCTGTCCTTATTACCACCAGTATTCGAATGTACTCTCAGACTCAAATGACACTTCAACATACAAGTCTGCTGGACCTCCATAATCATCCTAGCCTTCAGGACTCCCAAAGCAATGCACTTCTCCCTTTGCTGTAGATGCACCAAATCTTTAAGTTCAACTGGTCACAAATTGCCCCAATCGCTGATTCACCCAATCTTCAGATGGACTCAAGTCGTGCATGCCTCTGGCCCCACACATGACTCTGCATGCATTGAAGTGTGTGTGCCCATGTTCCCTGGAAGATCACCAGCCCTTCTTGCATCCCCTAGCTGTTAATGCCTTCCAAACACACCTGCACCCAAGCAGGGGTGGTCTGGGAACCAAAAGAGGACCTGGAAAAAACATTCAAGTGGCCCCATATTAACATTTTCAGAAAGCACAATCCTTTTCCTATAAGAAAATGTGGAAATAAAATAGGTTACCACACAAAAGAGTCCCAGTCGAGCCCTGCACCCAAGCACAGAAGCATAATTTTGCTCATACCGTTCACAGGCTAACGATGGGTCACAGTAAGAATAACATCCCTATTTTGACATTCATAAACTGATGGATGTACGTGGAACGATGGGGTAGTTTCCCACAGAAATCAACGTAGTGTGACAGCGGTACATTTTCAAGTACACTCTTAGTAGCAAAGTTTTCTGCTGTTAAAATGATGGTCACACTATGAAAGAACAATGTAGAACCATACCATCAGTAAAGCATTCACTTCTATTGGTTAAAGTTGCAAGCTCAGTTTAACTAGTGTCTTCTTGTTGCCATTGGAATGGATGGACTTTTAAGAGTTTTAAAGCCAGCAAAGTATTTTTTTCCTTTTAAAAAACAAGATCGGACAAGCCCCTAAATCTCTGCTTGAGGATTACTTGTTTGTGAACTACTGCAAATATGGTTAAACGACATATTTGGAACTTTCCAATTAACCAAAGCTTCACAACGCCCACAAACAACAGAGCCTGTAATTTCCTATAATGTTCCAATTAGAAAACATTGGATTTTGCTAGGTAGACGTTCAGTGTGCAAACATGAAGTGCTTCAGTTAGTGCCCTCCCCTATGTATTTTCTTGAATAGTAAATGACCACTTTCACTGCAGAGTTAGCATACTTCATAATTGTACATAAAGTCACACCGTTCTGTTTTCTCAGTGTCCGTGATTTAACAATCTGCTGCGAAATATAAGTTCGAGTTATAGCTTGATTGGGCTCGTTCATTTTTGGTAGCGCTCTAAAGACTTAAACTGTATTCAATACATTTTGCACCAGTGCAAGTGCAATTTTGCCCGTTGCAAAACTGTCTTTAATCTGGATCCTAGTGGCTCACTGGCAGAGGTGGAGACGACAAGTGGTACCCAGTGGTACCAACTGGGCCTGGACATGACACTACTCCCTTGTCACTCTGAGTCACAAGACAGGGGAGTGTCACAACCATTTAGATGGGCCAACATTCAGGGTTCAAGTCAAGGGTGCATGTAGGTGGATGGAGTCCCCCCACTTTTTTCAGAAGTAACCCCACCTTTATTCAGAGGGCACTTAGATATGCGAATTTCTGGTGACACCACATTCAATTGGTCTGTTAATGAGCACCGGCACTTTGTTTTAGGACTTGACCGTTGCCAAGATACCAATATTATTTTACAGGACACTTTACCCTTTCAGAATCATGACTAAAGGATAAATGACCACATTGTAACCTTATGGTTGGATATACGCTCAGGTTACTGCCAATTTAACATATATGAGCAGGCTTGTGAAAAACTACCGCCATATGGTTAAAGGTTCGGGTCTCGGGTTGGTCAAACATTTAGAGCATATTTTCAGTCGAACCTCAAAGAAAACACGCGGCGTTTTAATGAATTACCTTGTTAGAATTGGCCAGGTTGCCCAATGGATTGCCAACGTCACCGCTAAGAGGCACACAATACTCTCTAGTAATTATGATTGAGCTGCTTGTGTCACTCTCCCTATTTATTTCACGGTTGCAGCCATTCGATTATTTGTTGTAAATTGTCAATTATACCTTTTGGAATTTAGCATTTTCATTTTTCAAACTGTCTGAATGTCACGATAAAAAAAAAAAAAAATCTAGGATGACTGAAGGCGCTTCGAGAAGCTTCTGTTTGGAACTATTCAAGGTGATTCAAGCGATGGCATGCAAAAGTCAAAGGCAATAATTTTCCATACTCTAAAGAAAGTGTGGCATCAGGCCTTGTTTTCAACATAAGGTTCTTACTTTTCAAAGCACCTCAGCAACGAGGGTGCAAATATTGCCATTTACACATGTTTGTGTGTCCCCACGGGGGTTTAGTAATGGAAATATCCCCATTTAACTCTTTTATTTAATGTTGGGTTGCACTAAAAAAGTGCATTTGCTCACTCAGCTAGAAAGAGATGAGGGAATTTGAAAGTTCTATTTTTTTTTTCTATATGTCATCCGCTGCCTCTGTGCCAGACAGGGAGTAAATGGGAGATTCAAATCTCCCATTAGATTGGAATTGAACTTGCAAGGAACATCATTTTGAGTAGTGTTGCGAATAATGGGGGTGGTGAAAGGCACATTAACCCTGACATGGCAGAGAGCCACGGGCGCCTTATTTGGTTTGCTTTAAAGATGTTTTTCTGCAGACCAAGTATTGTGGGGCCGCTGGGAAGCATGGCCAGATACAATGTGCATGCTCTGTACTCTCAACCTCATGATTTACCACTGCAACACGTTCATTCACACAAAAGACATGACTCCTCCCTGTAAAGATGGCTCTTTGTTTGTAACATTTACAACTCACCCCCAGGGCGTGGCCTGCAGTGGTGGGGGTACAATTTTGCAGTGGAGCATCATCATCCTCGCTGAAGGAGATGTTACCCTGCTTCCAATGTTCCGTCTCAACTGCATACCTAATCGGCATACAGCACCTACAGCGGGGAGTGTTTTTGAGTCTCTCAGGGGCTTCACCTAAACGTAATGCCATATAAACCCTCCACCTTCCCATCCCTCCTTTAATATTGGCTGGTATACTTTTTGTAAATTATTGTTTTCCTCCCTCTTTTCGAGGATTTGGCAATAATGGATGTCAATGTCATTCACATTTTTATTTAGCATGAACTGTGTCAACTGAGATGGTCCTTATAAGTAATTATACCATTTGCTGAGCATAAGTGGCAGATATAAGGCAAAGGGCCCTCTAGGCAAGTTTGACAGAGGGCCCTGGGTAGGTGCATCTTACGGTGGGAAGAGTTAATGGCTCTCACAAGGTTGACAGTGATCAACTTTTGGAACAAATGTTCTCTTTGCTACTATTTGTGGTGTGTGTGTATGTTATGACTGAAAGGAAAAAGCCTGCTCACCTCAACAGATCTTGCTGACAAGGTGGTTTGTCCAGAACCACTCAAATTGCTAAAGCGGGAAAGCTGCTTTACTCTTCCAATTGTTCATCCCTTCAAAAATCACATACTCTTCTGAACCTCTTCCAAAATCTTCTTCTCCCTTCTGCATCCCTGTTCATATTCCATAATACCCTCACTCCTTTCACCTTCATTCTCTACATCTTCCATCTTCCATCTGTAACCCACCATTCTCACCTTCAATAAACTATTAATTAGCTTCCATCCACTCTACCATTTACTACAAGGAAAATGGACTTATCCACTTATCCACAGCATGAAAAACAAAACCTGTTCCCTGCAGATCTGTAAAAAGAGCCTGAGAGTTGACTACCACTGAATCATTCCCCAAGAATGAACTGTGTGCACCTTTTATTTGACATACATGCATAAATTGACATAGAAATAAAAGTACAAACCCAGAGCAAAAGAGAAGACAAGAACTGTAGAAACATCAATCTACTGATCTTCCCATCTGCTTTTCCCTTTCTGTTTCATCCCCTTCCCCTTCAAATTTCACACCCAGTCAACTTCCATCCACTCCCTCTTGCCATCATTCCCCTTTTCCACCACTCAAATGCATCCCACCATCAGGCTTTAAAACATCTGTGCCAGTTAATGGATGGCTTGGAAAAGTACTCAGCTTTGAGTTCATGGTTATCTCAAATGGGCCCCAATGTACGAAATGAAAACAAATGAAATTGCAGGCCCATTTAAAATTGCAAATTCATATAAGATCACCTTTTCTTCTATATCTTCAAAAAATGTTGGTTTAGTGAAAAGGAAAATATAGATTAGAACCAGGCTAGAGTGCCCCTTAATATGAGTAAAATCATGACATATCAATATATATGTCAATCATTATTAACTTACATAATGTTAATAACGTTATCTTGTATGCTGCGGGGATGTGTAGAATGTGCCTGAATTTAGGTTTCCTTGGCGATTCAGAAAATACATATACCAGTAACAGGATATGTTCACATCAAAAGATAAGGAATACATGTGGATTTGTGTACAAAACTGAACAGACCCACCCTTTGCCACATGTCCAAATATGATAAACCTATTAAATAAAGAGTTGTTTCTCTGGGAATGCCAGTGATTCAAGGGAAACAATTGAAAGACTCAAGCCATCAAAAATGATTAGGTCAGATGATAATGTATGGACAGATTTAGACTCTTTGTAAGTCCAAAGCCCCAGAAAGTAGACAGAGCTCTGGGATTCTGGAAAGTCTGTAGATGAGGTATAACTGCTGAAAGGATATGTGCTGAAGTTTGAAAATACCTAGAGATGAATGGAGGACTCCATTTGAAGTGAACATTGCCTAAATAGACCATATTCCATGAGAATGATTCCAAGCAGAGGTTGAAAATCAGTGAAATGACATGCTAGTTCTGCCCATTGAATAACAAACCCAAAAGTGAGTAGAAAAGGCCCAAATCAACTACATATATATCCTAGGAAATAATTTCTCTACTAGGCCTCTAAAAATGTTGGGGCCAGGGAAGTCACTGGGGGACCACCATGACAAATAGGATGCAGTAGCATTTTCAGAGTAAAACACATCCTGATTTCTATCCATCATCATCATCAAGTTTATTTCGGATATACATAGAAAATCCATAAAAACAGGACTAAAAATAGAGCTATCCAAAATTCAAAAATCTGCAACAATACAGCTATAAAAAACAATGTTATAAAAACCAAAGGGGATTACAAATATATTTCATTCATTATTCTCACTTAGCTCATTAAGGGTCAATGACTGCAGCAAACATGTCCTGTGATACAAAGCATTTTTTCAAAAACAGGAGTTAGGACCAGGTCACACAAGGTGAATCTGGCCACAACAGGTAAATCAATGCTGGCTGATACTGCACAAAAACCTGTTCCCGCAGTATTGGCCTAATGAGACAACTTCAATGGGTCACATATATAGGGCAAAACAAATCAAATGGGCTATGTCCTCATACGGGGCATCACATAGCGGGCAGGAACATTCCGCAACCCCCGGACCAAGCTGCCACCACAACCCTAAGGTGGATACAGTTGAACCTAGCCCGTGTCAGAAGTACACAGTCAATTGATGATTCAGCCCAGAGCAGGTAACCTTGAACACCCTGGGACATAATGATCGTCAGACCACGATTCTTAGACTTCAGGAGTTCTAAGCCATCCCTGTTCAGTCTTACAGTTTCATACAGGCCAGCAGTCCATCGATTTATCTCACTCCGGGATAGGGTACTATTCGGGGGGGTACAAATGCAAAAAATTCATCCCTATCAACTGTGATTTAATTTTAGACAGCCACAGAATCTTGTCTCTCAAGTCCATAGTTAACAAAAAAGTGATCAGTTCCTGAGTTAAAGTGGCATTGGCATCCCCCATAGCCTGAGCCAATGTAATACTGGTTGCAGGGAAATCATATTCTCGATTGGTGTACAGCCCAACTCCATGTGATTTCTAACCATATGCAATCCTCCTGGGGACCACATTCAAAATAGTACACTGTAGTATTTTCAGTACAAACTGTGCATTCTGTTGACAGTGGCCAAATAATCTAAAGCCCATGATTTTACAGATGCATTTTAATACTGGACTTGTGGACAAGTGTAAAACAGATCCACAGTGGATTACAAGTGTGTTCGCCATAAGAGAAATTGTGAGAAAAACAACACCATTCTAATGGGGCGAGAGGGAAAACAACTTGTCCTCTTCCATCGGCAGAAAATGATGCAATTTAAAATTCCTATAGAAATCTTTCTTATTACATTGTGCAGAGAAGAGAAAACTCAATATTAAATGGAAGTATGTGAAAACGTGGCTCAAGGGATCTCCAACCCACATTTGTCAGTTCAGAGCTCACTCATGTTGAGGCACATCTATGCCCATTTAATCATCACATGACAGCAGACAAAACATTGCACAGGTTCCTGGATCAACACACCATCCAGATAATCTGAGAAACACATGGAACCAAATGACACAGTCTGTTTGGTAAGGCATAAACAATTAGCAGAGTTTAGTCAAAATGCCCTGATCCTGTAATAGAAGCCCCTCTGATCACCACACTTAAGAGAACAGCACTACACATGATTTGCAGCGCAGAGTGTATACTGTGAATGGGTGAGTGTGTCTGAATGTGAGAGTTGTTGCTTCTTGTGAATGAGTGATGATGTGAGTGGGTGACATGGTTGCCTGATACTGAGTGGAATGTTGGAGCTCGGGAGCTGGAATAAATTGTGTGCCCAGTGGGTGTTCTTCTAAATCAGGCTCGGATCGGCCTATATGACAATAGGGTAATGCCCATACCAAAAACGCAAAATGCTAGTGTGGGCCAGTTTTCTGGGTCAAAGTGGGCCACTTTTTGTTGGCCCATGTATTCCAGTTTGATAAGTTACTTCACCATGTGGCTAGTAGTTTGACCAGTGTTACTGAATAAATATTCTTTGAAATGAACAATTTGCATCACCTTTTATCAAAAACCTCCCCCTTGGGTATTACTCAAACAGTCAGTCACAAAAGGAGTTATTGCATTGGCAACTGTGGGCCACTTTTTCATTGGTGCCCGAGACAACTGTATGGCCCAGTTTCACCCTGTTCCAAATATCTGTTCCTGAACCTGCAATCTATAACATTTGGCCTAGTAATTGGAATAAAGCTACTTGAAATCGTCACACAATGAACCTGGGTTATTTATGCCAAGCATAGCTCTACATTGTGTCCACACGCTTTGAAAGAAAGGACCCACTACTACAACTAGTGTGTGGGGGGAAGGGGTGCAGTAGGTTACAACCACCATCACTCAAGTGGCTCACAGCATCATTTAACAAAACACCAGGAAGTAAGATCCAGTTCCTTAAAAGCAGCTCTGGACATCAGGATCAATAAACAAGTATCTACAACCTACTCAATCCATACCTTTGTACTGCTTTCCTGAGAGTGGACAGTGGAAAGTAACCTAAACCCAGGGACAGTCATCCCTGGGGGATGAAATGAGCACTGGATGCCATATGTAAAAGGCCACGTCAGTGGGGGACATGCCCCTAAGTAAAAGGCCTCCACTGGAACAATGTGGAAAATGAGGCTAGGAAATCAAAGTGAGAAGGAGTGAAATTGAGCCTCAAAACTTCATAACAATTAAGACTGCCATCTGCCATGCATAAGGGAAAGGCATGGGACAAAGATTGCCAAAAGCACTGTAGGGCTGATATAACAGTCTCAGAAACCACGGCCCACAGAACCCTCAATGGGATATCAGAATTGTGTACTGCAGTTGCAGTGGAGCAGATTGTTTCTGTCATAAACATTAAATAAAATGAATCATTCCATTTTTTTCCCTTCACACTAAAATACTGCTCATCAAATTGTTTAAAAGATGTTTAAAATATGAACTCAGTGTCTGTCCATCATGAGCCCATCACAGAGGAAACAACAGTGTACATAATTCATCAGGTGATGTTGAACTACAGTAGAATGAAGGTCTTTCCATGGCTGAAACTAACAATTACATTACAATTTTTGCCTCTAAAGTGACACCATGCCCAGCCAGATGTGCACTAAAGCTTCTAAAAAATGTAATGATGTTGCCCTTCTTTAACCACTGTGTGCAGTGAACTACTTTGCAAGGGTTTTACCAGTGGTCGAAGTGTCCGAAAAGAAGAATTGGAACTATGTTCCCTGCTGGTCTTCCCCGCTCCCCAAAAACCCTATCCCTGAGCACCCTCCCACACACAATTCAAACCCCCCAAACAAACACACCTGATATTTATGGGAATGTGCACTACAGTGAACTGAAGTGCAAGCTCCAAATTCTTCCTACACTTTTATTTTAAAACAAAACCATTCCAGAATGGTTTCTTTTTAAAATAAAAGTATGGGAACTGTTAAACTTAAAAATAATAAGTATGAGAGCACCACTCCTGACCATTCCCACCCACTTCAACCTCTGGGTTTTACATGTTAAAATTGTGTGCATTTCCAAATGTTCATTTTAAAGTGGAATGGAGCTAAAAGGCCTTGTTGGCTAAGTGGGGCAGGCCTAATCTTGGTTTTGTTTCTCTCTTTTGTCTTCAAATGTGAAACTAGATTCCAAAGCCCATGTTGTCATGGGGATTCAGGCATGGGTCACTGCAAACAGGAGGGCTTTCCCTTAAGTATACAAAGAATAGAAGGCTCTGAGGTCAAATTTGCAGCGTGGGCAAGATAAAGGTAGTTCTGCTCTCCAGTTTTATGACCCCAGGCCACTAAGGCCCCAATAAACCTTGCCTTAGCTGGCAATTACCTCTTGGAATGTGCCAGATAATCTCAATAAAGGGCCCCTCTTGATGTCACAGTCAGTTACAGACATATGGCTGGGACGGGGGGGGGGGCAGATTTAAGGAGAGAGTTGATTTCCCATTCTGTAAATGGGGAGACATGGTTTTCATCATGTAACATCAAAAATATTTACCCCCACACTAGTCATTGTAGGATTTCTGAAAAGCTGTCAGTGTGCCACTTCTGGTCACCCCAAAAAGATTTTTGTGGACCCAACATATCAAAAGTTATTAATGAAAAACTTAATGTTAATGTGACATCTGTATGGATGTGAGAACCATAAACATTTGATAAATCATGTAACACATGATTCATATGCCACCCACAAAGAGACACATTTTTCACTGATATCATTCTGGAGTAAATGGAAAAAAAACTGTAGCTCCGCACAGGAATGACATTCAAACTCCTGAGTTGCGCCATTTGACTCGTAGTAAAATATAGATTTTAAAAATTCTGTCATATGTGTTAAAATATGAAGATTAAGGGATCTTGTCCTGCAGTGAGATTTTTATGTCCCTGAAGCAAACCCAGCCCCCCTGTTGAAGGAAATGATGGAGTGGTTCCCTCCCCTGGTGTCCCAAAACACTCCTACATTTTCTGAACCTATCAACACATAGATGGGAGTGGACTAGTGATGCTCCACCTATCTGTTCTGCGAGAACTATGACACATTAGTGATGTCACTTGCCCTAAAACTAGGTAACTCCACCTCAAATCAGGACTCAGGTGATCTACATGCCAAAATCTGGAGCAACATCCAAGCAGTGAGGCCTAAATATTGCAGAGGAAACAGGAGACCTAGTAGCTGCATTTGGACCAATTGGAGGAAGGAGGAATCCTTGACTGACCCCCTTGACTGTCCCAGCAGTGGTGCTCTGATGCTCGCTGATGTCCAGCATAGCCCTTTCCCTTGTACGTATGGATAACCCCAGCCCTAAATTGCATGAGCCCTTTATTCTTGTAGTCTTGCCTTCAATATTTCCCCATTGGAAATTCCCCTTTGAATAATACTTTGTTTGCCTGTGTATTTCAGTCACTGCCCTGTGAAGAATCCCCATTTGCCTGTGTAAATCCTTAGTATATCTTTATAAGTAAATCAATTATTTTCCCCATTTATTTCACAGGATGTGTATGGTGGGAATTCAAAACCAACCACCTCATCCCATTGCCTTGTGAATTTGTATAGTTATAAAGTGTTGCCCAAAGGAATTCATCCCATTTTGATCTGAGATACAAATGTGTTCCTGTGTTTAAATTGTGCCCTGCTGAACGAATTTCCATTTGCAACTGTGTTTCCTATTGTATCTGTCATTTTAAACCAAATTTGATTTTCCATTCGCCAACTAACCCCTTTCCCAGATCCTACCTGTCATTTGCAGCCTCAGTAAAAAAAAATTCCATTTCCATTTCCATTGAAATTGAGTTTAACAGCCCAAAACATTATTTTGCCCTTCTATTCCTCTTTCTCCAGTGTGTGTTCGCCTATCTTTCTAAACCTATGCAACTACGTTATCTGTTTTCTATCTCTCCCATAGTAGTGGTGAGAAATAATTAAAAACCCCATTCATCCACTGTACTCTAAAAAAACGGATGTTGCCCTGCTTTGCTGGCTCCCCATGTTGTTTCTGTGGGTACTACACAACAATTGATTTTTCCCATGTTCTTACTCCCTGCCACTGCCTCCCACTCAAAGAAATCCAGTCTAATTGATGTTTGGGGATTGAGTGTTGCAGGGGGAGTGCTTAACACTGGTGCTATTATTTTGTGTGAATTGCTCTTATTTTGTCTGATCATTAAACAAGGAAGTAATTGTGACAGTATATCTTAACCTGGTCGCTTAAAGCGGTCACTACATTTTGTGTTGCCACAACATTGGCGGCTGTTGTAATTTGCTCAACCTAATTGGCCATTAAATAATACATTAATAAATATCTTACTGAAATGAAGCAGCTCCAGCCTTCTTAAAATGTCTTGTTAGCTTTAATACCAGTTTCACAGGAATGTTTACAAGTACTTTTATAAGTTACATTCAAGTTACATATAGGACAATAACACTGGCGGCCCATCACCCAGGCAGAGGGCTAATCAACTGACCTGGCTAGAACCTGCACCACACATTCTCACATTCAGGCATCAACACTCCAAATGGCATCGCAACATTCCTGCTTGCCTAGGTAAGCCATACAAAACACATCTCCTCCTTTGCATTAGCCCAACGTACACAACAAAGCGCTACACAACACATCTCCCCTCCCTGCATTGGCATAACACACAAATGAAAAACTGCACAACACACACCTCCACTCACACCTGCACCACCCATTCACACCGACTCTTATCACCAGGTCATGCACACAACAAGTGTACTAACACTCTTCCACCCACAAGACACCCGATGCCCTGGCCAGGCACACCGAGACCAACAACCAATGTCACTGAAACACTCTGAACCCTGATGAGGATAAAAGGAGTAATAAATGAACACACTGTGCAGCTGAACACAACTGCCTGTGTGCAGGGAAACAAAATGAACGTGGTACGAAAACCACTAACCAAGGTACACGTTTCACCCTGCATGACTACTACCACAGTCACACCCACACCATAACCGGGGGCGCTACCACCCAGCACTCAAACCTTGTTTAACCATGCAAGACTACAACCAGTCATGCCCTGACTTTGACTGGGACGCTACCACCCAGAAATAATAACCATTGACCCTGCGTGACATCAACTACAGACACGCGAACACTACCGCTGGTGCCGCTACCACCACTAACAAGCATACGCTGTTTAACCCTAGATGACACCAACAACAGTCACGCCAACACCTCATTTGGGAGCGCTACCACCCAGGAACAATGTACCTTTGTATGACCCTGGGTAACTCAAATCCACAGTCACCCCAAGGGACCCTGCCCGATATACCGAACAAGCACTTAAATAACAATAAGGTAACCAACCATTTGGATATAGCAGACAACAACATATACCCTACATGCTGACCTGGCAAATTTTCTGCCATCAACGTAACCTAACCAATATTTCCAGCAAGCACCAACACATGCTTTCACTTGCTGACCTGACAAACTCATACCATCAGCACAACCGGACTCATGCATGTGACGATACAATTACAAATGCCCTACACACATAAGTGGCAGTCATGCACCATCATCTCACCCAATCCATACACCTGGCACCGCTTCAACAGAGCTCGCCAAGCAACATTGGAGGCGCTACCTCGTGGGCAACCTCGTAGAATACACATCCATACTATATAAAGGACTGGAAGCGCTACCCCCAGTCTGACCCATCACACACGTCACATATGCAGATCCATATCTAACAGGTACCTCTGCACACTGCAAACCATGCTAAAATAGTAAAATTGGTGACAACATTTTGTGCTTTTGATATAACACTCCAGGTCCCATGAACCCAACCACAAAAGCAACCCGACATGTTCCTTGCCTCATAATATAGGACATGCCAGCTCATGATAAGAGTCTTTTGCCTGTTGCAGGCTCTAATATACACTTAGAATTCTTGTCCCAACAAGTCCATGTTGCCACGAGACAACCTAAATGCTGAAATCCTCAAAGTGTTATACTACATTTTTGTGTAACACTGCCTCCTAAACCGCTTTGCATCATACCAAAAATTATACTTAATGCTAAAAGTTCATGTCATCTCCTGTGACCCTAAGCTGCAAATCCTCAAAATCATTAAACCTAGAAACCTCACACCACATCCAAGCCGTACACATAACCATCCACTCTTAAAACACCAGATACCAGACTAAATTCTCAAACACATGTGGCATTCACCCCGCCCACTTCACAAATATGCCTTCCCACCCATAACCCACATTAAACATTGCCTAGAAGTTCACAGTCCATGGATGATGAAAATCCCTCACCCCACCAACCTAGGCAAAAAGGATATGCTGTAGACTGACATATCTCCAGGAAGACACCCTGCAATCAGCCAACTGCAGTAAATTCTGTACCCATATTCACTCTCCTTCCCTGCCGTCCTGTAGGCTGATACAACTTCCCAGTACTTTGGGCTCCTTTGTAGATGCCCACGTCGCAGACCCTTGCTGATGTACACATGCACACAAAATCTCCTTCTGTCTGCCGCTGAAGTCAAAATTCACATTCAGTTTGCCGTTGATGCCACATACATTACTGGGATAGGCCACCTATGTACAGTACTGTGGATCCCTTCAAAGTCACTGTGCGCCACTTGCTCCTGCACACCCAAACCAATCCTCATTTATTTCCATTCATATCGCAATGCTAACAAGGAAGCCCTTCAGCGGCTCTGACCATCATCATTCCATGCTCAGCATCGCGTGACATCATCACATATCAGACAACTGTTGGGTCCTTTACTCGCCTGCCTTGATACCCTCGGCGATGCTTCCCTTCCTGTTAATATACCGAGGCAGGGATCCTCAAACATGGCAAACTGCCAACAATCTACGCAAGCCGAAAACTCTCGCCGGAAAGTTGGGCGAAGTTC
The DNA here is from genome assembly GCF_040938575.1 of Ambystoma mexicanum. Lineage (NCBI taxonomy): Eukaryota > Metazoa > Chordata > Amphibia > Caudata > Ambystomatidae > Ambystoma > Ambystoma mexicanum. The sequence goes on from NC_090922.1 coordinate 900,533,611, forward strand.
ATTTCTTTCGTTCACCAATTCCCCCAACAACAGCATGAGGTCATCAATCACCAATGCGCCTCGGAGCCGTGTAGAGCTCCGGATGACCACGGTCATTGCACTGGCTTACGAACTGGAAGATACAGCCTCACTGCTCCTCGTTACTTTAACCCGCCACTTGGGCTTTAAGAATGAGAGAGTTGTCCATACTGGTTAAACAGACACCATTATCTACCGAAACGTGTCTCTGGGGCACAATTCAGCTAAAGACAAGAGTGCTGCTCCCTCTAGGTGCAGATGGTTGCTCCCTCTCCCGCTTATGAGACCCAGCTGCCCCCTTTCTCCAGCTGATAGGAAAGGTTGGCTTTCTCCAGCAGATGGGTCACCTTCCCCTTCCAGACCGCAGACTCAGCTCTCCCTGCAGAACATGGGCAGCCAATGCCCCAATTATGGACACTTCTCATGTGAGCACCTGGAATCAGAATTCCGCAATCCAACTCTCCCTTTTTCTGCCCTGGGTGATAGGCCTTACTTCATTTGGGCGGCAGGTTGTCCTTCTCTTCCTTCCTGCACCCCCCACAGCATGGCACCAGCTTTTTCCCACAGGTTCTTCTTTGAAATACCAGCTCGTCGCCAATGAACTGAAGCAGCTCCCAACCTTCTTAAAATGCCTTGTTAGCTTTAATACCGGTTTCACAGGTATCTTTACAAGTACTTTTATAAGTTACATTCAAGTTACATATAGGACAATAACACTGGTGGACCATCACCCAGGCAGGGGGCTAATCAACTGACCAGGCTAGAACCTTCACCACACATTCTCACATTCAGGCATCAACAATCCACATGACATCAAAACTTTCCTGCTTGCCCAGGCAAGCCATACACAACACTTCTCCCTCCTTTGCATTAGCCCAACATACACAACAAAGCACTACACAACACTTACTGATACACACCACCCTGTTTCTTAGTCCATTGTGACACAGGGTGTTTGTGGAGGTTGGGTGTGGGATGGGTTGGAGGCCTTCTTAAGAAAGAACCTGTGTTGTAGAAATAAAAAGCGTTTTTATTGTGCGCCACATTCATTGTAGTGGATGGAGATCCCTGAATTGCTTGTGCCGTGTAATATATCGCAACAATCCTCCATGGGAAGATGCTACAGGTGAGTCCAACCTAAACCATGGTTGGTCAGGTCTCCAACTGCTGCGGCATAGGGGAGTGTCCACATTCTTCACAAGGCAAGACAAGCCTTACTGCACAGTGATAACACCTCTAGTTGTAGAGGTATAGAGTGCAGCCACCCTATTTATAAAGGGGCTTACCTTCAAGTACTTGTAGATAAGAAGGAACCTGAGGCTGCTGTGAGAAGCGAGAGGGTGTATCACTGCTAGTCCCTAGGGATCGCTCTCTCAGATGCCAAGGGCATGGCCATCGCCATGGCGAGACGCAGTATTCCCCTCTTTTTTTTGTTCATCTACCCATTCCTATTTCAGAGGATTTTCTGAAGTCTGAACAACCCCACCCTTTTTCCACAAACAGTGGGCAGAGGAAGAGGTTGAACAAGAGCAACCAGATTAATCCTCTCACATCATACTGGACATGATAGGTCATTTACAACGCGCTTAATATCCCAGAGGTTTCTAAGCGCGGCACCCAGGGATCAGACCTGTGTTGCTCCATGTCGTCTTGCTACCAAGGCGAGCATGTTGCCACTGAGCTATCCTCCCATGACATGTCCCATTAATCGGGACAGGCAAAGTCAGGCACTTCACACTAAGTGCACATACCTGATACAGTTAGTTCTCCTCACACAAATTAAAAGTAACACCTAAAGAGACACTGTGAGCAAGGCAGAACACGTGCACAAGCAGATCTTCCGTGTGCCCCTACTGGAGCAGAGCAATGGACCAAGGGACGAAAGCAGCATGCCAAAAATCCCAAGTGTTCCCTACTGGAGGTCGTTGCCTCTGACAGACTGTGAAAGACACATGGAGAAGGCCAGATTCCACAAGTGAAGATTGCATTTTGTTCCAAGTATGTCAGCAACCCTCCTGGGTGAATGGCAGAGTTGGGGAGGCGAGGCCAAGCCTGTGGTATTAACTGAATTGAAAATAGCAAACCAAGATAGAAGCGCACACAGCCGGTGAGTTGGCAAGCGACCTGAGAGACTGGTGTGTGTTAAAGCAAATTAAGTAGCAACAATATATCACAAGTGAAGGCTGCACATGTGTGGATGCGACGTGAAGAAAGCAAGACCTGTGAATGAACATTGATGTAAAAAGCAGCTGTACTAGTAGCGATACTAAGTAACAGAGTGGTCCAGCGAAAGGAAGTAGCCCATTCATAAATCTCAATGAAAGGCACATTGTTTGAAGTTATAAAGCAAACAGACAGCAAAAGTGAATTAAGTGAAAGTAAATGTGAGTCAAAGTGGTCCTGCGGTGGTCTGGTAACAGAGCCACGCACATTTGAAAGTCTTCGACATCTGAAAGGGGTCCAAGCCCGATTGAGGAAGACCTGAAGTACAATAAGTTTGGGCAAGAGAATCCCTTTGCAAGTTTGTGTTGAACTGTGACTTGAGAGGTCTGAGCCCGACATAGGGGGGCCTACGTGAACTTTGTGGTTTAAGGTCTGATCTCGGCTGAGGGGGACCTTTGTAAACTTTACATTGGAATGCATTTTTGAAAGTCAATAAAGAGACTTTAAGGTAGAAGGCCAGGTGGGCCTCAATCCACGGTTTGGAACTCCTTAGAGTGTTAGAAACCAAGCCAGAGTGTGTCATCCTGCCTACGAGGACAGACTTTATTCTTTTGAACACTGATTTGTCCTTTACACACATTTGCACCTCTTGGAGAAGAGATAGGGATGGCATTAGGTTTCTGCTTGCATAGGCCATTTGGAGTTTACAGACTCCACTAGGACTGTTTCATTCATCGTTTGATGGTCGAGACTATTCCCATCTTTTTTATAGGGCAGAATAGGAGTTTCTTCAACCCCAACATTTTCAATAAAGGTTTTACAAATTGTATCCACTGTGGCAGTGTCATAACTTGTGATACCATACCTTCCCTACACTGCCCACCTCATGACTAAAGAAACCACCCTCCAAGGAGCAATGTCCAGACAAGAGTTTTTTCCACATAGCCACAAAGTACAACCCTGTATGATTGAATGAAAGAAGAACATATGTGCCAGCAATGTAACCTGTGCAAGTGATGCCCAGCAATTCAGATGGTAAGGGTTGTCTATGGTTACAGTGGACCAAGGACAAAATGATTAATGGAATGAGTTCATCAGACATTTGAGGGTAAATGCCAATTTCAGCTGGCAATACAGTCAGTTCTGGGAAGTTAGACCTGTTAGATTGTCCACCATGCCCCACCTCACAAACCTCACACCACCTGCAGTAATATATAGTACAACAGCCCTCAAGCCCTTTGACACTGTGGGATCAAGCATAATGCTCTTGCTGGCATCATTTGAAATATGGTGCATGTGCCTCATTCCTGCACCAAACACCTTTGCTCCCTGCTCTTTCAATGCTGCCTGCATGCCTTAATTGACATTGTTTGGACATGAAGGAACAAGCTTGAGGAAAGCAAAGCAGTGCAATGAGGACACTAGATCTGTGTGCAAAGACAACAGCTGCTGATGGTACAGTGGAGCAGCTGATGCATGCAGGTCCAGCAGAAGGTCTGGTTTGCTGGCACTGGTACACATCTATACAGCAGTCAGTGGATGACTTGAGCAGGCTACTGTGAATTCCATGGAAGATCCAAAGTTTTTACAAGGTGTCAGTACAGCAATACTGATGTCTATTGTCAGTTACAGGGGAGAAGTACTGTGTGCTCAACATCACAGACCACACAGTTTCACCAACATTAGGAGAAATAAGACATGTTGTACAATATAACTGCACATTGTGCAATCCAAACATATTGTGGACTCTGGCTTAGTGCAAGTAGTATATAAGGAACTCTTCAGGGGTGACACCAGGATCCTTTACAAACACAGTGTTTGGATGATTGGACCCATATATCGCTGGGCCAGAAAACCCTGCCACCTTCCCTAGCCGAACAAGCAATAAGGTGATATCTACCAGGTCGAAGGCGGGCGAAAGCTCAAGCAGCATCAGGAGGGCCATTTGTCCATTATCCATGATACGAAGAAGCTTGGACTACAAATCCAAAAGAGCAGGCTCCGTACCATGGTTTTCCATAAAACCTGACTGCCACTTGTTCAGAATTTGGTTATTCTTCAAATGTGTCAGAACATGTGTGTAAGCTACTTGGTCGAGTATTTTCAAAAAGAAAAGGAGAGTTAGAAATAGGCCTATAATTCAAGGGATTAGACGGGCAAAGACCTGATTTTTTCAATAGAGGTGAAATCCATGTTTTCTTATTAGATGCAGGAACATTACATTCACTAACATTACATTCACTAAAAGAGGTATTCACAAAGTTACACAATGTGCCAATGAGAAGGGGAGAACATGTTTTTATGACCAATGCAGGAAAAACGTCCCCCTGTCAAGAGGTTGGTTTCAGGTTTTTAATTCATAGGGGTAGTTCTTCCTCAGATATTGGTTTAAAATACAATTGTTCATTCTGGTCCCAGACTTTCTGTATCAGACTAGAGGATGATTTTTCATTAGGTGTTACGGATTCTTTTGCCTGATCAATATTGAGTTTAATCATCCTGAGTTTGCCCTCCATAGCATCCTGAATAGAGGAGCACCACTCTGTATCTCTAGTGATATTTTCTGCATCATTTTGAACCGGATGTTCTAGTTCTTTCAGAATCCTAAATAGTTATCTGGGATGGGATTGTGCTTGATTGATGATTCTATTATCAAGTGAGGACTTTTTACCCAATATAACAGCTCTCTTATAATTTCTTGCCGTCTGTTTGTAGTTCTCTCTTTCCATAAGAGAGGCCTTCCATAAATATAGGCTTTTAATCTTAGCACTCTTAAGCATTTGAAGCTCAGGAGAAAACCATAAATTAGCCTGCCTCCCAATAGTTTTGTTTTTAATATACTGCCTCTATATCTTTTGTCTCCTTCTCGAGGGTTAGGACCCAGCGGCACATTGTGTCAGGTGTGAGATTCCTGTAGTTTCTAATGGGATTCATAGTAGTAGAGAAGTTCCTTAGTTATATGCACTTTAGCACAACTAATTGAAAACTGAATAAAACAATGATCCCACCATGGGCATGGACTAATTTCTTGACTGGATAAAAGCAGTTTAGAAAAGGATATCCAGTCAAGAGTGTTGCCTTTATTATGGGTAGGAGCTTTGACAAATTCTTCAAAGCCCAGGTCCCGCAAGGCACCCTCTAGTAGTGTAGCACGAGTATCGTTCTTAACCCCTAGCGAATAGTTAAAATCACCTAACACTAATGCTTTGGTGTTGACTTTAAGAAAGGAAAGCAAAGGTTGCACAATTGGTTAGCAAAATCAGGCATCGATGAGGGGGGCTTACAGATGAGAACCATATCAAAAGTAGATTCTGCATCTCTTCTAATCTTAACCTGTATCAGATCACAGCCTTCAATATCTGGGATTTCAACTCTCCAGATGTCCAAAGTATGCCTATGCCCTCTTTTCTATCTGATGATATACCTCATAGCCCTCCGGCATGGCAAGGATCAGCAAAGGACCAGCCGCTGCATGACTCCAGGTTTCAGTTAGGGCGCAGATGTCAATATTATATAAAACTATAAAACTAGCAACATCTAGTGCATGTTTTAGTAATGATCTGGTGTTTAGTAATAGGATCTTCAATGTTGCCAGGGGCTCATCTTTCATTGTAATGGAACATATGGCCGGAGAGGGCCCATGCTGGATAATCATAACCTCCTTATCCTCCTTCCCACCGGGTCCTGCCTCCTCAAATAACTGTTCAGGACTAACACTTCTCTATTCCTTTAATATTGCTTGGGGGGCAGCAATACCCTCTGTGTCCTCCTCTATGTCACAGCAATTCACTTTAGGAGACAAAGCCTTGGGCGTAAACATGGATCCCTCCCCTGGCTCACCTGTATGTAGCCCAACAACCGGCAGTAAATTATCGTGAAGAATAGTCTGACAAGTCTGAAGGTGCACTGCCTCGTTGGCCTCTTGAGAGAGCCTGACGCCTGATTTAATTTTAGCTGCATTTATCAAAGCCAACACCCGAGCAGTACTCATCGTAATCGGTAGTATGAGAAGAGTGTTTTGCAGTCCCTAACGCCCCGGACTGCCACAGGCTGGCTTGTCCCTCTAATGCTGGTGCTCACGCACCAGATATGCAAATAAGGAGGGTGTAACAAACTACAGCCCTGAATTGATTTGTGGTTCGTGCACCGGCAAATCCAACCCTAATCAGTCTTTAAGATATGTATGAGAGCATGTGTATAAGCACAGAGAGGTAGCTTCACAAAACGAAAAGGCTTCCAACTATGTAAAAGCACACCGTCTTTTAAAAAACACAATGCATTTTAAATATATTCAAAATAGGTAGTTGTGTTTTGCACATCGGTTCGCCCCATGTATGCCCGCATGGGTAATGGTTCAGGGAGTTCCTCAGCAGAACAGGAGTCCTTGTCCCCAAAGGGGGAGTCTCTCCCAGTCTGGTCCTACTTCCCGAGATCCCTAGGGAGGGTCTTGCAGAGCAGGCTCATCTCGCTAGCCTCAAAGGGGGATGCTCTCCCTTGGGAAGAAGGGACAAATTCCCTAGATTCATCACACCACCTATCTCAAAATATATGGGACATTGCATGAGCCCCCCCTGCCACCCACATGGAAACAGACCAGGGGACGGGGGAAATGATTAATCAATGACTGGAGATGCAGAGCTCTTACTCAGGGTGATGATGCAATGGAATAGAAACGGTTTATGGTCTTTCCTTCGAAAATAAACCATCGAAAAGAAAATCCATCGAAATTAAACCAATGAGAAAAGAGTTATCGAAAATACATTTTTTACATTAAAAGTGCATATCCATGTAAACTTTCCATCAAAAATATGGAGAGGTTCGATGGAACTCTAACCCTAACTCTAATCCTAAAATCCATCGAAAATGTATTCAATGAATATGCGTTTCGATGGAAAAGCATTTTGATGGATACATTTCGATGGATAGTAATTCGATGGAGATTTATTCGATGGAAATACCTGACACCAATAAAAACATTTTAATTCAGACGTTGAACTCTGAAGACCTGATTATATCTTTCTTGGATGACAGTGAAGTCCAGCGTTACCAGATCTCCTCCACTAGAAATCATAGAAGGTTGAGAAAAAAGTAAATAAAATAGAGGATACGAGTGTAATGAGTCGCAAGTGACTGGTGTTGCACTCCAAAAGGGATAATTATGTGACAGTAACTACCCACCAAAATAGCAGGCACCAATTCCAAATACTTCCCACTATGGGACATATTACAAATCTCAAAACACAGTCCCTGGAGGTGGAGGTAAATGGAACATATGTGGCATTGCCCTATGCAAGAAGGTAAGACATGTAGCACCCAAAGCAAAGCAAATTCCTTAGCATAAAAAACAGAGCCTCGGCTGCAGGAAAGCAACAAGAAAAATCATACTTTCCAACAACACAATCAGTACTGTAGATATGCAACATGTTCAATAGATAAGAACCGGCACACTATCCGATAAAAAAACAAAATCAGCATGGGATCACCACAGCAAGGAAACACATTATCTCAGAATAAACGATAGAAACGATACCCCAATGGTAGCAGGTGTTTCACAAATGACATATAACATAACATTGCCTCTCATTCCAGGGGATATAATGCACCATCCTCTGTTACAAAAGTCGTCATTCGTTCTGCTCCCAGGAACTTTGGTACGGCAATTAGTGTGTATTACTGTCGTTCCCCCTCTCTTCATTTCGAAACATTTTGCTTTCTCACATGTTCAGCACGAATCAAACACTGAATAACTGTGTAAATCGTCACACTGTAGCATGCCTCTGCCTGGCTGCTCTGAGCTGTATTCCCTTCTGGCAACAAGTCACAGCGAAAAAGCACCTTGTTCCTGTTGTCAGCCACCTCACAGCTCTTTCATTATTAACACCCCTAGCAGCTGGATAATAGTAGTTTCCACTTTATTTATAGCTGATGAAAGAGCATGTTCTGCTAGTTAAAGTGGAGTCATGTCTTATATTTGAGCAAGCCACGGGGGATGTTGTTTCTCGCTGTAAGTAAAGCCATGGGCAACACCTGTTCTCTTTCTCTCCGTCTCTCCATCCCTCTTTATGTCTGTCTCTCATTCCCTCTAACCTTCTCTTCCTGGCTCTCATCACTCCTTTACCCCTCTGTCCATTGTCCATGATTGCTGCACCACAGGACACGTCAGTACAAACACTAATTTATTTCATCCAACACGGCCAGCCTCGTATTCTTCCATCTGCCATTTGAGATGTCATCCTTTCCACTGTATTTCTTGTTAAATGTAATGCACCACCCACTCATGATAGCCTTCAAATGAAACTCCCGGGTGTATTTCTCAATGTTGCTTCATTGTCAATCACATGTTCTTTGGTTGCTTTGCCGTTTCCAAATAATCCCCTCATCTCTATTGACCGACTTGGCATTTTCAACACAAAATCATCAAAACAATCCTTAAATAATGATACATCTCTTCATGAAGTAAACTAAAGTTCGTTACCTTTCATTAAAGTTATGTTATATCAAGAGCCCTTAATCCTCCAGGTTCTCCAAAGGACATGGATATTCACAGTTAGGGCGGCCCCGGGGTGTGGTCAGTAACACCTTGAGACAATCCTTCATCTCTGGAACTTTCCATATGGCCTTTAAACAGCTGTTACTTATTTCTCTCTGCTTTGGGCACATAAAAAGAAATACCCCATGTCAGCTATCCGCAGTTTCACTCCACAATGCTTAAGGGGGTCTTCTTCCTGGTACAGGTAACTACTTCGAGGGGGGAAAATGCCCAGTTTCTGATTTACCAGAGGCTGCCTTGTGCTTGGGGCAGTGGATGGAGTGGGTTTTCTAGATGCACCTGTAAGCTTTGGAATGATCTCCATCTGTCAGTGTCCTTAACATCATCCATTACATGTTTTTTCCGCCTGTCTCCATAAGCCTGGCGTCACTTCAGAGATAGCCTTAGTTTAGAATTATATGTAGTTACTGTAATCATTTTTATTTTCTCAGGTCTTTCAACATACACTTTCAATAAGTGAATCCTGCACTATGCCATTTGCCCTATCCAGTGACAATGTTTCTAGATGGTGTTTTCTTTAGTACATGCAGGTGAGGGTCCTTCCATGCCCGAGTCCAGTGCATTGTCGGCCTCTAGACAGCCTTCCTTTGAAGAGCTTGACCCAAGCTTCAAACTAAACGTGGGCATATGTAGAGTCTTTGTGGGGGTGCACATTTGATGTTATTCAATTTATTTACACATAAGCTAGCCACAGGTCCCATGTCCCCAGATCTCAGCTTCAAACAATGCACAGTAATTGTCCTCTCGCTCACACACTGCCTATGCCACCGCTATACACGTAGATCTCTGGAATCCATTGAATTATAGTCATGCGCTCACGGCATCCCCAGAGCAATGACACCTTTTCTCTATATAGGCCTGCGAATGCACTCGTTGTTAGAATGTAAATCCAAGGCACTCGACAACGCAGTTAGTTTACATTTCCTGAATCATAAGGTATGTATTTGTACAGCTCTTCCATCACAAATAAGCTGGGTATTAATGAAAGCTTCTCCTATGGGTGTTCTGTGTATATAAGATCACAATATCATACACAACCAGCAGGGGAGCCATTCTCTCATCTTTTCTCAGCCGTCACATTTTTCAGGGAATTAAATAGGAAGGGGCAAGTACGCAACGCAGTTATCCACCCTCCGCCAGCACTTCTCCTGCAATGCTAATGCTCACTCTAGCAATATTCAAATCAATCAAGAGTGTATGCGCCACTCAACTTCTTATCATTGTATATTTACTATGAATAGATAGTGTAAAACATGTATCAGCACTGCTCCTCCTCTACACAGAGACCTCTTGTGTCCACCCACCACTGGCTTCCCTCTAATGCTGAAACCTCTACAACAAGCTAGTGCTAGGCTTTTTGACACCTAGATCACCTCAGTGATAATTAATTGTGACTCTTAATGAACTGAAATACCACCCAAAAACACATTTTAAGAAGCCATTAATAAATCATCAAAAATAAAACCAAGCTGTTTACTTTCTTCCTTAGAGCAGAACAGAATGTATTCAAGCCTTACATAAGTAGCTAGAGCAGAACCAAGGCGTTGTCCTTCTTCTGTCAAGATAGATGATAATATAACCAAGCATTTCATAAGGAGTTACAAAAATGTGAACAATTGTAACTGCACCAACTTGAAAATAACATTTCAAAGGAAATCAATAAGTTGCAATGCATTGCCTTGAATACGCCATTTGGCATGAAACACTGCCCATAGTTTGGCACCTTTCTTGATTAAACCATTTAGCCATAAAGTACAAATTCACGTCATGACAATATCATTGATAACTATTTACGAATTTTAGAATCGGGGTTAGTGCAGACAAAGGTTTTTAAAGAGTATTTTCTTGTTCTCTATAGAAACTAGCTTGAATGTGAATGCTAGTTCTAGTTTCTTTCCCTACTTTCTGCTGGTCCTCTCCAGACTGCAGTACTTGATACTGTTTCCAATGTGCTGATTCTCCGAGTGGCAGCATCCACCGCATGATGTCCCAACGACATATGTGTTTGTCTCCTCAACCTATTGTTCTTCATAGGCCACACATTTCAGGTCCCTCACTGGTAGAACCCGTACAGAACATATGTACTTGCAATATTTAGGTAGCATAACATATTAACATCAGTGGGGTGATTGCAAAAGTTGCTTGTAGGAAAGGAGTGGAAGAATAAAATAGATTCTTAAGGTGGTGGTGTTGGGATTCCTTAAAATTCATCTACTCATAGATCATGTTAAAGAAAATAGCTTCTACTCTACTCTTAGCTCGCCCATCAAATATCTTTGCTGTGAACAAAGTCTAATAGGAATTTAGAAGAGATTGTTTAAGATATAGTTATAGTCTTTTAAAGTGTATTGAGGTGTTCAGAAAAATCTTTACATCCCAATTTGTTTTATTATGGTAACAATAAAGGACCTTGGTGATGAATGTGGACCAGATTGGGGTGCAGTGGGTGTGGCTCTCACAGAGGAAAATCACTATCCCCATTAGAATTGCCTAGGGTACAATTCAGTTAAGTGGGATCAAGTCACAAGTGTTATCCATGGAAACATGCATGGATTCCATGTGAGCTTTCGTTGATGACAACTTGAGGTTAAGAATATGATTGCACAGCTAGGAGGTGGTGTCAGAGGCTGAAACCGGTGAAATACATGAGGTCGTTCTCAGCCAATACACCTCTAAAATACTCTTATGAGGGAAGGTATTTTCAAATTGTCCCGGCAACAACTTATTTAATGAAGGGGCAATGACTCAATGTTGCCTCTGTGGATGATGTTGCAAGCATTTCTACTTTTTCAGCAAGGTCACCATTGGGCTGTTTCCAGTCTCATACTGGCCTCAAAGGCGTCTTGATGTTATTGAATAAGCTTAACTATGTAAGTATGTAGGTGACTTCTGAAAAGTGCTACCAAAGTATAACGTCTGCACAGTATTTGTCCCAGTGCCCGCACTGTTGCTACAAATGTGGTGTTCCTTTTGTCGCTTGGCAAATATCCCTTAGGTAACGAGCAATGTCTTCTTGGTGCTCTTCTTTGGGATGTTTTCAGTTTCATACCAGCTTCAAAGCTGTCTTGATGCTACTGATCAGCTTAACTCTTTCAATCTATGTAGGTGACTTCTGGATAGTATAACATCTGGCACAGGACTTGTCCTAGAGCCCGCAATGTTGCTAGAAAATGTGGCGTTCCTTCTAGTTGTTTCGGAAAGATCACTGAGGCAACTAGGCATGTCTTCTTGGAGCTCTTCTGCTTGTTACCTCCTCGCCCCACAACTCTCATTCTGAGCTGATAGAATGTTCCTTCCTAACATCTAGATGGGCTGTGCCAATATGTCTATCAGGATATGTTCATCAAAGCTTATAGGAAGAAGCATTCTAGGAGACATTTCTATTTCACATATCAAACAACCCCAACGAAGGATCTTACTGCCCCCGGTAAGGAATCAAAAATGAAATGGCCACATTTTAGAGCACCTTTCATTCTTTTTCAAAGACTCTTGGCAAGTGGTAGCTATCTTATAAGATAAGTAGTTTTTGGGGGGAGTGGTTTAGAAAAGAAAGAAACATGAATGCTGTGTTTCAAGCACAAAAGGTGAGCCTATGGAAGCTGGTAGCATTTCACTTTAGGTCTGTGGACATACATGATTCTTGGAGAGACCAACACAGCCATACTGTTGGCAGTGATTCAGTTGCCAGAGTCACACTAAAAAGGTGGTTGCAGTTTGAAAGATGATTGCTTGGCAAGCACATGAGTGCCCATAAGGCTGAGCATACATGATGTAAGTCACCTTCGGAGGCACAGATATGCACACCTGCATGCCCCACATTATGTCATAAAGGTAGGTTTAGATGGTTGAGAACTGGAATGCCAGTCACTTGAATGCTGAATCTGCAGGTAGCTACTGCTGTGTGTATTGGAAATACCCCTAGTGGAGGTGGTTTGTGTCTGTGCATGGTCCTGTAAATCCATACCCCCAGAATGTACCATTGGGTACCTCGTTCTTAATGTAACATACTAGGGGCCTCATTACGACTTTGGAGGTAGCCATGGCGCTATTGGCGCCATGGCTGCCCCAAAATCGGGTCCGGGTTCCCTGAATTGGGAATTACCGGGCCATTCCGAGTTCAGAGGGCCCGGTAATTCCTCCTATAGGGAACCCGGGCCCGATACTTCCCCATTCCCATTTGAGCCCCATAGGGCTCAATGGGAATGGGTGTGGGAGCTAACAACGGGCCGATTACGACCGGCCCGTTGTTAGATCCCTGGTCCCCTCGAGGGACCCGCTCTGGATGTCTGGTGGTGAAACCAGACGTCCAGAGCGGGTCCCGCGAGGGGGACTCGTAATATTGCGGAATAGGTTTAGGGCACCCGTTAACCCATTCTGCAATAGTTATAATGATGCCCAAAAGGTCTGATTTGTCTGTACTAAGCCCATTATGTCAAACTTTATACAAAGATTGCTGTGCTATAGTGCCCTAATTGCAGTACAGGGGTACTATTCCTGATTCCCGACCAGCTTATGTACACGTGTATGGAAATAAAGTGTGTATCTTTCGTCTTTCACCATGTTGGACTTTTTAATGATGTGTAGCAGGTCTCGACATCTGATGCTGTCACATTACATGCCATGCCTAGCTGAGACAATTGCAGGCGATGCAGACCCCTTTCCCTTGAACCCCACTGTGCATACCTGGATAGGTATGAAGCCTAATTAGAATCTCTAAAAAGTGGTTTTGCATGAGAGCTTCCAATGAAACATGGCGTTTTCCCTTGCACTGCACGAAACCCACGTTATTTACATTCAATGAAACATTGGTACACACAGGACAGAAATAAAGGGGACAATAATAGAGGTTTTAATAATAATAAGTTAAAGTGTGGAAAGTTGGTTAAAATAAATACAATGCAGCAAGCAAATAGCAAGGAAAGTGTGTGAAAGTTACTAGGTGGGTACTGAGGGCAGAGCCAGAGTTAAACATTTGCTCAGGTTGGGAGTTTGAAAAACTTTCCAAATGTGGAGGCTTTGATTCAAGGTAAAAGAAAGAGAAGCTAAGGCCAGTGGGCAATCGGTATGCCAATGTGTTCAGGAAATACAATGCGGAAGGGCTGGTCTAAAGAACGAGTGCCCCAACAAGGCACACAGCATACCGCGTACCAACCAGAAAGATATAGGTGTCTAGAAATATACAATAGAATATAATGAAACTCTTTTGTTTAAGACATGTTTTCAATACCAAGGGCTCATCAGTTAAACCAGCAGTGTGGGAAATGTTCTTAAATTTGTTTGCCGAGGATCATAAAGGTGAGAGGATTCAAGTATAAGAGATTTAGAAGAATACAATATGAAAATATGTCATAAATTAGGAAAAGGACCCAAATAAAATTGAAAACCATGAATGGTAGAAGCATACCTTGTCTGATTCCTTGGCTAAACTATGTCCACAACTAAAAAGAAATGGGACATAGGATATTATCAAGACCTTAATAAGTGTAGTGACAGATCACACAGCGCAAGTGCAAGCAGCATGTCCTGCTTGAGTGATGCAAGTACAACCCCAGAAAACACAGCCCATGCAACCCATTCCCAAGAACGGGCTGCCTAGGCAGGAAGCATGTTCACAACCAGCCACTCACATGCCCGTCTAGGTGCAAGTTGCAGTAGAGAAACTGGAAACTTGAAAGTTCCAGTGAGAGAGTTACCACGAATGGGTGCTGATGGCACTAGTATGCTGCAACAGCACGGCCTGTGGACACCTGCGTATTTGAGGACTCAGTGTAAAGAATTGGAGAGAATAACCTGAAAGGTTTATTGGGACGTTGCACACAAAGATAACCCTTCATGTGTTGACATGAATCAGCTCATAAATGTAATTAAGTGTGTTGCAGAGTACCATTATTTGGCTCAAGGGAGTGGTTGGCCCATTGAGGATGTGGGTCTATGCCAGTTGTGTCCTCCTGTAGCCAGGAACTAAGGACTATTGCATAAGCTAACAACTGAGTATTCCTGTTAATAAATTATACATTGTTTCAATAAAAAACGTCTGTTAAGCAGCATATGATTGCACATTACATGAGGCATACACAATTAAAAATAAAAGGTTATCAGTAACCCTAAGAGGGTTCATAAACATACCAGGTTTACATTTAAGTGTCAATGCACCCTTCTCATCATACATAGAATATGAACTCTACCAAATAAAGTGCTGGTGCATATAGATGAACTACATAAAGTACCATCAAGCATCATAAAAAAGACATATCAACAGGTTAATAAAGTGCTAGTGGATATCTTCAATTTCATACCCACACCATATTCCTAATTACCCACTTCTAAATCATTAGTATCCTACTATTAATGGGTCAAAGAAGAAATCTTTGTAGTCCAATAGTGACTCCAACAAATTATGGTCACAAAGAAATTCGGGATCGACATTGTTATAACAATGTTGTAATCAAAATGTTTCGGCGTATCATGATTCAAATGCCTTCCTCAGGACCTTCCCGCATTGCTTTGAATGAGTGGACTATACATTCAGTTCAGCCCTCCATCTTAAAAGACCTGTTGAGTTAGATTTCCTTTCATTAGAACATAGACCTAACTAGATTTGTTTTAACTAGAGGATTCCAATGAATATCATCTTTGACATGTTTAGATTTGTGCCTCAAAAATGATGAGCTTACTCACCCACTAGACTGAAACATCAACATATCCATTCACCAGACTAAATGGATTAGTCTCCCTTTTTTCAGAGTCTGTATCCTACATCTTTCTGTTACCTAGCAGAAACGTGCATGACTTTATTATTATGTTCCCTATAGATAATGAAGTAATTTGAAATTGCACAATGTACCGACAGTATTGACCTTAAATTCTCTATTCCTCGATTCTTTGATGTCCTATGCATGATAAAATCTTATGCAAAGCATGTTGCTTAACAAATGGAATATCTCCTTAAAATGGAAAATAGGGGACCATGTAACTAAATAGTCTACTGAAACCATTCTCTTGCATAGCAAATTTGTTTCAACACCAGCTATTTTTACCTCCTTCATGTTACACGCCGGGATAACTACCAGTCCCTCATCGCTCGTTCAATGCTTCTGCGTAGCAAAACACCACCTTTTTGTCGGGATCACTCAATATGAGGAAGTGAGGCATGGTCCTCAGTTGTTTCAGATTAGCGATGCTTTGATACAAAATATTGCTGTGGTATGCCCCTGTTTGAATGATTGGGGCAAAATCTTAAATTGTATATAGAAGATGAATCATTTGCATATTTTACATATTATTTGAAGGTTGTTCTTTTGTTTCATTCAGGAATAAATAAACTGGCTCAGGTGGAACAGGAAGCATTGGTTGATGCATTTGTTAAGGGTTTCCGCCCAAGGTTGGGCAATTGTTTAAAACAGTGTCAAATAATGGCTTTGCATGTACATAATTTGCAGAACCAACAACAGACCATGGGGTGAGGGTGAGCAATATTTTTGAATAAGAGAGGTGGAGTCCAGGAAGAGGCACCAGCCTTGCAATCGGAGAGGTAGAATCCATGGAAGTACTACTCCTAGCCAACAAGGAAATTGAAGTGGAAATGTGACTTGTGATATGGCGTGCCACTATTCTAAAGAGGAAGGCCACTGTAAGTGCATACAAGCAGTGGTTGAAGTGGGCGGGAGCGATTGGTAGCTGTGCTCCTCTACTTTTTTTAATTAAGTTTTACTGTTCCTATACTTTTATTTTAAAAAGAAACCGTTCAGAATGGTTTTGTTATAAAATAACAATAACAGTGTATAAAGCATTTGAAACTTGCACTGCACTGAATGTTCCTTTAAACAGAAGGCACATTTGTGTGGGGGGGTGTATTGTGCATGGGAGGGAGTGTGGCAATTGGGTTTGTGGGGAGCAGGGCAAGTTAGCAGGGAAAACTATTCCACTACTTCTTTTCATACACTTCGACCACTGCATACAAGTGCCCAAATCAGCCTCAGGACCAAGCCATAAAGGGCAGGGACAGTAGTTATCTCTGAATTACCTCTGTAACTCCTTTTCCAAATGTGATAACCAATGTGATAAAGAACACACAACAGAATACATGATAGGACACCATTTTACATGCATTCATAACTGTGGTCTTGGAAGATCATAATTTAAATTGTAAATAGTAAAGAAGACCCATGTTTAGTAGGTACAGAAGCAAATCAATCTGCCATACATTCTGAATATTTAAAAGAAAACCCATTCTCCTCTGAAAATGTATGATCAGTTGGCATTTTCAATAACCCATTAAATCATCTCATGACTGAACCCCTAACATTATGCACTAGGCCGATTTCTGACATTCATTTTTGATAAGTCCCTTAACCCCAGTTAATTTACTAGGGAGATACTAGTTACACAAATGATGGTGCTGATTTTGCAATTGTGGCTGCAGCCCCACAACAATTGGTGGGCTGACATTTTGCCCTGAGGTCGGCATACCAGTCTGGGGTGTACTGGCAACACTGGAATCTGACCGATCCCATCCATTTACCATGCACAGGGTGGGGTCCCTGTGAAATCAGTAAAGGCAATTTCGGGGGTTTACCAAGTTCGCAACTTTTCCAATAATAGGAAGTTAGGACACAAGATCGGCATACCAGTCTGGGGTGTACTGGTGATAGTGACATTTGACCAACCCCACCCATTCATTCTGCAATGGGGTGGAGCAGAGTCCAGCCCTGTGCTATCAGTATAGGCGATTTTGGGAGATTGCCGATTTTGCAATGTTAAACAAAATAGGAAGTTAGGACACAATAAAACATATACAAGGATATAGCAGATGCCCACGTGCGTGTCAGCTACAGACCCATGCAACGCTGGGTGGCACTGCTAAATAGTTCATATTTGGTTAAGCATTATCTGGGCGGATGTTGTGTTTTTGTTTTAAGGAGTAGGGTAGTCATTGCATTGTGGCACTGCAGAGAGGGATCCCAGCACTTTATTTTCTGTATTCTGCAGAGCCAGCACAGCTGTTGCTTCCAACTGGAGGCAAGGTGGTAACTTATTTATTTATTTATTGTTTATTTATATATCGCTTATACACAGGTGAAATGCTTCAAAGCGCTTCAAGGCGGGAAGGTATCAAGGGAATACAGTAATAATTCTTAGGCCTTGAAGATTCTGAATGATCTAAACAAAAAACTAGCATACTAGGTGTGACAACATTTCTCCTAGTGCTAGTGCATCCACCTGGAAGGGCCGGTCAGAGCGAAAGGATGAGAGCCGCGCCAGTGCCTGATCTTTGATGTCCAGGGTATCACAGAGACGGGTGATCAGGATTTTGTGGTTTACCATATCGAAAGCAGAAGAAAGGTCGAGAAGAATGAGGACAGGGGGAGAGTTGGGGTCAAGATTTGATAGCAGGTCTTCAAAGGTGTTCAGAAGAGCAGGTACTGTACCTCTGGATGCTCTAAAGCCATTCTGATGGTCATGGAGACAACCAACAGATTCAGTATGGAGGGTAGGTTGAGGAATAGCCAGCTTCGCCAGGAGTTTTCCCAGTTAAGGGGTGATGGAGATCAAGTTTTAGTTTGCTGGAATGGACGGGTGGGCAGAGGGTTTTTTGAGTAGAGAGTGGCAAAAAAGAGGTTGCAGAGGTTTCAATATTGTTCTTGATGGTTTGGAGGGGCAGGGGCCCACCTGTTTGGAGGAGGCTTTCATAGACTGGACTTGTCTAGAGACATCATCAGGTGTGACAGGGGAGAGGGAAGAGAGAAGAGAGGGGGGGTGGGGTGGCCAAGGGGGGCCCAAGAGATGTTGGTGTAGGGGGAGGAGCAGAAGAGAGAGAGGACAGGATATCCTGTGTTTTGGTGGTGAAGTGTGTGGCAAGGGCTGATCAAAGGGCCTGGACAGGTGTGGTAGAGTATGCGGCTGTGGTAGGGGTTGGCCAGTTCCTTGCAGACTTTGAAGAGTTTGGCCATGTTGGTAGATGCCGTGGAGATGCAAGCTTGAATGTAGACTCTTTTCTTGGAGCCGATGCAGAGTCTATATTGCCTTTGAAAAAGGCTGCAGACTAGTTTTATCAGAGGGTGTACCTGATGATCCCCATTTCTGTTCTGCTGCTCTGCACTTGTGTTTAAGGGAAGCCAGATCTGAGTCATATCGAGAGTTGCACTTTTTGGCAGGCTTCAGTCAGACCCTCATGACAGGGGCATGGAGGTCAAGAGTGTTGGAGATGGAACGATGAAAGTTGGAGAGGTCTGTATCAGGATGAGAGTCAGCCGCAGGAGTAGAAGGAGGGGAGTAGGTGGAGGCAAAGGCAGCCGCTGTCACTCTTTTCATGGGTCGGATGACCTTGAAGGCAGGAGGTAGTGTAGGGTGTGCTATTGCAAAAGTAGAAGAGAGCTTCAAGTGAGAAGAGAGAAGAGAATGATCAGTCCATGAGAGTGAAGTAGTGAGAGGAATAGAGGATAGGATGTCTGTGGTGATGAGAGCATCCAAGGTGTGGCCAGCTGTGTGCGTTGGATCAGAGGGTAGAATGGAAAGAGAAAGGGAGTCACATAGGTTTCGGAAAGGTCCTGAAGAGTCAGGAGAGTCAATATGGATGTTAAGATCCCACAGAAGGAGGAGCTGGAAAGAGGAGTAGAGGGGAGAAGAGACCAGGCTAGCCCATTCCAAGAGGAAGAGGGTGGACTGGCCCGGCAGCCAATAGAATGTGTCCAGAATAAGAGAGGGAACAGATGAGAGAGAGAGCCTGCAGACCAGCCCTCAAAGGGGGAGTAGAACTGAGTGTGAATAAAGGAAACAGGGATCCACTCAGGATAGATCAAGGCTACTAACACTCCTAGCCTGTTGGGCCTGGTCACGGAGAAGATTGTGTAACCTTTATGGAGGAGTATGTCAAAACCTGTGACAGAGCTGTCCTTAAACAATGTCTCAGTAAGAGCAAGAACATC
This sequence comes from Ambystoma mexicanum, assembly GCF_040938575.1. Taxonomy (NCBI): domain Eukaryota; kingdom Metazoa; phylum Chordata; class Amphibia; order Caudata; family Ambystomatidae; genus Ambystoma; species Ambystoma mexicanum. Next base: position 900,553,267 of record NC_090922.1, read on the forward strand.
AAGGTCCAGAAGTTCCAGGAGGTGGCAGATCTCAGAGGAGTGCTTTAAAGCAGAGCAAGAGTTTAGTGTGGCGACCTGGAGCAGGTTGCCACTTCTGAAGTACTTATGTGGAGGGATGCAGGGGACAGAGGTCCCCCTGCATGTGGCAAGAGTGCCTGAGAGATAGAGGTGCAGTGTCAGTGGGTGGCAAGAGCAGCAGTGTGGAGGGGGCTTTCTAGGTTGTCAGTGTAGTGTGAGTAGGCAAGGAAGCCTGTATTCTGCTGCTACTGAATCTACTACTGTACAACAATGTATAAACAGGTATTTGTTTACATGGTTTTGTGTTGGCACCGTTTGTGTTCAACCCCCTTCCTTATAGCAATATAGGATAAATGGCTTTTTTTTAAAATCTGGTTGCCCAGGTGCAGGAAAACTTGTGCATGCTTGTTTTATCTTGGTAAAAGCTCTGTCTGCTTTTTCTGGTCAGATTAAGGACTCAAGGAATGTATATGTGTAATTTCCTGGAATGGTTTTTGTACAGCTGCATAACCCAATACCAGTGGCAGCAATATCCAATACAGTCCAAAAATGATCTCATTTGAATAACTACTGTTGGCTTTTGCAATTATAATATGTCCTCTTCACGTGATTGTTTTATGTTTTAGCTACTTGACTCTAAATTATGACCTAGGTAATGCACCTTTTTTGCAGAGATGTAGATTTGGTTTACATTCCTTATGTCCCTTCTTTGCATGAACTGTTAGTAACACCTGTGTGTCTCGTTTACATGCTTCATACTTCAGAGACATCATCAGTAGGTCATCAACATGTTGCATTAATATAGAACTTCCAACCCCTAGGAATTTGGCATCTAAATCTTTCCTCAGGAATTCACTGAATACGGTGGGCATTCTGTGTCTCTACAAGATGGAAAGGAAAGATGTAAAAATTGGTCAAACTACGGAAAGTGCTAGGATTATTTACTTGTTCTCAGCTCGCCATGTTAGATGAAAGTTTAGGAGAGTTGAAGTTAATAGAAGATCTAAGCAGCATTATGTCAAAAGTGTTGATGAATCAGATTTCCAATATCACAAATGCAGACAAGAAGATTGATGGGGATATCACCAATGAAGAAATGCATATCTATATGATCAAACGATTGAGGTCAATGCAAGCTGATATAATAAACAACTTTTGTCCGGAAGCACTGAGGGAAGATGCAGATGTGCCAGCAACACTGTGGTCATGGAGTCAAACATGGCAGTATACTAGTTGGTTATGTGACCTGGAAGAAAGAGTGTGTTCTTTCAGCACGTATTGGCCCATTCAGGGTGTATGGTCCCCAATGTGTGAGCTGACCATTGTAATCTGGGCATGCTGTATCTGAAACTGGAGGGTCTATCAATGAGTATGAGAGTTGAAGATTCCAGTGAGAAAGGAAATTATGTATTGAACATGCCTTAAATGAAGCAAGACCTATGGATTTGTCTGGGAATGGACTGAACCCTATAGCTAGAACAACTTCTCCAAAGTCAATGCACGGAAGTCATAAAGACAGACCATACAATGACTGTCACAGACAGAGAATGCTGGTAATGAACAGATACATTTTAAAACTGAATGGTACTCTTATGTTCTTTTTGAATGACAGTGGTGTTTTTACCCATGCATCCGAGCCCTACCACAAAAACTGTGCCTTACTGGCATTGAAAACATCATGATGGCCAGAACTTCCCAGAAAATGCACAGGGAAATGCATGAAGAATAGGCTGCCACCCATTTTTGCCTATGTTGTGGGCACAGAAGGGCACTGCCTAAAACCACCATTAGGCTACACACAGTAGCCTGAAACCATTGCAAAAGGGGCAATGCTGAGTGCCAAAAGCAACCCATAACTATTGGGAATTCATTTTCTTCAGGTCAAATATGGCTAAATTATGGGCACAAAATTATTTTACTGCAGAACCACACCAGGGCCATGTGCTGAACCTGGATAATATACTTCCATGTACAATCTCTTGTTTGAAATGCATTAATTCAAGACTGAGGAAAAAAAAATGCATGCAGTACCGCTTTGGACTCAAGGCGGCGCTAGCGATCTAAACTCTGACAGGAGAACTGCTACTTCAGAAGCTATTCAGCCTTCGGTGACAATTAGGACTTCAAAGCTTGTTAGTTAATTGAAAATCTAACCACCTGCTGTTCCCAGAGACAATCTGATTTGATTAACAGGCCAATAGGCTGGGAAACCTTCTCACCTCAGAAAGCCCACGATATCACATGGTCATGCTAACCAAATGCAAAGTGGCCCCCTGGTCTGTTGACCTCAGCTTGCTGGAGCCCACACAAAAGACCTTTTCCCTTGAATAGGATATGGTGATTTTGACTGTTTCCTGTCAACAAATATCTGCCAGCCAGGAGAGACATGTGATCACTGTCATCTCCAAACTTTGGGGGCGGACTCAAACACTGCAGTACTTTGAATTGAAAGCAAATATATATTTTACAGAAACACGGATAACTCTTGGTAACCAGATGACAGAAATGTGAAATTTGGGGATCCTTAAAATGAAAACTTTGCCCACAATTCAAGCCCAAACTCCAATTTGTGTGTGTGATGTTCTGGGGAAATACCACGCTATTTATTGATACTACAGACTCTGTGTTTAAGCTAGAGACATGGGAATTTACTGGAGTATGTATGGACAGGCCGTGTATATGTGTATAATTTTTAATGAAAAACCAATGTTGCATAACCCACTAAAATCGAAAATAAGTTGCCATTTCTTTACCCAAGCTCCTAGAAACGCCAGAGTCGGAACAGTGCCTACCTCATATGATATATGATGTGTGTAGGTGATGTAAAAACAACTGTGTATTTGGGAAAATATGTATTTGGATCAAATATAGATTTGTGTGCAATCTGACAAGGGGAGGTTCCTCTGACCATAAAGCCTACAGCATCACTCTGACTCACATTTCCTTCCCCCAATCAAGGGAGAGAGGAGGAACTGGCCAATGATAAGTGAGAGGGGCAGGCTTAGCTAGGCCCAGGCACACACCCATTTCCAAAACACATAAAAAGAGACTGCTGGGACAGGTAGAGACATTCAATTCCATTTGCTGCGGAGCATGCTGACTGACGACTTCACATCCAGAGATCCAACACTTAGACTTCCAAGCTAAACAGAGACTACAGAACTTTGAACCAAGAAGGCCCACTGCAAGCAAAAGTATTTGCCAGCAGGCCTCAAAATCATTTGCAAACTATCCCACAGCCGGGCGAGCTGTCTGAATTCTTTTGCCAAGAACTCTTGCCAGTACCCAGAAAGCAGTGTTACATCCAGAATCCACTTGATCCGGACCGGAAAGCAGAGCAGTATCCAGAACCGGAGGCCGCTGAATCCAGAGAGGCTAGACCAGCAGAGCAGAGCTGACCCAGAACGCTGTGAGCAGAACCGGTGCCTGATTGACCCGCCGAGCAGACAGAACTGCAGCCGGACGTGTTGACCAGATCCGTGACGAGGCCTAGTTCAAATTTATATTGTGAGTACCTAGCAGAACTGTGCAGAACCAATCTCTTAGTTAAAATAATCTAATCCAAACTATTTTAACCTAAGTAGAACTGCCTCCTAGAAATTGTGTCATCTGTCATTTTTAAAGCTGCACAACTGTCACCTGTCAATTCTGCAGCTGCAAGCTGTAACCTGTCATTTTGAGTTTTATTTAAATCCGAAAATCTACCTTTATTAAATCGTCCGTATCTCTGGAACCGTTTGTGCTAGGAACGCGGTTTAACTTTCCTCTGAAAGCTTAGAATCTATGCTTTCCAACAAGCCTAGACTTCCTACTCCTTATACTTTTACCGCAATCGCGAGACACGCACTCGTGAAATTTACCGCGATTTGCGATTTTGGCTCAATTTCTCCACTTGTCAAAATAGCAGCTCCATTCTTTCTTTTGTTAAAATCCGTTTGCAACCTGGTAATAACTCATAGAGCATTGCTAAAGTGAGCCTGAACTAATACCAACACGCATCTCCCACTCCCCCTGAATCTCTAGAGGGAATTAAAATCAGTTGGCACATGTTCCCATCCATTGCCATCACATTTAAAAAGCATTTTGGGCCTATGTTTCAAACTCCTACCTTTTTCCTCTAAGCTTGCTGGGGGGGGAACTGAATTTCATATTGTATTTGATTGCATTCCTGAGAACTGTGTGCTCCTCTTTCCATCTCCTTCCATTTCTTACATTGCATAGGGGAGGGGGGTGAATTGCCAGAGAAAAAGTGATTATCTTATCTTTTGCTAAAATCATATCAAGTATTTCTGTACTGCATTTTATTCCTCATTGCTTTTCCCTTGAAATCATAAAAGTATTTTTGCTACTTTATCCATCCTATACTAACTCCTCATTGATTGTAAAGAAGTGTGCTAGTGCCAGATTACCCATTGTTGATCAACATCATATGTCTAAGTGTACTGTCAGATATTAATTTATTATAAAGTGTGATATATATATATATATATATATATATAGTTTAAATTCTCAAATAATCCTTTTAATTTGCAAAACGAACCTACTTCTTGGCTCAGTGGGGTCAGGGGGATTCTAAGAGGGGGGTATTATACAAGGGTGGTCATCCAGAGTACTGAACTAGACATAAAAATACATTAATAAGGGTTTTCCTCAGCATCCCAGTCTAGGCATTGAATTGGCTGCAGTGTTGATTGAATATCGCTTACAAAAGTGGGGGCTCGGAGCCGGGATATTCTGGGTTAGATTTACCATTTGTGCAGATTAATACAGTGTGCCAACTGACCAGATACACATATCCGGTTAGATCACCACACTGTTTTACACTGTGAAAGCACCCCTCAAAGGAACGCTCTAAGGAAACGGTCTGTTTTGCAAAATAAAATACAAACTTTTGTAAGTCAGGAAGGAACTCAAATTCCGGAATGACGACCTTGGTAGATATGAAAATAGCCAGAGCACACTTCTTACATAAGCTATTTGTGAGAGGTGAGTGGACTCATCAGGACCAAACGGTCTGGCTGCAGGCAATCGCGCAACAGGTCACTGAAACAGGGTCAGATACATGGAGAGATGAGGGTCCATTACATGTGGCCCCAAGTGAATTATACATGGCTCCTAAAGTTAAAGATGAACACAACAAGATGGTTAGGATAGCGGCATATTTGTATCTATATATGGGAGCCATGCAGGACAAATATGCTGAAGGCCAAGATCTGGCAAGTAGGCAACAGCTGGCATTACAAAAGGCCCAATCTGACCTGGTCTCTTCTGAGCAAAGGCTGCAGAGGAGCCAGGAGTCAGAAAATGATAGTAGGCAGTATATCATTAAAATAAAAGAGGACATGGATAGACTGCAACAGGAGAAGGCTGACCAGGAAACCAGATTTCTGGCCTTGCAGAAGGAGTACCAAGAAGGTTTGGACTCCCTTCTGCAGAGCCAGAAAACGCTGGAGCAACAACTGGACTTCAACAGGGCATGCACAGAGCAGGTAGCCACCCTGCAAATTCGATTAGACAGAGAGAAAGAGGAAAGCAATAAATTGATTCTGAAAGACCTGGATACCCAGGCAGAGTTTGATCAGGAGCGCCAGAAAGCGGGTGCCTTCCAAAGGCAAAGGGACGACCTGGAGGCACAGATGCAGGCTCTTAGTCAGGAAAGGGATACCTTAGTCCAGGAAGTCTGCCACTTAAAAAGGAAAATGGAAGAAAATCACCTGGCACTCCAGGGACTGGGTGACCTCCAAAAAGAACATCAGAACTTGTTAGAGCACACCAGGAGGGTGGAGGATGCTCTGGCAAGAAAGGAGCAGGCCAATAGGGACACAGCTCAGGAGGTAACCCTCCTGCAGCAGAGACTGACCCAGTACTCCAGGACCAATCAGGAGGCACAGAGAGAAAATGAGACTCTCTGTCAGCACAATGATAAGCTCCAGCAACAGGTAGCGATGCAGGAGAGACTGATAGAGTCTAGTAAGGCCTTAAATGAGGAACTGAAAGCGCAGGCCCTTGCATTGCAACAGGAAGCAGATGAGGTTCGCTGGGAAAGAGAAACTCCTGAGCATAACCTCAGGAGCCCTAGTACCAGAGGCCTTCATCTCTCCAAGTCCCTGGACTCTGCCACCCCCATGTCCCCTCGCACACATGAGCCCAGGGCCACGGGGATGGCAGATTACTATCCAGCTAGAAATATGGGGCTCATAGGGCAGTATCTCCCAGGAATGGATGGGCGGGTATCCGGGTATGGGCACCCAAGCACGGGCAATTTAGTGGGGAACCCCAGGAGAGTAGGCCCATTAAGGGCATCCTGAAGACCTCTGCCCAGTTAGGTCAGTGGGGGGATACCCAGCAAATCCTGGTAGCAAGGAGGGATCTGAAGACTCCTCTGAGTGTCACAGGGCACAGGAGACCAGGTCCCCACATTCTGCCAGCCATTCCCAGGCTCGCAGAATCCGGAAAAACCTGGAAGATCAGACGGGCACCTCTGGGAGCAGCGCTTCTGAGTCGGAGGATGAATGGACCAGGGTTACCCGAACCAAAAAGGCCAATAAGGCAAAAGGGCCTTGCTTATGGACCCATTGAAACAAATAAAGGCAATAAGGAGTGTCATCACGCCTTATCATAAGAACGCCAAGTATTCTGTTTGGGAACACTTGGATCTCTATGAGCAAATGATGGAGACTTTCCATTTGAAGGACAGCCAAAGCTGTATTCAATATGTAAAGTGGACCTTCTCACCAGAATACTCCAGTTTCTTTGCGGGGCTGGAGGATCAAAACCATTCAAGGTGGTCCACAGACAGGGCGGCCATCTTGAAACATTTTTCTGTGCACAGAAATCCTCAAGAGGCTCGCAAGGCAGCCTACAATTTGCAATGTGGGGAGGATCAGGCCCCACAAGAGTTTGTGCAAGAATTAAAGCGTACTTTTGCGCAAACCACCAGAAGGGTGCGCACGGATAGCAAAGAATTTATCAATACGTTTTTCCATGCCTTACCCAAATACATAATGACCCAACTTGTGAGAGATTTTCATGAGAAAAGATATTTAGACTGGGTCATTGAACAGGCTACCCGGATCTATGAGGTGCAGAAGCCCATCGAAAATAAAAATAATGCGCAGAAAAACCGCAAAACCAACAGCACCCCTGCTGCTGCCAAGGTGGCAGAGGTAAATGTTGCCCCCGTTTTAGATTTGGAGATGGGGGGGCCTAAAAACCTGCCTGCACCAAATAATTCACAACCCAGAAGGCCCTCGGGCCAGTCACAGACAGGGAGTCGAGGAGGTAGTCCCACAAATGGGGTCCCCCGCTCCCCTGACTATGTAAGTCCCCGCTACAAGGGAAACCGACCCATCCTGGGTTATGTGTGGACTCCTCCAGCCCAAGGGGGGGGATCCAGCCAAGCGCCTAACCCGGGGAACTTCCATCCTAACTTCCCCCAGGAGGGCAGAAATGCACCAAATCCTGGGCAGAACTTTTTTCCCAGGTATCCACCCAATTTCCAACCCCAAAACCATCCATCCTTCTTTCCCCAATTCCCTGAGCCCAGACAACCTAATCCGGGAGAGGGGAGGCCAAGGGTGGAGGGGTATCCAAATCTTCCCAATCCGGGATATTACCAGAGAAGGGATAGCTACCCTTCCCGGGATCAGCCCAGGGGAGAAAATAGAGCCCCGTATCAGCCTGAGTGGGTTTCACAACTTGAGCGCCAGGTCCAAAATATGGCACGGGATCTGGGTCACATAGTGAGGGCTCAACAGAACCCTCAGATGAGCATGCACCGCAGAATGCCCCAAACTCTGGACCTGGTGCTCCAGAACAATGACGGGGGCAGAACCCCGATAACCCACCGGTTCCCAGGGAGGAGGCACAAGGGGAAGGAGTGTGTAAAGCATTGGAGGAAGCTTCCTTCCCAACTTGTAAACAGCCCATGGAAAATCAGGAACCGGAAACAAAATCTCCTACCCCTGAAAGTCTGCCACCCAAGGAGCAGAGAGGAGGTAGGAGAAACAAAGTACCCAAACAGACCCAGTTTGTGGAGGAAGTACAGATCTTCCAATTTGAGGGAGAGGGATCCTCAGAGGATCCTGGGGAAAGGATCTGCTCCTTTAGAGATGGGGGAACTCCTCCCAAGGAAAAATGGGTCCCAAGGGACGCCAATTCAGACTGGGGAGATGTGGAGACTGAGCTACCGCCGCCAATCATCTCATCCCAGAACCCACAATACCGAAATCCCCTGGTTCAAACCCATCCTGGTGACTGCCTCCAAAAAGGGGGGGGTGGCCCAGAACCGGAACCAGGGGAACCCACAATGGCTCTGATCTCCAGTTGCCAACTTTTTCTTTCAGATTCCCAAGACTCTCCACAGAATTCTGCCCAAATCTCTTCTCTTGCCATGTCCAAAACCTGAAAGTTAGCCCACCAGTTGTCCAATAATGTGCATTATCTGTGCCCCCTTGAGGAGAAGGAGGGAAGACACTATGCCCCGGTACAAGTACAGGGGCAGGGTACAATTTTGGCATTGGTGGACACTGGATCCCAAGCTACCCTTCTGTCCAAAAGGGCCTTTGAGGAACTAAATGCAGGAAGGGGGGAGAAATACCGAATTCCTCTCACCTCTCTTCCTGGACAACTGCAGAACTTTGACGGGAAGGAAATTCCCGTTGAGGGGACTGCAGACTTGGACATTAAAATTGGGCAACACAAGGTGAAACACCCGGTCATAGTAGTGACTTCAGAGGGCACGCCTTGTTTACTAGGGAATGACCTCCTGAGAAGGTTGTCACCCCTAATAGATTGTGTAAACAAGGTCCTCTGGACCCAGACTAGCCGACCCATAAAATTAAAACAGAGTGTCAACCATGTTAGTTTAAACGGCACCTGCCACATTGTTGAACAAAAATCTGACCAAGTAGAATTTCACTTCCACAACAACCAAACTCCAGACGTGACAGTAATAGCAGTAGGACAACAGACTGGTGATGGGGGGTCCTCTCTATTTCTGAAAATCAACTTTCCTTCCAGTTTAAGGTGGTATTCCACACTGGAAGGAAACACCCTGAAATTCTTTACTAATCCGCAATCAGAAACTCCCATTCCTATAGTCCAGAAAGATGTGAAATCAGCTCAGAGCCTGGCTGATATTCAGCAAATTGGAGAGCAGTTGTTCATCCCTGTTCAGTTAAATGATGGGAAGGACTCTGTTCTCGCTCGAGTGTGTGTGAACAACGGTAAGAGCTTCATCAGTGAAGCCATGTTCCGCCAACTCCCAAAAGATCCAACCATTCCCACATTCAAACTGATAGACAAATGGGAAATGGACCTGGACGCAACTAATTCCAAACATCTCCTGCCAAGCAGGTGTATGCTCAAAATCTCCATTGGCAACAAGAGCATAGTCCATAATTGTTGGGTCGTGCGAGACATCACTGCCGCCTTTTACTTAGGCAGTGACATTCTCAATCGCTTTGCCATTAGGTTGGACCTAACCAACTTCAAAGCTTGGTCCCGATTAGCGGATAATCCCATGGGTTTTGATGATCCAGAAAAAGCATTTAGGTCAGCTCAATTGCTACCTTATGCAGTTGAAATTCAGATTAAAGAGGAAGTCACCATCCCAGAAAGGACCCGACAATTCTCCCTGGGAGTGAAAGTTAAAAGAGGACAAAAATTGAAAAACCCTGATGCTTATATCCATCGAAATGCTTCTCTCCAACAGCAAGGGTTAGGGGTAAACCCAACACATTCGTCAACATAGAACATGACACCATTTCAATAGAGGTGGATAACAGCGATTTAAAGAGTATTACTCTAGCCGCAGGCACCATTATTGGAATGGCGATTGATGACCGACATTTCTCCATTGATTTAGGAAATGAACTGTTAGGACCAATCCCCAAGGACTGTTTTGACAGTGACAGTGAGGACAATACAACACCAGACAGGATTTTCACCCGGCATGGGGGGAACTTCCTGGTGTACACTTCTTGCCCTTATGGTAAGGAAGATGTGACTTGTGACTTCAGGAGGGATGAGGTGATTTTCCAGGTCCATGAGGGCTGCCTTTCCCACCTGAAGCCTCCAGTCCAAATCAGCACTCTGACCAGGGACTTCTCCACCCAGCTGGAGGAGGCCGCTGAGATAGCCAAACCAGAAGTCTTTCCAGGCTTCAGGCAGATGGTGGAAGAGAGAGTCAACCTAGCTGATGCCTGTGTGACTCTGGAACAGAAGCAAAAGTTGAAACCTGTTTTCTTGGATTTCCAAGATCTCTTTGCGGTAGACTCATATGACTGTGGTCGCACCGAAATCCACACCACAACAATTCCCACGGACCTTGGAATGACTCCAGTGTTTGTGAAGCAATATCGCTTGCCTCTCGCATCCATGGAGTCCCTTACTGAAATAATTAAGAACCCTGAGTCCTGGGGAATAATACGTCCAGTCCACAGCACTTTCAATAATCCGGTGCTGGGAATATTGAAGCCAAACGGCCAGTGGAGACTCTGCGCCGACCTTAGGGAGCTCAACAAACGGGTCCATACTTCCCGATGGCCTCTGCCCTACATTGACCAAGGGCTGGCCCAGATTCAGGGGTCACAGGTATTCACCGCAATAGACCTGACCAATGGATACTGGACCGTGTCTGTCAGTAGGGAGGACCAATACAAACTGGCTTTTACCTTTGGGGGCCAGCAGTACACATGGACCCGGATACCTCAACTCCGGCAATGAATTCACCATTTTCCTACATAAGGCCATGCCCGACCTGGGTGCGAGGGGTAACCTGGCTTATGTAGATGATGTCCTCATCAAAAGTTCATCTGTGGAGGAACACATAGCGGAGATCCGTTATGTTCTGACACAGTTGAGGGCCGCCAGAGCAAAACTTTCCTTTCAGAAAGCACAGTGGTGTAGAACCCGTGTTAATTTCTTGGGGCATGAGATTACTCTTCAGGGTCTCTGTCCCCAAGAAAAGAAAGTGGAAGCACTCCAGAAACTGAAAGACCCCACAACTCTGCGGGAACTAAGGAGCCTCCTTGGACTGACTAATTACAGCAGAAAGTTCATTGAAGGCTACGCATAGATCACTAGACCCCTGATTCATCTCTTGAAGGGGGGGTCAAGTGGGAATGGGGTCCAGAACAATCCGAGGCAGTAAGACAACTCAAAAGAAGCCTCTCACAAGCGCCTTGCCTAGCTTACCCTGTCAGAAACAAGGAGTTCTTCCTGGAGAGAGGGTTCTCTAATACGTGCTTGATGGCAGTATTATACCAAAAGCATGACAAGGTCAATAAAGTAATCTCCTATGCGAGCAAAACTTTATCCTCTGTGGAGGACGAATTCAACGATTGTGAGAAGGCACTCCTGGCAACAGTGTGGGCATTGAAGAATTACCGCCCGTTTATCCAGGGGGAACACATCATAGTGGAGACTCCACACCAGCCTCTGCAATATCTCCAAAGTGACAGAATCTGGGCCGGAAATATGAGTAATTCCCGAATTACTTCCTGGATTCTGTCAATGCAAGGCTTCCCTGTGGAGGTCAGATATGGCCAAAACAAGAAGAGTCCCCTCACGCAAGGTCTGGCTGACTTGCATGATTGTGCCAGAGAAAACTGTCTCGAGAACGAAAGTCTAAAAATCAAGGACAACATGGAGGCATACCTTAATTCCCCACACAAAGTCTTTGAAGAAGACAAGTGTGAGGGAATGCCCACTGTCTATGTGGATGGATGCTCTTACCATGTTGACAATGACGGGGAGAAAGAACTGGTGGCTGGCGTAGGGAATGCATGGGTGAAGGAGTTCCCAGAACCCTCCGCTGGATACAAAATTGGTCCCCAAAGTATTCAGGTGGCAGAATTGATGGCTGTGCATCAGGCCATCTTCACTGCTGTCCAACATCAACTCCACGAACTGGTCATAATCACAGATTCGGATTATGTACGGAACGGGTTCGTGGAGCACCTGGTTAATTGGAAAACCAGAGGCATGTTATGTGCTAATAACAAACCCTTGAAACATGGGAATTTAATCCAAAACATTGATGATCTGGTGACATCGAATGGGATGACCATCTACTGGAAAAAGATCAAGGGTCATTCCAAAGTAAAGGGACCAGACAAAACTGGAAATGACTTAGCTGATCAGCTGGCCAAAACCAGGGCCATCCAAGGGGATCTAATAGAAATAGAGTCCCTTTTGGGGGAAATCCAGGTCACTGCTATCACTAGGTCCCAGACAAATGCTCAGAATGATCTTTCAACTGCACAATGGAGTAAGGAGACCCCTGATGCTGATTTAATTACAGCTCAGAAGGGGGATCCAATTATTGGTAAGTTTTACCAACACCTTGAGGACCCTGAGAACTTTCCCCTGACGGATACCGATTACATTGGGAAAGAGGACCTAAGAGTGTTGATGAAATGTCCAAAAATGTTCCGAATCCAAGATGGTTTGTTGGTAAGGAAATCCCAAGCTGGCCATGATCAGTGGGTGGTTCCTACCTCATTCCGAAGCCTGATGTTAAGTCACGCCCATGATGCGGCCACCGCCGGTCATAGGGGGTTTCACACAACACTGGAAATCTTAAGAGAGGTTGCATGCTGGCCACACATGGGGCAGGACCTCGACCAATACTTGAAGGGGTGTCTTGTGTGTGCACAATTTCAGCTATCATCCCTCACACACCGTGCGCCTCTCCAAAAGAGGGGGATGACACTGCCATGGTCAGATTTGCAAATCGACTTTGTAGGCCCTGTGATTCGCTCATCTAGAGGAAACAAGTACATGTTGACCGTTACATGCTTGTTTACCAAGTGGGTGGAATGTCTCCCAGCCCCAAACTGCAAGGCAGAAACAGCAGCTGCCCTGATGATTAACCACATCTTTTCCCTTTTTGGTCTACCTCAAAGGATTGAGTCAGACAGAGGTAGCCACTTCACCAGTGAAGTAATGACAAAGATGTGGGAGATACTGGGGGTCAAAAGAAAGCTACATATTGCTTACAGGCCAGCTTCTTCTGGAGCAGTCGAGAGATATAACCGAACCATTGTGAGCATTTTAAAAAAGTTTGTGGCAGATTCTGGGCCAAGTTGGGATATCCGATTACCTCTGGTCCTAATGGCCATCAGATCTACCCCTTCATCTGCAACCAAAATGTCACCATTTGAGTTGATGACTGGACGCAAGATGGTGCTTCCCCAGCATTTGCTCTACAGAACCCAAGAGCAAACGTTGATAAATGCCTCCACAACTCATGAGTATGTTGAGAATTTAAGGAAACACCTTCAGCATGCTTTTGCCTATGCTCAGCGCAATCTAGAAAGATCAGCCGAGAGCATGAAGACCCACTATGATTTAAAAACTACCCGAAAGGAATACAAGGTGGGTGATCGGGTCTATCTATACAATTTCCAAAGGAACCAGGCCAAACAGCGAAAATTCTTGCCTACATGGAAGGGACCGTTTGAAATCATACACAAGATCTCCCCTGATGCCTATAAGATCTGCATCCCCAAAGGCAGTCTGGCGGAAGGGGAAGACAAGTGGGTCCATATTAACCAGCTAAAGTGTTGCCATCCCAGGCACACTTTGCAGCAACTGGAGGAGTCCTCTGCAATACCAGAGGGGACCGCTCCAGATTAATTCAGTTCCAACCCTAAAATATCCCACATATAGTCTCTAAAATATTATACTCTTGTAAGCCACTGTCTTTGAATGATAACTTGTATCTCAAAAGTAAAATGTTAGGTATGTTAAAGTATAAAATGTATATGTCTGCCACACCATTAGTAGTGATAGAAAAATGTCTACGAATAGGTATTGCCGCTTTTCCTTTGTCGTCCTAGGAGAAAGAAAACCTGGAGACTGGCCAAGGAGAACGATCCAAGGACTGGGAGCAAAGATCCGAGGGGCCCGGGGTACCGCCCAATATTCCCATCAGGACCGGCGAGGAGAACGGATCGATCTAACCGGATGGGGAAAAGATGCTGAACTGTGCCATATACCGGAAGAAGATGAGGAAAACATCCCAGATCTTGCGAGTTCCATCTGTGAAGGATCAGAATGGCCATCGCAAGAAGGGGGGGCTTGTGGGATGTTTTTACCCATGCATCCGAGCCCTACCACAAAAACTGTGCCTTACTGGCATTGAAAACATCATGATGGCCAGAACTTCCCAGAAAATGCACAGGGAAATGCACGAAGAATAGGCTGCCATCCATTTTTGCCTATGTTGTGGGCACAGAAGGGCACTGCCTAAAACCACCATTGGGCTACACACAGTAGCCTGAAACCATTGCAAAAGGGTCAATGCTGATTGCCAAAAGCAACCCATAACTATTGAGAATTCATTTTCTTCAGGTCAAATATGGCTAAATTATGGGCACAAAATTATTTTACTGCAGAACCACACCATTGCCATGTGCTGAACCTGGATAATATACTTCCATGTAAAATCTCTTGTTTGAAATGCATTTATTCAAGACTGAGGAAAAAAAAATGCATGCAGTACCCGCTTTGGACTCAAGGCGGCGCTAGCGGTCTAAACTCTGACAGGAGAACTGCTACTTCAGAAGCTAATGAGCCTTCGGTGACAATTGGGACTTCAGTGCTTGTTAGTTAATTGAAAATCTAACCACCTGCTGTTCCCAGAGTCAATCTGATTTGATTAACAGGCCAAAAGGCTGGGAAACCTTCTCACCTCAGAAAGCCCAGGATGTCACATGGTCATGCTAACCAAATGCAAAGTGGCCCCCTAGTCTGTTGACCTCAGCTTGCTGGAGCCCACCCAAAAGACCTTTTCCCTTGAATAGGATATGGTGATTTTGACTGTTTCCTGTCAACAAAGATCTTCCAGCCAGGAGAGACATGTGATCACTGTCATCCCCAAACTTTGGGGGCGGACTCAAACACTGCAGCACTTTGAATTGAAAGCAAATATATATTTTACAGAAACACGGATAACTCTTGGTAACCAGATGACAGAAATGTGAAATTTGGGGATCCTTAAAATGAAAACTTTGCCCACAATTGAAGCCCAAACTCCAATTTGTGTGATGTTCTGGGGCAAAACCTCGCTATTTATTGATTCTACGCACTCTGTGTTTAAGCTAGAGAGATGGGAATTTACTGGAGTATGTATGGACAGGCCGTGTATATGTGTATCATTTTTAATGAAAAACCAATGTTGCATAACCCACTAAAATCGTAAATAAGTTGCCATTTCTTTACCCAAGCTCCTAGAAACGCCAGAGTCGGAACAGTGATATACGATGTGTGTAGGTGATGTAAAAACAACTGTGTATTTGGGAAAATATGTTTTTGGATCAAATATAGATTTGTGTGCAATCTGACAAGGGGAGGTTCCTCTGACCATAAAGCCTACAGCATCACTCTGACTCACATTTCCTTCCCCCAATCAAGGGAGAGAGGAGGAATTGGCCAATGATAAGTGAGAGGGGCAGGCTTAGCTAGGCCCAGGCACACACCCATTTCCAAAACACATAAAAAGAGACTGCTGGGACAGGTAGAGACATTCAATTCCATTTGCTGCGGAGCATGCTGACTGACGACTTCACATCCAGAGATCCAACACTTAGACTTCCAAGCTAAACAGAGACTACAGAACTTTGAACCAAGAAGGCCCACTTCAAGCAAAAGTATTTGCCAGCAGGCCTCAAAATCATTTGCAAACTATCCCAAAGCCGGGCGAGCTGCCTGAATTATTTTGCCAAGAACTCTTGCCAGTACCCAGAAAGCAGTGTTACATCCAGAATCCACTTGATCCGGACCTGAAAGAAGAGCAGTATCCAGAACCAGAGGCCGCTGAATCCAGAGAGGCTAGACCAGCAGAGCAGAGCTGACCCAGATCGCTGTGAGCAGAACCGGTGCCTGATTGACCCGCCGAGCAGACAGAACCGCAGCCGGACGTGTTGACCAGATCAGTGACGAGGCCTAGTTCAAATTTATATTGTGAGTACCTAGCAGAACTGTGCAGAACCAATCTCTTAGTTAAAATAATCTAATCCAAACTATTTTAACCTAAGTAGAACTTCCTCCTAGAAATCGTGTCATCTATCATTTTTAAAGCTGCACAACTGTCACCTGTCAATTCTGCAGCTGCAAGCTGTCACCTGTCATTTTGAGTTTTACTTTAAATCTGAAAATCTACCTTTATTAAATCATCTGTATCTTTGGAACCGTTTGGAACGTGGTTTAACTTTCCTCTGAAAGCTTAGAATCTAAGCTTTCCAACAAGCCTAGAACCGACTTCCTACTCCTTATACTTTTACCGCAATCGCGAGACACGCATCTTTCTTTTGTTAAAATCCGTTTGCAACCTGGTAATAACTCATAGAGCATTGCTAAAGTGAGCCTGAACTAATACCAACACGCATCTCCCACTCACCCTGAATCTCTACAGGGAATTAAAATCAGTTGGCACATTTTCCCCATCCATTGCCATCACATTTAAAAAGCATTTTGGGCCTATGTTTCAAACTCCTTCCTTTTTCCTCTGAGCTTGCTTGGGGGGAACTGAATTTCGCATTGTATTTCATTGCATTCCTGAGAACGGTGTGCTCCTATTTCCATCTCCTTCCATTTCTTACATTGCATAGGGGAGGGGGTTGAATTGCCAGAGAAAAAGTGATTATCTTATCTTTTGCTAAAATCATATCCAGTATTTCTGTACTGCATTTTATTCCTCATTGCTTTTCCCTTGAAATCATAAAAGTATTTTTGCTACTTTATCCATCCTATACTAACTCCTCATTGATTGTAAAGAAGTGTGCTAGTGCCAGATTACCCATTGTTGATCAACATCATATGTCTAAGTGTACTGTCAGATATTAATTTATTATAAAGTGTGATATATATATATATTGTTTAAATTCTCAAATAAACCTTTTAATTTGCAAAACAAACCTACTTCTTGGCTCAGTGGGGTCAGGGGGATTCTAAGAGGGGGGTGTTTTACAAGGGTGGTCATCCAGAGTACTGAACTAGACATAAAAATACATTAATAAGGGTTTTCCTCAGCATCCCAGACTAGGCATTAACTTGGCTGCAGTGTTGATTGAATATCGCTTACAGTGTGCACACCAACAATGACCTAAAATATTATGCAAGTTTCTCCCTCTTCACACTAACTGAAAGTCACATAGTAAATTGCCCTGCAGTAGCAAAATATGATATCTGATTGATGTAAACAAGGAATCTTGACAGGACTAATGTAGTCCTATACTGATTCGAGAATTTGAATCAATTTGTGCCTGAAATCCAAGAATTCTGTAATGTGAATAAGGAGCTGTATGTTTTAGAAGCAATATAAAATCAAGAAATGTATGCCTATGAACCTTTCGGTGAACAGCCAAACTTTGTATTAGTTTGGACATCATCTGCCATTTAACTGAATTCAGTTTCTTGGACCTTATACTTGAATAACAATGCTAAACGACAATTTGTATCTGCAATGAACAGATGTTGCACCTTATTGTTAACAGTATAGAGTCAAATATGCCTATCCCCGGAACGATGTTGGAAAGAACTCTGCTGTGATGGAAGAGGAAAATCTACGGTTGATGCAAATGTATTGTTAATGATGTCTCAGAATGTCTCTGTTCAGTTTAATTTGTGTACCTTTAAAGTAATTCAACTTTTTTTTAACACAACATGTACTACACTAATACAAGGATAAGGATACTTTAAGCTTCCATAGTTACAGAGATTGACAAATTACAAGATCATAAGGCTTACAAGGTTACACAGTTACAGAATCATAAACAAGGTTACAAGAGCAAACACATTACAGAATGTGGAGTCAAATTAGTGGATGGCGTCGGTACATCATTGTAGAGAGAAAGACTCAGTGTGAGTTCTAGTCAAATGCAGCAGACGTAAGGCTAGTACAAAGGCTAAGTGTCATTTTCTTTAAGGCAATTAGAGATGTTTGAGTAGGATTGGTCAGTCAGGGTAGGAGGGAGTGAGTTCCAAAGTTGGGCAGCTTTAACAGGGAAGCTATTACCACCTATTGTTGACATTTTGAAGGATGGTACTGATAAGCATTTAGTGTAGGCTGCTCTAGTGGGTCTGGACATGAGTCTTCTTTTGAATATCTCTGTTAAATAGCGAGGTGCTGCATTATTAAGGCACTTAAAGGTTAGAGATGCAGTTTTTAATTTGGTTTTGTCAATAGTTGAGAGCCAGTTAGATTGTCTTCTAATTGTAGAGATATGTTCTCTTTTGGTTATTGCTAGGGCTCCTCTCAAGGCGTTATTTTGGTGTGTTTGAATTTTATTAGTGAAATGTTTGTTTGATCCCAAATAGAGGGCGTTAGAGGGCGTTGCAATAGTCCAGCTTGGACAGTACTAGTGCTCTTGCCAAGGTAGTGCAACTGTTTGTGGAGAGTAAGGGTTTTGCTGATCTGATCAACTTACATGTGTACACGGTAAATGGTGCCATTACGTTTGCTTGTTTTGCCAGTGCAAGGCTGGAGTCAAGTTAAAACCTAGGGATTTTACTTCTTTAGCAACCTTATTCGTGTTGTCGTCTATGTTAAACGATGAGTAGTCAGGACTGAGTTTGTTAATGTTTGATATTGTTCCCAGGATGATGAGTTCCGTTTTGTCATCATTCAGGCATAGACCGTGTAATGCGATCCATGCCTGGATGATGAGGTATCACTTATTCACCGAAGCCAAATCCTGATTGTAATCTCCTGAAAGTGGGATGAGAATCTGGGTGTCGTCTGCAAAGTTAGTGTAGGTGACACCTAGAGAATCCAGATCATCAAACAGGGGCTTGGTAAAAATGATCTTCTTGGTCAGGGAGACACAGGAGCCCTGGAGAACACCACAAGTGATAGGAATCGGGTCTGCTGCTGCTGCTGTAGAGAAAACCCTCATGGTTCTCTCATTTAAGAATGATTGGATCCATTCTATAGCTGGCTGCGAGAAGTGCGCTGCTGATTCTAGGTGTTTACAGAGTATCTTATGGTCCACCAGATCAAATGCTGCTGACAGATCCAAGAGAAGTAGTAAGGCATACTATCCCTTGTTTAGAAATTTGTCAACCTGAACCTTAAGGTCTATGAGTGCTGTTTCAGTACCATGCTGTGGTCAAAAACCTGATTGTCTGGTACCAACGAGTTGATTAGTTTCTAGGAATTTCTGAATCTGTAGGTAGGCCACTCTTTCCAGTATATTTAAAAGGTATGGTACCATTGTGATTGGCCTGTAATCTGTAAGTATAGCCGGGTCTAGAGTTTGCTTCTTAAGGAGAGGAAGGACCCATGATTCCTTAAGGTTGCTTGGAATGGTCTCTGAGGTGAATGACACGTTACTAAATTTAGATATGAAGGGTGATAAGTCTCTTGCAGTGTTTTTTATGATTTGGGCAGGGCAAATGTCTGCATGACAGTTGGAAGGTTTAAGTGATAGTATTATTTTTTCAACCTCCGTTCTGGAAACTTTAGCAAAGTTAAATTGCAGTTCTGGTTTGGCAGCTGTGCGAGGTGTGCCAGTTTGAGGAGTAGCCAAGGGGATGTTGGATCTTTTCTTTCTTCATTTTAATTTGGAGAGTGGCGATTTTGTACGTAAGTGACTTCTGTATGTCTGAGCACCACATTTTGTCTTTGATGCAGTTGTTGGGTACCGGGGTGGGATTCTCCAGTTCCTTTAGTATTGCAAAAAGCTCCTTGGTACCTAATTTAGCTTGCAATATTCTGTTGTCGAAACATTCCTTCTTAGCTCGCCATATTTCAATTTTGTATTTTGTAGACATATTAATAAGGTTTGCTTTGTTCGTCTCCAAGTTGATTCACACTTACGTTTTTCGAATCTTAAGGATTTTACATATGTGGTAAACCAGGCATTTACATGAGATCTAGGTTTACTGTTCCACATTTTTAAAGGAGCATTGGTGTCGAGGGCATTGGCCATTGCTGTATTATATTCATTAACTAAGGCCGATGGATCAAGAGAGTCTGGTAGTGAATTTAGAGTTGGGAGTATTAGTGGTAGTAGTTTGTCAGGAATTATGTTTTTCTTGTTCCTTTTTAACATAGGTGGTGCTATAGGGTTGTTTTGGGTCGAGTGAATTTTGGAGTCTATGGTAAAAGCTATCAGCGAGTGGTCTGTCCATACCTGTGGGCTGATAGTGGTGATGGTAGTATTGCAATTATAATCAGCCAGATTATAGGGTTCTTAAAGCCTAGATTCAGGTCTCCTAAGAGGAGAGCTTGTGATGTATTTTTTTAGATTATCCGATCATGGAAATGTCCTCCTCGGAGGAGCCGATAGGGCCTGGAGGTCTATAGATAAGGTATATAGTGATAGTTTGGGAGTGGGTAACTTCAATGTCAGGGATTCACAAGATTAAACGTGCAGTGGTGTCGCTATTCTCATAGACAGACTCAATTTCGCTATGATGGCTATACCTGCAACGCAGGCATTAGCTCTGTCTTCTTTGAGGATAGTATAGTTGGGTGGCACAGCAAGCATAAAGGCAGGGCCAGTTGCTTGGTGTAGCCAAGATTCTGTGACAGCTAAGAAATCATAGTTGCTCGTTTGTAAAAGGTCAGCAACTACTGTGATGTGGGCTACTAGAGACCTTGCATTAATAAGTGCTCCATTGAGGACAGAGGTCACTGCAGGTTGAGTAGGCAGGGCTGTATTTCTACCTTTAGCTAAGATAGTTGTGGTTTTTATTATGTTTGTCTGTTCTATCATTAAGGTTGGAAGTGGAACTCTTAATGGGGATGGACTCAAATTGATTCCTATGCTAGTTGCATACAGTATAATGGCTGATGGGTGTTTTAAATATTTTAGGTAATCTCGATCGTAGTTTAGAATTTCTAAGCATGAGGTCACATGGGATGTTAGATCTAGGATGGTAGGAGGTATGGTCGAGAGCAGATGGCTTTCCTAGAGAGCACTACACACCTGGTGTTATGGTCAATCTAGTGTTGCTAGTCTCTGACTTCATGGTCGTATATTGTAGTAAAGGTTTAGAAGAAGTCAATAAAGTCCACTGAGCAATTAGGGAAAGGATAATGGCCAGCATTCTTTCTGAAGCAGTTCCAAGTGGTCAGTCCCTAGTACTGTTGCAAAGGTAGTTAACAGCTATAATAGGCTATTCAAAACAAAGGGTTTTACTAAAATGTCAGGATGGTTGAAGACCTATCTTGCCCTACGCTAAGGTGGGATTTCCCTACATGAAGGAAACTAAGGAAAGTCTCAGTCAAAAAGTTCAATTTAAAAGTCTGTCTTTGTCTAAAACCTATCCTTGCCCTCACAACTAAGCTAAACAATGTGCAGCAATGTCAATAATAAAAGAAACGGTGACCAATGTTCTAAGATTCTTCCAGCTCTGAGCTTCCTTTTCAGCTCCCTTTCCCCAAGTTCAAGTAAGTTCCACAAATCCTTAGGGTCACCCTCCCCAAGATTTCGGCAACACAGTTTCACACTATCCTCAAGGTTCTCTTCCCCAGGTTCAAGGCAACACAGGTAAAACAAAAAAGGGCCTTGAAGCTTCATCCTCAAGACAACATTTGCAGTTCATCAAGTCTTAGGGTTCCCTTCCTCAAGACTTGAATGTATTAACTTATACTTGGTTTCAAAGTTCCAATGTTCAACTTAACTCCTGGTCAACTTGCCACTCCTTCTGGGTTGCATTAACAGTTTACATAACGTGCTCCTTCTTGGTTGGTTTCACAATGTCTTTATTTTTCACCATTGAGGAATCGCTGGTCTAGGCTCAGTTGCCAGACTATATGGTCCACGCATCATAGGTCACGCAACCAGGAACCCTAGGTTCTTAAAACCACACAGGTTTTTTTTTATAATGGTCACTGTGTAAAGTTTCATATTCAATTACATTTTCCTTGATGGCCTCATGGCGTTATGTGCAGGTTTGCATTCTCTTGGCTTCTTCTGGTTACCCTATTGGCTTTGTCACAATGTATCACACAACATCTGCCAGTCTTAAGCCTTGCCACATAGTATTTATTCATAAAGTTCACTTTGTGGTGGTCCTATTTATTCCCCATCTCAGGCACTTTCACATTTGTGCTCTGATTTCACATATTTGAAATGGGCACTTTTCCATTTGACTTTCCCCATCTCGCAGCTATGCCCACAACGTTTTCATTCAGTTCAGTATGCCATTTTTGCTTAATATTTGCTTTTCAAGTGTTCATTGCTTGCTTGATAGTCACAGATTTTCATTTTGCTATTCAGGACTATGTCCAAGTACTTTTAGATCATCCAGCAGTCATAGTTTACTTATTTCAGTATGTTCTGAATTCTTAGAACAACTGTCAGAGTTTTTCCTATATGACACTCACGGGTTATGCACAACCGCTATCTGCCGCTTCGCCGGTTCTTCTTGCCCGATTCTCCTGGATCCACTGGCTTCACCTTCCTTGCAGTGGCCATCAACAGCTTTGCTCGCTTTCCTGCTTGGCACGGTGGCTGTGGGCTTTGGGCAAAGCACAGACTCCTGCTGTTACTATTGGCAACCAGAGCTCAGATGGATATTTAGACCCTCTCACGGCTCGCACTCAGCCGAGGTGTCTCTATCCTTCTCCAGACTCACACGGCTCCCAAACCTGACTCTGACATGTTTCGCTCCAGCCTGTTCCATTCCCTGCTCATCCTACTCGCACACAGGTCCCTCTTAAACAGGTATCTCCTCTCCAAGAGGTGCAGCCCCACATCCTATACTTCCTAGGAGTATTAAGGATCTACAGGTGTGGGTCAAAAAGTTCAATTGCCTGACCTCTAATCAACCTATTTGTGGGACATGCCTGACTTACCCAATAGTATTCATTCACAGACTTCTTCTTCATCTCAGTACCAGAGTGACAAAAATACCTATTGGTCTTCACTACTCCTAGTTGCCTCTTCCTCATCCCAGTACTGTAACAGTTCAAATGAGGGGAAATGAGGGGAGTTGCCTTATAGTAGCCCATAAAGGCCAGGGGAGGGTTAGATTGGTTTTCAAGGGGAAAGGGGGATACCATATCTTGCCTGTGGGTACCCCACTCCCATCCCCAAGAACCCTCTACCCATGTGATCCTCCCTCGATTCTCCACCCCCAGGGTCAGGATCCAAAAGTGATGGCTGTTCCCTGGCCACCTGAGAAGAGGATCCAGGGGGAGTAGGAGTTTGGATACCCTCAGATTTTTCACAGTCTGTGGACATATATGAGCCATGGACAGATTAAAACCACAGCCATAATTGTGGAAGGAATGCGGTAGCTGGATGCATGGTTAAGGGGGTGTCACAGAATAAAAGATGATTGGTTTGCAAGAACATGAGTGCTGATAAGTTCAAGTAATCATGATTAAAAAATGTATCAAGGTGCAGGGGCACATCTGCATGTGCAACATTACATCATGACGGCAGGTTTAACTGCCCGAGAACTGGATTGTCAGTCATATAAATGCTGAGTTCACAGTTATGTAATGCAATGTGTTATGGGAAGATAACCTTGAGGGGGTGGTTTGTGTCATGTGGATGGGTTGAGCAGCCTGTTACTGGGCTCGGATGGTCCTGTAAAACCATGGGCTGAAGATTCATTTTACACCTTAACTGTATCATAATGACTTTTCAGCATTACCACTATTGTGTAAAACTGATAAAACCCTGAGATTTCTCGCTTTGTAGGTGCCTTCATTTTTTATGGGGATTATATGCCAGATTCCTGACCCATTTCTGCGCAGCTGAATAATTAAACATTAACTCTACTTTAGCTGCCTTTCTCCATATTAGATTGTTTGCTAATGTGCTACGGGTTTCAACATCCCCTATAGCTGGTTGCTGTGATAATCAGCCCTTGATGTAAACTGTCTAGATCTCTTGGGAGTGCACCAGCCAATATCTTTAGTTGAGGGGAGGTGAAGGGTATTCTATAAAGGTTATCTTCTTCTGGTTTGATGTCTAACATTGCACAAATTGGCAGCAAATGGCTAACTGAATAGCCTTCTGACTTTAGTGGAGCAGGTCCCAGGGTTAAAGTGGGTGGTAGACAAAGAATTTGGATGATACTTTAATCCCCACATCCTATCTCAGTAGGTGCTCATTCTATACTGTTTTGAGAAGAAAAATTGTCTAACCCATTATTACTTGGTCAGGCTATGGCACAGAAATGGAGAAAATAGCAGATAAATCAATTCACAAAGCTAAACTTGACTTGAAAAAATACATTTTATCAGATCACGTTGACTAAACAGTAAATAATGTTTTGTTTTGAAATGAGCAAATAAACTAAGTTTTAATATGACTTGTCACTGTGCTGTAATATTGGCACCGTTCCCTTGCAGCCACAATTATTAAAACAAGATAAATGGGGGTGGGTAGATTTTTAGACCAAGCTCTCTTTCTGAGCTAGTTTAACACACAGATCTGGAGGAAATGTTATTTTGTATCTAGTGGAATTCCCTGCGTGAAGGGGTCTTCCAGTTTATGTTATTGGTGTAATAACACATGTATCAGGGATTTTCTGTCTAACAGAACACATGGGACTGTCTTGCAAGAAACAGATGCAGTTTTGTGGTTTTTCACCTTTCATGGTAAAAGTCATTAACAGCCATCTATGTCAACACAATTATTTCAAAGCACTGATCATCGGGTAAGAGGGCCTATTGTCAGCAGGTCAGAAATATGGGCAACTTCAGAATTCCACCAATACACAGACAACCAATCTTGAGCAGAGCATCTGAATGTTTGAGGGGCTGTTAGAAGGACCGGGGAAGGTGAGGCAACACAATTTAATGAAGAAATCACATATATACACAGCACCTGTACATCTAAACGATTGAATGTTTAGCAGAGAAAACAATAGCTAAATAGGAGAAAACGTATATTAACATATTTTCATCCATTTGTTAAGGTGGATTTTGATTTAAGATTGGTGTTTTCGAGAGAGATCTTAAATGATCAGCCTTGCACCCACGTTTTGAATATTCCAATAATAACAATGATGTCAGGTATTTGTTTTCATTTAGAACGTCATACCTCCTGTTTCTAAACACTTTAAAAATTGGTTTTATGAATGTCGAGTGACTCAGAAGGGTACATAACAAATCATAATGGTATAGATTTGAGATAGGTGATAGCATAAGAGTCATGGAAATTGATTCACAGAACATTCCATAGAAATGAATCTGGATAATGCATTGAATGTGAAGTAATCTGATTTAGGAGAATTGGCTGTGTCGCCTATCAGTTAAATTTAAAAACTTTCTTTAAGTTTAATCTGTGTACATATATGATACTGAGAACTAAGAAGCCCAGTTCATCAAGATGGTAAATTGTTCATATGTATGCAAGTGTCACAGTGAATCAAAGTTTATTGGTACCAGCATATGAAGTTGTCAGAGGCTCCTCCCTTTTGCTGCGGACATTGCAGCAAATCTCAATGCTCCAGTGCTTCCTATGGAGAGAACACTGACCTTTCCTTCCCCTCAGTGTTTTCATGCAACCTTCTAGTTATTTTCTTTCCTGGGATTCTGTGCCTTAGCCACTTTCATTCCTTATTTCCTGAGCCCCTTCTCCATTCTCCTACTTGTCTACTGTATCTCGGCCCTACTTTTTTCTTGCCTTCTTCTACTCTGTTCCTTCCCTGTCAACCTTAAGGATTCCCTACTCTATGCATTCCTTCTGTGGATTATGCAGTTACAGCATGACATTTCTTATTCTATGCATACCTTCAGAAGATTCTGCATTCAAAGTGAGATATCCTGGGTTTTTTAGCACTTGCTTTTCCCCCCGACCTTTTTATCTTTCCTGGCATTGTTGCATGTCTCACAATGTCCCCAGCCACACATGACACACTGTGAATGTCAGGCGGGACCAGCCTTACCTCACCAAGTAATCCAGACATCATTCAGAGCAGGTAAGCCAGTTGAGTGATAGGCTGAGACAGCAAAGTGACCAGAGCCATGTGGATCAACTACGGGAATTGATGTTCAGTGTACAAGCACTGACCATGGAAAATCAGTCTTTGAAGGTGGAGAATATGGCTTTAGAGCAGTATGTAACATCTAGAGAAACCGTTCATACTGAAGCTCTTTCTCCCCTATGGGTACTATTCCATTTGAAGGATTACCAAAATAATGCGGCAGTTCCTTGGCACGTGCTGTGTCCGATTCACATTTAAACCACTTACTTGTTCTACCGATGGATGGAAAGTAGGTTATATCATTTGTAATCTAGGTTGTAGTTCTCTTGCATGGGCCCAACTCATAACTTTCAGAAGCTCTCTCCTATACAGCTATGGCAAATTCCTGGCAGCCTAAAAACAGATGTTTGAAAGGTATGAGTTGTCCTATACAACTCAAAAGTGTTTTTGGACTACAGTCAAGATAAGCAGGATGTGGTGTCATACATATCCACATTTACACAATTAGCAGCAGAGACCAGCTGGCCAGAAGAGCTCGATTCACTATACTCAGTAGAGGGCTGTCAGAAGACATAAAGGATGAATTGATCCAAGTACCCCAACCCGCTACTGTGATGCTGGAAATGTATTGGAGGGACAGGGTCTACCTGTCCTTATTCTCTTCTCCATTATTATCAGTGTATTGTGTTACTTTCTGCACAGGAGTCCAGTTGGGACCCCAGGCAGTGCAGCTCTTCCTTTTTTGTTTGCAGTGAACAGAGACCCTTGGGATACCTTTATGGCATCCGTGGGTAAGGCGTACAACCCTATACCCCTAGTGTATGTTTTGGGGCACCTGTGTGTTGCTCACAGAGCAGAGTATGGGCTGGTGGCAGCTTCATGCTGATGTGACAGGAGCTCTGAGTATCCTCTATTTTGGGATACCCAGGCCCTTCCATAGTAATCAGTGGATTCCTGATAGGAGACAAGATGGCCCCTGAGTCCTCTTGGTTTCTATTGCATGTTACCTTGTTTTGCCAAAGTCCTGGGAAGCCCTGAAGCTGTCGCTTCTCCTGAGTGGCTTTTGGGTGGAAGAACCATATATGGTATTGTGGGGAAATCCCAGTAACTGTATGTTGTGGGTACACCCTTGGGGTGGGACCTGTGTGAATAGAGTGTGTGACCAATATGCATTCTATGTTGGGGTGTTGTGAGAAACCTGAGGGTATTCTCCCAAGTAGACCTTGTGAATCCCTTATTCAGGTGGCCAGGGAAGGGCTGACGCTCTCAGATCACAACCCTGGGGCCGCCAAGCAAGGGAGGATCACCTGGGTAGGGGAACCCGGGGTTATGCTCAGGGGAATACCCTAGCTGAGACACAGTATTATACCATGGAAGAGGGAGAGGAGGGCAAGATCTCTGCGGCTTTTGTAGGCTGGATTACATTTACAGCCTTCCATCCAAAGAGTCCCCCCATTCTAACGACCCCTCCATATCTGACACATCATCTCGAAGCCCAAACCCTGTTGCATTCGGAAAAATCACATCTCCAGGAATCCCTGTTTTCCTGTTTCCTACCCAAACACACCTAATTATTCTTCTTCCCATCCCCATCCTTCTTATTTTCTGAACTCCCAATCTGCTTTGACAAAACACTACCATTCCCACAATCCCCCTTATTCATCTCACGTGCCCTACAAAACTCATCTTTCTGAGTTAACCAACCACCCCTTTCCTTATGACACCTTTCTCCCATCCTACCCCGTAAGATATTTAGAAACTCTACCCCACTCTTTTTCCAACACAAACACTTTCCTACACTGTGACAAACAACAGACTAATACTAACACTGTTTACCTGACATGTCCAAACCCATAACTACAACTATAGACATTGTATTTCATTCCTGAAAACCTGCTGATTACTCACATTGGTGTAGGATTGCTCCTTTGTATTTAAACAAACTTTGCAGGGGGAACATTAACCTAAACAATATCTGTGTGAAAAACAAACTGTTCTTTTTCCCTGTGTTTTCTATTTTGTCTGCTTATACGTGAATTCAATTGCTTTGCTTATTTCTGAATGGCATTGTCACCCTTTTAGTGATTGCTGCCCCATATATATCTATATTAAACCTATGTGTGATTGAGTATTAAATAAATAAATACATTTTTACTTTTACAAACTAGCCTGATTCCTGGTTCAGTGTGTCCTGGGGGTATTTTGAGAAGGGTGTGATATGAGTGGTATATCATTCAGAATATTAAACTTATAGAGAAAAATAAAATACGTGTTTCATTTGCGCACTACATTGCTAGGCGAGACCTGGGTGTGTGCCTGAATGAAATCCCTTACAAGGGAGACAAGAAATCATTTTTTTGATACTGCTAGCGTAAGAAAGGCTCCCTCAAGTCTCTTAATTGTTACAGCGCAAATCAAAAAATTCCAATTTTGCAGAAATTATTAGCAGGAATTTTGTAAGAGTGACTCTGATATTGCTTTTCTCGCCTTCAACCAATATAGTTCACCATTCTTTTTCTGAAGAGGCCCAATGTTTAGCAATGATATCTCCCAAGGCCATTGCGTCTTTCTGTTCTCAGGGCCGGGCAGTTCATTACTAAATGTTTGATTGGAGGGATCGTTTTTTGCTCCTTACAGAGACGACATACAAGCCTTGACTCTTGACTGTTTAGATTTATCTTGGCAGGTCTAGGTAGAAATATATTTAGACGAAATATCATGTATTGCTGGTGCAGAAACCAGTTGGGAAAGATTTGTAGGTATCTTGGAGGATCATTGAGCTTTCTCTCAGCAAACCAAAATTCATTTCGGTTTTTGTATTGGAGATTGTCTTCCTGAGTGTCGACCCAATCTTTACGGTAAAGCTTCTTCTTTAACCTGCCCAGGTTTTGCAGCAGTGATTCCTCTGTTTCATTCAGGTCTTCAATTAATTTCTGGCATATGTCCACTCTCTGAGGATTATTTCATTAGGGTCCACTCTCTGAGGATTATTTCATTAGGGTCTGTCATTGCCTTTTTTAGAGTCTTGAAACCACCCTTTGTGGTGTCTTCCAGACATTTTCTACAGAAGGAGATTGAGTTCCATCTGGCAACGGTTTTTAGGGATGTTAACCCCAGTTCCCTTCTGACAATCTGAATTGGGATACTTCTCGGTAATCCCAAAACTGACTTCCAGAAGATCCCCTGCAGTAGGGACCATATGTCTTCAGTCAACATGAGCGAGGTTTCACTGCCGTACATCAAGATCGGCACGGCTGTGGCTTTATAGAAAGAGATAAGTGGGATCAATGAAAAATGGCAAAACTTCTTTAACAGAACTTTACGCTGCCAGATTTTTCGCTTGTTTAGTCAAAGCAGCTATTCGGGGTGCTTCACATCTGCTGTTGTTGATCTTTACTCCCAGATAGGTCTGTTCATTCACCACTCTGATCGATTCTCCCTTAGAAAACCATGCAGATCGTTTGCCTCTTATACACCGGTCATGGCCACCAAATACAATAACCCTACATTTTACCTGTTGGATTCTGTTGATTGGCTCATTCAAATGAAGGATGGCTAACATGCGCACCCACTGAAATAATGGGTTCAGGGGCCCATTCAGGTCCCAGGAACAATACATGACCTAATGGATATCTCTATGGATTCATAGAGGGATGTAGAATGTGTCCCCTGTAGCAACTTTGTGTTCTGGAAAGTTGCTCAGGAGCAAAACCAACCTATTCTTTATACAACCCAGATGTTCTAGTGTTCACTCTTAGACTAACCTGTAAACTGTAGGAAGGACGAGTTGGCAATTTGCCCATAGGCAAGAAACATGTTACCTGTAGAAACAGTGTGCTGGTCTGATCAGCACCAAGACAGAGAACGGGTCCATGAAATGGTGAAACTATGCCAAAAAGACACTTCACAAACACAAGTTATTGTTATGTTGGAAGAATGGGTTCTGGTGATTAGGAAAGTGGTGGCACGCCAGTCACCTATTGGAAGGATTGGCTCTGGCCAGTGGTCCCAGGATAACTCACTAGTTATGTGAGAGGGGTGTGTTTTGAGGATTAAGCAGATAAATTGGTCAGTTGTAGAAAGAATGGGTTCATGGGATTCACACAGCAACTGAGAAACTATGAGGGGAAGAAAAGTGGCTGTAGGATGAATGCTCATGATGAGCCCCACCATGGCCTATTCAACTAACTCTAGGCAGAGACAGGCAGACTATCTCTGATGTACCCCTATCCTACGCATGGGTAGCAGAGGCCATGTTCAAGACACATCTCTGCCATGCCATGTGGTAAGGCAGGCCATCTCCCCTGCTTGGTTCTGTGATCCACTATATCTCTCAAATGTATCGAGATATATATATTTGTTAATACATATATTGGATAATAATGTCCTACGGTGCACAGGCAATCAAACCTTAAATACGGCTTTGTGACATAAGTGACTTTATACAATGTAACGAATACGCGTATATATTGGACATATGGTAAGGCATTAAAAGGTGTTTTGCGCGGGTACTAGCATAGAACAGGTCAACCTGAGGGTTAGTTTCTCAACACCCTCAGACAGTCCATCCATTGCATACTTCCATACTGAATGATAAAAGTGTTCAGTACTCACACTGCTAGTGCTTCTCAAAACACCGTGTACCAAGTTGACTGCACAACCACAGGCGTGATGCGAATACGTGGAAAACTGAGACAGATGCATTTGTTGTATAACACTTCTGGAACTTTCTGACATAATACGTTCAACTGGAGGTTTTCTCTGATAACAATGTGCTTATGCCATGTCCAAATGTTTATGTTAATTCTATTTTACTCACCATCATACATACATGTTTACATACACTTCCTGAGGTGCATATAGACACGCATGTGTATTTCACGAGTTGTGTAAACTGGTAAAATGGCTCAGTGGATTAAATGCTAGTTGTTGTAATCTGCGTTTGATCTGCAGGTGGCAGGATCGAATCTTCTCAACGCCAATGTAGCCTTTCATCTTTCTGATGTCATAAATGAGTACCAATTTCGATTAGGTAATAAATAGGGTATGCAAATGTGTCCTATGTAAAGTGCTCTAGATTAAAGCACTATATTAAAAACAAATTATTCTTATGTCTAAAGCGTATCTCAAAACAAAATGTGTAATTAAAAAAATATATCTGTATAGCCTGAAATCCTTTTCTGTGAGATATTTATTGGTATCCATTGCAGCCGAGACAATACTACATCTATCTATCCATCTATCTATAGGGACCACGAACCTAAATATAGGCATATGTGTATGTTTGTATATTCAGCGTGTGCATACAGTGTGTGCATATACACACGGATGCAAATAAACTGTTGGCGCTTGCCTTCCTGGGCCCCCATCAGCACTTGGCCAGACCTGGGTCCCCTGCACTTCTATCCTCACCCCGTCCCTTCCTCCCTGACCTGCCCTCTCCCAACTGCGCGTATTATCACTGCACTGGCATGATCCCAATGGCACAGGGCCTAGTAGGACTGTTCCACGCTGTTATTGTTTCTCCTCAATCCCCATTGTCTTGGGGCGCCGGGAAACACTTGTGTATACGCGCCATACAAATGCCCAATAAAGATGAAGTTTGTGATTGTAACTGAGGATAGCACAGGGGCGATGACCCGGCAGAGCAACAGAGGTTCGAATCCCGTTTAGAAACCGAGCTCGGGTAGGGTATTAGGCGTGTTATAAAAAAAAACAATTAAAATAAAACAAAAAAGAATGTGTTCACGTGGGCACATACAGAGTCGTGAACAGTAGTTCAGAAGTGTAGATTAATTCGACAGCAGCTAGGAAACTGTAAGGGTGTATCGAATTTGTGGAATATATAGTATGAATCTATATGATCTTTTGGCAATATAGAGCTTTTCCCACTGAAACACTCTTTTGTAAAGCAGACCCACAGGCACTTTAAACACATCAACTAGGCTAAAGTACCTCGGTAGTGTTTTAATTTATGAAGCTTGCAATTCACTTGTGTGACCCTTCTCGCCGCCGTGGAAAAAAGAACGACAAAGGATGGCGTGCACGCCTTGCGAATAACTAACGCTGTGGCAAGCAGTCAGAGTGATGGATGCAAAGGCGTCTGCTGCATATGTGTTACTGGAGCCCCGAGGGTGTACCTTCGGTCTACCGCCGGAACGGCTGTGTGCAGAAGACCCCTCGTCCACAACGCTCTGACAGCCCACTCGTGAAGGTGCCGTGCAGGGTGTGCTGCCGCTTTACAGTCAGCCAGCCTTGAAGACCCCTCAGCCCAGCCGCAACCACCATGTTCTGAGAATGCGAATTGCCCTCTTGGGAACACATGGCTGCAAGTTTCTTGGAGGTACATGAGCACAAATGTGGGAAACGGTACAAATCAAGCCGGACATTGCATCAGGGCAATGCTGCAGCCGAAACCAGGGAAGCGGTGACATTATAAGGAGGGGAGAAATGGAGCGAGAGAAAGTGGGAGAGAGAAAGAAAGAGGGAGAAGGAAAGCGGGGAGAAAGAAAGAGGGAGAGATGTAGACGGGCGGACAGGTATTTCTTACCACAAGCACGGGAACTCCCGCCACCAGGGAGAGGAGCAGCGCCGGCGGGATGTCGCTGTTTTCGTCGGGCCCCGGGTAGGGCTTCGTGTACGAGCTGTCGTAGCAGAAGAATCCCTGGACATTCACCGTGAACGTGTCCGTGTACTCGAAGTAATAGGCCAGCATGACTGTCCCCGCCATGATCACCATCTGGAAATAAAGCATGATCGTAAGCGCGAATGGCAAACTCATTTAAAATAAACCACGCACAGCATCCAAAGGCACGGCTGTCGGCAGGGGGGCTTGGGGCGGGAGGCTGCCCTGCACGCGGGCATCCGGGGGAGCTTTCCTCGCAGCTCCCGGAAACAAGCCACTGCTGAAGAGAAACTAAAACTTCCATAAAATGGTCGCCTCCATCCACTGTCACACTCAGATCCTCATTCCTGGAGAACAGCCGCTCGTGAACAAGGACACACGTGCCGTTTATCACAAGACGCCGCGCTCTTGCCCCTTTCCAAGTCTCTGTGTGTAATTCGTAGGGCTATTCCCAGCCTGGGCAGCAGCATCACTTCCCCGCGGACACCACTACCGCCTATCCAATGCCATTGTTTTTGACATGCACCACTTTCAATGCGCTCGTGGAGTGCTGGAAATCCCCCCTCACAGCGCGCCGGGCATCTTGCCTTCACGCCGTTGCACAGGGCAACCCGGTGCCTGCCACCGGTACTCTTCCGAGGAGCACCGAAGCGCGCGCGTTTCCCTTGCACAGTTCCAACCGAGGGGCACGCATAGCATGTCCAAATCCCCTCCACAAAAAACGCAACAGTCACCGCTGTAGTTTCACAAAAAATGCCCAATGATGTGTAGCTGGGATAAAAGGCAAGGAAAGAAGGTGTTACTCCTGAGCGTTGCTGGGGGGTAGGGGAAGGCGGACGCTGGCGGAGCAAGAACGGCCACCCCACGACGGAGCATGGTACCCCAAGGCAGTTCTACTTGACAGTGACATCACGAAATAATCTCTCTGGGTCCGCAGGTCTTTCCAAAATATGCAATGAAAGCCAATCACAAAAACATCCTTGTAATGAACATGTTCCTCACATCCGGTGCGTTTTTGTATTAGCAAAGCATCGTCCTATACAGCAGCTTCGAACACCTGGACAAGAGCGTGCTCTTTCGGCATTTTGCTGGCCCCACTTGTGCTCTGTCACCAAATGCTCACGAACGTGTCCCCCCCACCAGTCCGCCGCGTCTACTAGGGCAGCTTCCAGTGGCTGGCTTCGAGTTCTGACTAGGGGTGGTAGGAAAACCCGGACTGGCTCCGTTACAGAAAACGGAGCCTTGCATTAACTGAATCGGAAGCTGAGCTGCCATTTCATTCAGACGTTGACAATATATTTGTGGTGAATGAGGCACTCGGAATAACCGGACGTGGTGGCGGAATTAACCATTTCCGATCATCCCCAGTATCTTGTTCGTACACACAAACTTACTTGGAAAGACTGTCTTTTTCACTACTGATTTTACCACCCAGAGCACTAGAATATTGGCAAACTACATCTCGCGCCAGACTCCTCTGACATTTTCTTACAGATAACAGGTGACCTTGTGAGCAGGATTTGTTGACATTCTGTCTCTTGCTTTATGTAGTTCAACGCCCTATAACATGCAAAACACACAGGCACCATACAGTTGGGCGCAACGTTGTTCTCCGTCTTAATCTGAAGAACATGCATTATAGTTGAACACATTGTGACACTAACAGGCAAGGGCTATGTTTTGCATGGCACTTTCGCCCAATGGAAACTTCTCAGACCACAGTGCATTCTGGAACTTGTAGTTTTTAGAAGCAGGGAGGTTGTATATTATTCATATTGTAATTGCGTTGCAATGTGTTTGAATGTCAAATCTAAATTAATGTCCAAAAAAAATGTTCAATGAAAATGTGAATACAAAAAAAAGATTATCAGGAAAAGTAGGCATTAATGTAACTTACATAATCAGTGAACATTCACGTATTACCCCTGCACTACCCTTTCCTAGTCAGTCCTTCATGCATGAGAATGTTATAGACAGCCCAGACTATGAGCAGACATAATGGCTACTGGTATCTGTGACTCATCTATGTAATAATAGAAATATCCAATCAATGCAAAGCTGCGCCAAGGATGGCCACATCAAAATGGGAACATACAGTGTCAGATGCATGTAAACACTAATGTTTCACATATGTAGATGGGGAGGAACAAGTGACAGACCTGCACATATCAGACATCGAGACCCCCCAAGTGAAGCCCACCCATCTTGTCACACGATATCCCCATGGGGTAATGGTCTAAGTAGGAATGAAATCATTCATGTTAAACTTCTATGGACATCTTGTTTCTAATGTCACAAAACATGATAGTGACTATCATTTTAAATCACAATACTTTTATGAGCTTCTTCTAAAAGAGCAGAGAAATATTCCAAGGAATAAACAACTGCATCATCTTCCTGCCAGACTGCAATCCACTAACAAATTCAATGCCACCAACTATGCAGGCAAGATAAGGCAAGGCATTGGCAGCTCAAAGCACACCACAGATGCCCCACCCTCATTAGTATGCAGCATACAAGGATTGACCAAATTCAGGACCATTATTCCAGAAGATCTGACCAACTCCATTACAGCTCTTAAATCCATCACCGACAAAGACACATCCTTCCCTCTGCCAAAGTGAAGACCATCACATGTGAAGCACACACATCACTTCTGAAAGTCAACATTGCATCTCTCATGCCAGGCACCTTCCCAGATGCATTAAAAATAGGCCATATTGCCCCCCCCAGTAATAAACACACACTCAAACTTGATGCTCTGACTATCACCCATCACACCTTCCTCATCAAAGTGATTGACACAAGAGTGTCACCATTCGGTTGCACAAAAGGATAACCCCACACAATCTCCTGCTTGGATACCAATCCAGATTCCAATCATGGCCGATCAGATAGCACAGTGGGCTAAGCGCTCGCCCATGATATCTGTGTGCAGTCTGCTGGGGCAGGGTTCAATCCCGGCAGTGTTAACTCAGCCTTTCATCCTACCGAAATTGATTAAATTAGTACCACTATGTTGGATAATAATGTCTTCTGGTATTTGTGTGCCCTTAGAACTATGGGTGTAGCGCTATATAAGAAATGCATTATTATAATTATAATGCAACACACACCAAGTTACTAACAATGCTCTGCACAACCTGAACAGAATAGACCTCTGCTTACTTCTTCTCAACCTCAATCCTAGCCTTTAATAAAGTTGACGAAGCGATGATCAACATTCTCACCATGTTCGAGGGCTATGATGAAACAGTCAGGCCTACACTGTTTATCCTCCTACCTATCCAAATGAGAGTATCGTGGTTAGACGGACCCCGACTGATCCCAGCGCCACCCTGTAATCTGTGGAGTGCAATAAGGCTCCAGCTTGTCACTATCTTCATCAACGTCTACATGGGACCTCTGTGGAACTCTTCACAAGCATTGACATCAAGATAGATATAAATATGCAGATGAAATGCATCTTTTCCTAAATGTCAATAGACTCAACCACATCCATCAACTCAAGAACAGAAGCAATAGAAGGATTGACACTCACTTCCTCACTACTTTTTAATCAGCACTACCAACCTCTCTTGCACTCTGCCCCCAGGACATCACTCTGAATATATCAATTGTGACTATGACATACTGCAACAAAAGAAGACCAAATGATAATATTGTTAAATTGTACTATTGTCTTTATTAGCGGGATATGTGCTTACTACCCCATCACCACTAGGCCTTCTTCACTACATTCTTTAATGCCCTAATGTAAAGAAATCTTGCTCAGGGATGCCTGAGCTCTCTGTTACGTTTAGCTCTGTAAGTCATTCCTGTATAAAATGACACAAGTACCTCAATTAATAAATACAATTAGAATAAAAATTAATGAATATTAAAGAGTAATATCCACACCTCGTCCAAGATTAGGACCCTGATTCATGGATTATTTGCGCCGAAAAAAACGGGATTTGTGCACCATTCTGCCCGCAAATCCCTGTTTAACAAATGGGGATTTGCGGGCAGAATGGCGCACAAATCCTGTTTTTTTTGGCACAAATAATCCATGAATCAGGCCTTAGATGTCAAGGGGTATTTCAACAAAGGTTTAACCCATTCTCCTAGGAAATATTGAAATATATATATATATATATATATATATATGTATTCAGTAAAAAAACTTTGTTAAAGGGACGTTATGGTTAAGGTGCGCTACTAAAAACCTATGAAATTCAGTGAAAAAACTTTGTTAAAGGGATGTTATGGTTCCAAGTAAAACCGAAAAACCCTTGAAATTCGCCAGTTATGGTAAGCTAAGCAACCATAACTCGCGCCACCACCGTGCACTGCTAAGACTAACACCCACGACATCAAAGATGACATCACAAATGTTATTGATGACATCACTGATGACATCACATGTGTATGTAATTTTCATGAAATATGTGTACAAGGGATTCTTATTATAATGTTGAGAAAAAAGTGTCAAGGATCATTGCAATCAATATCATACCCTAATTAGTGCATTGAACGATGCATTAATATAAATAGCATTCTATTATGGGGTTCTATCTAGTATACTAAGCTACTAATGCAGAAACATAGCATTGTGTGCAGCGTACAAGATGAAGATATAATATTCGTAATGTTAATATGTTGAATAATGAAATGATAATCGTTTTCTTAATAGATTTTTGTGTACTGTGAAATATGTAATAAGTAGCTAATAAAACACATGTATTACATAATTGCATTTCTATAGACAAAACACCAAGAGACAAGAACACATACCAATATGGGTATATACAGGGAAAGTGAAGTTAGCAAAAAAGCACAAGTAGTAGCACAAACAATTCATAACCTAACTGATTATTTTCATGCAAATAAATGATTGCTCTGTTTCAAAGCTGCTATTTACCCTATGTATATGTATCACTTGATGTGATTGGACCATAAGGAAAGTAGTGTGAGTACAATGTATACAAATATGACCATATACAGGGAAAGTACAGCCATAAAAAAACAGCAGAACTATCAGAAAGTGCTGATACGTCTATTGATTATCTTTATGCACAAAAAGGATTGCTGTCTTTAAAGCTTGTGTCTTCCCCTATGTATATGTTTCATATGATGTGACTGGACTCTAAGGGAATTACTATAAGAACCTACTTGTAGGATAAGTCTACAAATAAAATACAATTTTCAGTTTCTGACTGTTACTGAAGAAAACCATGTGGCCTAGATAGGTCAGCAAAAGAAAAAAGAGTGAGCCAGACATGTGATGTCATCAGTGATGTCATCAATGACATTTGTGATGTCATCTTTGATGTTGTGGGTGTTAGTCTTAGCAGTGCGCGGTGATGGCGCGAATTTCAAGGGTTTTTCGGTTTTACTTGGAACAATAACGTCCCTTTAACAAAGTTTTTTCACTGAATTTCATAGGTCTTTAGTAGCGCAACTTAACCATAACGTCCCTTTAACAAAGTTTTTTTACTGAATTTCCTAGGTTTTTAGTAGCGCAACTTAACCATAACGTCCCTTTAACAAAGTTTTTTTACTGAATTTCATAAGTTTTTATTAGTGCAACTTAACCATAAAGTCACTTTAACACATTTTTTTACTGAATTTCATAGTTTTTTATTAGTGCAATGTAACCATAACGTCCTTTTCAATGGAGGAAGACCACTAGCATCATAGGTTCTCAAAGTGGGAACCCGGGGTGGTAAAAAAAAGATTTTTCTTCCCAAACCGGGACGCCGCATGCAGGCGTCCCAGTGTAGGAAGGAAAATCTTTTACCAAGATGGACACCATCGAAAGGGAAGGCGGGGTGTATAAAGAGAACACAACAGGGCATCGGCGGGGGGTCGGGAAGACCAGGAGAGAGACACGGGGCATGAGTGGGGGGTAACACGAGGGAGACACGGGGCATGAGCGGGGGGTGGGGAAAAGGAAGACACGGGGCATGAGCGGGGGTGGGGGGAAAGAAGGGAGAGACGGGGCATGAGCGGGGGGTGGGGGGAAAGAAGGGAGACACGGGGCATGAGCGGGGGGTGGGGGAAAAGAAGGGTGACACGGGGCATGAGCGGGGGGTGGGGAAAAGGAAGACACGGGGCATGAGCGGGGGTGGGGGGGAAAGAAGGGAGAGACGGGGCATGAGCGGGGGTGGGGGGAAAGAAGGGAGACACAGGGCATCAGCGGGGGATGGGGGGGAAGAAGGGAGACACGGGGCATGAGCGGGGGGTGGGGGGAAAGAAGGGAGACACGGGTCATGAGCGGGTGGGTGGAAAGAAGGGAGACACGGGGCATGAGCAGAAGGGAGACACGGGGCATGAGCGGGGGGTGGGGGTGAACAGGGGAGACACGGGCCTTGAGCGGGGGGAAAAGGAGGGAGACAGACACAGAGCATGAGTGGGGGTGGGGGTGAACAGGAGAGACACGGGGCATGAGCAGGGGTAGGGCAAGGTGGGGCCCCCACCCCCGCTCATCCCCCGTGTCTGCCCTGTTCCAACAGTGCTGACACGGGGCATGAGCGGGGGGTGGGGGGAAAGAAGGGAGAGACGGGGCATGAGCGGGGAGTGGGGGGGAAGGAAGACACGGGGCATGAGCGGGGGGTGGTGGGTACAGGAGGGAGACACGGGGCATGAGCGGGGGATGGGGGGGTACAGGAGGGAGACACAGGGCATGAGCGGGTGGTGGGGGGAACAGGGCAGACATGGGGCATGAGCGGGGGGTGGGGGAGGAAGAAGGGAGACACGGGGCATGAGCGGGGGGTGGGGGGGAAGAAGGGAGACACGGGGCATGAGCGGGGGGTGGGGGGGAAGAAGGGAGACACGGGGCATGAGCGGGGGGTGGGGGGGAGAATGAAGACACAGGGCATGAGCGGGGGGTGGGGGTGGAAAGAAGGGAGACACAGGGCATGAGCGGGGGGTAGGGGGGAGAAGGGAGACACGGGGCATGAGCGGGGGGTTGGGGGGGGAGAAGGGAGACACGGTGCATGAGCGGGGGTGGCGGGGGAAGAAGGGAGACACAGGGAATGAGTGGGGGTGGGGGGAGAAGGAAGACACGGGGCATGAGCAGGGGGTGAAAAGAAGGGAGACATTGGGCATGAGCGGGGGGTGGGGGGGAGAAGGGAGACACGGGGCATGAGCGGGGGGTGGGGGGGAAGAAGGGAGACACGGTGCATGAGCGGGGGGGAAAGAAGGAAGACACGGGGCATGAGCGGGGGGTGGGGGGAAGAAGGGAGACACGGGGCATGAGCGGGGGTGGGGGGTACAGGAGGGAGACACGGGGCAAGAGCGGGTGGTGGGGGGGTACAGGAGGGAGACACGGGGCATGAGCAGGAGGTGGGGGGAAAGATGGGAGACACGGGGCATGAGCGGGGAGTGGGGGGGAAGAAGGGAGACATGGGGCATGAACGGGGGGTGGGGGGGAAGAATGGAGACACGGGGCATGAGCAAGGGGTGGGGGGAAAGAAGGGAGACACGGGGCATGAGCGGGGGTAGGGGGGAAAGAAGGGAGACACAGGGCATGAGCGGGGGGCGGGGGGGAACAGGGCACACACGGGGCATGAGTGGGGTGGGGGGAAGGGGAGAGACACACGGGGCATGAGCAGGGGGTGGGGGGAGGAGGAGAGTCACATGGGGCATGAGCGGGGGTGGGGGGGAGGGGAGAGACACTAGGGGCATGAGCGGGGGGTGGGGGGGAGGGAAGAGAGACACGTGGCATGAGCGGGGGATGGGGGAGGGGAGAGACACACGGGGCATGAGCAGGGGGTGGGGGGAAGGGGAGAGACACACGGGGCATGAGCGGGGGGTGAGGAGAAGGGGGGAGACACACGGGGCATGAACGGGGGGGAAGGGGAGAGACACACGGGGCATGAGCGGGGGTAGGGGGACAGGGGAGACAGACAAAAACACGGACATGAGTTTGTGTGCAGGCAGCAGATCCCGCTCCTCGGCTCTCCGCTGGCCACCGTGTGCCGATGGCGTGAGCGGGGGCTGGAGGAACAGGGGAGACACGGGGGGGTGGGGGCGAAGAAGGGAGATACGGGGCATGAGCAACGGGTGGGGGGAAGAAGGGAGACACGGGGCATGAGCGGGGGCTGGGGGGGAAAGAAGGGAGACACGGGGCATGAGCGGGGGGTGGGGGAAGAAGGGAGACACGGGGCATGAACGGGGTCTGGGGGGGAAGAAGGGAGACACGGGGCAGGAGCGCGGGGGTGGGGGGAAGAAGGAAGACACAGGGCATGAGCGGGGTGGGGGGGCGAAGGGAGACACAGGGCATGAGCGGGGGGTGGGGGGGAAGAAGGGAGACACGGGGCATGAGCGGGGATGGGGGGAGAAGGAAGACGCGGGGCATGAGTGGGGGGTGGGGGGGAAGAAGGGAGACATGGGGCATGAACGGGGGGTGGGGGGAAGAAGGGAGACACGGGGCATGAGCGGGGGGTGGGGGGAAAGATGGGAGACATGGGGCATGAGCGGGGGTGGGGGGGAAAGGAGGGTGACACGGGGCATGAGCGGGGGGTGGGGGGAACACAAGGGAGACACGGGGCGGGGGGAAACAGGGCACACACGGGGCATGAGCGGGGGGTGGGGGGGAACAGGGCACACATGGGGCATGAGCAGGGGTGGGGGGGAACAGGGCACACACTGGCAATGAGCGGGGGATGGGGGAACGGGAGGAACACACGGAGCATCAGCGGGGGGTGGGGTGAACAGGGGAGACACAGGGCATGAGCGGGGGGGTGGGGGGGAAACAGGGCACACACGGGGCATGAGGGGGGTCGGGGGGAACAACAGGGCACACACGGGACATGAGCGGGGGGTGGGGATGGGAAAAGAGGGAGACACGGGACATGAGCGGGGGTGGGGGGGAACAGAGGAGACACAGAGCATGAGCGGGTGTGGGGGGGAAGGGAAGAGACACACGGGGCATGAGCGGGGGGTGGGGGAGAGACACATGGGGAATGAGCGGGGGGTGGGGGGAGGGGAGAGACACACGGGGCATGAGCAGGGGGGGAGGGGCGAGACACACGGGGCATGAGCGGGGGTCGGGGGGAGGGGAGGGGCATGAGCGGGGGTGGGGGGGAGGGGTGAGACACGGGGCATGAGCGGGGGTGGGGGGAGGGGAGAGACACATGGGGCATAAGCGGGGGTGGGGGGGAGGAGAGACACACGGGGCATGAGCGGGGAGTGGGAGGAAGGGGAGAGAGACACAGGGCATGAGCGGGAGGTGAGGGGGAAGGGGAGAGACACACGGGGCATGAGCGGGGGTGGGGGGAAGGGGAGAGACACACGGGGCATGAGCGGGGGGTGGGGGAGAAGGGGAGATAGACAAAAACACAGACATGAGTTTGTGTGCTGGCGGCAGATCCTGCTCCTCGGCCCTCCGCTGGCCACCGTGTGCCGATGGCGTGAGCGGGGGCTGGAGGAACAGGGGAGACACGGAGCATGAGCGGGGGGGCGGAGGGAAGGGGAGAGACACACGGGGCATGAGCGGGGGTTGGGGGGAAGGGGAGAGACACACGGGGCATGAGCGGGGGTTGGGGGGACAGAGGAGACAGACAAAAACACGGAAATGAGTTCGTGTGCAGGCGGCAGATCCCGCTCCTCGGCCCTCCGCTGGCCACCGTGTGCCGATGGCGTGAGCGGGGGCTGGAGGAACAGGGGAGACAAGGAGCATGAGCGGGGGTGGGGCAGAATAGGGCAGACACAGGGCATGAGCGGGGGGTGGGGGGAACAGGAGACAGACACGGGCATGAGCGGGGGTGGGGAACTTACTGTACAGGTGGCAGATCCCGCTCCTGCTGACCTGACAAAGCCTAAAGCCTCTCATGCGAGAAAGAAACATGGCGGGCGTCTCTGAAGCCACGACGCACTGCACGCTTTCACCGCATCCAATGAGAGAGCACGTCAGATGTCCGCGGACATCACGCAACCCACTTGCCCAATCCCTGTCCTGTCCGCGGAGCGAACAGGGAAGTGTGTCCGCGAAGCGAACACAGATATCACAATTTTATTTTTACCTACTTTTTGGTCATTTTAAAAAAAACTACTGGACGGATTTTCACCAAATTTGCAAAAGCACGCTTTCCGGACCAAGCCGCTGCTCCTGGTCCAAATTTGGTGAAAATCCATCCAGCGGTTTGGGCTGTAGGCGCAAAAAAATTCAGAGTGACCGAACTACTTTTTTTGCAAAGTTTGGTGAGGATCCGTCCAGGGAGAGCGAAGTTATAAGCCACCCAAAAAGTGCTCTTCCTTTGGAAACAGCAATTTAACCATAACTACATAGCCACTACCATATATATATATATTACTTTGCGCACGGCTACAGCCCGAACCGCTGGACGGATTTACACCAAATTTGCGGCAGGAGCGGCGGCCTGGTCCCAAAAGCGTGCTTTTGTAAATTTGGTGTAAATCTGTCCAGTAGTTTTTTTAAAAATGACCAAAATGTAAGGCAAAAAAATTAGTGATATCTGCGTTCGCTTCGCGGACGGACTTCCCTGTTCGCTCCGCGGACAGCACCCCGATTGGCCCATGGGCTTGCGTCAAGTCCGCGGACATGCAACGTGTTCGCTGATTGGATGGCGAGGGGCGTGGAGCGCGTCAGATTTTCTGTGGCGCCCGCCATCTTGTATTCGCAGTTGACCGCGTACAGCGCAGTGAAACGTGGTTAAAAAATTGTATTTAGTGCTGTGTGTTGGTGTGTAAGAGTGTTTGGGGAAGATGGGGGAGTATGAGATAGGTTCAATGTTTTGTTTTTTTATGTGCTAGACCTTTTTGTTGCGTTCGATTTGTCCACGGAGAACACGGCTGTTCTGACATTTTGTAAATAAACTAAATGGTGGGGTGTTTAGAGGACGGAGTATGTGTCATTTTTGTTCGCAAGGAAGGTAAAAATGAGCTATGAACACTCGCGGTGTACTTAATTGTTCGTAAATACACAAACTGGGGGTGTCCTCAGGACGCTGTCCGTATTGTAATCTGTCTAGTTGAATGTGTTCGAAGAACACTCGCAGTGTCCCGAAATGGTTGCAATTACACAAAATGGGGGTGTTCTGAGAACGTTGTTTGTATTGTTCGTTGTCAGGGTGAAAGTGTTTTAAGAGCACTCCTTTTGTTTGCTAACAGTACAATTTCCTATGGGCGTCAACCGACTTTTTGTCCACTAAAGAAACGATAAATCCGGCTGGTGTGCGCCGACATTATGTTATAATCCTATGACTGGCGCTATTGACCTGGCTAACTTGCTTATGCGACACTAAATCATATCTCCCGCCCCTAAACCTGATATTATCAAAGCATTCATATTCCCCGCCTCTCTCCGTGACGTTACAGGGTGCGTAATCAAACGCGCCCAGTCATCTCCAGTACTACGCGACTTTACACAGAACCCGGAAGACAACACACATTATGTCACAACACAGCGCGCCACAATTCGGAATATGAAACTGTGATTTAAAAGCAAAGAGCAAGATTGTAAATGTTGTAAAGTACATTTATTTGACATCAAATGTTTAGAGAATATTCAGCAATTTGCATTTGTCTTTGTTGTCGATCCGCAAAAGTTCATGTTGAGACACGCAATGTTCCTTTGCCGTACAGAGAGTGCTAGATCAGCTTACAACTCAGTGCGCCACAATTCGGAATATGAAACTGTGGTTTAAAAGTAATCAGCAGGATTGTACATTTGGTAAAGTACATTTATTTCACATGAAATGTTTAGTGAATATTCAGCGATTTGCTATTGTCTCTGCTGTCGATCAGGAATAGTTTATTTGGAGCCACGCGTTGTTCCTTTGCGGTAGATAGGCTGTTGGTTTATGATAAAAGCAGTAAATGGTCGCTCTGATAATCGGAAGGTTGCTCCAACAACGAGCCATTAGACCACTCTATTGGTTGGCATGTTGTTTGTAGCCGCTAGTACTGCGTAAGGGCATATTGGTCCTTGGCGATTGTCCCATAAAATGGTGAAGGTCATGAAGTTGCATATTTGGACTTGCACCTGCAGTAGAAGACCCCATCTGCTGGAGTCTGTAAATCGTGACATAGACAGAATGGGGCCACGTACCTATTTTAAAAAACATAAATTAGTCTTACCAGCCGATCTTCATTAAAAATCATCATTTTATTTATTAGGGCGTGAAACTATTTGCTATCAAAGATAGTGCAACAGAGTATGTTAATAATAAAATAATAATATTTTCCCATTCATATAGCGCTAAGAACCGTGAGGTATGTAAGCAGTGCT
Source organism: Ambystoma mexicanum (assembly GCF_040938575.1). Taxonomy (NCBI): domain Eukaryota; kingdom Metazoa; phylum Chordata; class Amphibia; order Caudata; family Ambystomatidae; genus Ambystoma; species Ambystoma mexicanum. Next base: position 900,598,053 of record NC_090922.1, read on the forward strand.
TATTATTAACCACGGTGTGTGGTGCTCATTTATCGACCATAGAAGGATGAAAGGCTGAGTTTCGCCTTGCCGGGATTCAAACTTGCGTTAGCAAGCTGTGCACGGATGTCAAAGCGAGCGCTGTACTTGCTGTGCCACTTGACAGGCTACAGTGAAGTGGCACAGCGAGTAGAGCGCTTGACCACCTATAGACCGGTTAAATTATTTCTATTAACCCACCCTGTGTCGTCTGCCTTTTTCAGAGCCCTCTAAACGACAGGGGATCAATTCGGCGGTGATAGTGCGCGGTAGAAAACATTATGCCACTTTCAACTAACAAGTTCAACTTCAGCGGTCTTTAATGCTACGCTATTGTAATTATATTTGGTATAAAGTAATCTAAAGGGTTACTTACAGTACAATTGCAATTTCCATTGTCTACGAGTGGTGCAGTCCCAAAATACGACTCCGCGTGTGCCAACGATCTTTCGCATAGTGATATAATATATAAAAGTGGTTTTGTTTCAGAAATTTCATTTTTATCTTCTCTTACGTTTTAGCAACACTCCTTGAAGAGAAGTCTTTCATCACAATCTCTGTCTGTCAAGGTCAAAACACAATACAACCTTATAGTCTGCTTCGTGAGCCTCTCCGGGGCCCGGAAAAAAATGGAAGCAGCTGACCTTCACTGTGAACGAGCATAAATTCTTACTTTGCAACATTCTGTGTAAAGCCATCTGTAGAAGTTGGTTTTTGCACGCCATGTTTGTATATTGTTTGCGTGATATTAAAAAAAGTTTGTTTAAAGGACGTTACGGTTCTAAGTACAGCAGAAAGACCCCTGAAAATAGCAAGTTATGGTAAGCTATGAAAAATAACTCGCGCCACCACCATGCACTGCTAAGACTAACACCCAGGACATCAAACATGACATTGCAAATATCATTGATGAAATCACTGATGACATCACATGTGTATGTACTTTTCATGGAATTTGTGTACTAGTGATTTTTATTATAATATTCCGAAAAAAGTGTCAAGGATATTGCAATAAATATCATACCGTTATTAGTGCTTTGAACGATGCATTGATATAAATAGCATTGTATTATGGGATTCTATGTAGTATACTGAGCTACTAATGGAGAAAGATAGCATTGTGTGCAGAGTACAAGATAAAAGTATAATATTTGTAATGTTAATATGTTCAATAATGAAATGATAATTGTCCTGAAATGTTCGAAAATTCACAAAATGGGGGTGTTCTGAGGACGTTATTCGTATTGTGTGATTGCTTAGCTGTATGCAATGAGGGAATGGCACAGAGAGTAAAGTGGATGCCGTCCGCGGACACCGCGGCTGTTCGTGGACAGGGCGTGGTACATCCGGGTTTTTCCAGGAAATCCAACATGGAAAGAAGACTGTACGGATCAGCCAATAAGATGTCGAGGTTGTGGATTTGTGTTGAAAGAGACTGTGTGTGGTGAAGATGGCAGAAGTGGAGAAAGTCAGGGTGTTGGTGCTCGGAGATATGTTTGTGCATGGTTTACAGCAGTACGCTGAATGCAGGCATGTTGCAAAGAACTTTGATGTGAAAGGAGTGGAGGTGGTGTGGAGCACTGTGCCTGATTGCAAGGTACAGGGAATTGTACAAGTTTGTGCGGATATGGCCACGATGAACAGTCCGCATGTGGTAGTTTTGCACTATGGTGCTTTCCATTTGGGCAACGTCAGTGCCCCTACTTTGTTGGCTGATTTGGAACGCTTGGTTCAAGCCGTAATGAAGATCCTTCCAAATGCGAAAGTAATTGTTTCTGGATTACTACCTAGGGCAATATGGGACAATAGTTCAGTTTTTTGTCCTCAGCAAAACATTGCTAGGTGTGTCATCAACCGAGGCATGTGTGCCTTCATGCTTAGAGCTGGTATGTTCTTCTGTAACAATGAGAATATTGATGCCAGTAATGCTGTTAATTTTAAAGAAGATGGCATTTCTTTATCTTTTACCGTAAATGCCTTTCTATTTTGGAATGTAAGGGTTGCTTTGGAGAAGGTTATGTGAAGATTTTAGGAGTAAAGTAAGAAAAAAAAACAAGAAAAAAAATATAAAATAACAGGTGTCTGTCAAGCATCTGTAAAATAAAAAAAAAAGGCTCTTTTCAGAGCCAACTTCAAAGGGGAAATGGGGCACACTATTTAAATTTACATTCACCACGCTCAGATTTTCGATGTGTCCGCGGACATGGCGGTAGTCCGCGGACATGAAAATCACTACGAGGGGGTTAGTATGTTCTATGTTACATGTCAGGGATATTATGGTTAAGTTGTGCTACTAAAAACCTATGAAATTCAGTGAAAAAACTTTGTTAAAGGAACGTTATGGTTAAGTTGCGCTACTAAAAACCTATGAAATTCAGTGAAAAAACTTTGTTAAAGGGACGTTATGGTTCAAAGTAAAACCGAAAAACCCCTGAAATTCGGCAGTTATGGTAAGATAAGCAACCATAACTCGCGTCACCGTGCACTGCTAACACTAACACCCAGGACATCAAAGATGACATCACAAATGTCATTGATGACATCACTGATGACATCACATGTGCATTTATTTTTCATGAAAACTCTGTAGGAGGGATTCTTATAATGTTGACCAAGAAGTATCAAGGATCATTTGAATGCATATCATGAGCTAATTAGTCCATTAAGCAATGCATTGATATAAATAGCATTCTATTATGAAGTTCTATCCATTATACTAAGCAACTCATGCAGAAACTTAGGCAGTGGGTGCAGTATACATGATGAAGGTGCAATATTCATAATCTTGCCATGTAGAATAATGAAATGATAACTGCTTTCTTATTAGAGTTCTGCATACTGTGAAGCATGTAATAAGTAGCTAATAAAACCCACTTAATACATAATTACATTATTACAGACAAAACACAAACGGACAACAACATATACAAATATGAGTATATGAAAATTTGAGCCGCACTGCACAGAGTGGGAGTGCAACGGGTGTCAATCCAGGGTTTCACCTTGAAAAGAAAGGGTTGCGAACCATCCGTTTTCCAATTAAAACATATCCTTTATTCCAAAACAATTTCATTCACAGTTACAAAAAAGTAAGCAAAAAAGCAGAAGTAGTAGCAGAAATAGTTCATAACCTAACTGATTATCTTTATGCAGAGAAATGATTGCTCTGTTTCAAAGCTGCTACTTACTGTATGTATGTGTATCAAATGATGTCAGTGAACCCTAAGGAAAGGAGTGTGAGTACAAAGTATACAAATATGAGCATATACAGGGAAGGTATAGTAATGAAAATAAAACTATGAGAAAGTGCTCATAACTCTAATGATTATCTTCATGCACAGAAAGGATTGCTCTCTTTCAAGCCTGTGTCTTCCGCTATATTTATGTTTCATATGATATGACTTGACCCTAAATCTACAAATATAGTATCTTTTCAATTTTTACTTCCTGACTGTTACTGAAGAAAACTATGTGGCTTAGATATGTCAGTAAAGGAAAAAAAGGGAGAGCCAGCCATGTGATGTCATCAGTGATGTCATCAATGACATTTGTGATGTCATCTTTGATGTCCTGGGTGTTAGTGTTAGCAGTGCACGGTGGCGCGAGTTATGGTTGCTTATCTTACCATAACTGCCGAATTTCAGGGGTTTTTCGGTTTTACTTTGAACCGTAACGTCCCTTTAACAAAGTTTTTTCACTGAATTTCATAGGTTTTTAGTAGCGCAACTTAACCATAACGTCCCTTTAACAAAGGTTTTTCACTGAATATATATATATATATATATATATATATCAGATTACGTTCCGCCAAGAGAGCCCTCTTGCCGAAAATTTGAGCCGCACTGCACAGAGTGGGAGTGCAACGGGTGTCAATCCAGGGTTTCACCTTGAAAAGAAAGGGTTGCGAACCATCCGTTTTCCAATTAAAACATATCCTTTATTCCAAAACAATTTCATTCACAGTTACAAAAATATTAAAAATCAGGGTTAACAACCCTAGCCCGGCATCAAAACAATGGAGGCCAACCACGGGACGACGCGTTTCTCTACTTCCTGTAGCTTGATCAAATGGTTCCCCCCTGGCCACGGCATACATTTACACTCTTTGATTCTGGTCGTTCATAGTCTTAGAGAGAGGACTACCGTATTTTCTAGGGCCCATTGCAAAATGACTGCCTATGTTCGTTCTATACAGAATGGTCATACATTTCTCACACATTCTCATTGTTACACCAATTTATATCAATTTGTGTGTTTCATATCAATGTAACAAATACAATGTGCAAAATAATATTCACAATAAGTTCTTAACCCACATTGCCTAGTTCTCACTACTCTATGAAATGAACAATATTAGTTTTTGACTGCCATCATTTTAATTGCATAATGCAACACTCTCAGCGGGAATCGTTAGCATAATGGCCAAAATGCCCTTGTTCCACACTCTAGTCAGACGTGTGCCTACTGCCTATTCTGGCAAGGTCGGCAACTATGAACTTACTTATATGAACAACGGGAATGTGTGATATTTATTGAAAAACAGAGTATTTCGCTTATGTGGAATGGTGGGCTGCCAATGAGTTCTATTTTGTTTTCTCACCTAAATATGTGATTGCCAGACTTGTAACAGGTCCTCGTTAGTAAGTGAGCGACCAACCATACTACCTGGTAGCCACACAACCTTACTGTCATGCTTTCACTGCCCCTTATGGCAGCTCTTTAGATTGCACAACCATATTTTGTCCCATTCAACACCCCTTGAACCAGAAGTGTTGAAAAACAAGTCTGTTGAGATGTGACCCCGTTTCGGAATTAGACCAAATACACATACGGACTTCGGCAGGATAAATTTCCTTCCAGAACACCATCTGTTAAATTAGACCCTACGGCCCATCCGTTATCTCTAAAATAGCCAGAATCTCTAATGTTTGCCATAGACCAGGTGCTTAAAAACCTCGCTACAAACTGACCGTTTGTACGAAGGTATTAAGGTATGTATATATTCAGTAAACAACTTTGTTAAAGGGACGTTATGGTTAAGTTGTGCTACTAAAAACCTATGAAATTCAGTGAAAAATCTTTGTTAAAGGGACATTATAGTTCCAAGTAAAACCGAAAACCCTCTGAAATTCACCAGTTATAGTATGCTAAGCAACAATAACTCGAGCCACTGCCGTGCACTGCTAAGACTAAAACCGAGGACATCAAAGATGACATCACAAATGTCATTGATGACATCACTTGTCTGGCTCACTCTTTTTTCCATTACTGACATATCTAGGCCAGTAACAGTCAGGAACTAAAAATTCAAAAAGTACTATATTTGTAGATTTATACTTCAAATATGTTCTTACAGTAATTCACTTAGGGTCCACTCACATCATATGAAACATATACATAGGGGAAAACTCAGAATTGAATGCTTTGTGTGTATGTTGTTTTTTTATTACTGTACTTTCCCTGGACATGCTCATGTTTGTGTGTGTTGTTGTGTGTTTATGTTTTGTGTGCAATAATGTAATAATGTACTAAATGGGTTTTATTACGTACTTATTAAATGTTTACAGTATGCAAAACTCTAATAAGAAAGTAACATGGCAAGATTATTAATATTGAATCTCCATCATGTTTGCTGCGCTGTCCGGTCATTTGGTCGACAGAAAATTGGTCGACAGACAAATGGTCGATGCAATTTGGTCGACCAAATTGCGTCGACCATTTGTCCTGTCGACCTTTTTTTTTCGACCAAATGACCGGTAACCGTTTGCTGCACACTATGCCTATGTTAGTACATGCATACCTTAGTAGGAGCAAACTGAGGGCGTGGAGCGGACTGGAGCGCGTGGAACGGACTGGAGTGCGTGGAGCGAAATGGAGTGCATAGAATTGCGCAACCTACATGGAATTAATTGGTGTGCATGAAACGTTGGAAAGAGCATGTAACCCATCATATCACATCACCATGCTTATTCTCCTCCTTACACCATACCTCAACTAGAACACAGAGATACTATGACACCATTCGGTATGGCTGTTCTCATACAAACATCTTCCTCATACTTCCCATCACTCTAACCAAACACCGCTGGTTACACACCCCCCAGCCAGGCGTTCTCCTCAGGCATAACACAGCCACAATCGGTCTGGATAATTCCTGCCAGAGCGAACACATGCTCTTGATATCTCAACCGCAACACCTACCGATAAGAAGCAGCGATTACACGATTGCCACACCAGCTGTACACATATCCGGTGCTCACACGCACCTTTGCCTCTCTCTATTCTCTCTACTGATTTGAACTTCGGTTCACAAGGGCGTTCAACCTACCAAGTCTCTAGGCCCTGGCCACAACCACCGCAGCATATCACAGCCATAGATACACCCATAGTATTGAATATCTATCAGGTGGTTGTGGGGAGGGCCTAGAGTCTTGGGTGTATGGCCTTTTTTAAGTACTGAAGTTATAAGCCACAATGGGTGTGATATGCTATAAGGAGTGAATTTATAAGCCACCATGGGTTTGATATACCAAAGGCCATGCACCCAAGACCAAAGTTATAAGTACTGATGTTATAAGCCACAATGGGTGTGATATGCTGTGGTGGTTGGGGCCTGGACCTATGCACCCAAGACCAAAGTTATAAGTACTGAAGTTATAAGCCACTATGGGTGTGATATGCTACAAGCAGTGAAGTTATAAGCCACCATGGTTTTGATATACTGTGGTGGTTGTGACCAGGACGTAGAGTCTTGGGTGCATGGCCAAAGGCCATGCACCCAAGACCGAAGTTATAAGCACTGAAGTTATAAGTCAGCATGGGTGTGATCTGGTGTGGTGGTTGTGTGCACAACCTAGCGTCTTGGGTGCATGGCCAAAGGCCATGCACCCAAAACCGAAGTTATAAGTACTGAAGTTATAAGGTAGTATGGGTGTGATATGGTGCAGTGGTTGTGGTTGTGATATGCTGCGATGGTTGTGGCCAGGGCTTAGAGTCTTGGGTTCATGGCCACAGGCTGTAAGCCGTAGGCTGTACATCCATGACTGTAGAGCCTGGGCACAACCACCGCACCATATCTCAGCCATAGATCACTTCTATAGATTTGAATATCTATCAACTCTTTGAAATTATACTTACTGGTTGATTTGTTGAGATTCAATATATTTTTCACATGACTTTGGTACCTAGAAGAAATATTCTTTTTCAATTTCTGTGATAAAAGAAAAGAGCATGTTAGTTTTTGCATTTTATAAAGACTTATTACATTGAATAATAGACATTCCAGCTTTTTTTTGGACCCTCATATTTGGTTTACAAACCAGTGTACTGTGCATTTCGCTCAGTTTCTGTGTTTGTTTTTCAAATCATTGGGTTTGTGGGGGAAAAAAATCCTTGTCGGATTAAAAAAAACGCTTTTTTTGTTATGTTACAGTCTATTTGTTTGTTTCCTTTCAGTGTTTACTTGTTTCTGGTTTATGTTCCATCTGTTGGCTTGTTGCAGATTTCTGAAGCAGTTAGATACCTGTTGGTGTATTCTAACTGTCAATTTTCTGTTCCAATTTAGTGGTATTCATTTATCTGTTTGGTTGTTATAGAATCTTGGGCCAGTTAGATACCTGTTGGCTTTTTCTAACTGTTTATAGTTTTCTATTCGAATTTTTGTTAATGTTGAAGTACAGATTAGTTATTAAATGTTGGTTTTAAGAAGATAAATAAGCGTTTGTAAGATTTGCTGGTAATCTCTGTCTTAGAGTAATGGTACTATCATTACATTCGAACCATCCACATTTCTTTTTCATATATGCAGTGTAGTGACCTGCATTGGTTGTGGCTCCTGCATGGTAGATTATACCTATTGGTGTGAAGGTTTTCTTACCAAGTGATACTTGACCGTGTGTGAATCCAGTCAGCTTGCAGTTGTTTTTGGTACCATCTGCATGGTAACGTAGATGCATTAGTATTACGTAGTTACTATGTGTTTGTATTAGTAAGGTGGAGTGTCTATCTGAATTGCAGGTAGTGCATAATCTGCCATGGTTTGCATTTTGTACCAGTTGCTGAAATGGAATGGATTCACAATTAGGTATGGATACATACACGAAGCGCTCATTAGGGATTTGTTCCTGTGTCACATTGTTGCAGAGAGTGCATGTATGTTTCCACATGTATGAAATCTGGAAGATTTCATTTATAGGTATGTTTTTGTTTTCCAGTACTTGTAGTAAGTACATTAGAAATTCTTGTGGATCTTCTTGTGAGTTTATAGTGAATTTCACCATTCCAGCACAGTAGTCCAATTCTTGTCTTATTCCGTGAACACTGTAGTTGTGTTTCTATGAAGGACTAACATTTGCAAACACAATTGGTCTGTACTGTGTAAGTAAATGTTCCCAACAATTGGTGGCAACTGAAATGGAATCTTCATTGCTACATTTGCGTAGCAATTTACACCAGTTACATTTGAAAATTTGAATGGACCAGATAGTTCTATGTCCAAGTCATTTTTTCAGAGTGTCGGTTGCTTCTTTGAAGAAGTACCTGAGTTACTTTGCCTAATAGGTTCTTCTTTGGTTGTGGTAATTGATGAAGTATTAGTTTCTTTTACTCTCATTGGAGGATTTGCAGTCCAATCCTGTTGCATTTCAGTTTGAATTACTTTTCTTTTACATTTTCCTTTCTGTGGAACAGGATATGATTTTAGATGGGGGTGTATAGTGAACATAGTCTATTGTATTCTAAGATGCAAGGAATATCAACATTTACTTTACTTGCATCAAAGTCGATTAGAAATAGACCCTCAAGTGTACATAAGCGTGATAGTGCTACGTAGCTCATGCTTTCTATAAAGACTGTGTTACTAATATCTATCAAAGCTTTGTCTAGGGTAAGACCTTGTGATTTTTGAATGGTGACTGCATATGCAAGAGTTAGAGAAAATTGTTCTCCGCGTACATACATACATGTCTTTGAAGAGAAGGAATCGAGCTGTTGAGCGCTCTATCCTTTAACTTCTAAAAGTTTGTCAAAGAGAATATTGACAAAATTAATGTTGTTGTCACGTGTGTATGTTTCAAAGCCAACAACTGTACCCAGTGCTCCATTAACTAGTCCTTGCTCCACGTCGAGGTTACGTTTAAGCATTACTCTACAGTTTAAGGATAATTTTAATATTTTCTCCAACCCAGCTGTGTTGGAGATAGAATTTTCTAAGGTATTTAGTCTTGTTGTGGCTTGTTGACACATGGGTAGTGTCATACCACATACGTCCAGTTTGTCTGTTGAGCACATTTCAATTATTGGTTGCATTTCTTTTTTAAACATTGTTTCATTGAATTTGGAACAGCTTGCAAGAGTTGGCATTAAGGCCACAAACTTGACATTGTTGTGTGCTAATTGTTCCATAACATCAGTAGCACATGCGTTATCACCATAAATTGCATGGATGTGCCGGGTTTTCAATATTGCTTGTGCTTCTTGAGATAGTACACCAACTCTAATACTTTTTAAAATATTGGCGTAAGTGAGGTCTGCAGATGGATGCATGTTTTCTGTTAATTCTCTGTATTGGAAATGTTGGCAAATGTTGCCAAAGGTTGACATTTCCTATGCTTCCAACAGTTTTATGGCAGAGTTTATGTCCTAAGGTTTTAAAAATAGGTTCACCTTTCACTGGTGTCAATTGCAGAAGATCTCCGAAAACAATAATATGTTTTCCTCCAAAGAGTTCTTCGTAGTTTGTTTTAAGAACTTCCTGCAATCTGAGGTGAATCAAAGCTAACATTAGGTTGGAGACTGTTAAGCGACTTCAATTCAGAAATCCCACTAAGTCAGTGCCTCGTCTAGGACGCCCAAGGGAAGCCCTTATTTATATATTTTTATGACAAGTTATACTCTGGATGATAAACCCTTATATAACGCCCCTCTCTTAGAATCCCCCTGACCCCACTGAGCCAAGAAGTAGGTTTGTTTTGCAAATTAAAAAGGTTTATTTGAAAAATTAAACAATAGATATATATCACACTTTTATAATAAATTAATATTTGATATCACACTTAGACATATGAAAGTGAGTGATCAACAATGGATGATGTTATACTAGCACACTGGTTTAATTACTTAGGAGTAGTATAGAGGATAAGGTAGCTGAGAATGCGTTATCTGGTATAAGGAAATGCAAGGTGGAAAAGAAGCAACACAGGAATAAACTTGATATGATTCAGCAAAACATAATATAATCACTTTTCCCCTTTTGGCAATTCACCCCCCCCCTCTATGCAATGTCAGGAGGTGGAAGTAACACACACAGTCTTCAAGAATACAATCACAGTACAATACGAATTCAGTTCCCCCCTAGCAAGCTTAGAGAAACAGGGATGATTTTAAACACAGGCAAAGTACTTTAAAGGTGGTATGCAAAGAAGGGAAAAATATGCTAAAAATGATTTAAATTCCCTCTAGAGGTTCAGGGTGGGTGATAGATACTCTAAATCAGTTCAGGCCAGCCCTATCAATGATTCAGGGATGGTTACCAGGTTGAAAACGGAATTCCGTAATGGAAGCAAAAGACAAATGTTTTTACACGTGGCTGGACTGAAGCAAAATGTCAAATCGCGGCAATTTAGTCGCGTGCGTCGAGCGCATTTACGGAGGAAGTATAAGGAGTAGATATAGAGCTTGTTGGAAAGCTTAGAATCTCAGCTTTAAAATAAAAGATAAATCACGCTGCTATCGCAAACGGTTCAAGAGATACAGACGAATTTGTGAAGGTCTCAAAATAAAAGTAAAGCTCAGAATGACAGATGACAATTTTGCAGCCTTGAATTAACAGGAGGGACACGATTTCTATGATGCAGTTCTCAATAGGTTAAAATAGTTTGAATTACATTATTTTAAACTAAGAGATTGGTTTTGCACAGTTCTGGCTGAGTACTCACACTATATTTTGGACAGGAATGCGACTTCGTCACGGATCGGGTCAATAGGTTTAGCTGCGGTTCTCTCTGCTCGGCGGGTCAATCAGGCACCGGTTCTGCTCACAGCAGTCTGGGTCTGGTCTGCGGTTCTGCTATCGGCACTTCTTTCTGGGTCTGCTACCAGTTCTGGCAAAAGTTCTTGGCAAAGAATTCAACAGCTCGCCCGGCTGTAGAATAGTTTGGTTGGATTGCTGGATTCTGAAGGCCTGCTGAAAAAGGATTTAGCTGGTGGTCCAGGCCTCTCTGCTTTAAGTTCTGGAGTTAAGTTCTGGTCTCTGGAGATTGATGGATTTGAAGTCTGGAGTCTCCCGGCAAAGCGTCCCACAAGAAAGTGGAAAGTGAATGTCCCTGTCTGGGTTTTGGTGTTCCTTTTTATGTCTTTTGAAAATGGGTGTGGATGCTAACTTTCTTTGCCCAACCCACTCACGATTTGATAGGTCAAGGATTTCTCTTTGACCTGATTTGAGAAGGGAGCAGTGAGTCAGAGTGAGTCATCTTTATGGCATACAGAAAGAACACTCCACTTTGCTTTTACCTTAGAAAATCATTTTCATAACTAAACACATTTCCCAGATACACAAGTGGTTGACATTACATGTACAGATTGCAGATGACTTAAGGTACATTCTTGTTCAACTCAGATCTTCCTAAGAGCTTGCATACAACAATGACAATTTATTTTCGTTTTAGTTGGTTTACTAATATCGGACGTTTACCAAAAATGGCACAAATGTACACCGCCTTTCTACACATATTCCAGTAAATTTCCATGTCTCTAGGTTAAACCCAGTGTCTGCAACATGAATAAATTGTGGGTTCGGTCCCAGAACATCGTACGGAATTGAGTTTAGACTCAAATTGTAGGTACATATTCCATTTTAAGGATCTCCAAATTGTACATTCCTGTCATCTGGTTACAATTAGTTATCAGTGTTTTTATAAAACATATGTTTGCCTTCAATTCAATTCACAAAAAGTGTCTGGCCGCCCTTAGGAACTGGGTGAGTCAGGGATCACATGTCTCTTCTTCCAGGCAGAGCTCTGTTTACAGTCCACACCCAAATCAGCATACTCCATTCAATTGAAAGAGTCTATTGTGTTGACTGAGGTCAGCAGACCAGGGGGGCACTCTGCATTTGGTTAGCATGACCATGTGATCTCCTGTGCTGTTGCTGGTAAGGGCTGGTGTGAATGCTTCCCATGGACAGAGGCCCTTTGAACTGTTTTAATTGAATCAGACTGCCTCCTGGGAATAAACCTTTGAAGTCCCAAATAGCTCAGGATGCTGTTTAGCTTCTGCAACAGAGGTCCCCAGTCAGAGTTTAGACCGCTAGCACCGGCTTGTGTCCAATGCCGGTACTGCACCTATTTTTGGGATCTGTCTTGAATTAATACATTTCAAAAAGAAAGGATTTTACTTGATAGTATATGATCCTTGCTTGACATGGCATTGATGTGGATCTGTAGTAGAGTAAAGTAAACACTCAACCATAGTTGGATTTTTGTTTGATGGTTCCGGGCCCATGATCTTAGCAATTTTTGACATTAATAAAAACGGGTTTTGAACAGAACCATCTTTCTTTGCACTGGTGGGTGGCAGGTCAGGGGACCATTTTGCTGTGCGCAAAACTGCACGGTTCTCCAGGATTCTGGCGCAAATGTGGGCTTTTCCGCCCTCTTGGATTTCCTAAGCCCACAGCACCAAATGTTGCAGCATAATAGTCCAAACGTGGGTCAGGACACCCAACAAGACCATGCACACTTCATCTATTAGTAGCATTTTCATTTGTTTTAATACTCTGCATATTTACATTGCAGCTTCTGTAGAAAGTTTGTAATAGTCTAATTTGTTTTGGTGTTCTCCTGGAAGGAGTAGTAATCGGTGTAAAGTGGCACCGCCTATGTTGTATGCAGCTAAACCTGTGGGGGCAGTTACAACAGCTGACAGTTTGTTGTTTGTCAATTGTTGAAGGAACTTGCTGATGATTTTGATTAAGAATGGTTTGCCTGAACCAGCTTCACCACTGACGTATAGCAATGCAGGTTTGTAATTTTGGCAGGTACATTCTTTATTTTCGTGTTGTACACCATGTGCAATTTCTTTTGTTACTTCTTCAAAAATGGTGCACTGGTCTTTGTTAAGTTTTGATTGTAGTACAGTTAAGTCTTCTGTATCTCCTTCATATTGACACATGGTTGGTATTTTCTGCTTCTGTCATAGCTAATTCTGCCTCATTTGCTATTAGTGGCTGTCCCAGTGGTTCTTGGCTTCCTGTTACACAAGGTTGACTACTGTCAGAAGTGTCCTTATCTCGTTGGGCCTGGAGTTCTTCTTCATGTGTCTGTTCATTGTGCAACATTGTTTTGTACTGCGTAAAGTTCACATCAGTGATAGTGCTTTCATTTGCTTTGAAAGCGTCTTCATAGCAGTCATAGTTATCTAGTATCTCTTCTTCTGTTCTCCATGGTTTAAAAAGTTGTAGCAGGGACATGTAATATAGTTCTTTCTGTTGAGGAGTTTTTAATGACAATTTGACATGATTAATTAAGCTTCGTTTGGTAAGTTTCACTAAGCTGCCTTCACAATCTGTCACTCTATATCTACCTTTGTTTTCATCGGGTTTTATATTATTTTTGTATTCAAAGTTTTGGGCTATGTGGTATATACACATGGTTTCCAAAGTGGTACTCCTGTTCGGGTAGTATGTGTCTAGTAAATTGTTCTTCAAAATGTCTTGGCTGTTGGGATCATTTTTGGCTATTGTTTCTATGTCCTCATATGAGTTGAGAACTATTTTTCTAGATTTAGTAGGACCAAGACTTAGTCATACTATATATTCAGATTTTCCATACACAGCAGTACCGGCATTTGGTGCAGTATTTCCCTTGGTTTTTGTATTTGCAACGACAATATTTGCCACATTTGTGTCTTTGAAATTGTACAATTTGTGCATGAAGGTCACTATGTCTCGTTTGTGAAGGGATTTCAAAAGTGGCATATTTATGGATTAACTGCAAAACAGTGGCATCACTGTCCTGACCAAATTTAGGAGCACCTTTAATCCATAAAAGCATGTGGATATGTGGTGCTCCTCTGGCTTGGTATTCTTTTCTACAAAAGAAGTTTTGCACTTATCCGAGGGTAGGAACAGTTTTATTACAAATAAATTGCAGCATAGCAATGAAACGATGGTGGAAATATCTTGAAACATTAACAGGATCTAGAGAGGAAAGTTCTCCAGGTGTTAGTATATCTATGTTGGTTTTGTTTTTGTTTGATATGCATAGGAAATCATGTAAATATTCCCATGCATATTCTGTACAACTTAATATAACAAACCAAGTGGGTGGTCAAAGGTTTCTGATCATAAAACGTACATCTCCGTGACATCGGAACAAGAATTCTTTTGTACCATGCATGTTTGCAAACAGATTTGTTATGCTTGATTGTAAAACCTCATCTTTTTCTAGCACCTTTTGTATTAATTGGTAGCTGACATATTTTGAAAGTGGGTTCCTGATTTCAATATGTGTGCAACTCCGTAACATAGGGTTGCTAGTTCACTTTCAAAGAGTAGGTGGAATATGTATTCCACATTTTGTCTAAATCTGAGATCTTCAGAATACATTCGTAATGAGCGGTATTCTGATGCTGTTATCTGAGTGGGTCTATCATCGTATCTTCCTCCTTTGCCAGTGGGAAATAGTAGAGGAAAAGCACGTACTTCTATATTTTTTCCCATATGCTCATTGGTGAACCTTTGGTTTGTCGCATTTGGTAAGTTTCTAGTGCATAATCTATGCTGTCATTAGAGTGCAATGGCTAAATTGTATAATGGTCCAAAATATTGGATACTGCAGCAGGATCCAGAAGTTCAAATTGACCAGTTTCTGGTGACTCTTGAATTATTTCAGTTGTTTACCTTAAGCTTTCTTGAATATTTATTTCTTTGTAGAATTCATTATTGTCTTTCAGATATTGCAAGGCTTGTCTAACTTTATGTAAGTCCACCAGTTGCTGCCAAATTGTTTTGTCTTTTGTTGGTACACCATTTACTAAGACAATTAAAGATTGCTCTATTGGATTCTGCACTCCTAGAGTAAGCACATTTTCTGTCAGATCCAATGGTAAATAAACTACTTTGTCACGAATGCCTTTCACCAATTCAGAGGGAGGTAATGTTGCTGTTTTTGGTTGAAGGCGTATTATTGCTTGAATGGGTGTACTGTTTGAATTATCATGCTCTCATACAAATTGAGTTGTTGCAGGGGATTTGTTAGTGGGAATAATTCCAAGTTATTTGTGATAGCACGTGAAGGAGTTCGGTTGTTGTCAAGTTTTGTAGTGCAGTAACTGCAAACTATTAAGGGTTCACTTATTTCGTATTTGTTTTCTGCTAAAAGGTAGAGATCTAATTCAAAGCATTTGGAATCTTCATTGTCTTCTATTTTGTATGTTAGGTCTATAGTTTTTGTGTTACTTTTGTAAAACGTTCTGCGGAAACACACACTTATGGTTTGGTACTTCAGCGGATGTACTTTTAAAAAATGTTGTATTTCTTTTTTGTATGTGTGCAATAGAAGGTTGCTGTTTTAAAGCTGCTACTTACCATATGTGTGTAGATCACATGATGTGACTGGACCCTAAGGAAAGGATTATGAGTACAATGTATACAAATATGAGCATATACAGGGAAAGTACAGTAATAAAAAAATATGAGAAAGTGCTGATAACCCTAATTATTATCTTATGCACAGAAAGGATTGCTGTCTTCCAAGCTTGTGTCTTCTGCTATGTATATGTTTCATATGATGTGACTTGACCCTAAGGGAATTACTGTAAGAACATGCTTGAAGGATAAGTCTACAAATATAGTACCTTTTACATTTTTAGTTCCTGACTGTTGCTGAAGAAAACCATTTGGCCTAGATATGTCAGTAAAGGAAAAAAGAGTGAGTCGGACATGTGATATCATCAGTGATGTCATCAATGACATTTGTGATGTCATCTTTGATGTCCTGGGTGTTTCTCAGTCTCATTTGCATGCCTCTCAACCCCAAAATCCCTGTATGTAATACGTGTTGTCCGCGGACAAATCAAAAAATCTGAGCGTGGTAAATGTAAATTTAAATAGTGTGCCCCCTTTTCCCCTTTGAGGTTGGCTCTGAAAAGAGCCTTTTTTTGTTTTTTTGCAGATGCTTCAGAGACACCTTATATTTTGTATTTTCTTTTGTTTTTTTCTTCTTATTTTACTCCTAAAATCTTCACATTAGCTTCTCGAAAGCAACCCTTATGTTCCAAAACAGCATGGCATTTCCAATAAAAGATAAAGAAATGCCATCTTCTTTAAAATAAACAACATTACCAGAATCAATGTTCTCATTATTACAAAAGAACATACAAGCTCTAAGCATGGAAGCAAACATGCCTCGGTTGATTGCACACCTAGCAATATTTTGCTGAGGACAAAAAACAGAACTATTGTGTCATATTGCCCTAGCTACTAAACCTGAAAAAATAACTTTGGCATTTTGAAGGAATTTCATTACTGCTTGAAACAAGCGTTCCAAATCTGCAAACAAAGTGAGGGCACTGACATAGCTCAAACCTGCACAATTCCCTGCACATTGAAATCAGGCACAGTGCTCCACACCACCTCCACTCCTTTAACATCAAAATTGTTTGCTACATTCCTGCATTTAGCATACTGCTCCAAACTATGCACAAACATATCTCCAACCACCAACACCCTGACTTTCTCTACCTCTGCCATCTTCACTACACTCAGCATCTTTCAACACAAATCCACAACCTCAACACCTGATTGGCCAATCCCTACAGTCCTATTTCCATGCCAAATATGTTCAGAAGACCTGTATGTGGCATGTTCTGTCCGCGGACAGTCGTGGTGTACGAGGAGCATGTAACTCTTGGGCAGCCCTTCTACCCTTTCCACTTCACTCTCTGCACCATTCCCTCATTGGCTACAGCTAAGCAGTCACACAGCCATCCACCAATCACATCTAACTCCATCATCATAGTTCAGCACTTCAGATGTACTGTTGATCACTCTGAGTACAAGTCTCATGTCATTGGAAAGCACCTACTACAAAAACTACTGTACAAGTCTCCAAGATTTCTACTTGCAGTTTCATGCATATACACATCCATAAATACAAACTAGAGGTATGCATATTTTCTGCACAATACACGTACAGCTCTTGTATAAATGCATATAAACAGGGTAACTGCCACTTAACCTGTATAACCTACAAAATTAACTTACTGTCATTTTTCCCATCTGCTATAATCAACTGTCACTTGCAAACCTGCCTGCTCTCCACATTTATTTTACACACCACAGCTATCTAAAAAGGGTAATTTCATATTAAAAGATGGGAGAAATAATAGTATAATTGTAGAAAAACACTTTGTAGTGTATTATAAAATTACACGCAGCCAGGATGAGTTCATGCATGTTTATACACTTCCACATATAGACACTATCATAAGGCTCCCAGCTGAAACAACACCACTGCCTCTACATCAAATCCTTCTGCTTTATTACCCACACCTTCACAAATGCATACATTCCAAGATTTTCTATACAGTTTCTGGCATTTACCCTACAAAAATTCAAAATATGTATATGATTATTTCTTCTATCTCCTAACATCCAATAACACAGCCTTAAGAAGCCAAGTGAGCTTCATACGCTTAGTATTATACTCATTTGTAAAGCATGTTCAACTAACAGATTCAAAGTAAAATATACGTGCTGCACATAAGCAAAGGAAACTGCAAGTACACACTATGTTCAGTTATCAAAAAACACTACTACTACAAAAACATAAAAAGCAATGTCTTAATTAACAACAGTGATATAAACACACGCATTTACTAACTTTTTTCTTTTACATTGCAGTGAAGACCACTCTCCTGAAAAGCAGCAGCATCTAAAGTACGAACAAAAACTCAGAAGAAACCTACTCTTTCCATACAAAAAAGGAAGTATAATACTACCATAATGTTCTAACTGTTACTCAAACACACTAGAATGTTAGTATTGCAGAACAAACAACTGTTTTAATTCTATACCATTAGATTTCATATTAGTGCTTCCCCTCACCACTAGCTTAATTTGTACTGTCATCTGAACCCCAGGATAGTAACACACAAATACAAGAATAGCCTTCCCAATTTGTTGTAGCTAGCCATTGCACAATCACACACTTCCGCACACATCCTTACCATCATACTCAGACACTCATACACACAGCACACATACATTGCACAACAGCCCAACCCACACTTTCTTTTTTTCTCCAACAGACCCCAAAGAATGCCTACCAAAAAGCAACTATGTAGAAAGCAATGCAAAAGTAGAGCAAATCAAAATAAATGTGTCCACATTAAGCATTGTTCTCTAGCAGAATTTGTACAAAAAGTTCAAACAAAACAGCTAATACAGTCATTAAGCGAAAAAAAAACAAGCTTCCAGTACAGAAACTTTGCCTCCTCTTCCAAAATGTAAAACAAAAGAGAAAGTTATTAACAAGAATTCAGCTACCTCTACTCCTACTACTGCACCTATAAATCTTGATGTAGTGGCAAGTAACCATACCAAAAAAAGTATTTTACAAAAAATGTTCTGCCACAGAGTCCTTCAGACCCTTATAAAAACAGGAGAGAAATCATGCACAACCCTTAAAACCTACCGTAGAAAATTAATCTTAGAAGCTCTCATAGACAGTGTAATCCTTCTCAAAAGGAAATTATTTATTTTAGTTTTAAAAAGAATGAAACCACTAACAAAACTAACTATTAACTACAAAAAAGACTTTGCAATAAACGAAATGTAAACAAAAATAACTTCTTAAATATCTGTGGAGGTGAATGGAGTCACACGACGAGCACAGAACCATATTTTAATGAAGCAGCATACAGACAAAAGCAAACAAACACAATTGCCATACATAGCAGTGGACGAGGGTATGAAAAACATAATAATACCCTAATCGAACAAGAAATGCTGCTTACAAAAATATCCCCAGAAAACTCAATATCACATCTCCATTCCACTGAACCAAAACCTCCAGTGTACAAATGGCCACGCACGTCAATGTGTACCATTGCCAAAAAACCTTTCAAATCTTTACGCCAGTTCCTCAATCAGTATGTGAAAGCCAAAGACAAATTCAAAATGAAACTACTACAAAATATGGATGCCTGTCCAGTGCGCAAATACACAGGACTACAAGGACATTCATTAGCCTGCATTTCAGGACCTATTTGCAAAAGCACCTTCCATCATATCAAAATGATATCAACACATCATTCAACTGTAAGAAATCTGGTCCATAAACTGTACTATGCTAAAAGTCCTGCTTTAGCACTAGCCAATTTAAATAACAATCATCTACATGGTACAGCCAAACAACTACTCAAACAAATAGAGCATATCCAGAGAAAATATTTTGGAAGTGAAAGTCACTTACAAAATGTAATAGCTTTACAGCAGACTAGCAACCATTCTACAGATGGCAACCTTCTGCTACACACATACAAAAAAGAAATACTAAAATTTAAAAGTAAATCCGCTGAAGTGCCAAACCATGTGTGTGTGGGTTGCCACAGAACTTTTTATAAAAGTAGCACAAAAACTGTACACATAATGTACAAAATAGAAGACAATGAAGATTACAAATGGTTTGAATTAGCTCTCTACCTTATAGCAGAAAACAAATACGAAATTACTGACCCCTTAATACTTTGCAGTTACTGTGCTGCAAAACTTGACAACAACCAAACTCCTTCACATGCTATCACAAATAACTTGGAATTATTCCCACTACCAAAACCCCTGCAACAACTCAATTTATATGAGAGCATCATAACTCAAACAGTGCACCCATTTCAAGCAATAATACGCCTTCAACCAAAAACAGCAAAATTACCTCCCCCTGAATTAGTGAAAGGCATTTGTGGCAAAGTAGTTTATTTACCATTAGATCTGAAAGAAAATGTACACACTCTGGGAGTGCAACGTCCAATAGATCAATCTTTAATTGTCTTAGTAAATGGTGTACCTACAAAAGACAAAACAATTTGGCAACAACTCGCTGACTTATATAAGGTTAGACAAGCCTTGCAATATCTAAAAGACAACAATGAATACTACAAAGAAATTAATATTGAAGAAAACCTGAGAGAAACCATTGAAATAATTCAAGAGTCACCAGAAACTGGTCAATATCAACTTCTAGATCCCGCTACAGAATCCAATATTTTAGACCATTATACAATTCATCCATTACACTCTAAAGACACCATAGATGATGCATGGGAAACATACCAAATGAGACAAACCAAAGGATCACCAATCAGCATTTGGGAAAAAAGTATAGAAGCACGTGCCTTTCCTCTACTCTTTCCTACTGAAAAAGGAGGAAGGTACGATGACAGACCCACACAAATAACAGCATCAGAATACCGCTCTTAACAAATGTATTCTAAAGATCCCAGATTTAGACAAAATGTGGAATACATATTCCACCTTCTCTTTGAAAGTGAACTAGCATCTCTCTGCTACGGAGCTGCACACACATTGAAATCAGGTACCCATTTTCAAAATATGTCAGCTATGCATTTACTACAAAAAGTGCAAGAAAATGATGGGGTTCTACAATCAAGCATTACAAATCTTTTAGCAAACATGCATGGTACAAAAGAATATTGGTTCCAACGTCACAGAGATGTACTCTGTATGATAAGAAACTTTGGCCCACCCACTTGGTTTGTTACATTAAGTTGTGCAGAATATGCATGGGAAGATTTACATGATTTCCTATGCATAGCAAACAAAAACAAAACAAGCATAGACATACTAACACCTGGAGAACTCTGCTCTCTAGATCCTGTTAATGTTTCAAGATATTTCCATCATTGCTTCATTTCTATGCTACACTTCATTTGTAATAAAACTGTTTCTCCCCTCGGAGAAGTGTAATACTTCATTTGGAGAAAAGAATACCAAGCCAGAGGAGTACCACATCTCCACATGCTTTTAAGGATTAAAGATGCTCCTAAATTGGGTCAATACAGTGATGCCACTGTTTTACAGTTTATCGAAAAGTATGTATCTTGTGAAATTTCTTCACAAACAACACATAGTGACCTTCATGCACACAGTTTACCATTTCAAAGACACAAATGTGGGAAATATTGTCGTCGCAATTATAAAAATGCCACTTTGGTTTCCCTAGACCAGTTACAAGAACAGGTCAAGTAAACAACTTCATGTCTTCAGTTAGACATAGTGTCAAAGGTAAATCACCAAAGAACACATATTACATAAAAAGGACAGAAGAAGCAAAATATATCAATGATTACAATGCAATCATTGCCCTCTTATGGAATGCAAACATAGATGTGCAGTACATTGCAGACAATTTCACTGCAGTTGCACAAATGTCACAGCCTACGTAACCAAAGCAGAATAAAACAGAGCTTCAAGACCTCTGGGATGACTTATCATCTGACAAAACACTGTCACAGAAAGTGTACAGCTTAGGCATAAAAATGAACTCTCATAGAGAATGTGGCTGCTATGAAGCTGCAGACCGTTTAACCGGTACTGTTTTGTATGGAAAATCTGAAAATACAGTATGGCTAAGTCTTGGTCCTGCTAAATGTAGAAAAAAAGTTCTCAAATCATATGAGGACATATAAACAATAGCCAAAAATTATCCCAACAGCCAAGACATTTTGAAAAACAATTGACTAGAAACATACTACCCAAACAGGAGTACCACTTTGGAAACCAGGTGTCTATGCCACATAGCCCAAAACTTCACATACAAAAATAATATAAAACCAGGTGAAAAGAAAGGTAGATACAGAGTGACAAATTGTGAAGGCAGCTTAGTGAAACTTACCAAACGAAGCTAAGTTAATCATATAAAATTGTCATTAAAAACTCCTCAACATATAGAACTATATTACATGTCCCTGCTACAACTTTTTAAACCATGGAGAAAAGAAGAAGTGTTACTAGATATTTATGACTCCTATGAAGACGCTTTCAAAGCAAATGAAAGTACTATAACAGATGTAAACTTTACACAGTACAAAACTATGTTGCACAATGAACAGCAACACGAAGCAGAAGAGCAGGCCCAACTAGATGAGGACACTCCCAACAGTAGTCAACCTTCTGTAACAGGAAGCCAAGAACCATTGGGACAGCCATGTGCAGACAATTACTCACAAGACCACAAGCACCTGTTTCGTATTGGGATTTAGTTTTCCAGGGAATATTTGAAGACAGATTTCTGGGTTTAAAAGGTGAGCACCTTTTCGACTTTGCCAGCATATTTATTGGAACATGTCCTCTCTCAGGTTATTTTGCTGGTGTTCATTACTTTTGTTAAAAGTCCAATACTATTTTGTCTTGGGCACTTTCTTCTAAGGAGTAAGTCTATTGAACTACATTTGTATGTTACACTTTAAAATACATGTTCACTTATTGAACATATATTCATAGGTGCCAGTTTTTAATTAAAAAAATAGATATTTTTTACAGCTACAGTGACATTGAGGGTGAAAAATGACTGCTGATCCAGGTCTCCCATCCATGCAGTAACTAGGACCGACCCTGCCTAGCTTCAAAGAGAGAAAAATGACAGCCACCTCAGACCATGGTACCTAACACATCAGGTATATTTACAAGACCACTAAGAGCAACATGGACTGAGGGGGGAAGCATTTTCCTCACTTTTAAGTTAAGCAGAATTGGTCCCGGTTACTGCATGGGTGGGAGACCGTCCACCGTCTGGTGCTGTGTCTGTTTTTTGTTTTAAATATCTCATAACACTAAGAAAACACATGGCATCCACATTTCTTTTTAAACTGTGCCACTATCAGTCACTGAAAGTATTGCAATCAAAAACCATTTATTTGCTTTTTGCTGAATTGCATTCAGTTATTTGTAGTCTGGCAGTCAATGGGGCAGGGGGGAAATGGCACAATTGTACACTTTCTGACTAACATAGTTCAATAAGGATTCATATATTTCAGTGACACCATGGAATGTGTAATTTTCCAGTTATCGTTTTAAACCAAAATATTGTTGAAAGCCAGGCATGAGGTTGGGGAGGGGAAATGATGAGAGGGCAAGTAAGCCATGAGTATTTGCCCATGATGTGGC
This sequence comes from Ambystoma mexicanum, assembly GCF_040938575.1. Lineage (NCBI taxonomy): Eukaryota > Metazoa > Chordata > Amphibia > Caudata > Ambystomatidae > Ambystoma > Ambystoma mexicanum. The sequence goes on from NC_090922.1 coordinate 900,621,253, forward strand.
AAGAGAGTTTGTAATCCTGGACACTGGTGCAGTTATTCTCCCCTGATTGTGGCTGCTTTTCAGGGCACAAGTAAAGGACACATGTGGTTAAAGAGCGTAATTTCTTTCATTGGGTTTGCGCAACACATGGGGTTTTTTGAGATTGGCAAACTTGCTCAAGTATTTGGCTACCAGGATTTTACTCAGGTTGACATGTTCCCAGTGCTGATGCTTACCTATAAGACCACAAGCACTTGTTTCATATTGGGATTTTGTTTATCAGGGAATATTTCATGACCGCTTGCTGGGTTTAAAAATTGAGCCCTTTTTTTAGACTTTGCTAGCATATTTATTGGAACATTTCCACTCTCAGTTTATTTTTCTGGTGTTCAGTACTGTTTTAAAAGTCCAATGCTATTTTGTCTTGTGCAGTTTCTTCTAAGGGGAAGGTCAAATGAACTACATTTATATTGTTCTCTTAATGTGCATATATTCATGGGTGCCAGCTTTTGATTTTCATCCTGGCTGCAGAAAGTACCTGGGCATATGTTATTCTTGCAGCCGGTCATTTTTTTCCTGTTTCCGTGCTGCTTAAATGTGGTTAGTTGGGGTTGTGCGATGTGTCATAACAGTCCTAGAGTCTGGCCCTAAAACAAGCGGCTTGGAGCATGCTGCTTAACCAAAGTGTGTGGTCCATGACAAATAACTTAATCTCACTGCGCATTGCCTAAAAACATTGTGAGTTCTCAAAGCTTGCAATCCTTTATGCATAACAATACTACTGTCAAAACAGGGCAAAATCAGTTTGCTATTGATGAATGTGTTTGAGCAATGGGTTGCAAGTTATTTCAAATATAGAGTGGCATGCCCACCGGCCTTGGCCAAAGGCCATGGCTAGTTTTCGGCCGTGCCCACTGACCAGGGCCGAAGACCATGTTAGTGGTCTGGATGCATTCTAAAATTCTATGGAATAACAAAACACTTGAAATTCAAGGAAAAAACTTTAGTTGCCTGGGTGTTAAGGTGAGAACTTAACGTGACAAAACACCTGAGATTCAGCTATAGTCACCTAAACCTTGCACCCCCAGTTGTGCAGCCTATGAGGCTCTTCCTCATGGGTCCCAAGGCTGCTCTGGGGTCTAATGGTTGTTTTGTGATGAGCATCACACTGAACCTGATTTTCAACCAAGGACCAGAGCCACAGGGATAGCACAGGCCACCTTAAGTTCTTTAAAGGGTCTTCTCTATACCGCTGACCACCTCTCTCTCATGTACTTCTAGTTCTTTGTCCTCCCAACCCAAATGTTCCTTCCTCCTTGTTATCCTGCTCCAAGCTCATACCTTTAGTACTCTTTCCTAAAGTCTCTCCCTGAAGCTTCTGGTGTACCTCCTCACAATTCCACCCCATGCTTGTTTCCTTATTTGCCTTACACATACATGCCTTAAATGTGAGACATTTTGTTCACTGAATTGTATCTCCGCAACTATTCTTTCTATATTCTTCTGTGCATCTTTCTCTTCATCTCCTCCTCTTCAACTTTACTTTCCACCACTTCAATCTCAACTCATCCCTTTACCAACTCCTCCTCCACAACCTTCCTTTCCCAAACTCCCCCTCACCTACTCTGTTTGCCTCCTCATCTCAATTTTCCACTACCTTCATATATAGTGTCTGCTACATGACCATCTCAAGCATCAGATTATTTTGTTACCTCCTCCTTTGTCTCTCCATCTCCTCTTCTCTCCTCTCCTATCTGTCCCCTTCAGCCCCACCCCAACAACCTGAATCTTTATCAGCCCATCTTTTGGGTCATCCCCCCATTCTCCTTCTTTACCATAACCTCCTATGTCCTTCTCTTCAATGCCTCCTGGATCTCTCTTTTGACCCCCTGCACCCTCCTCCAGCTACCATTCCCCCCAGCCTCCAAAAATGAGCTCCTTTTCCAACCTTCAAACACCATCTTCTACCAATGCCACACCTTTTAAAAAGCCCTAACCCCACAAAATAGCCTCAATCTGGTCTGATGGATTTCACTGATGCAGGCTTGGTATAGGGAACCTATGAGTGGTTGTTTTCTGTTCCTGTGTGGGTCTCTCTTTCAGTGCTTCTCCCCAGTCTGTCCCTTGAGGATTAATCCCCCTTCAATGCATATTGTAGCAGTAAGGAGCTGTGTGGCAGGCCGTGCCTATGACTGAACTGACGGGCGTGTGACAAGAACTGCCCTCATGTGCATGTCATGGATACGTAACCAGGGGATACTGCCCTTACTGCCCATGGGCCCATGGGCCCACGCAGTATCACACGGCATGTCAAATGGCAACCCTCATCCATCAGTCAGGTTAGGCAAAGCACTTTGTCATACAACACACCCACTTAACATTTGAATAAAGATGAATAACCAACCCTTTCTAGAAGACATTTCAAATACGGCTCTGCCACCATTAGAGCTTCCAGTTTACACCACCATTGACCAGAATCAAAACATGTCTAGAAATATCATTTTGGAAGACAGATATTTCAATGCTAACTCACGTAGATGACCAAATGGTTGGGAGCAAAGGACCTGTGTTACTAAGGGAATATCCCAGGTTGGCACAACAAACATCACTGTAGTGTGATACAAAAGAAAATGAGGAAACATCCAAGGAGAATAGCAATCACCCTCACCAATATCACTCAGAGTTTTCTTAGATCGCAAGTAGATGACAACTTGGCTCATAAACACGAGACAGCAAAAGCTATGCTAAAACGTACTTGTTAACATACAAGATCAAAAACGGATTTCAGGTAAGTGGCAGGTAAGTGGCCAGGGTCAGACTGGGACAAGAAATAGGCCCCGACACCCAAAAAAAAGTGGCTCACCCCTTGGCGCAAAAAATTGGCCCATCCCATGCCTCCAAAAATGTGGCTCACAAACCATCATCCGTGAATCGCATCAATATACGTCTTTATAGAAAATGCTACTTATGGAGGGGTCATGTGTCTGTTGCATGTTATGTTTTGTGTAAACGCTTGAGAAAGTGATAACATTCATTTTGTTCTTTTTAAAACATCATCACATAGCTAAATACTTATTTTGCAGAACCAGACTCAAGGCATGTCTACTCGTTGCCACCAGTAATGAAAATACAGTTGCATTTAATAAGCACTACAGCCAAATGATGACACCGGAAAGTACTCTGCCAGTTGCATTTATGCTCAAATATTACATTACAACACAACTCATGAAATAACATTCCCTGATTCCTCTGATGCCGCTATCATTCAACATCCTCTATAACTTCCATCTATTAAAATTACCAAATGCAACAACTTTCCCCAAGAGATTACGGCTAGAATCAGTAGACTCACAATTTTAAGCTGGTTGCAAAAGGTTTGCTTGTAGCCCCGGATTTACTCACAACTTTTGGTTGTAGCCCCGGATAGAAGCTGAAGGGCTGCACCCAAAAGGCCAGATAGCCCCGAGTCCCGACAATCCGACATTAGCGGCCGTAACCCCAGATCTAGTCCAGATCTAGCAACACCCCTGTGTTCAATGGTGGGGCAGGATTCAGATGTGCAGGGAGAGGAAGTGATAATGTGACACAGTGGTTTAGGGAGTGGGGTTCTAATGAGCGATGGAGGTGGCAAATTTGACATGGAGAAAAAATGTGGATATGAATTGTGGGTTGAGGAAAATACATTTGAGGAAAGCGGAAATCAACTGATAGCAGTATCATGAATATCCCTGTAAAATAACCTTGATGGGTTTATTAAAGCATGATCTGAAACACCATATTTAAATTAGCATAACTGTGGGATAATAACACAGAAATTAGGGTACTGACTACAGAACTTATGTCATGTGTCCCCCAGTAATAATGCATTCTTGTTCACCCGGCCACCAGTGAGTCTTTCAGAGACACAAGGACACAAGGAGGCATTAGTCGGGTTCAGCAACAAACTTACAGCAGAGCAGGGGAATGTAAAACAAACATTGCATATATGTGCCTGTACCACGAGCCGTTCATATTGCCTCAAACATGGAGAACAAAATCAATACCATTTTAACCATCATGATTCGTTACTGATTTTTTTCTATGGTTAACACAAAACCCCCCAAAAATGTGAACATGCACATAATATAAAATTATTTTTAGCCTTAAAATAAGAGGCACGTAGCCCATGGCTAAAGTTTTCTGCGTCTGGGAGCCTTTGTGGGTGCCAACGTTTTACCAGCTCATTTCCAAGCTCCATGTGGGTCTGAGTGTACTGGATCCGCCAGCTGCCTCCAGCTGTCAGGTCTATCCGCAGGGCTCGGACCCCTTGCTAGGAGGAGGTTCACTTCACACGTGCGTCTGAAATATTCTAGCAGTAGCAGCCTGGGCCCAGGCAAACTCCACCTCCCCCAGGCCCAAGCTCGATAACTGGAATCAGCCAGCCCAATACCTCAGCGCCTTCAGGCCATTGCATTTGCAATTGTAAAGTCAGTGCACTGCAATGACTGCACATGTGCAATTTGCAAAAACCTGCTCATACCCGTTCAAAAAAGGTAACGGAAGTTTAATGAATAATGATGTTGTCGATTATGAAATTGTTAAGGCTCACAGGCTCAGAGTGGTGGGGGCCTGGGTCCCGGTGCCCCCACGTACTCGACGCCCCTGCCACCGGCCTGCCGCATTTACATCAAAGAAAGGTAACACTTGGGTGCTACCTTTCTCTGCAGTTACTTTACACCAAACCGGCCCAGGTGTGAACCAGCCCCCAGGGCGGTTCCATGAGTTAATATCCCAGCAAAAATATTGCAATACAAAAATATTGCCATATTTTTGAGGCGATATTAAGGCATGGAACCTGCAGGGGACACCCCAGCAACCCCTGCGTTATTTTTAAACGAGCGGGGGACATCCCTGCAAAACCTGCTTGGAAAAGCTGAAGGCTTCGGTAAGGATAGGTAGTTTAGGGCCAAAACATTATTAATAAGGCCCCACCTCTATGTATTCATACTGTGGTGCAAAACAATCGAAAGAGTCATAAGGAAGTAAGAGCCACCACAGAAGATACAGAAATATGGGAAGTAAAGCAGGCAGCATCTTTGGACAAGAGGAGGAGCATTTGGGACCAAGCGACCTCATAGTGAGAAGAAAAGCACTTTAATTTGTGATTTTATCGGTAAACAGGGGAATTAAAGGGATTGGAATGGAAATAACAGAGGACACCTCCCATCACTTAGTTACAAACATCAATTTCACAGGCTTGAAGATCCCTGGTCCTGGAACCATAAAGAGGAAGAAGAGCTTCCTGTTTGGACACAAACACATATTTGTGTTTTAAAATTGCTTATTGAAATGTAAAAGTACTTTGACAAGAAGCAATGTATAGAGGGAATAGACATTCTATTTCCTAGAACGTTTGACAGACTGGAAGTATTTGCACACCATTGTCCCCAAAATAATTTGTCTGCCACACCCCCTTGAAAATCGATATTATGGGGAATATGCCTTAAACAGTTCAAATGCTAATAATAAAACAAACTGGGTTTGACCTATTCCCGTTCATGTTGCCATAGAGAAAAAGGTACATCCATTGAACACCCATAGTATAAAAAACACTGGGCATGCTTGCACCAAATAAGAAATGTGTTGGGCACACCACATCAGAAATGAAAATCCCCTTTTCATTCAATTTGTCAAGTATTGCCATCATATATTTTTTAAAGGTTTTATTGTGCATTTAATGTGCATTGTGTTTTATTGTGCATTTGATGTACAAGTGTAAGGCACTTGTACATCAATGAATTGTGTTTCAAAGTGCCCTTTTTATTTTAGTGTGCTCAGCTACTTGCACCATTTGGCAGATATTGGCCACATATATACAAACACACACATAATAGCCAGGGATTAACTTCACACACTCAGGTACACAAACCATTGGCATGCATTGTACTGAAATGTTCAGGTACTCGTATACTCGTAACATTATTATCTGTGTTTGTGTCCACTGTGATGGTCTGTAGAGTGTTTTGGAGGGGCTGGGTGTGTGTGTATGTGAGTGTGTGAACAGCGTGTGTGCATGTGGGAAGTGTTAGCGAATGTGCACTTTATGTGGGCAGTGTGTATGGGGGAACAGTGAATTTGGACGACAGTGATGTGGGGGATGGAGAGGGCTGTAAGTGGGGGGCTGTACATATGTGGGAGAAGAATGTAGAAAGCAGTGTGTGTGTAGGTTCAGTGTGTGTGTTTGTCGGGAGCAATGTCTTTGTGGAGGATGTGTCAGTGTGAATGAAGAGGCAGTGTGTGTGGTAGAGTGAAGTGTGTGGTGACATTGTTGTTCAGTGTGGGCAGTGAATTTGAATGTATAGGCAATGTGTGTGTGGAGAGTGTGTGAAGAATTGTGTGAGATACATTGTTGAGTGACTGGGTGTGTGGTGGAAATGTGTGTGTGTGTGTGTGTGTGTGTGTGTTCATGTGGGGGTATTGTATGGTTGGGGGAATAATGCATGCAGGGGACATTGTGCCTGTGGAGGGTGGTGTGTTTCTGGGGGGGCTGTGTGTGCAGATTTGCTATTGCTATTCCTGGGGCCATTTGTTTGGGCTGTTTGTGTGTGGGTATGATATGTGTGATACTGGACAATGGGCATGAGAGGAAGTTGGCATGGGGCAATGTGTGTTGGGCAGTGTGTGCGTGTATCATGGGGCAGTGTGGGGAATGTGCTAGGGGGCTCTGTGTGGGGCCTGGGGAAGTGTGTGTGTGGGGAGTGTGATTGTAATGTATCTAGAGGCATTGTGCAGTGGTTTGTGGGTGTGCGAGAGAAGAGTGTGGTGGTGTGCGTGAACAGTTTGTATCTGTGGGGCAGTACGCATTGTGGGTAGTTTGGATGGGGTAGCCAGTATTTGTTGGATGGCCAATGTTGGTTTAGGGGACAGGGGCATATGTGTGTGTAGGCAGTGTATATGTGGGATGCATGTGTTTGGGCAATGTGTGAAGGAGAGTGTGTGTGGATTAAATTGAATGTGTGTGGGGGTTCTGCATGTGTGGCAGAGGGAGTGTCAGTATGTATGGTGTAGGGTGTGTGTCAGTATGTATGGCGTCAGTATGTATGGTGTAGGGTGTGTGTGTGAGGGCAGACAGTATGTGTCTGGACAGTCAGAGTGCTAGTGGGGGGAAGTGTGTTTGTGTTGGAATTCTGTCAGTAGGCATTAGGTGTGTTGGGGAACTGTTTCAGGGAAGTGTATGTGAGGACAGTGTTTGTGTGTAGTTATGTGGCATTTCTGATGTAATTTGGCTTAGGGAATAGTTCAGAAATAGAAATGTGTGTGTGATTTATCCAAATGATGACTTGTGATATATCATCTTTGGAAGTCACTATCATATTTAATCTAAACATTCCATGAGTAAATGTAATACAAGTACTAAAAGTAGGTACAACTTTATTCATTTGGAATTCCTCATTTGCATACAAACCGACATCAACAATTAAAAAAAAGTGGCCTTAGTTAAAACTGTTCAAATTGTGTTAGTTAACATCAAAAAGGTCTGCTCCTTTAAGGAATTTAAACAAGCTAGATATAAAATCAGTGCCATTACAGTTCATTATATAGCTCAGTGCAGCATTACACATCCTTATTCCATTAGTCTTAAAAACATGATTCAACCACAATCTACAAGTACTATAAAGCATGGAACATTAACAGGAAGTGACTACTGAAAGAACACCACATTCTAATGTTGTGTTAGAGTAAATATTTATGATTTTCGCTACGGATAGGAGCAGGACATTAACATCATTTCATTTTATTGATGATATTGAAAAATATATTACTGTTGATAATTCATTTGAGTAGTCATTGGCCAAATCCTTTGGTAACTCTTTGTGTCCTGTGCTAACTGAAGACAATGCATGGCTATGCCTTGTCTGCCGTATGTACACAACACATGTAAGGAAAATCTATGTTTTACACTTACTACAATGTTCAAACTTTATCCATGCCCTTTGCTAATTGTGGAGATTCACTGTTTTACAAAATGTGTAACATAACATAGAGACATGCACACTCTGCACTTAACACGCCTGTGCCCTTCATTAACTGTGGACAAGGTACAGATCAGAGACATGTCTTCCAAAACTACATACAGAACCCAGCCTACGGCTATGCCATTACAGCAATGACACATATCCCCTGTAACGGAGGTACCAATATGAAGAGGAGCTACCAACAACTGAATGCAGTAGGGGGCACCCCCCAGTTAAAGCTAGGCATAGAAATGTGGGTGGGGTGATTAAGTATTGTAAATGTGTGAAAATAGAACTCATAGGGTTGAAAGACATTAGTACTTTAATGGTGTTATGTTTATGAAGTCAAAAATGCTTTTTATCATGGTTTAGTAAGTAGGCAGGGTACAGAATGCATATTATAAAAATTGAGTAGGAAAATGATTAAGGGCCTCATCATGAGTTGGGCGGTAATGCCGGCTCAGAGCTGGGGGAAATCCGCCAAGGCCATGATCTGGCGGACACTTAAATGCAGTGGTAATAGCACTACTGCTGCATTTAAGGGTTACCACCAGACTCGTGATGAGGCCCTAAGTGTTTAAATATACCCAGACAGAAAAAGAACTCTACTATTTGTGTAACTGACAAATACCTTTAATTCGAACAATGCCTTTAATGAGTAAAGAGAATGCAATAAATGAGGAAGCTCTCTGCAGACAGTGGTGTCATGAGTCAGCCCCCGTAGAGGGAAAGTTTCAAGGCCACAGTGCCCTGCAGAAACCAGATAAGCAGTCTGATACCAGACAGACAACGAGGCTATGTCTGAGTTTGTAGCCAAGGAACACAGCTGCATGATCAAATAAGGCTTGTTAAGCCGGGAACATCCAGTAACTGGTGCCAAATGTATTTCAATTTGAAGGTTTAAGCAGAAAATTACTAATTGCCAGGTGCGAGAGCAAAGTCTATGGAGAGCTTAGCCTGGGCGTGTATTAGAAAAGGTTGGGGGTTTGTCTCTCTTTCTCAGAATGATATAAAAAGAAGCTCCATTTTCAGCACGGGGCCAACGTTTGTGTACTTGACAACAATGTTGTTTGTGTCAGTCTGGCATGAATAAAACCTGATGTCTTTGATGAACTTTGCTCTGTCTCCTGTATGCTGTCTGAGTACTTTTTCTGAAATGCCGAGAGCCCCAGAAAGCCCAGGAGAGCCTGTCAGAGTGGGAGAGGTGCTGAAGAGCAAGATTGGGTCCCAGGACTTCGAAAACACCCCTTTGTGCAATTACCATATTTCATGGGATTGTAAAGTATGAGCACAATCCTAGGACAATGGATATTGTCCATACAAGACTGAGCTAACAAGCATGCTCCCTTCTCAGTTACACCGGCCACTGAGAAAAACAGATGTGCTGCACCCAGTATTCTGCTTTCCTCACACTCACTACTAACTACAACAAAACCTTAGGATGTTCCAGTGCACAAAATTATCTGATACAGGTCTACCACCTCTTTGTGGCCCACAAACAAAATTCAGAAAATAATTTGCTTTGCAGATTTATTTCTTCCCCTGCCACTGATTATACCACATTTAGACTAAAAAAGAAACCAGAGCTGCACCAGGGAACAATTACATAATGACCCACCTAAAATGTTTCACAAGACCTAACCAAACAGGCCGCCGCAAATTCATTCAGAAAAAATTTAGGCAAACGGTATCACATGTTCTGGAAAAGAGCTGTTGCAACCATCCAGACACTCTTATCTATACACCTCAATCTCTGGTCACAACCATTCAAGGCCTCAATCACTAATGATAACAAACACACACTCACCTGCCAATTTGTAGGTCATAAGTGGCCTGTGCAATAACTATTTGTTAGTAACTGTACTGTATATTTACTTTGTGTTTGTAAGTGTCCTATGTTTTCTTTTTTGCTAATATGGTATCCTGTGTATAACTGGCACATGTGCTATTTACATTTGGCTGTAAGGGGCATGTATATCAGCATTTTGGTCATAAGGGCCTGTGAATTAATGCATAGGCCATAACTGCTTTGTGTATTATTCATTTGGATGTAACTGGCCTGAATATAAATATTTTGGTTATGACAGGCTTATGTATTCATTTTGTGGTGGACATTGGCCTATGTCTTGGTGCTGGTGTCTTAGTGTCTTGGTGTTTTTCATTGTATTCATTATTTAATTCTTACTGTTCAGTGAACAACATTTTTGGTTGTAGCTGGCCTAAATATTAGTGGTTTGTTAATTGGGATCAGAACTAACTGTTGTATCATTTTTCCAGTCGTAACCTTCCTGTGAATTATGTTCTTGTTGTAACTTGCCTGTGTATTCATTTTCTTGGATGAGCATAGCTGCACCTACAATGTACCTCCATATCCTCGCTTGCCTGCCCACTGCACTCCCCCTGCCATTTGCATGGCATTCCATGTACAACCTGCATGGGACACTAGTTCCTGATAGGAAGGGAAGCATTGTAAAATAATGTACATTGTGTTTTTCATTGTGATTAAGTGCAAAGTGAGACTTTATTATAGGTAAACTGATTGCATTTCTGTGTGATGTGTAGTGTAACACTAGCTGCATTCCTGCACAAACAAAGTGAGTTTTTATAAAATAGACTCAGTTAAAAGCTATCCAATGCTTCTTCAGATTTATTAGTCAATACAGACTATGGAGTAGTCATGAAGGTGGATAGTCTCATAGAACTAAAGCTGGATTTGCCAGATAAATAAAACAGTCTGAACATGTGAATGGAGATTAAATGTGCTATTTCACACCCCATATAAAACGGTGTTAAGGTAAAATACCTCTACTCCTTACCTGAAGCTTCACAACAGAACTCACAACTGAACTGAAAGGTAGGGGTACCTGTATGTATTCCATCAAATCAGGATTTATTTGTTTTCAGTGCGTGAATACATCATAGGTGTGCATGCTCCCTGAGAGTTTTATTTTCCTTATCCAAGCCTCTAACCTTTAGGAGTCAGATGCAATTTGTCCTTGCCTTAATTTAAATCTCCTGCATGTAGCTTATACATTCACAACCGCATATTCAAATAGGGCGTGGAAGGGGGTGAATATGTGCATATACATGTCATTTGATAGAACATGGCCTTTGTGATTCTGTGAACATGCTGACTCGTAAGTGCCAATGTTATCATTTAAGTCCACTGTTTTGCTTAGATCAAAACCATCATAGAAGTAGCTATGGTGAATGTGTGTGTGTTTTTAAATAGTGAGATTTAAGCAGGTAGGTCAACATTTTGTAGATAAGCTTCCTGCAGTTTTATAGTACTGTTGAGGTTCACACAGGCAGGATATGTTCGTTTTTTTGCATATGTTGTCTGTGACTGAGTAATATTATGGTGGCTGTTCCTACATAAGACTGGAGACTTGTTTTGTTTGGATGTGACTATAATGTTCTTTAAATAAATGTGAGTTTTCGAAAACATTGTCTGATTCTTTTCAGAAATGTGGGATGGGACTATATAAGTCGGGTGTGTTAAATCAGTGGTATGGCACCACAGTAGAATCTATAATTTATTTCAAATAACATATCTCACAATACAATCAAGATTCTGCTGACTGCTGCATGAATTCTACAGAAAGAATAGTGCTCATGGTGCCAACATTCGTACTACTTTTCAGAAATCTCACCTTTCCTACTCATCCAAATACTCTTTCGTTGGGTGCCTAAGACACTGCATCCACTTGTGCTGAAAATTAGAGGCAAATGAAGACTGCCTGAATTCAAATTCAAAGGTTCAGAAAAGTTGCACTTCTTCTTCACGTGATATATATAATTCAACTGTTTGGAGAAATATTGCACCGACAAAGCAAGTGAATAGGTGTCGCCTTTTATATTCAATGTCTCGATGTAGAGACGCAAAAGAAATAATTTTATTAATTTCATTTCTCTTCAGAAGTCACTTACTTCCTTGAGAGACGGCACATGGTGTGGATAGTGCCACATATTAAACCATCCCAAGAACAAGAAGGGCCCTTAAGTATATTTATCTCCAAAGACTAAGGCCCTTTTCACGACTTTGGCGGTAACCCTTAAATCTAGCGGTAGCGCTATTACCACCGGATTTAAGGGTCCGCCAAATCAGGACTTCGGCGGATTTTGCCCCAGCTCTGAGCTGGGGGGAAATTCGCTGAAAATTTGCGCTATTACAGCCCACGGGAAATCCGCCAGCGGTAAGAGCGCGAAAATTCCCCATTGAGCCCAATGGGGAATGGGACATTCCCGAATGGGCTCAATGGGGAATGGGGATTAACATTACAGCTGAACTCGTGATCCGGCGCTATTAGCACCGGGGAGTTCAGCGCTAGGGCTAATACCTCCGGCGGTATTACCGCCGGCATTACCGCCAAAGTTGTGATCAGGCCCTAAGTTTGAATAACTTAAAATGGACAACAACAAATGCAAAAAATCTCCACGGGAAAAACACTATCTGTATTCATGCAGAACTGTGCCTTCCACAATGGAACTGCACATTCAAGCATACATTGCGCCAAATGTATCAGAAATGTTATTAATCTAACAAGAGTAGATAACCGGTGATGCAGAAATAATCATTAAAGTGATTCAAGGAAAGTGAATCATCCTATAGTTACACAGGATGTTGCCATGTTCTTCAAAGATACACCTTTTTACTGTAATTTGAAGAAATCACTTAAACACAGATTCTAAACTTTATGCCAGAGAATATCTATTTAAAAGAAGATGTTTTATGTAAATCATTTATTAGAAATAAAAACATTGCATTGTCAGTAGCAAGACATTTCACTGAGAAAAACCACATTGTGGCACAGCTTAAATTCCAGGTGTTAGAAGTAGTTGAGAAACATCATCAAAACATGAAGAAAAGGAGGGAACAACGTGAGGCCCTTTTGATAGAGCCACTGAACACAATGGTACCAAACGTCATGAACGAGGAGCGGACCTGAATTGTTTTTTGTAACCTTCCCACCATCAACTCTAGCTCAACCAACCGTTTAAAAAAAGTATGTTCTCAGCCTTGCACCGACTGTGTTAGGGCCCACACAATGAAGTTGCCACATAGTTTGACAACTCAGCTACTTACATTGACACCTCTTAAACTCTGCACTAAGGTGCAAAATGACAAAGCTAATGAAGTTTACATGGGATAGCCTTTGGATTCTGCCTTGGGGCTGAAAGTGACCAGATTAATGCTGTTTACATTGTCTCTTGCAACGACAAAGGTTACTAGATCAACTATAGAAAACACACATTATCAGTTTCACAATGTCAGACTTACACCATAACACAAGGTCATTCACAAATCAATATTGTTAAATTCTGCCATATACTTTCAATGCCAATACTCTATTCACAATTTAATTTAATTTAATTTAGTGTGCTTAAACTTCAGATATATTTCAGCCAAGTAGATTCTATTTAGAATCAGCACAGCACATTATAGAGCCAGAGCTACAATGCGACACTATAATCAATATCATCATCCTGAATCTACCTGGAAGTTTTTCCATGATCATCGAGACAATAATCTTTCTACAAAGTATATACATGAGCAGGGGACGTGCTTAGAGCATATTCTATCTTAAGATGGCCACCATTGTCTCATTGGAATGGCCATTTAGTCAGGCAAATTTGTTGAGCCATCCCCATTGCAACATAGTCGCACAAATTAGGCAGGCATGACAGAATCGATTTCTGCTGCTGCTGGTGTGCCCACACACCTCTCTGGCCGCACACAGAGGTAAGGAATGATTGTAGCGCATACACTAGTATTAGGTATTAGACCACGGATACATCAGAGCTCATTCTCATGTTACTGTTTAGATCATAATTCACGGAGCAGTGCGCAGCCAGTAGTCTTGACTACTTGACGACAGGTCAGTTTTATCTATGCCAGAATGTGACCGGTCTTTTATTCACCCATGGCACAGAAAGGTATGGAGAAGGGATTGCACACATGATTCACAGTTTATAGATCCCAATCACATCCGACACATTGGAGAACAGTAATATACACTCCATGACAACTAGTCTCACTGTGTCACAGGAGATCGCTTTCCTAAGTTGTACATATTCACAATTGGAAGCTTACACACTGTAAGGAGATGGTATGGCAGCATAACATTAGCAACAGGATTTGCCCAACTAGCCAATCTGCTTATGATTTGGACACACGTGGTGTAGATGCTGCAATGGCAATGCCAGTGTTCAGTACCCCTATACATGACTCGTGTTAGATGTAAGCAATGTAAACAATCATTAATACTGAGCCTGTGCAATGTTTCTTCTCCTTGTTTATATCTCTTTTTATACACGTTCTATGTTAATGTATGTGTTGTGTTGCTTGGTGGGCACCCTGTAATTGAACATTGCTTTAACATTCCTGCAAATGATACATCAAAACGCTATTGTGAACAAAACGGATTCTCATTCAAGATGTAAAGGCACAATCTAATGTTTTGGTTAATCTCGACATGTTGATTGAATTTATTGGTGTTTATGACTGTTTTCACTAATTGAATAACCCAAGGATAATTTGTATCAAACAAGGGTATAAGGCCCTGACAAAGGATTTGTGGTCCGAAATGCACAGGCCTATTCTCGTGATTGCTACTAACTTTACTGTTCACCTTATAGAATTAAACTTTTGTTGTACACACTACTCAATAGTTAAATCATTAGAAATTTGGAAAATATTGTGGACTATATGAATTAAAACTACTTCTGAAGTGAACAAACCCTCCGAGGGTAATAGGGTGTGCGGCCCAAACTGATGGCTAATTAGCTATGGTCTCTCTTTTTCTGTTTTATGTAAAGTGCCAATTGGGAATGTAGTCAGAGTTACAAATACCTTGGTATGTATATATGGTAATGCATGGAATTTTGAATGGGTTTATATTTTGTCATTACAAATAGAAGTTAGTAGGTCTTTTAGGTATACCGAAATATGAGATGCTGTGAGTTGGCTTCGGCAACGCTGTTAAGTGTTCAAGTGAAATCACTGATTAATACACTCCACTTCTGCCTTTCATACAGGTTCCCATGTGGGGGACAATAAGACTCCCATAGGTCTAGCCATGTTCTTTCAAGGTGGTAAGATTCGTTGAGTGATTTTATCTTGAAAAAACATTTCATTCCCAGGACAAAAGGCCTTGTGAACAGACCTTCCGAGCAATGAGCAGCCTCCACCTTTGCAAGTCCATTTAAGGACAAGTTCTTCTTGTATATACTCACTAAAACAGGAACAGACATTACATCCATAAAGTTCACATAGATTAATATCTGAAGTGGCCAGCATGTCAGTGTCACATAATTATGACATATGCATGGGCATATTGGACCTTTTTAATAGTGTGAGCACAGAAGGCATTGGATCCTGACTTTGGAATAGCTGCAGGAAAGAAAACCATCTGGGATTATGATTTTGGATGGATACATCAACGAGAGAATCAGCTGACTTGAATATTGACATGTCTTGGATTACCCTCTTTACTCATTTACTCTTCTAAGTCAAACATTTCGAATTGGATCTTATAAAATGTCCCACCATCCTCCACCAATTCCTGTTATATGCCCTTGCTGGTTACGATACAACACTGTTCCCTGTTTATATTCCACATTCTAGTATTTAAATCCATCCATCATCTAGCCCCATTACATGACCAACTTGTCACTGATACCCCCCACTTCAGAAACATTACTCTAGTGCACATCACTATCAGCAGGCTACCAGTCACCCTGTACAAGCTATTGATTTCACGTTTTCACTCCACCCCTATTTCATTGGAATGCCCTTCCTCCTATCATCCTGACAAAGCAGTTGTAACTGCAGTTGACATAATACAAATCACCATTAAATATTAACGAAATAAACATGTAACTACTATTTCTGCTACCACATCTGCCCTGCAAACTCATATGTTCTCTTTCTCTCTCTGCCCTGACCCTTATATTACCCCAACCTGAACTCTGCTCCTATGTAAATAGTCTTTAACTTATAGTTAACTAAATGTATGTATGTTTGTATGCATGAGATGAATAAAGTGCAAACCTAGCTGGGAATGACCAGTGTGCTGTACATATGGGACACAATAAGGGGGTTACAAATAAAAGTCTGGGGATATCAAAGGATCTGGAAAGGGGGAGTAGGGTGATGAGAGCTCAGGGTGGGGTGGGTTTATGGGCGGCATTGGGGTTTTGTAGAGCGAGGTGTGGAACTGACAGTATTATTTGTTACCTTCCCTGATTTAAATAAACATGTATAATTTAGCATGAGGTGTCTGTACTGTTATCCTAACCATTCATATTCTGCATTCATCACCCAGTCATAACCTTTTATTTTAACATCTGGTATATTATAAAGCATAGTATAGAGTGAATGTTCAGTCTACCTCCATTTTTATTATGTATAACATTTTGGTACAGAATGCTATTCCCATGGTTTCTTAGTAAATACAAAGCATACATATGATCAATTGTTCTTTGAATGGTCAGAAAAGTCCATCACACTGTTCTCATTTATCCAATTCATGGTGCTCATAGGTCGGTCTATCTTGTCTTTCCCTTTAACCTCAACTCAATTCTAAAAGAGGATCCTATCATCCTAATGGGGGAGTTATACCTTCCAAACCACCCCCATCCCCAATGTGTAGATCTTGGCTTAATCCACTTTGATGATTCCCTATTTGCCCTTCACCACCAACCAATGCACAAATTAGACAAGACATTTGACCTTGTCTTTTTTCGTCCATTAGGCCAGCTCCTTTGTTCTTTCCTGTGTTCAATATAAGTCTTTGGTCCATCTCCATGTGTCCTCCCCTTTTCTACCCTATTAATATATCAACAGATAAACTAGATTCATTGGCACATGTGACAATGTAAATCTGTATTTCGACCTTGTTTCCCATTCATACTGATTAAGTATCTATACTCTACCTGCTCTTCATCTCTACCTTTTCTACTCCTCAAAATAATTCTTGCTTTTACAACTCATTCTTTCTGATATCTCCAATGCACCCCTTCCAAATATGCAAACAGTGTTTGTTTGTTTGTTTGTTTCTTTATTAATTTGTATTGCACACCAAACCCGAAGGTAGCAGAGCGCAGACGTTGCATGAAAGTTCAAAGCTAAGTTACAGGAATAAATACACAAGGCACAGTCAACAGTTACAAGTCATCATAAAAACAAGGCAGGAACATTATGAGAATGCTACGAGACCTAGAAACAGCAAAAATACACAAAGCACAGGCAATAGTTACATGTCATCATAAAGCAAAGTAATATGAGAACGCTAAGTCTAAAACCTAGGAACAGCAGATGTAGAGTTTATGTATAAGGTGTTGAGTGTGGCTAGTGATCAGTGGTTTTAAGCCAGTTGATGCAGCTATGTCTAAAGCTCTGGTATGATTGATCAGCTCGGTGCGAAGGTGGCAGGGAGTTCCAAAGCTGGGCTGATTTAAAAGGAAAACTGCTGCCCCCCACCTTTGATAGATTAAACCTGGGAATGGTGAGGCAGTTAGTACTGATTAGTCTGGAAGGTC
Source organism: Ambystoma mexicanum (assembly GCF_040938575.1). Classification (NCBI taxonomy): domain Eukaryota; kingdom Metazoa; phylum Chordata; class Amphibia; order Caudata; family Ambystomatidae; genus Ambystoma; species Ambystoma mexicanum. The sequence goes on from NC_090922.1 coordinate 900,638,769, forward strand.
TAGAGGAGGTCATTCTGTAGAATCTTTCAGAGGGATAACTGGGAGCAGCATTATTCAATGATTTGTAAGTAAGCGAGGCAGTTTTTAGTTGGATTTTGCCATTAGTCGGGAACCAGTTATTTTGTCGTCTGATCTCAGAGATATGTTCTCTCCTAGCTACTCCGAGGGCTGCTCTAAGAGTGTTGTTTGGGGAGGTTTGGATTCTCCTGATAGTATGTTTGTTGGAGCCAATATAAAGGGTGTTGCAATAATCCAACCTGGACAGTACGAGGGCTCTGGCCAGGATGATGCAACTGTTGTTGGAGAGGAATGGTTTGCCGGTTCTGATAAGTTTACAAGTATAGGCGGTGGCAGAGGTCATGGCATTAACTTGTTTAATGAAGGATAACGTGAAGTTAAGGTAGAAGCCAAGGGTCTTTACCTCAGTGGCTACTTTGATGAGATTGCCATCGATTATAGAGGAGGTATATTCGAGGCCTAATTTTTTGAGATTCATGGAGGTACCTAAAATGATGAGCTTTGTTTTATCATCATTCAGGCATAGACCATGTGTAGCCATCCATGCCTGGATGATGAGGTAGACTCTATTCACCAAGGCCAAATCCTTACCATAATCCCCAGAAAGTGGGAGGAGGATCTGAGTATCATCTGCATAATTAGTGTAGGTGATACCAAGATGGTCAGATCATTGAAAAGGGGCTTAGTGAATATGTTATACAGGGTAGGAGAAACGCAGGAGCCCTGGGGCACTCCACATGTAATCGTAATAGGGTCTGCGGTTGCTGCTGGGGAGAAGACCCTCATGGTCCTGTCTCTTAGGAATGACTCTATCCAGACTATAGCCTCCTAACAGAAGTGTACATCCGAGTCTAGATAGCTGCATAGAACCTTGTGATCCACAAGATCGAATGCAGCAGTGAGGTCAAGGAGAAGGAGGAATGCTGATTTCCCCTTGTCCCTCAACTCATCAATTTGGGCCTTCAAGTCGATGGGGGCAGTTTCTGTTCCGGGTTAGGGGCGGAAACCAGATTGGCCAGCTCCTATAAGGTGGTGAAGTTCCAGGAATTTCTGGATTTGTATGTATGCAACCTTATCCAGAATTTTTCACAGAAAAGGTATTGTCGTGATAGGCCAGTAGTTGGTTGGTATCGATGGGTCTAGAGTTAGTTTTTTTAACAATGGTAGTACCCATGATTTTTTGAGGTTACTAGGGATAGTGCCAGTCGTAAAAGAGGCATTGATAAGCTTGGATATAAAGGTGGCTAAATCCCTTGCTGCGTCCTTAATAAGTTGGTCTGGACATAGGTCACCCTTGCAGTTGGAAGGTTTGAGTGATAATAAAACGTTTTCCACCTCAAGAACAGAAGGTTTGGAAAAAATGAAACAGATATGTGGACTGTCAAGGGTTGGAGAGATTTTAATGGGAAGGGTTAAGGTAGTTGAGGTAGTTATAGTTGCTTTTTTAAGGGCAATTTTGTTTTGGAGGGTGGTCACTTTATTGGATAGCGCTTGCTGGATGTTAGAGCACCTGGTTTTCTCTTTGGTACCGGTAACTGGCATGGAAGTGGGGGTCTCCAATTCTTTTAGGATAGTAAATAGTTTCTTCATACTAGAATTGGCTTGAGAGATGCGATTGTTGCATTATTCCAGTTTAGCCAGGCAGATCTCTTTTTTGTAAAGGAATGAGATCTTGGTAAATTTGATTCTATTTTCTTCAGTTGGGAGAGTTTTCCAGAAAGCTTCACAGCTTCGTTTTTTTAGTCGTATCTCTTTTAAATTAGGGGTGAACCATTTGTTCAAATGAGCTCTGGGCTTGCCTTGTCTTAGTTTTTTTTTTTGTTTTGTTTTAAAAAAAAATCTTTTTATTGGTTTTCAGATATATCTTTGATCAACATCAATAACTCTCCCCTCTCTTCCTCCCCTCTTCTCCCCTCCCCCTTAATCCCAGAGACTCGCACTACTAAAATATGGTTATCAGACTTTGGAAATCCAAACAGAGCTACATTTTTAAAACATATTAAGGATGCGGATATTATGGGGGCATCATTGAAGCATATAGTCACTCTGCAAGTACTGGAGTACTGGACCCCAATCCAATAGAAAGTTCTCAGTGACTCCCTGTAGTTTACATGTCATCCACTCCATTGTAACAAAATGCCATCCCATTCTGAGCCATTGGAGTTGTGACGGGGGGACTGTTGCTTCCACCCTTGGGCTATCACCAGCCAGGCGGATACCACCAGGACCATAATCACTTTCTGCTGGCGCCTGGTGTGTGTTTTTTGCATGGGGTCCCAAATGCCCGCCAGCCAGACACCGTCTCCAAGGTTTTCCAAACCTTGAACCATTTTCCCAGCTTGGACCCTAACCTCGTTTCAAAAGCGTGCAATGATTGGGCAAGTTCTCCAGATGTGTCTCCAGTCTCCCTCCTGGCGACATCCACGCCAGCATAAGCTATCCGTTTCTGGATATATTTCCTTCAGTCTCTTTGGTGTTAGATGCCATTGCAGCAGTACTTTTTGCCACATTTCCCTCAGATGGATGGATCTTGTCAGTGTATTGACACTTGTTTAATCGGCAATGGTATCCAGTGAGGTTGTCATAATTTAATTATACTTGTCGATTAGCAGACCAGGGTCTGTGATATCCGGTAGTGAGTTGAGGGTGGGGAGAAGGAGAGGGATAAGTCTGTCCAATGTAATATTCTTTTTATTCCTAGTTAGAGTGGGCGGAGCAATAGGATTGGATAAGGTGAGAGGTCTAATAGTGGTACGTGTGAATGACAAGAGGAAATGGTCAGTCCATGCTTGTGGGGAGATGGAGGTGATGTTGACATTACAATTGTAGTGTGCCACCCAGTCAAGTATTCTCCCTTTATTGTGGGTGGGAGTGTTGGTTCTCTGCGTAAGGCCAAGTTCAGACAAGATGCTTGCTTCAGTGTGCAGCCATGTCTCTGTGATAGTCAGAAGGTCTACATTTTCTACCAGAATCTAGTCAGCAATCTCGGTGGCATGTGCAACCAGTGATCTAGCATTTATTAATTCCCCTTTGATCAGAGGGATAGGGTGATCTGAGGTAGATATAGGATGGATTTTAGTAATTGTGCTCTTAGATTGTTTAGTCAAACTGTCCTTAGGAGCAGCCGGAATGGGAACCCAATTGTTGGAGGCTCTGACATTTGATACATTTTGGCTAGCAGGAGGTTTTCTTTTAAGGTCTGGGAATGGAGAAAATCTGGCAGGGGGTTCAAATAATTTGGCCAGTCTAGATCGGAGTCTAGTGTTCCTAGTACCTGTCTAGAGTCTGGGTTGGATTGCTAGATTGTGGTAAGCTCAGAACAGCTTCTATATACATTATGGGTTGTTCAGGCACAGGGGATCAGAGTAGTGGGAGGTAGAGGGTTACGTAATACACATTAGTATATTTAGTATAACTAGTATGCATTTGGTACATAACTTGAGAATGGTGGTAGACATAATGGATTAAGGTTTTAATATCATAACATGAGGCGCTATATAGTGCACAGTTAATGAGTGGGTAATCAAGTAACAACAGCAAGTTAGGTACAGTCAGGTACAGTTGTGTGTTAAGCCGATAATGAAGAGGTAGTTAGGTAAAAACATCGAGCCAGGAGCGCTAGGTTGCTAATCGTCACGTGACTCTCTACAGCACTGCCCCTTTTTATAAACCAGATCCCTTGTATTTAAAGCCATTCATGGTATGGTTGCCTCTTACCATGTCAACTCGGTCTACCTTTCTCCAATTGAGTAAAGAATATGGACCACAAAAAATAGAGTCCTTGAGCCTCACTACTAGAATACCCAACCCAAACCAGTCACAGCCTCCCATACTAGCCTTAAAGACTGCTCCCAAGTCATTTCTTCCATCCATAACAAGGGACTGGAAACCTAAAGGGGAATCATTGTAAAGAAATCTCCATTGAATAAAAGTACTAACTTAAAAGACAACATGTGGGCTATGGTCTGCGCACAGCAGTTTGAGAAAAAAACCCATGTGCAAGCACAATGTGTAATATTTTGAAGTCCACTAAAACCAGAAGGAAAACAGATTTGCATTTATTGCTGCTGTGTGTGTTCATTTTATTTTACAGAAATAAAGAGTCAAGATTTTATTATTTTTGTTTCTTATTGTTCATTTGTAATGTGGTTATACACATGTGCATCTCAAGGTGCAAGAAGGAAAGCATGGGGGGGGGAATGAACCTACTAGGCCTTGGACATTCGGATCGTGCAAGTGCAGGTATTTATAATGCCCAAGGTCGATTTTAAGGACGGTTCTGGGATTGTGAACCATTATTGCTCAGAGTGGTCTTGCTTCCAAGACCTGCACATTGTCACAGAGCTATCCTCCCTTCAAAGATTAGGAAACCTGTAGATGTTGATAATATGGATTGTTGATAGGAGTTGATGAACCAATGCATTATGAACTGTGTTGTTTTATAAAAAGAAATAGGCACATTAAAAGTTGCAATTGTGACTGAAGCCAACTTAAAATGGAGCCAGCACTGCATTCTGACATATGGGAATCCTTTCACCTCACAAAGACCCCAACTCCCAATATACACAATGGGAGGACAGATAATTTCCCATCCAAGCTAATAAACTCTTAGGAGCCCGCCCACTTCAGATATGGATCATCCTGCAAACAGGCAAAGATAATCAGACTGTGCTACAAAGTTTAAGTGTGGGGTTTCATTACTTGCCCTGTGTGTAGGTTAAGGGTGAACAATTTAAAAAATAAATAATTTTAATTCAGATGGATACATGGTCTGGTTCAGTTCAAATCTATTAACACCATCTCACAGGCCTTCTTGAATAAAATAATGTAACACTTGACAGGACTACAGACCTGGAAAGAGAATACATAATTAACACCATAAAACCACAGATTTTCAAATTACAAAGGCTTTTACCATCACCGAGGACCTGAGCCATAAATGCCATATGAGCCAGGCCTGAGACATCAAGAGCATATTGCCAGCCCTGACTCAACAGAAAATAAATACTGTGTTCTGAGTCTTTGGGGGTAATTCATAGAATCCAGCGCACAAGTGGCGCACGCGGCTGGCGCACAGTGTGCGCGTGCGAATCCCTGCGCCAGCCGCGTGCGCTAAAATCCAATTCCGCGCACAGCGTATTCATGGATTCCAGCCACCAAAACCAGCCGTGGCGCACAGTGGCGCAGCGACCCTGCAGCAGCGCCAGTTACGCCCCCAAGAACACCTCGCGCGAGGGGAAAAGCCATCAATATACCCAATCGCTAACCCTGTACCAGCACAGCAAGCGGGCTACGTGTATCACTGGGGTGCGCGGGAAGTTCCTCACGTGATTCCATCAGGGTACGTGTATTTCAGGGTGCGCGTGAAGTTCCACACGCGATATCAGCAGGGTATGTGTATTTCAGGGTGCATGGGAAGTTACACACGCGATTTCCGCAGGGTACGTGTATTTCAGGGGTGCGCGTGAAGTTCCACACGCAATATCAGCAGGGTACGTGTATTTCATGGTGCAGGGGAAGTTACACATGCGATTACAGCAGGGTACGTGTATTCCAGGGGTGCGCTGGAAGTTCCACACGCGATTCCATCAGGGTACGTGTATTTCAGGGGTGCGCGGGAATTACCACATGCGATTGGGCCCGTGCGAGCAGGGTACGCGTATCTCAGAGGTGCGCGGGAAGTTCAACATGCGATTCCATCAGGGTACGTGTATATCAGGGTGCGGGGGAAGTCTCACACGCGAAATCAGCAGGGTACGTGTATACCAGGGGTGCGCTGGAAGTTCCACTCGCGATTCCATCAGGGTACGTGTATTTCGGGGTGCGCGTGAAGTTCCACACGTGATATCAGCAGGGTACGTGTATTTCAGGGTGCAGGGGAAGTTACACACGCGATTACAGCAGGGTACGTGTATTCCAGGGGTGCGTGGGAAGTTCCACACGTGATTCCATCAGGGTACGTGTATTTCTGGGTGCGCGTGAAGTTCCACACGCGATATCAGCAGGGTACGTGTATTTCGGGGTGCATGTGAAGTTACAAACGCGATTTCTGCAGGGTACGTGTATTTCAGGGGTGCACGTGAAGTTCCACACGCGATATCAGCAGGGTACGTGTACTTCAGGGTGCAGGGGAAGTTACACACGCGATTACAGCAGGGTATGTGTATTCCAGCGGTGCGCGGGAAGTTCCACACGCGATTCCATCAGGGTACGTGTATTTCAGGGGTGCGCGGGAATTACCACACGCGATTGGGCCCGTGCGAGCAGGGTACGCGTATCTCAGGGGTGCGGGAAGTTCCACATGCGAATCCATCAGGGTACGTGTATATCGGGGTGCGGGGGAAGTCTCACACGCAAAATCAGCAGGGTACGTGTATTCCAGGGGTGCGCGGGAAGTTCCACACGCGATTCCATCAGGGTATGTGTATTTCGGGGTGCGCTTGAAGTTCCACATGCGATATCAGCAGGGTACGTGTATTTCAGGGTGCAGGGGAAGTTACACACGCGATTACAGCAGGGTACGTGTATTCCAGGGGTGCGCGGGAAGTTCCACACGCGATTCCATCAGGGTACGTGTATTTCGGGGTGCGCGTGAAGTTCCACACGCGATATCAGCAGGGTACGTGTATTTCAGGGTGCAGGGGAAGTTACACACGCGATTTCCGCAGGGTACGTGTATTTCAGGGGTGCGCGTGAAGTTCCACACGCGATTTCAGCAGGGTACGTGTATTTCAGGGGTGTGGGGGGAGCACCACACGTGAATTGCACGTGTGGGTCCTCCCAGGTGTTTCCTCTACACCCTCCACGGCCCCTGCAGGTGGCTGACACCACAGGGGCCTACCCTGCACATGTCCTGCAGGCACCCCATCCACCATGGCCATGCCCCCCAGCCAACCCACATGTCAACTTGCACTACTGCCCACCAACGCATGTCCCCCTGCACCGCCAGCCATCAGGGGCACCCTCCACAGGCCCCCACCCATGTCTCCCACCACCCCCACCCCCCAGCAGTGCAGGGGCACCCACCACCAGGCCCCCACCCATGTCTCCCACTACCCCCACCCCCAGCCACCAGGGGCAGCCTCCACCAGGCCCCACCCATGTCTCCCAGCACCCCCATCACCAGTCACCAGGGGCAGCCTCCACCAGGCCCCCACCCGTGTCTCCCAGCACCCCCACCCCTCAGCAGTGCAGGGGCACCCACCACCAGGCCCCCACCCATGTCTCCCACCACCCCCACCCCCAGCCACCAGGGGCAGCCTCCACCAGGCCCCCACCCCTGTCTCCCAGCACCCCCACCCCCCAGCACTGTGGAGCATCTGCCAGCAGGCCCCCACCCATGTCCAACTCATGTTCCCCACCCCCCCTACCCCCCAGCACTGTGGGGCACCTGCCAGCAGGCCCCCACCCATGTCCAACTCATGTTCCCCACCCCCCTCAACCCCCAGCACTGTGGGGCACCTGCCACCAGGCCCCCACCCATGTCTCCCACCACCCCCACCCGCCAGCAGTGCAGGGGCACCCACCACCAGACCCCCATCCATGTCTCCCACCACCCCCACCCCTACAGTCACCAGGGGCAGCCTCCACCAGGCCCCCACCCATGTCTCCCACCACCCCCACCCCCCAGCCACCAGGGGCAGCATCCACCAGGCCCCCACCCATGTCTCCCACCACCCCCACCCCCCAGCACTGTGGGGCACCTGCCAGCAGGCCCCCACCCATGTCTCCCACCACCCCACCCCCCAGTCACAAGAGGCAGCCTCCACCAGGCCCCCACCCATGTCTCCCAGCACCCCCACCCCCCAGCACTGTGGGGCACCTGCCAGCAGGCCCCCACCCATGTCCAACTCATGTTCCCCAGCACCCCCACCCCCCAGCACTGTGGGGCACCTGCTAGCAGGCCCCCACCCATGTCCAACTCATGTTCCCCAGCACCCCCACCCCCCAGCACTGTGGGGCACCTGCCAGCAGGCCCCCACCCATGTCCAACTCATGTTCCCCAGCACCCCCACCCCCCAGCACTGTGGGGCACCTGCCAGCAGGCCCCCACCCATGTCCAACTCATGTTCCCCACCACCCCCATGCCCCAGCACTGTGGGGCACCTGCCACCCAGGCCCCCACCCATGTCTCCCAACACCCCCACCCCCCAGCAGTGCAGGGGCACCCACCACCAGGCCCCCACCCATGTCTCCCACCACCCCCACCCCCACAGTCACCAGGGGCAGCCTCCACCAGGCCCCCACCCGTGTCTCCCACCACCCCACCCCCCCAGTCACCAGGGGCAGCCTCCACCAGGCCCCCACCCATGTCTCCCACCACCCCCACCCCCCAGCAGTGCAGGGGCAGCCTCCACCAGGCCCCCACCCATGTCTCCCACCACCCCCATCCCCCAGTCACCAGGGGCAGCCTCCACCAATCCCCCACCCATGTCTCCCACCACCCCAACCCCCCAGCACTGTGGGGCACCTGCCAGCAGGCCCCCACCCATGTCCAACTCATGTTCCCCACCCCCCCACCCCCCAGCACTGTGGGGCACCTGCCAGCAGGCTCCCACCCATGTCTAACTCAGGTCTCCCACCACCCCCACCCCCCCAGTCACCAGGGGCAGCCTCCACCAGGCCCCCACCCATGTCTCCAAGCACCCCCACCCCCAGCACTGTGGGGCACCTGCCAGCAGGCCCCCACCCATGTCCAACTCATGTACCCCAGCACCCCCACCCCCCAGCACTGTGGGGCACCTGCCAGCAGGCCCCCACCCATGTCCAACTCATATTCCCCCACCCACCCCCCAGCACTGTGGGGCACCTGCCACCAGGCCCCCATCCATGTCTCCCACCACCCCCACCCCCCAGCAGTGCAGGGGCAGCCTCCACCAGGCCCCCACCCATGTCTCCCACCACCCCCACCCCCCAGTCACCAGGGGCAGCCTCCACCAGGCCCCCACCCATGTCTCCCACCACCCCCACCCCCCAGTCACCAGGGGCAGCCTCCACCAGGCCCCCACCCATGTCTCCCACCACCCCCACCCCCCCAGTCACCAGGGGCAGCCTCCACCAGGCCCCCACCCATGTCTCCCACCACCCCCACCCCCCAGCAGTGCAGGGGCACCTGCCAGCAGGCCCCCACCCATGTCCAACTCATGTTCCCCACCACCCCCACCCCCCAGCACTGTTGGGCACCTGCCACCAGGCACCCACCCATGTCTCCCAACACCCCACCCCCACAGTCACCAGGGGCAGCCTCCACCAGGCCCCCACCCATGTCTCCCACCACCCCCACCCCCCAGCAGTGCAGGAGCACCCACCACCAGGCCCCCACCCATGTCTCCCACCACCCCCACCCCCCAGCCACCAGGGGCAGCCTCCACCAGGCCCCCACCCATGTCTCCCACCACCCCACCCCCACCCCCCAGCACTGTGGGGCACCTGCCAGCAGGCCCCCACCCATGTCTCCCACCACCCCCACCCCCCCAGTCACCAGGGGCAGCCTCCACCAGGCCCCCACCCATGTCTCCCACCACCCCCACCCCCCCAGTCACCAGGGGCAGCCTCCACCAGGCCCCCACCCATGTTTCCCAGCACCCCCACCCCCCAGCAGTGCAGGGGCAGCCTCCACCAGGCCCCCACCCATGTCTCCCACCACCCCCATCCCCCAGTCACCAGGGGCAGCCTCCACCAATCCCCCACCCATGTCTCCCACCACCCCAACCCCCCAGCACTGTGGGGCACCTGCCAGCAGGCCCCCACCCATGTCCAACTCATGTTCCCCACCCCCCCACCCCCCAGCACTGTGGGGCACCTGCCAGCAGGCTCCCACCCATGTCTAACTCAGGTCTCCCACCACCCCCACCCCCCCAGTCACCAGGGGCAGCCTCCACCAGGCCCCCACCCATGTCTCCAAGCACCCCCACCCCCAGCACTGTGGGGCACCTGCCAGCAGGCCCCCACCCATGTCCAACTCATGTACCCCAGCACCCCCACCCCCCAGCACTGTGGGGCACCTGCCAGCAGGCCCCCACCCATGTCCAACTCATGTTCCCCCACCCACCCCCCAGCACTGTGGGGCACCTGCCACCAGGCCCCCATCCATGTCTCCCACCACCCCCACCCCCCAGCAGTGCAGGGGCAGCCTCCACCAGGCCCCCACCCATGTCTCCCACCACCCCCACCCCCCAGTCACCAGGGGCAGCCTCCACCAGGCCCCCACCCATGTCTCCCACCACCCCCACCCCCCAGTCACCAGGGGCAGCCTCCACCAGGCCCCCACCCATGTCTCCCACCACCCCCACCCCCCCAGTCACCAGGGGCAGCCTCCACCAGGCCCCCACCCATGTCTCCCACCACCCCCACCCCCCAGCAGTGCAGGGGCACCTGCCAGCAGGCCCCCACCCATGTCCAACTCATGTTCCCCACCACCCCCACCCCCCAGCACTGTGGGGCACCTGCCACCAGGCACCCACCCATGTCTCCCAACACCCCACCCCCACAGTCACCAGGGGCAGCCTCCACCAGGCCCCCACCCATGTCTCCCACCACCCCCACCCCCCAGCAGTGCAGGAGCACCCACCACCAGGCCCCCACCCATGTCTCCCACCACCCCCACCCCCCAGCCACCAGGGGCAGCCTCCACCAGGCCCCCACCCATGTCTCCCACCACCCCACCCCCACCCCCCAGCACTGTGGGGCACCTGCCAGCAGGCCCCCACCCATGTCTCCCACCACCCCCACCCCCCCAGTCACCAGGGGCAGCCTTCACCAGGCCCCCACCCATGTCTCCCACCACCCCCACCCCCCCAGTCACCAGGGGCAGCCTCCACCAGGCCCCCATCTATGTCTCCCAGCACTGTGGGGCACCGGCCAGCAGGCCCCCACCCATGTCCAACTCATGTTCCCCAGCACCCACACCCCCCAGCACTGTGGGGCACCTGCCAGCAGGCCCCCACCCATGTCCAACTCATGTTCCCCAGCATCCCCACCCCCCAGCACTGTGGGGCACCTGCCAGCAGGCCCCCACCCATGTTCCCCATCACCCCCACCCCCCAGCACTGTGGGGCACCTGCCACCAGGCCCCCACCCATGTCTCCCACCACCCCCACCCCCCCAGTCACCAGGGGCAGCCTCCACCAGGCCCCCACCCATGTTTCCCAGCACCCCCACCCCCCAGCACTGTGGGGCACCTGCCAGCAGGCCCCCACCCATGTGCAACTCATGTTCCCCAGCCAACATGTCATCACAATCTAGATCCCTGGTCCCTATGGTCAGCCTCCAAATGCAAAACACCCACCCGAGTATTGCATCCACCCACTCATAATTTGCAATTACATCACAGAACACCAATTGCAAGTTCCGAAACAAACACATTTCCCTCACATACACCCAATGGGTGTCAGTGAATCTCAAAACACATATCATGAAATGCATGAAACCAATGAGATACCACACATTGAAGTTCACCAAAAAAAAATATGTATTAAAGGAAACATAAATAGAATAAAAAATGAAGAAACAGAAACGTGAATGTACAAAAATGAAAAGAAGCATGTCCGTTAAAAAAAGCAAAACCAAAAATAAAATTCCAAAGTAATGTTGTCCAAAGTCAATGTCCACAAAACAAAATCCAATGGGAAATAAAAAAGAAAGCCATTGCTCCATGGTTAAAAAGTAAAAAAAAAATACAATCCAACTGCGAACTATGTACATGGGAACAAGCGAGGGTCCATTATCCCAACAAAATAAAGGAAACCTATCTAACTACACTAACTAATAAAATAAACTATATACAAAAATGTGGCCAATGTCCGAAAGGTCCAAATAAAACAAAAACAAAAATGAAACCTAACACTACCTACATAACTATGTACAAGGGCAGCGGGCTAGTTTCACGGCTCACTTGTGGATGTCCCGGGCCAGGGCATCATCGAACTCCTCCTCAATGTCCCGGAGGCGGTCCTCCTCCATGGCCCCGAGAGTCCGCAGGGCCGTCGACGTCTCCACCTCCAAACCCCTGCGGATTGCATTGAGGCACTCGGCCCGCTACAGGGCCCTCTGCATGGAGTTCTCCGCCCTGACCATTGTGAGCCGTGCCTCTTCCGCCCGCTGCCGCTCCGCATCTATGGCGTGGCCCAACCACTGCCACACGGAAGACACTCTCTGTCCTGGGTCCTCCTGCCCTCTGGCCGATGCCTGCCCCTCCGATGTTGAAGGCCCCGAGCCTTCATGGCTCCCACCACGTTGCTGCTGCTGCTGTGCCTCTGCCCGTGCACTGCCTCCTGCTGCCTGTACATCCTCCGCCGGCTGGGGTGCAGTCGTTGATGTGGCCACCCCTGCTGGGCGTCCGACTCCCGACTGTGGCAGGGATGCTTCCTCCACCAGCCTGGCTGCACCGTCAGAGGCAGCTCCACAGGGCACCCAGGTGACTGATGGGTGGGAAGATGGCACAGAGGACGACTGGCGCGTAGGGGGTCCAGTTGAGGAGGGGGTCGGAGCAAACCCCATCAGACGGAGGAATCCGGCCTGGGTGACCTGTCCCAGCAGGCTGAGGTGGTCAACGAGCCATTCGAGATGACTTGCAGTCTCTTCATGAAAAGACTGCAGGTCACCTCGCATGGCCCGTTGACGCAACGCCACACCAGCCAGGACAGGCTCAACCCGGACCTGGATAGCCACATCCGCAGGCAGAGAAAGGCCAGTTGACGTGAGCTCATCCCCTGCCTGAAAACGGGTCTGGACATAGGCATCCCTGCTGGTGCAAGATGATGCAGTGACAGGATCAGGGACAGGATTGCACACAGGCACCTCCGCGGCGGCCTGTGCTGCCTCCTGTCCCTGGTCCTGCACTGCACCACTAGCACCAGTGGGATCCCCACCTCCAGACCCCGTCTCTGGTGCTTGCACGGCCTCCTCCTCCACCAAACCCCCCACCAACCTGGATGACTCCGTGCCATCTTCCCCTGTTGGGCCCTGTGGGGTCCCAGCTGCCCCTTCTGCTGCCGAGGAGTCCAACTCCAACCTCCGCCTCTTAGACCTCCCCCCGGCAGCTGCGGCCTGGGACGCGGCACCGGACTCCTCACTCCCCGACGAGATGACAACATGGGAGGGGAGCCGGGCCTTGCGTCTCCGGCTGGCGGTGGGATCCCCGCCGCTGTGCTCCACAGCACCTTCTCCGCCCTCTTCATCAGTTGACGCTGCAGACAGGGAGAAACAAAACACAGGCATCAGGGCACTGTACAATGGACACATACACACATGACAGTTGTACACGAGTGGCATTGGCAAACCTCAGACATGTCATCACAATCCCCAACACACATGTCATTACAACTCGCACACATGAGCCATACCACAGCCATATCGCAACTGCCACCACCATCCATACACATACAACAGCATGAGCAGCCAAAGGTGAGCCAGACTTCACATGCAACACAAGAAGTGCACCACACATGTACACACACCACCACACTTGCATGCATGTGTACACCTCTGCCAAGTGTCGCACTGTTCAGACGGGCATCCATGTCACATCTGCCAATCAGGCTTCCACATACCGCTGTCACATGCATCCATGTTGCATCACTGTTGCACCCTTGTCAAATACACACACATGCACATGTACACAGTGCTGATACATGCAGCCGAAAACAACATACATGCATGACATCACGGACATGTCTACTTACATACACATTCATCCAAACATGTGTGCCCACACAACTGCATTTGGCATGCAAGCCTACACACACAAGCACCATCCATGTCTAACACATTACAGCCCTCGCATGTGTCAGCCCCACGGCCCTGTACACCCCCACCCATACTCGACCCCATACAAACAGATGTGCAACCTGCACACTACTGAATAATCACCACACGCACTGCTCACAATCAGGATGCATGTACACTCACCGCTCGACTCCAGACGGGTCTGCTTCTCAAGGACCTGGACGTGGAGCGCTGGGGATATGCGTTCCAGGACCCTCATCTGTTCTTCCGACAAGTGGCCCCGGCGCCCCTTGGCATCTGCTGCCCTCAAGAGGTCCTGGACCTGAAGTCCTCCCAGCGCTTCTTGACATGTTGTAAGTCGCGGATTGCGACCCCCTCCGCGTTGATGGCAGTCACAATGTCAGTCCAGATCCGAGTCCGTCCTTCCTTGTCGGCGCGGGAACTTCCGAAGAGGGCATCATACTGCCCCAGGACTTGCTCCACCAGGACACCAACTTCGGTGGCACTGAAGCTGGTGCCCCTCTGCCTCTCTGGCCGGGGGTTGTCAGCGGTCCCAGATGGTGTTTGCCCCGACATGACAACCCCAGAGGCAGGAGTGGGTGGGCAACTGGGTCCTGGGGCTGGGCTGTGGAGCGATGGAATCCCAGTCGGGAGTCTTCGGTTCCAGCAGGGGTGGTCACAGCAACAGCACCCCTGGCTGATGGGCAGGCAGCAAATGGCAGGGCACGTGGGCAGCAGGCAGTCAGGCAGCAGCAGATGGCAGGTGGGAGCGTGCTCGGGGCTCTGGGGGGCAGTAGTTCGGCCTTCTGGGCAGGAGCGTGGTCTTCCGTGTGCTTACACGTGGCCAGCTTGATACGGAGTGATTTGGCACGTGAAAAATCTGCACGTCAGCGTGTAATTCGAGGAAAGGCCCTTAGCGCGTAAACGCGTAAATGTGCATCGCACCCATTTTCGATGTCATAGTAGCGTTATTCGTGTTACTGGGTGCCACCGAGTACTGCGGGAGGTTGAATCCACGCACGTAGGCTGCAGGGTTGCTTGCACGGTTTTACTGCAGTTTTGGGGTGCCTGAGCATTGCGTGACCCGTCACCACATCACCGGGCCACATACAGCCTTGCAGGTGCAGGGGGGCTGTTAACATCTTGCTTCCCACCCCCTTCACCCCAATTGCCCAGGTCAATTGTGGTGTACACCTCCCATTGGCACCACTCCATCTGTGCCAGTACTACTACATCTGTGCCATGGTTGGGAGGCCACCAAAGGTGAGGGTCGCCTCAGCTGGGCGTACTCCTCGTGGCGGGCGTGGTCAGGGACATGGCCGTGGTGACCAGGGAGTAGGGGGACTCCAGGGTGTCCAGGGCAGCCACAGAGGGGGAAGAGGCAGGGGTGCGCCACTTGAGCACAATGTTGTGCCATGTGTCGGTGCAGCCATGCCACCACCCCCTGTGGTTCCGGGGGATGCAGCTCCTGCATCTGGCACTGGCACCCATATGACCCGGCAGTCCGTTCCATCGACTGCCACGGGCCCAAGGGTAGTGGTAGCTGCAGGTGCAGCTGTTGACACCGCCACCCAGGCTCCGGGTCTGCCAGCGCAGGCTGCGTTGGCACTTGAAGAGCCCTTGGTAGATCTCCAACAGGCCAGGGGGGAAACCATAGGGGCAGGCCGGGCTGCTCAGACCAAGACATGTGTCCCTGGGGCAGTCATGTCATCTGCTGCCCCGAACGGCCGGGTGTTGGCAAGTGCAGGGGCAGATGCACCCAACAGCACCCCGGTTGTGAGTCTGCCAACCAGGACCGTTGCGGTCAATGACCCTGCCACAGCTGATGTTGCTGCGCAGGGTCCATTAGTGGCCACCCAGCTGCCACTGACACAAGTCAGGCCTTTGGTCATCCCTCCACCTGCCACTCCCTTGGCTCAATCCACCGAACCCACTGGCCATACTGGTCAGGGTGGCATTAGCCAGCCAGGGTCTGCGCCACAGTCCAAGAGGAGGAAGGTTGCACCTGCAGCACAGGCTGGGACCCCACACACAGCCACGACCTCCTGCACGTCGAGGAAGAAGCCTTTCTGTAAGCAGGAACTGGACTTCCTCGTGGACTACGTGCGGGGCCACAGCCATGACATGCTAGTGGGTGCCAATAGTCAGACCACGGCTGCCCAACGTGACACCCACTGGAAGCATGTTGCGGAACATGTCAGTTCATTCGGCCATGAGGTGCGCACGGCGCAGGAGTGCAAAAAGCATTGGAATAACATCAAGCGCAGCACTAAGGCCAAGCGTGCCTCAAATTACAACTTGACTCTGGTGACTGGCGGTGGGCCTGCACCAGAGGAGGAAGAACTCACTCTGCATGAGGCTCTCGTTGCGGAGTTCCTACCACCTGAATTGGTCGAAGGAGTGGGAGAGAAGCTGGACTTTGATGCCCAGTCCAGTGAGTGTTGATGCGTGTTTGTTGAGGACGTGTGTGTTTCACTTGTTGGATGTGTTGTGCATGTTTGCTGCCACATGTGACGTGTACATGGTTCTGATGTGTAAGTAATGCAATGCTACCGTCATGCATGTCTCCTCTGCCTGCATGCGGGACTCCATGTAGGCATGCTCCCTTGACCCTCCTCCGCCACTCTGCACCCCAGTTCCACATTTGCACTGGTCTGCTTCAATCTTGCCAATGTGTACTTTCTTGTTCATGTGTCCTGTGTAGATGCTAACTTCCAGCGTAGAATCTGCCAGACATATGCCGTGTGGTACAGCCTTAGTACTCGATGCAGGGTATCTCACTTGTACTGTGCATGGGTCAGATGTCCCGCAGGGACATGAGTGCCCATTCATGCTCCATGTGCATTGCACGCATGCCCCTATGTGTCCTTGACTGGATGATCACTGTAATATAAATCCTTGGTTACATACATTGCCTGCCATCCTATCAGCCTTCCCATGTCAACTCTGGCTCAGTCCTGCGTTGCACACATGTTTAGGCTCTGACAATCTGTGTGGCTCACAGGCCTCAGCCTGTTCAATGGCCAATGACTCTGTCCAACTCTTGTTGTGTCTTCTTCACACGTGGGCGGCCTCCGGAGTTTCCATCATGTGTCCTGTCCACTGTCCCAGCATCATTTGCAGTGTTGTAACTTGAATCACATCAAGCTGTTGATGCCAGTCAACACTGCCTGTCAATACACAGGTGTATGGTCAGCCCTTTGATACCATGCTAGGCATCCCTGCTTTGGTACTGGGGTGGAGGGGTGCTTGGCTTCTAGACATGGTACACATTGAATGCACAATGTACGTGATGTCTGAATTTGACATTGCACTGCCTTCACATTTCCTGGCACACACCATGTAGTGCTTGTACATGTAGGTAGTGAGTGGCGTACACATTTTCTGCACTGCATAGACCCACTTCCATGGAAACTGCCACCTTTCAACAGGTCTGATCACAGAAGCTATTCAAAGTATACCCAGCATGCATGCCAGGTCATATGTTGTGTGTCACATGTCTGCCGGATGCCTTTGCTGTCGGTGTGTGTGTGTCGTGTGCTTCTGACATGTGTATTGACCTTTTTCTCTCTATTTTTCAGGTGATGACGCAATGGAGGCAGAGGATGGTGTTGTCATGCCAGACACAGGGTTGGTAACACCACATCAACCCGGAACTAGTGGGGGTCGTGGGGTAGTAGGCCACGAAAACCCCCAAGTGCTGCAGTCCATCTTGTCTCTGGCTGCCTATGAGTCCAGCCTTGATGACGACTCTGATGTCCATGTTGAGTTGGATGAGCATCAAGTTCATGTGTCAGGGGTGAGTGATTCTGATGTGGACACTCCTCTGTCTGCGACACCTGCACTGAGGGATCAGACAGTCTTGGTTCCTCCGCCTGTGGTGGATCGGGACGCAGGGTCACCCTCCAAACCAGTCACTGATGTGCCTGGGACATCACGTCGACAGGGGCATGTAGTCGTGCAGCCGCAGGCTGTGCCAACACAGCGAGGACCCCCGGTCCTCGGGTCCCGCAGGGGTCAAGCCCGGCAACGCGGTCGCCGCGCGCAACCGCTGTATACTGAGTGGGAGCAAGACATGACTGCCAATTCCGAACGGCAGGGGGCAGCAATGGAGAACATCGCTGAGTGCATGGAGCGTGTGGCCCGATCTGTGCTCCCCACTGCTAGGCAGGTGCTTCTCCAGCAGCAGGCGGCACGGTCCACGGCCTGCTCGCTCAGGCTGGGCATGGCGGCCTCAGACAGGGCACGCCAGGCTGAAATGTCGTCTCTGCGTCAAGCAATTGCTGCTCATGCAGAGGCGCACATGGATGCCCTGAGGGAGGAGTATGCTTCCCTCAGATCCACTCTGGGTGTCCTTATGATGTCCCAGAGGCAGCAGGCAGAGGAGAGGTTTGCACAGCTTGAGCGTACCATCTCGGCTGAGCGACATGCTTGCCGGGAGGTGCAGCGGTTGTCCAGCCAGGCCTTACAGGAGGAACTCCGTGTTACACGTGCTACCTTGCAAGAGGAAGCACGTGTATCACGGGAGGTTCTGCATGCAGACCTACGTCACATCGCCACACAGAACCAGGCTCACCCGTCCGGCAGACTTGCTGCCGACGAGGGGCAAGCTGCGGCTAGGCATGGCCAGGCTACTGTGCCACATCCTCCTTTCCAGGATGAGCCAGACTCGGACGACCATCTATCTCCCACATAGATCGTGCTGTGCAGGCGTTGAGCCCATGGAGGATTTTTTTTTAGCTCAGCATCATCGCATGTGGATGTTGAGCAGCACCCTGTACCTCCCCCCTCCTGGGTGCCTCCCCTCCCCCTCGGGTCATATGTGGCCATTTTTGATTTTTCTTTTAGTTTAGTTAGTTAAGTTTCTGTTTGATAGTTAGTTTAAATAGGTAATGTAGATTTTCCATTGTTAGTGTAATTAGTTAATAGTTGATTTAGTTTAATCTTGCTAGTCTATTGTGCTTTCATGTGACGGTACGGTGCTTTGTGGCTTTGAAGGCATCCACTGTCTGTTCCAGCTGGGCCCTTCATGGTTGTCTTGTGTATGTGTTTGCTGCTTGGGTTCCTTGACTCACATATGCCACTCCTGCCTCCCTTATCCATGGGCTCGCAAGGATGGTTCGGTGTTACAGCATTTTACACAAGGGCTTTGGACTGTCATATCTGTGGCATGTCTGGTGCTGTGTGACTTGTGTTGACACCCCTAGTGGGGATGATTTAGGTGTCATTGTCCACTGTTCAGCTTTTGCTAGATGGGGTGTGTCATGATTAATGTGGACATTGATTGCTATGCATTGTGTAGTATGTTTCATATCTTTCCTGTACATGTGCTTGTTGCAATTCATTCTGTAGATAGTGTTCCACACTTTGGAGGTGAAAGAAGGACTGATGGTGTGATTTGTGATGTGACTCTCTGACATGGTCAAGTAATGAGATGCCTGATGAGACTTTGAAGCATTAATCATGTGTTTCATGCCCTTTCTGCAGTGGGATGAGCCTCCAGAGCACCTTTGCCAGCAGACATGGCCCATTGGACGATGGAATTCTGGACCCGTTTGTTGGTGCCCACATGCACATGTGTGCACAAGCAGAGGCACAGTGATTGCAGACCCACATCCTAGAACTGCTGACATGTTCCAAGGAACTCCAGGCAAGGTGAGCATCACAGGGGGGCCACGACACAGCAAAGCTTGCACCAGGCGAGTTGCACATGCAGGCTTAGTCACAGCACTGAGGGTGAGCTTAGACGTATATTGGTGTTGAAGCACACAATGCAGCTCAGATGTGTTTGTGGACTGATGGCTGTTGATAGTAGGGTTGTCTGGGACACATGCAGGGGCAGTGGCACATACCCTCCGGTACACCAAGGTCCATTGAGCCACTTGTATCAACCATGTAGCCTTCCAAGACATGGAAAGGGGCAGCTCACAGGGACATACAGCAAGGGACATACTCGGGTGCAGTGCATGTCTTTTCCACGTATTTCATGATAAATGCACTGCCAACTTTGTTTCGGTCATGGTGGTACGCAACTTGCTCTGTAGTCATGGCTTGCTATATGGGTCTGTCTGCTTACCCAGGGAACATTGCATGTTGTGTGAATTGTGCCACATTGGTGTTCCATTTGCCACGCACCCACCAGCGGCTGCCTTACTGCATTGACTGTCTATGACCCGTCACAGGGGTGATGTTATATATGGGTACGAAGAATCAACCATAGATTGTCTGTTTGTAGAGTAGTTTGTTGCTATGGGGCATGTTTGGTGTTGTGTTTTTGTGTAATTGGCACGTACAGGTTGTCGACTGTGGCTCTCTTTGCAGCATTGCAGTGCTCCTGTAACCGGACCTGAGAGTGCGCAGGCAGGCGGCCAGCAAGTGTCTTGTTGTTTTTTCTTACAAACTGCTCTGCATAGGCTTGCTGGGGAGTGTACTGATGCATGGATGTATGTGTGGTTCAATTTGGTATGTTTTTTTCTACCTAATCACCCGTGATCCTATGCAATTTTGAAACCTGTACCCTCTACCCGGTGTTCCTGCTTCCCGTGCCTATCCAAGCAACGTTCCCTGACCCTCTTTCCCCACTGGGGTTGCGGATGCCTGTGTAAGCCCCGAACTTGCAGGCGCCAAAACCCTAGAGGGGGTGGTTGGTTCGTACCACTCCTGAGTCTGGACTACAGAAGGCCATGACAATGATGTCCAAGTTTGTTTGGATTGTGTATGTGTTCATGCAGGTTGTACATTTTCGTGCATTCCCTAGTTTCATGTGTCATTCCTCCTCCCCTCTCCTGCCACTCATTCCAGTCATCCAGTGTGTCAACACCTGTCCCGACTGCATATCCCTGAACCTCATTCCCCACCAGGGTCTCAGGGGCCTGTGTGAGTTTGACCTTGCAGGTACCCGGGACATGGTGGGGGTGGTTGTTTCGTGACACTCCCGCGCCTGTACAGGGGACCTGTGACAGTACACATCCATTCATGGTGCATCATCCTATGTCATGTACCACACATGTCTCACATCCTGTCGTGACATTGTTTTGCTGTGCTACCTTGGTTGTTGCATCATTGTGGTAGTACTTGGCCTTTGTGAGGTACTGCTACATCAAGTCATCTACTGGAGGGTGTTCGGGTTCGTTTTTATGCCTTGGATTTTGTGATTTTGGAAATGAGTGTGGATTCTGAAGGTTCAGGCATCTTTTTACACACAAGGTGGGAGATGGTGACGAAGGGTAAAGGTGATCCTGTGGCCAGGTGGAATTGAGGTGTGGAGGCTCCATGACCCAGGTGCAGTTGTTCAGTGGGTCATGGTCATTTGTGAGGGGGGGGGTTGTTGTTGATAGTTGCCTTGCCCTGCAGTGTGATGGGAACTCTGACATAGTAATGGTGGTATCCTATGTACATGTTGTGTTCTGCTGATCAATCCCTGTTCATGTGTTGTGTTTTCCTTTCAGGTGCGAGGGGATAGTTGTGGTTTGACATGCTGGGGTGTACACATGGTGGATGTTCACATGTGATGTGTAGGGAACACTGATGGTCACTTGAGTGCACATGCATATGTGGAGTGCATGTCCTTGCAGAACCACACACTTGCACTCTGATGCACTACATGTACTCCCACCCTTGCATATCCACGTGTGCACTGTTTGCCTTCTGGTGCCCACTGTGTCCCGGCAGCACATGTTCTGTGACCGATCATGGATCCAGTACATGCCTAATTTGATGTTTGACGTGGTCTGTCACTTAGATGTGATGCTCAGGGTGTGCATCACTCACAATGGCTGTTCACTCTGCTGTGCGCTGAGCAGTGTGATGCAGGAGTAGGACACTGCACACATGAGCTGCAGTGTTGATTTTGGAATGCATAATGTGCATGTAGACAGGCATTCATTGTGATGTTACGTCTACGACTGTTGTAATGCATTTGGAAATGACTTATTTTGGGTGGGAGATTTTGTTGGTCTGTCATTTCATCTGATTCCGGGTCAGGCAGCAGTGTCCGATGCCACTGTGCATTGAGGACATGGCAATATGTACCTTATCGTTACTGCATTGGTGTATGGGTATTGCGTGCCATGTCATGTTGATGTTTGGGAGGGTTTGAGTGACATGACAGTGATGGCCATGGCCTGTTTTGCAGGTGTGTGTGATGCATACCTTGCATGTCCGGGTCATCCGCTTCTCAGAGCAACTAGCTGGGGGTAGATTTCTCTCCGCAGCAGGGCCCTCCCCCTGGAACAGACTTCCGGCCTGACTTGAACTTGAGGGGAATCATCTGCAGGTCTGGAAGCACCTCAAGACCTTCCTCTTTACTTCTGCTTACTGTCTGCCTCTCCCTTGCAGAATTCTCCACTGGAACTGCACAGGAGCTGCAAATGGGCCACTCTCACCGACCTCGGTCCCTGGCCCAGCCACTCTCCACTTGCACTGCCTCCCTGGCAACCCCTGCACTGCAGTACTGTCTCTCTATCCCTACAGCCCTCCCTTCCCAGCACTTGTCTGCACTTACCTTTGTAGTTGCCACCAGGCGACCTATGTATTATTTTTTTGGGCTACTTCCCCTGTACTGGACTCCCCCCCCACCCTTCCCCTTGCACTTTTCCCATTCCCCCTACCCCTGCACTTGCACGATCTCAATGACACCTGGCCTAGTAGTACCGTTCTCTGTGTTCCCTTGTTCCCCCCTCCCTGCCTCATTGCGCCTTGGAATACTTGTGTATGGCCCATATCATGTCATATGTCATATGTGTGCCTTTTGGTCACACAGGATAGCTTGTGTTTAAGTAGCTAGGGATGCAGACAATGTGGCACTTCCATGGCAACTTTCTCAGGGTGGTAGGGTTGTGACAGTTAACTCAGGGGTGGGAGTTTAGGTGAAAAATGTGGCCACAAGCTGGGTCCGGGCTTCCTCGCCACATGCCCTGTCCCCTCCCATGGGCAGCGCCTGTGCCTGTGGTTGGGGATGTGGGGGCACCACCATGTCCACCGGGACGCCCTGCCGTGTTGCAACATTGTGCAGGACACAGGCTGCCACAATGATCCTGCACACTACTGGTGGTGCATAGAGTAGTTGCCCACCAGAGCGGTCAAGGGAGCGGAAACGTGACTTGAGCACTTCGAATGTGCGCTCCACTATGCCCCTGGTTGCAATATGGGCGGCGTTGTATCTTACCTGGGTGGTGTGGTGGGGTTCCGGATTGGCGTCATCATGTGGTTGCTCAGAGGGCAGGCACTGTCCCCTGGGGAGGTGATAATAGTTGAGATTATTAGGGTTTGGATATTTGTCTGTGTGTGACTTGCATGCATGTGCAAGGGCATTTGTACTGACCTAGGAGCCATGTGTCGCCATGCTGCCCAGCTTCCAGGGCCCGGCTCAGGGTGGACATTCTGTATATGAAACTGTCATGGGTGGAGCCAGGGTAGTTTGCATAGACAGAGGTGATGATTCCCTTTGCATCACATACCACCTGTACATTGATGGAATGCCAGTGCTTGCGGTTTCGGTAGATGTGCTCAATGGCCCTAGGTGGACGTAGGGCCACATGGGTGCAATCAATGGCACCGAGCACTTTGGGGAAGTGTGCCACCCTGAAAAAATCCAGGACAACGGCCTGCCTTTCTGCGGGTGTTCTGAACATATATATGTGCCTGCGGACTGAGGGGCGCGCTGTCATGATTGCCAGTACCTGGTGTAGGCAGCGTGACTGCGTGGCCTGTGAGACCCCCCCCACTATGGCAGTGGTCCGCTGAAATGACCCAGTGGCCAAAAAATGCAGGACATTGAGCAGCTTCTCCAAGGGGCTCAATGCTTGGGAGCAAAGGGTGGGGGATGTGAGGTCCTCTGTAACGCTCACCTGATTCTCGCAGAGGCGCCGGTCTTGACTGGGCGACTACCGTATCTTCAAAAGTGATGTGTAGCACCCGGTTGGCTCGTTGGGCTGGACCTCTGTGCACTGTATGCCTGACTCGAAGAGTAAGATGTCTGCAGATAGAAAATATGGGATTAATGAACTGGGGTTATTGGGGTGTCCCTATCTCTTTCCTTTTCTCCTCTCCTGTAGAACCCCAAAGGTTAACTCTCTCACCTTAGGTAAGTGAACGCCGAGCTCTCCATCTGCCTCGGGGCAGGGTGCTGTAACCAGTTTCTTCACTGGATAGGTAGCGCAGGCCTCTTGACTTCAGAGGACTGCTGTCCGTCGTTTACTTCACGAACGGTGAGTTCCGAGTATTTCAAATGTCTTTAAAAGTCTTTTGTAATGCAGTCTCTTATTTTGCAGGGTTCCGGCGATGGCGGTTGACTGGCTAAAGTGAGTTGAGGATGGACCCGTATGCGGAATAGAAGCGCCTGGAAGCGCGTAAGTAAGCGCTTCTTACTTGCTTCACGATGCGCACTAACTGTCCTTTTATTTTGCAGGTACCAGTTCGGAGCTGCTGAAGGATGCCGGAATGCCCACTGAGTTCGGCGTGGATGGAGTAATGGCACGTGAGTATTTAACGTTACCCAATGTCTTTAAACGCACCTTCTTTTGTCTTACAGATGCGGGATGCAGCGCCGAAGGCCTCCGGAGCGTGCGAAGAGTTGGTAAGCTTTTGTCTTTCAGATGCCGGAATGCAGTGCGATGACCTCCGGAGCGCGTGAAGAGTAGGTAAGCCTTTGTCTTTCAGATGCAGGAATGCTGCGCGAGGCGTTGATGACAGCCGATGGACCAGGTAAGAGATGCGCTGTCACTGAAGACCGTAGTGCTAACCTGTTCTTTCTTGTCTTTATAGATGTTGCTGAAGACTGGATTCAGGATGGTAAGCCTTTTTCCTTTAGGCCCAGGATCAGATGCAGAAGACACGATGAGCGTTCTGCTGCAGAGGATGCAGAATAACGCAAAGCAAGATTCATCCATCGGGTGTGGTTTAAATAGCCTCCTGTAGTGCTTAGGTGTCTCCTTCCACAGCCACGCCTAGGTAAGAAAAGAGTTCCTGCTTTCCAGAAGAGTTCCAGTGTTCTGAACCTAGGGAGTGGCTCCTGCCCCACCCAACAGGAAAAGTAGTCCCAAACAGAAGAGGATCAGGGGTTCAACTGGCAGGTAAGTAAGCAGCATGGTCTGCTGCAGGTAAGTCCATTCAAGTATTATGAGCCCGGCGCTTGCAGCGCTGGGACTGGGCATATTTATGAGCCAAAAGGTCCCAATTGGGACTGGCTGGCACTCGGAACCTGGGTCATGGGTCTGCTTCCAAGGGAGTTGGGTAAGTCCTGGCCTTTTGGAAGCAGAGATCATGACATCATCTTCCCACTCCCTAACCAGGTCTAGGATGATATGGGGTGGAAACCTATACCTGCCATAGACCTGGTCGTCAGGCATCCCAAAAAGGCTTGTCCGTGGTGCGAAAATGCGTGCCCTGGCTATTCTCCTCCTCCTGCGGTGTCCCACGATCAGTGCAGCGACAAATGGGGCATTCATCGTAGCTGAATATACGCGTTTGTTGTTTGCGCGCACTTTTATGCTGTGCGCGGTGACGCTTCCACCTGACTTCGTGTGGCAGATGCGTTGACGCCTGTGCACGTCTTTTACCGTGCGCGGGTTTCGCGTATTCGGATACGGTCCGAGTGTCATCGCGTGTGATCGGAGGGGAGTGAGCGTACACGCAACTGGCCTGGGTACGTGTGTTTCAGGGTGCGCGGGAAGTTCCACACGCGATTAGCCTGGGTACGTGTGTTCCGGGGTGCCGGGAACTTTCACACGCGGTTGGTGGAAATCCGCGTGTGTTCTGTCATCACGTGCAATGAGGGAAACACCTGCGCGCGTCACGTCACAGACGCGCTCACGCGCTAAGGGCCTTTAGTCCAATTAAATCGCATATGCGTGCTGCCGTGCATACACGCTAAGGGCATTTCCTCGTATTACACGCGGACGTGCAGTTTTCCACGCGCGCTTACGCGCATGGGCCCTTTCCTCGTATTACACGCGGACGTGCAGTTTTTCACGCGCGCTGAAATGCCCATGCACGTCTGTACGCGTCACGTCACAGGGGCGCTTGCGCTTGAGGGGCCTTCTGTCCAATGAAAATGCGTATGCGTGCAGACGCGCTTACGCGCTAAGGGCCTTTCCTCGAATTACACGCTGACGTGCAGATTTTTCACGTGCCAAATCACTCCGTATCAAGCTGGCCACGCGTAAGCACACGGAAGACCACGCTCCTGCCCAGAAGGCCGAACTACTCCCCCCCAGAGCCCCGAGCACGCTCCCACCTGCCATCTGCTGCTGCCTGACTGCCTGCTGCCCACGTGCCCTGCCATTTGCTGCCTGCACATCAGCCAGGGGGGCTGTTGCTGTGACCACCCCTGCTGGAACCGAAGACTCCCGACTGGGATTCCATCGCTCCACAGCCCAGCCCCAGGACCCAGTTGCCCACCCACTCCTGCCTCTGGGGTTGTCATGTCGGGGCAAACAACATCTGGGACCACTGACAACCCCCGGCCAGAGAGGCAGAGGGGCACCAGCTTCAGTGCAACCGAAGTTGGTGTCCTGGTGGAGCAAGTCTTGGGGCAGTATGATGCCCTCTTCGGAAGTTCCCGCGCCGACAAGGAAGGACGGACTCGGATCTGGACTGACATCGTGACTGCCATCAACGCGGAGGGGGTGGCAGTCCGCGACTTACAACATGTCAAGAAGCGCTGGGAGGACTTCAGGTCCAGGACCCTGAACAAGGCCCGGCGCCTCTTGAAGGCAGCGGATGCCAAGGGGCGCCGGGGCCACTTGTCGGAAGAACAGATGAGGGTCCTGGAACGCATATCCCCAGCGCTCCACGTCCAGGTCCTTGAGAAGCAGACCCGTCTGGAGTCGAGCGGTGAGTGTACATGCATCCTGATTGTGAGCAGTGCGTGTGGTGATTATTCAGTAGTGTGCAGGTTGCACATCTGTTTGTATGGGGTCGAGTATGGGTGGGGGTGTACAGGGCCATGGGGCTGACACATGCGAGGGCTGTAATGTGTGAGACATGGATGGTGCTTGTGTGTGTAGGCTTGCATGCCAAATGCAGTTGTGTGGGCACACATGTTTGGATGAATGTGTATGTAATTAGACATGTCCGTGATGTCACGCATGTATGTTGTTTTCGGCTGCATGTATCAGCACTGTGTACATGTGCATGTGTGTGTATTTGACAAGAGTGCAACAGTGATGCAACATGGATGCATGTGACAGCGGTATGTGGAAGCCTGATTGGCAGATGTGACATGGATGCCCGTCTGAACAGTGCGACACTTGGCAGAGGTGTACACATGCATGCAAGTGCGGTGGTGTGTGTACATGTGTGGTGCACTTCCTGTGTTGCATGTGATGTCTGGCTCACCTTTGGCTGCTCATGCTGTTGTATGTGTATGGATGGTGGTGGCAGTTGCGATATGGCTGTGGTATGGCTCATGTGTGCGAGTTGTAATGACATGTGTGTTGGGAATTGAGATGACATGTCTGAGGTTTGCCAATGCCACTCATGTACAACTGTCATGTGTGTATGTATCCATTGTACAGTGCCCTGATGCCTGTGTTTTGTTTCTCCCTTTCTGCAGCGTCAACTGATGAAGAGGGCGGAGAAGGTGCTGTGGAGCACAGCGGCGGGGATCCCACCGCCAGCTGGAGACGCAAGGCCCGGCTCCCCTCCCATGTTGTCATCTCGTCGGGGAGTGAGGAGTCCGGTGCCGCGTCCCAGGCCGCAGCTGCCGGCGGGAGGTCCAAGAGGCGGAGGTTGGAGTTGGACTCCTCGGCAGCAGAAGGGGCAGCTGGGACCCCACAGGGCCCAACAGGGGAAGATGGCACGGAGTCATCCAGGTTGGTGGGGGGTTTGGTGGAGGAGGAGGCCGTGCAAGCACCAGAGACGGGGTCTGGAGGTGGGGATCCCACTGGTGCTAGTGGTGCAGTGCATGACCAGGGACAAGAGGCAGCACAGGCTGCTGCGGAGGTGCCTGTGTGCAATCCTGTCCATGATCCTGTCCCTGTATCATCTTGCGCCAGCAGGGATGCTTACGTCCAGACCCGTTTTCAGGCAGGGGATGAGCTCACGTCAACTGGCCTTCCTCTGCCTGCGGACGTGGCTATCCAGGTCCGGGTTGAGCCTGTCCTGGCTGGTGTGGCGTTGCGTCAACGGGCCATGCGAGGTGACCTGCAGTCTTTTCATGAAGAGACTGCACGTCATCTCGAATGGCTCGTTGACCACGTCAGCCTGCTGGGACAGGTCACCCAGGCCGGATTCCTCCGTCTGATGGGGCTTGCTCCGACCCCCTACTCAACTGGACCCCCTATGCGCCAGCCGTCCTCTGTGCCATCTTCCCACCCATCAGTCACATGGGAGCCCTGTGGAGCTGCCTCTGACGGTGCGGCCAGGCTGGTGGAGGAGGCATCCCTGCCACAGTCGGGAGTCGGACGTCCAGCAGGGGTGGCCACATCTACGACTGCACCCCAGCCGGCGGAGGATGTGCAGGCAGCAGGAGGCAGAGAACGGGCAGAGGCACAGCAGCAGCAGCAACGTGGTGGGAGCCATGAAGGCTCGGGGCCTTCAACATCGGAGGGGCAGGCATCGGCCGGAGGGCAGGAGGACCCAGGACAGAGAGTGTCTTCCGTGTGGCAGCGGTTGGGTCACGCCATAGATGCGGAGCGGCAGGGGGCGGAAGAGGCACGGCTCACAATGGTCAGGGCGGAGAACTCCATGCGGAGGGCCCTGAGGCGGGCCGAGTGCCTCGAGGCAATCCGCAGGGGTTTGGAGGTGGAGACGTCGACGGCCCTGCGGACCCTCGGGGCCATGGAGGAGGACCGCCTCCGGGACATTGAGGAGGAGTTCGATGATGCCCTGGCCCGGGACATCCACAAGTGAGCCGTGAAACTAGCCCGCTGCCCTTGTACATAGTTATGTAGGTAGTGTTAGGTTTCATTTTTGTTTTTATTTTATTTGGACCTTTTGTACATTGGCCACATTTTTGTATATAGTTTATTGTATTAGTTAGTGTAGTTAGATAGGTTTCCTTTATTTTGTTGGGATAATGGACCCTGGCTTGTTCCCATGTACATAGTTCGCAGTTGGATTGTATTTTTTTTTCACTTTTTAACCATGGAGCAATGGCTTTCTTTTTTATTTCCCATTGGATTTTGTTTTGTGGACATTGACTTTGGACAACATTACTTTGGAATTTTATTTTTGGTTTTGCTTTTTTTAACGGACATGCTTCTTTTAATTTTTGTACATTCACATTTCTGTTTCTTCATTTTTTATTCTATTTATGTTTCCTTTAATACATATTATTTTTGGTGAACTTCAATGTGTGGTATCTCATTGGTTTCATGCATTTCATGATATGTGTTTTGAGATTCACTGACACCCATTGGGTGTATGTGAGGGAAATGTGTTTGTTTCGGAACTTGCAATTGGTGTTCTGGGATGTAATTGCAAATTATGAGTGGGTGGATGCAATACTCGGGTGGGTGTTTTGCATTTGGAGGCTGACCATAGGGACCAGGGATCTAGATTGTGATGACATGTTGGCTGGGGAACATGAGTTGCACATGGGTGGGGGCCTGCTGGCAGGTGCCCCACAGTGCTGGGGGGTGGGGGTGGTGGGGAACATGAGTTGGACATGGGTGGGGGCCTGCTGGCAGGTGCCCCACGGTGCTGGGGGGTGGGGGTGGTGCGGAACATGAGTTGGACATGGGTGGGGGGCCTGCTGGCAGGTGCCTCACAGTGCTGGGGGGTGGGGGTGCTGGGAGACATGGGTGGGGGCCTGGTGGAGGCTGCCCCTGCACTGCTGGGGGGTGGGGGTGGTGGGAGACATGGGTAGGGGCCTGGTGGAGGCTGCCCCTGCACTGCTGGGGGGTGGGGGTGGTGGGAGACATGGTTGGGGGCCTGGTGGAGGCTGTCCCTGGTGACTGGGGGGTGGGGGTGGTGGGAGACATGGGTGGGGGCCTGGTGGAGGCTGCTCCTGTCCTGCACTGCTGGGTGGTGGGGGTGGTGGGAGACATGGGTGGGGGCCTGGTGGAGGCTGCCCCTGGTGACTGGGGGGTGGGGGTGGTGGGAGACATGGGTGGGGGCCTGTGGAGGCTGCCCCTGGTGACTGGGGGGTGGGGGTGGTGGGAGACATGGGTGGGGGCCTGGTGGAGGCTGCCCCTGGTGACTGGGGGGTGGGGGTGGTGTTAGACATGGGTGGGGGCCTGGTGGAGGCTGCCCCTGCACTGATGGGGGGTGGGGGTGGTGGGAGACAAGGGTGGGGGCCTGGTGGTGGGTGCCCCTGGTGGCTGGGGGTGGTGGTGGTGGGAGACATGGGTGGAGGGCTGGTGGAGGCTGCCCCTGGTGGCTGGGGGGTGGGGGTGGTGGGGAACATGAGTTGGACATGGGTGGGGGCCTGCTGGCAGGTGCCCCACAGTGCTGGGGGGTGGGGGTGGTGGGAGACATGGGTGGGGGCCTGGTGGAGGCTGCCCCTGGTGGCTGGGGGGTGGGGGTGGTGGGAGACATGGGTGGGGGCCTGCTGGCAGGTGCCCCACAGTGCTGGGGGTGGTGGTGGTGGGGAACATGAGTTGGACATGGGTGGGGGCCTGCTGGCAGGTGCCCCACAGTGCTGGGGGGTGGGGGTGGTGTGAGACATGGGTGGGGGCCTGGTGGAGGCTGCCCCTGCACTGCTGGGGGGTGGGGGTGGTGGGAGACATGGGTGGGGGCCTGGTGGTGGCTGCCCCTGGTGGCTGGGGGGTGGGGGTGGTGGGAGACATGGGTGGGGGCCTGGTGGAGGCTGCCCCTGCACGACTGGGGGGTGGGGGTGGTGGGAGACATGGGTGGGGGCCTGGTGGAGTCTTCCCCTGCACTGCTGGGGGGTGGGGGTGGTGGGAGACATGGGTGGGGGCCTGGTGGAGGCTGCTCCTGGTGACTGGGGGTGGGGGTGGTGGGAGACATGGGTGGGGGCCTGGTGGAGGCTGCCCCTGGTGACTGGGGGTGGGGGTGGTGGGAGACATGGGTGGGGGCCTGGTGGAGGCTGCCCCTAGTGACTGGGGGGTGGGGGTGGTGGGAGACATGGGTGGGGGCCTGGTGGTGGGTGCCCCTGGTGGCTGGGGGGTGGGGGTGGTGGGAGACATGGGTGGGGGCCAGGTAGAGGCTGCTCCTGCACTGCTGGGGGGTGGGGGTGGTGTGAGACATGGGTGGGGGCCTGGTGAAGGCTGGCCCTGCACTACTGGGGGGTGGGGGTGATGGGAGACATGGGTGGGGGCCTGGTGGTGGGTGCCCCTGGTGGCTGGGGGGTGGGGGTGGTGGGAGACATGGGTGGGGGCCTGGTAGAGGCTGCTCCTGCACTGCTGGGGGGTGGGGGTGGTGGGAGACATGGGTGGGGGCCTGGTGGAGGCTGCCCCTGGTGGCTGGGGGGTGGGGGTGGTGGGGAACATGAGTTGGACATGGGTGGGGGCCTGCTGGCAGGTGCCCCACAGTGCTGGGGGGTGGGGGTGGTGGGAGACATGGGTGGAGGCCTGGTGGAGGCTGCCCCTGGTGGCTGGGGGGTGGGGGTGGTGGGAGACATGGGTGGGGGCCTGCTGGCAGGTGCCCCACAGTGCTGGGGGGTGGGGGTGGTGGGGAACATGAGTTGGACATGGGTGGGGGCCTGCTGGCAGGTGCCCCACAGTGCTGGGGGGTGGGGGTGGTGTGAGACATGGGTGGGGGCCTGGTGGAGGCTGCCCCTGCACTGCTGGGGGGTGGGGGTGGTGGGAGACATGGGTGGGGGCCTGGTGGGGGATGCCCATGGTGGCTGGGGGGTGGGGGTGGTGGGAGACATGGGTTGGGGCCTGGTGGTGGGTGCCCCTGGTGGCTGGGGGGTGGGGGGGTGGGAGACATGGGTGGGGGCCTGGTAGAGGCTGCTCCTGCACCTCTGGGGGGTGGGGGTGGTGGGAGACATGGGTGGGGGCCTGGTGGAGGCTGCCCCTGGTGGCTGGGGGGTGGTGGTGGTGGGAGACATGGGTGGGGGCCTGGTGGAGGCTGCCCCTGGTGGCTGGGGGGTGGGGGTGGTGGGAGACATGGGTGGGGGCCTGGTGGAGGCTTCCCCTGGTGGCTGGGGGGTGGGGGTGGTGGGAGACATGGGTGGGGGCCTGGTGGAGGCTGCCCCTGGTGGCTGGGGCGTGGGGTTGCTGGGAGACATGGGTGGGGGCCTGGTGGAGGCTGCCCCTGGTGGCTGGGGGGTGGGGGTGGTGGGAGACATGGGTGGGGGCCTGGTGGAGGCTACCCCTGGTGACTGGGGGGTGGGGGTGGTGGGAGACATGGGTGGGGCCTGGTGGAGGCTGCCCCTGCACGACTGGGGGGTGGGGGTGGTGGGAGACATGGGTGGGGGCCTGGTGGAGGCTGCCCCTGTTGACTGGGGGGTGGGGGTGGTGGGAGACATGGGTGGGGGCCTGGTGGAGGCTGCCCCTGGTGACTGGGGGGTGGGGGTGGTGGGAGACATGGGTGGGGGCCTGGTGGAGGCTGCCCCTGGTGACTGGGGGGTGGGGGTGGTGGGAGACATGGGTGGGGGCCTGGTGGAGGCTGCCCCTGGTGACTGGGGGGTGGGGGTGGTAGGAGACATGGGTGGGGGCCTGGTGGAGGCTGCCCCTGGTGGCTGGGGGTGGGGGTGGTGGGAGAAATGGGTGGGGGCCTGCTGGCAGGTGCCCCACAGTGCTAGGGGTGGGGGTGGTGGGGAACATGAGTTGGACATGGGTGGGGGCCTGCTGGCAGGTGCCCCACAGTGTTGGGGGGTGGGGTTGGTGTGAGACATGGGTGGGGGCCTGGTGGAGGCTGCCCCTGCACTGCTGGGGGGTGGGGGTGGTGGGAGACAAGGATGGGGGCCTGGTGGTGGGTGCCCCTGGTGGCTGGTGGGTGGGGGTGGTGGGAGACATGGGTGGGTGCCTGGTGGAGGCTGCCCCTGGTGACTGGGGGGTGGGGGTGGTGGGAGACATGGGTGGGGGCCTGGTGGAGGCTGCCCCTGCACTGCTGGGGGTGGTGGGAGACATGGGTGGGGGCCTGGTGGTGGGTGCCCCTGGTGGCTGGGGCGTGGTGGTGGTGGGAGACATGGGTGGGGGCCTGGTGGAGGCTGCCCCTGGTGACTGGGGGGTGGGGGTGGTGGGAGACATGGGTGGGGGACTGGTGGAGGCTGCCCCTGGTGGCTGTGGGTGTAGGGGGACATGCGTTGGTGGGCAGTAGTGCAAGTTGACATGTGGGTTGGCTGGTGGGCATGGCCATGGTGGATGGGGTGCCTGCATGACATGTGCTGGGTAGGCCCCTGTGGTGTGAGCCACCTGCAGGGGCCGTGGAGGGTGTAGAGGGAACACCTGGGAGGACCCACACGTGCAATTCACGTGTGCTGCTCTCCGCGCACCCCTGTAATACACGTACCCTGATGATATCGCGTGTGGAACTTCCCGCGCACCCCTGTAATACACGTACCCTGATGGAATTGCGTGTGGAACTTCCAGCGCACCCCTGGAATACACGTACCCTGCTGATGTTGCGTGGGATACTTCCCCCGCACCCCGAAATACACGTACCCTGATGAGATCGCATGTGTGACTTCCCGCACACCCCAGAAATACACGTACCCCGCTCAATCGCGTGTGTAACTTCCCGCGCACCCCCGAAATACACGTACCCCGCTCGATCGCGTGTGTTGCTTCCCGCGCACTCCCGCAATACACGTAGCCCGCTCCCCCAGGCCCGATCGCGTGAAAAACTTCACGCGAACCCCTGAAATACACGTAGCCCGCTCCCCCAGGCCCGATTGCGTGAGAAGCTTCACGCGAACCCCTGATATACACGTAGCCCGCTCCCCCAGGCCCGATCGCGTGAAAGACTTCACGCGAAGCCCTGAAATACACGTAGCCCACTCCCCCAGGCCGGATCGCGTGAGAAACTTCACGCGAACCCCTGATATACACGTAGCCCGCTCCCCCATGCCCGATCGCGTGAAAGAGTTCACGCGAACCCCTGAAATACAACTAGCCCGCTCCCCAGGCCCGATCGCGTGAGAAACTTCACGCGAGCCCCTGATATACACGTAGCCCGCTCCCCCAGGCCCGATCGCGTGAGAAACTTCACGCAAACCCCTGATATACACATAGCCCGCTCCCCCAGGCCCGATCGCGTGAAAAACTTCACGCGAACCCCTGAAATACACGTAGCCCGCTCCCCCAGGCCCGATCGCGTGAGAAACTTCACGCGAACCCCTGATATACACGTAGCCCGCTCCCCCAGGCCCGATCGCGTGAAAAACTTCACGCGAACCCCTGAAATGCACGTAGCCCGCTCCCCCAGGCCCGATCGCGTGAAAAAGTTCACGCGAACCCCTGAAATACACGTAGTCCGCTCCCCCAGGCCCGATCGCGTGAAAAAGTTCACGCGAACCCCTGAAATACACGTAGCCCGCTCGCACAGGCCCAATTGCTGTATGTTGCCACATTTGTAATGCGCAGGGACGCTACCGCCTGCCTTCGTGTGGCGGACGTGTTTCGGCTTGTGCGTGTCTTTGGCTGTGCGTGGCTTTGCCCTATTCGATTCCATGAATATGTGTGGTTCGAGTGCGTGTGGGCGTTCCGTCTGCTTCCCTGCAGTACATCCCCAGTTACGCCCTTATTTTTGCGCGTTGTTCCCCATTCCGCGCGTTACGCCCCGTGTCCCGCCCACTTTCTGGTGTATGCGCCGAGGTTGTGCGCTTTCACTGTGCGCGTCGCGCACGCCTTTCGGGATGTTGCAGTGACTTGTGTGCCATACACGGCTTTGGCGCACATCCCGGGGTGTACACGCGCAGGGACTTCCATGAATCGCACGCGTGCGCCTGTTTTTTTCCGCTTGCGCCTGCTTGCGCCTGCTTGCGCCTGCTTGCGCGAAGATTTTCGGCGCACGTTTGTTCCATGAATCGGCCCCTTTGTATCTAGGTAGGAGGACTGCAATTGTAATGCAACATTTGTATATAAAGGAAAGCACCCTTTAAATGTACAATCAATTGTGCATTTTACCTGTCACTCTGGAACCAAACCTCTTAGAGAACTCATGTAGGTGTTTAAAAATGTTGTTGAAAATACTTCATTAGATGCACCAACAATGATTTTTGTTTAATATAGTTTTAATTAGGCACATAAGGCCAATTTCTATTTTGTCACAAAGAATTTGTGCGCGCTAGTGAATAATATGTCATAGCATCCCCAGGGATGAGCCTGTACTGAGGAGCCCCCCGGCTGGCCCATAGAGTCAGGGTTTGCTCCAGAGTACTTTCAGATGAGATAGCTGCACCTTGAGATGGATTGGGGTGCACATTTGCTACTCCAACACCAATTAATGAGGATAACTCAATGGTTTGGCAAAGGGAGTCCGTTTAATGACAAGTACAAAAAATGGGGAGGCATGGAAATCAGCAGTGATGCGATCATCTCTCTCGCTTCAACTCCAATGAACTTCATCCAAACAATAACATTTATACTCAAAACTCATCATAATTGACGTGTAACACTCGAAAGTTAATAAGCATTTCTATTGGTTCGGAAAAGGTAACTTTAATATAGGTGCTATATCTGTATATGGCAACAGGGTGAGGGGATTGGATAAACAGTGTCAGGGGGGCATCTAGGCCCTTCCTTCAAAATGACCACTGTAGACGTCACAAAAGATATGACATCTCATTGGTTCTACTAACTATAGGATCCTAGATTATTTGGTCCATTGTGATTGGGTTGGCATCAACCCAAGACATATTATTCCACTTTGCTTAGCAGCACACAGAATGGTCAGCCAGGTGCAGGGTGCCCCCCTCAGCTACCCAGCTTTCTTCCACTTAAAGTTACAATCAATCATCACTACAACAACTATGTGTCAATTATCTCACTGTGGTTGGCCTCGAAACTGCATCTTCTATCTGGAAAAGTTCTGATATCTCTTGCTTGGGTGGATGCCAGGCGTAAGTATGAACTTGTGCTGCTCCTCGTACAGCTGGTCACATGATGCAGACACCATGAATTTGTCTAGTTTCTTGCAATTTCTGTATTTGATTCTCATTCAGCTTGCCACCTGCCCACGCCTCCTTATCTTTGGTCTTTCAGAAGCAGGATATTCTGTTCTTAAGTTTCAATTATGTTAGGCTACTGTTCATTCCTTTATTAGTATGACCTTGGCTCTCCAGGCATGAGTTGCATCTGCTGAGTTTCGATTCAGCCGTCTCTTCTCGTTTGCTGGAACACGCATCTTGTCTTGTTTGGCCTCTAGTAACCTAAGTTGATTCTGCTTTTAGTGCAAAGTGGACTTGCACTTATAATACTATGCCTTGTTTTGAGGTGCATTATGTTATAATGGCGCTTGCCACTCTATTCTTCTACTCAAGCATAGCAAGCCGCACTGATTTCTTAGCTTCTTGCATTTCAAGCATATGTACAATCGTTATCTGCAAGTCAGTCCGGGCCCTTGTGACGTCACCATTCATCTTCCATTAAGTCCTTTTTGTTTTCTTCCGGGACGGTACATAAGCAATCTTCATTTCGTCTCATTTGCTGGTAGGGTTTTCTTAATGGATACCTTACTGTCCATGCTGTTCTTGGTATAGGTACGTCAATAGGTGCTGTTCTTCTAATGGGTACTGGGCAGAGCCCTATTGCTGCTCTCTGCTGGTTTATTTGCTCATAATATGTCACATATCTCAGTGTAAATGTTTCTGGTACTTCAAAATAGATGTTTGGACTGTAGGCTTTATTTGGGACCTCCTCTACAAGCCTATTGCTTTGAGATGCAAAAAATAATCTGAACATAAATGTAGAAGTGAGTTAAATTATCAGTAATTATTTGTGCTATTATGATGAGAATTGCATCCATTGATTTGTGCCCTGAGAGAGGAATCTAGTGAGCAAATAGTAAAGTGGTAATATCTGTGGAATTCATTATATAAATATGTGGCAATATTTAATGCAAGAAATCCCTGACAGGGAAACTGGGTGTAGAAGTTACTCCCATTAGATTGCACGCTTCATTAATATACCCAATGACTGCAGAGGGGTATGTCTAATGTGATGTCACTTTTGGAACATTGTTCAATCATATACATTGACCAATTAGATTGAAGATATCATACAAACCTCAACAAGGTAGGGGTAGGGTTCTATAAAAGGTCAGACGCACAAAAAAAGAAGAACTCATAATGAGACTCAAGCACTCACTCATGAACACTCACTGAAGAAACTCACTTGCTCACTCACTGACTGATGGGGAAGAAGGAGAGAAAGGAGGATTGATAAAAACCAGAAGCAGATGGAATAGATTGTTCTCTTTTTGGACCCATGTTGGATTATCATCAGAGACCTGAAATTGAGGCCCAGACAAAATTAAAGTCCAATGCCTTCTTCATTGGAAGAGAAAACCCATAGGCTATGGAGAGAAGTTGTTCCTATCGGACTGGCTGATGCCCATCAGTTGCTGAATGTGGAAAATTGAAGCAGTCCTTAAGATGGAGTGCCCACCTGTATGTGATGCAGCCAAAATAAATCTGGATGTGAGTTTTATCTAAAAGGAAAGTCATCTTGAGGGTAGTGATCCCACACAGGGAATTAGAAAACATTCTGGTCCCTATAATTTGTTAATACTGAGTGGTGGGAAAATACAGATTGTGCATTCCGAGAAGTTAGGGAACATTTCAGAAGGCATGTGCTTCTGGAAATAGATTCATTAGATTAGGTCTTGCAGTGTCTCTACAGTGAGATTGCCTCACTCATTCTCTGTGTAATGACATCTAACATGGAAGAATAATCAGGCATTAAATGTACATCTCACTGTGTGCACACCTAGAAAAAGAAGATCATTGAAGTGATTTCTGGGTATACCATCACCTCACCTCATGGGGTGTTATTTTGAATAAAGGGGAAGAAGTGAAAATTGGATAGGCAGGGATATTTCAACTAATTTGTTATTTTCACAAATGAAAGATTCCTCCTAGGCTCTCATGTGTTCAATCCATGGTGCCAGCATGGTCAGGGAGAATTGAATGCATAGATACTTATGGCGAAGTTTGTGTTACAAATGTCTCTATTTCTATAATTGTGGCATTGCAAACTGAAGTCACTAGTGAGTTGAGCAGTTATTATCATTAGATGAAAACAACAATTGTTGATCTGTAATCTGATGCATTTATTTCTATTTGGTTAATAAATATTCCTTCTGTGCAACCCTGTGTGTTTCTTGTCCCAAAAGGGAAGCAAGCAAAGGGGAATCAATTCTGTTAAATTGGGGGTCACAGATTCATGAATAGAACTTTATTAAATGAAAGAGAACTGAACATACCTGGTGTAGGGTGGGTTGAAAACTCCCCTGAATTAGACAACACCTGATAAAAAAAAATCAGCATCGTCTGTGTCTCCTACTTCGAATGCCCACTTCCCCCTGAATTACACTCAAATACAAATAACTAAATACTATGTACATAATATTGCTATCTGTATTTAATGTTCTTTATGTTATTCTGTGTCACCCACAGTCCATATTCCAATAGGTGCCCTCCAAATAAATCACCAGGACCACACATTTTTAAATTATTATTTGGACATTTTGCAATGCACATCTGCCACCTCATTGAGGATCTCGACCTAGGTATCCTTGCTCTCACGAGATGTGGTTCATGGCTTGCTCTGTCACAAGTTTTGAAACTCTCCTCCCAGAGGGCTACAATATCCTCTCCAAGGCCAGACCTACCAGTCCAGGAGTGAAGTGGCCCTGATCTTCCCTGAATGGGTCCCTGCTACTTTCATACCCACTCAGTCCTACTCCTCCTTAGAATTCCACATGTGCAGGGTTGGTGTCTCTCCTAACCTCTCGCCACCTCTTGCCACCATCTACAGGTCACCTGGCCCGGTTTCCATCTTCCTCTTACAGTGGTCTGACCTCACCTCTTCTCTCCTGGCATCCACCTCCAAGCTTCTTCTCCTCAGAGACGTCCATATTCACCTTAACTCCCCTGGTGCAGCCTTTGGACTATTCTGCAACCTCAGTGACACACTTTCCCTCTCTATTCATCCCTCCGGTCCAACACACTCAGCCGGACACACCATGGATGCTCTCACCTCTGCTGACCGCCCCATCTCCAACCATCTTACTGCTCCTCTTTGATTGTCTGATCATTCTCTCCTTTCCTCACAAATGGACCTCCTCGGTTCCCTGGCTAAGCTCCCGCCTGTACTGCCAGTCTCCTTCTCCATCATTCGACCTATGAAGTGAGTGTCAGTTGGTGCTTTTGCCGCCACCTTCATTCCCCAACTCCTTCCTCTGACTCTCACTCTGACACAGCTCTTACTAACCTTCAGCTCTCCATCTCCAACACTCTCCACATCCTTACCCTTGTCATGAAGATCCGCATGAAGCCTACCCCTGAGTGCAACTACTGGTATGACTCTGACCTGTCCTTTCTGAAATGCAAGTGCAGAACTGCTGACCAGAAGTGGCAAGCTTCGAGCACATCCTCTAAGAAACTGGTCTGCTGCCTGCTCCAAGGCAACACAGATTCTCCATCTGCTCAAAGGAGAAGGCCAATATACAGCCGTGCATCTTTGGGGCCACTACCAACACGGCTGACCTTTTCAAAATCTGCAAGGAACTTGCCAATCATACTGCAGTCTACATTTCTCCTCTGCCTTGCCTGGCCCTCTGCACTGTATTGGCCTCTCACCTCATCACTAAAATGCAGGACATCCTGTCCTCACTATCCTCTACCCCACTCCCTTCTCCCCCATCCTCTCTCAGGCCTCCTTTGACTCCTTTCTCCTTCCCTCCTACTCTCCTCTTTCTCTCCTATATCACCTGATGAGGTTACTAGACAGGTCCACTCTATGAAACTCCCATCCAAACAGGTGCTCCTGTCCTCCTCTAGAACTTGCAAGGACAACATTGTCTCCCTTGCCCCAGCCTTGGCTGATTTATGCAATCACTCTGTTGCCACTGGAAACCTCACCTCACTCCACCTGCACTTCATTGTGCACCCTCAACTCAAAAAGCCTTCTGCCGACCTTTCCTGTCTGGCTAACTACTGCCCTATCTCCATTGCCCCCTACCTGGTTAAACTCTTGTAGAAGCTGGCCCTCTCCCAACTTATCCACCCCACTGAATCTGTTGGTTCTCTCCATGACCACCAATCTGGCTTCAGAACTGCCAGAGGCACAGAAACTTCACTCCTGAACACCTTTGAAGACTTGATTTCTAGCCTCAATTGCAACTTTCCTTCCATTCCTTTGCCTTTGAGATGGTCACTAATGCCTCCCTTAAAAATCGGCTCTGTGATACTTTTGGCATCATGGACCTGGGACTGGACTGGTTGACCTCCTTCCTCTCTGACCGACCTTCCCAGGTTCAAGTGGGCCCTTTTCTGTCCTCCATATCACTCTACACTTGCAGTGCCCCTCAGGGCTCTCTCAAATAACCCTGGCAAGTGTTATGTTGATGACATGCAGCTCTCCTTCAAGCTTCCCTCCTCTGCCTCCTTCTCTTCATCTCTCATTCCTGACTGCGTGTCTGCTATTCAGGGATGGTGCACTGCTAACAAATTCTGCCTTAGTAAGACAGAGATACTCCTCATTAGGACTCCTGCTCCCTCCTTCCAGCTCACACTTTGGCCGCCCTCCATGTGCCTCCTCCCTTCGCCCTCATGCAAAGCTAAAAACCTTGGTGTCATCTTCGACTACTCTCTTGCTTTCTCTCCTCACATCACAGACCTTGCCAAGAAGGCTCCCTTTCTTGCCAAGAATGCACCTCCTGGGAGGCATTCTCCCTTTCCTCACCTTCCCCCAGAAACTCATTGTCTCTAGAGCGCTGCCCACCCCTCCCCCCCCAGGCTGAACAACAGCAACAGCCTCTTTCTGTGTCTGCCTAAATCCTCCCTTTGAACCCTTCAACTAATCCAGAATAGGACTGCAAGACATATCCTTTGCCTCAAGCCCAGCGGCTGCATCTCTCCAGCCCTAAAATCTCTTCATTGGGTCCTGGTTGCTGCGAGGATCGGGTTCAAGACCCTCTGCTTCACAAGGCTTTCTGGGGCCTGGGACCCCACTACATATAAAACTCTCTCCCTAAATACCTTCATGCACGAGCCCTTCAGTCTTCTAATTCTGACTCTCTGCAGATCAGATGCTTTTTTAAGCTGAGAGTGGGGGGTAGATCTCTCTCCGCAGCCGCCTCCCTCTGAGATGGCCTCCCAGCCCCTCTCAGACTTGAGTCGGATCTCCTTAGTTTCTGGAAGCTTCTCAAGACCTTCCTTTTCTCTTCCTCCTTCCCTCTCCCCTGCTAATTTCTAATTTCCCCATCTGCCTCTGCATTGGCTGCCTGCTTCCTTGAGATTCCTAAAGGGCGCCAGGCCCTCGTCATCCAGTCTACCCATACACTTGGTCTCCCCTGACACCCCCTCGCCTTTAACCTGCACTTAACCTTCTGGACCAGCTCCCTCTGCACTGGCCTCACTGGGACTTCACCCCTTGAGCCCTTCCAGCCCCGTACCTCGCAATACGTACCCTCGATTGGGTCACACCTTTACCACACTACTGCCCGACACCACACACCATCTTCAACCACAATGCACAAAACCATGCTGCCCACATTGGTTGCTAACCTACCGGGTGCACCGCCGTCATGCGACACAACTCTGGCTAACCCTTACCTAAATGCACCTGCCCTTTGGCTACAACACTTCACCACCAAACCTAGCCCTAACCAACCATGCCCCACTACCACCAGGAATGCCAGGCTTGACTCTCGCCTCTACAATAGCAATGCATCAAGTGCTACGCATAAACATATACAGTCTCTTCAGACTACATTAACCTTACCTAACCTCCCGAAGCAACCATGTGACACTTCTGTTAGAAACCAAAGACTAGCTTCCAGATGCCATCACTGGTTCTATCATATGAGCGTCCCCAATCTGGAAAAAACCAAAAACACCACTTCTCCTCTGGCACCAACAACTGTCGTAACCCCCACTGATAACTATCCCAACATCGTGACCAAACTCAAAGCTGCACTTATTAACGCACACTCTGTCTCTGCCCACGCCTTAGACATCGCTAATTTCATCACGACAGAAAACCTAGACTTCCTAGCTATCACAGAAACCTGGCTGCACGCGGCCTCAGGGCCTGCCCTGACCTTAGCCATCCCTGACAATTACTCCCTTATTAGATATGATAGGGACACTAACCAAACCAAAGGTGGTGGATTAGCATTTATTTTCAAGAGCTCACTCAATCTTAGAGTGGCCAACACACTGCAACTGTCGTCTGCTTAACTACTCTCTATTAAACTACCGATTTCTCCCAATCACACAGCCTCAGTGCTTCTCATA
The DNA here is from genome assembly GCF_040938575.1 of Ambystoma mexicanum. NCBI lineage: Eukaryota > Metazoa > Chordata > Amphibia > Caudata > Ambystomatidae > Ambystoma > Ambystoma mexicanum. The sequence goes on from NC_090922.1 coordinate 900,680,830, forward strand.
TACAGGCCACCCGGCACCACTTCCACATTTGCTGAGGACATCTCATCCATCTTTGCCTCCAGCATTCAGCCAAAATTGCAAATCATCATACTTGGTGACTTCAATCTGGGATACAAGGACACGAATGACTCCAAAGCCAATGACATAGCCACTGTCCTGTCTGACTTTGGTCTCACCCAACATGTGAACGAACCCACTCATATCAAGGGACATACCCTCGATTGGGTCTCAGACATGAATTGTGCACTAAAGGTAACCTCTGTGACACCTTGTGCTTGGTCGGATCACTACAAAATAATATTCTCCATTAACACCAGCCCACCCATTGACAATCCCAACATTGCCCCACCTACCTTTACTCGAAACAAGAAGGATATCACGGTTGAGAAACTACTCCCCCTTATCCTCCCGTTACTGAACCTGACCTCCTCCACATGCACAGACCCTACTGCCCTCGTTCACACCTAAAACCGTGCCATGCTAAAAGCCCTCAACACTATTGCCCCTCTCAAACTACGCAAACAAAAACCTTGCAAACATCTTAATTCATGGTTCACCCCTCACCTACGTGAACTACGCAAAGCAAAAAGAAAAGCTGAGTCACATTGGAAAAGCTCACCTACTCTTGCCAATAGAAATAACCCTACAGCCGCCTCCATCACCGACAAAGAAGCTATCCTAACAGCCAAAAAAGAAGTGTACAACATCAGGATCACACAAGCTAAATCCAACACCAAGGAACTCTTCAAGATCCTTAAGGAACTAGAGTCCCCAGTAGCTCCTTTGGAGACATGCACCCCGGACGCTGATTGGTGTTCCAATATACAAAAAGCACTACTAAACAAAATTGCCTTGCACCAAGCTAAAATCAATAGCAAAAAAAGCCACCTCTCTTATTCAGAGGGTAACCCCCAGTTCTACAATACCCCGGCCCCAAAGCATTCATTCAAACCCTTCTCCTTCTCACCCCTTTCCATCAAGGAAGTTGAAAACATCATTATGAAACTTAAGTCTTCCAACTGCCAAGGAGACGCCTGCCCCGTGCCGGTCGTAAAGGAAGCAGCTCATGACCTTGCACCTTTCATTACCACCTTCATCAATTCTTCATTCAAACCGGGCACAGTACCCGACAACCTTAAGGATGCATGGGTTATCCCCTTAATCAAAAAACCCAACCTTGACCACAGCAATCCTACCAACTATGGGCCGATCACTACAGTACCTTACCTACTTAAAATTCTGGATCGTGCAGCCTATCTCCAAATCCAGGATTACCTGGAGACCAACAACTTAATAGGGCTTAGACAATCCGGATTCCGTCCAAGACATGGTACAGAGACAGCCCTGATCGAATTAAAAACCCAAATCGAGGACTTGAAAGACAAAGGCAAACTAGCTCTCTTGCTCCTTCTTGACCTCTCTGCCGCATTTGATTTGGTCGATCACCAAATCCTCTGCCATCACCTCAAGATAGCCGCCCACTTCTCTGACGCAGCTACTTCTTGGATCAGCTCCTTTCCGGCAAATAGATCAATGAGGGTCTTTTCCGCCTCTGCCGCAGCCGATCCAGCACATGTCCCTTGCGGCGCCCCGCAAGGCTCCTGCGTATCGCCCACATTGTACAACGTGTTTACTAAACCGCTCTTTGATATTCTTGACTCTCTGGGTGTCTCTTACACGAATTATGCTGACGACACCCAGATACTCATCCCTATCACTGGTGACTATGTAACCAATGTCAACGCACTCAACTCAGTCTATTCAGTCATCCAGGCCTGGATGGCACACCACAGGCTCTGCCTTAACAATGAAAAAACTGAGTTACTCATCCTACGCTCTCAGCCAAAACTCACTAAACTTGACCCTAAATATAACGCCTTCATTATTGATGGAAATCTCATTAAAGTCACCAACGTCACGAAAATACTTGGAATCTACCTAGACTCCACGCTCTCTCTCAACAGACAAACCAATTCAGTAGCCTCAGCCTCATCGTGCATATGTAAACTCATCACAGCTTGTTGCTCCTTCCTCACTACTGACAATTGCCTGATACTAGCCAGAACCCTCATCATGTCTAAAATTGACTATTGTAACACCCTCTATTTAGGGACTAGTCAAAGAAACCTTTACAAACTTCAGGTCACCCAAAACAATGCCGTTAGGGCTGCCCTCAATATCCCTAGGCGCTCACACATTTCTTCCACTAGGCGCAACCTACACTGGCTACCCATTACACGCCATATTTCACTCAAAACACTTGCAGGGTAATTCATAGAATTTCGCAGAAAAGTGTCGCAAGCGGCTGGCGCAGAGTGTCCGCGTGCGATTGTCTGCGCCAGGCACGTGCGCTAAAACCGATTTCCGCGCACAGCGTATTCATGGATTTTAGGCTCCCAAACCAGCCGTGGCGCAGAGAATCGCACGACCCTGCAGCAGTGCCAGTAACGCCCCGAAGAACGCCCTCGCGCAAGGAAAAGCCATCAAAATCGCTAAATCATCGCAAAGGGCTGCGCTAACCCTGGACCATTTCACCGGGCTGGCAAACAGCAAACGCCAAGCGGGGAACGTGTATTTCAGGGGTGCGCGGGAAGTTCCACACGCGATCGGGCCTGGGGGAGCGGGCTACGTGTATTACAGGGGTTCGCGTGAACTTCCTCACGCGATCGGGCCTGGGGGAGCGGGCTACGTGTATTGCAGGGGTTCGCGTGAAGTCTCTCACGCGATTGGCCCCGTGCAAGCAGGGTACGTGTATTCCAGGGGTGCGCGGGAAGTTCCACACGCGATTGGCCCCATGCAAGCAGGGTACGTGTATTCCAGGGGTGCGCGGGAAGTTCCACACGCGATTTCAGCAGGGTACGTGTATTCCAGGGGTGCGCGGGAAGTTCCACATGCGATTTCAGCAGGGTATGTGTATCCCAGGGGTGCGCGGGAAGTTCCACACGCGATTCCAGCAGGGTACGTGTATTTCAGGGGTGCGCGGGAAGTTCCACACGCGATTGGCCCCGTGCAAGCAGGGTACGTGTATTCCAGGGGTGCGCGGGAAGTTCCACACGCGATTTCAGCAGGGTACGTGTATTCCAGGGGTGCGCGGGAAGTTCCACACGCGATTTCAGCAGGGTATGTGTATCCCAGGGGTGCGCGGGAAGTTCCACACGCGAATGGCCCAGTGCGAGCAGGGTACGTGTATTCCGCGGGAAGTTCCACACGCGATTTCAGCAGGGTATGTGTATTTCAGGGGTTCTGGGAGTACTACACGTGAATTGGCCGTGTGGGTCCTCCCAGGTGTACGCTCCACAACCTCCACAGACCCTGCAGGCAGCCCACACCACAGAGGACTACCCTGCACCCCTGCTCATGTCCCGCAGGCAGCCCATCCACCATGGGCATGCCCCCCAGCCAACCCACATGTCACCTTGCACCACTGATCAACAATGCATGTCTCCCACCACCCCCACCCCCAGCAGTGCAGGGGCAGCCTCCACCAGGCCCCCACTCATGTCCCCCTGCACCCCCACCCCCCAGCAGTGCATGGGCACCCTCCACCAGGCCCCCACTCATGTCTCCCACCACCCCCACCCCCAAGCAGTGCAGGGGCAGCCTCCACCAGGCCCCCACTCATGTCTCCCACCACCCCAACCCCCCTGCCACCATGGGCACCCTCCACCAGGCCCCCACTCATGTCCCCCTGCACCCCCACCCCCCAGCATCCAGGGTCACCCTCCACCAGGCCCCCACTCATGTCTCCCACCACCCCCACCCCCCAGCTACCAGGGCCACCCTCCACCAGGCACCCACTCATGTCCCCCTGCACCCCCACCCCCCAGCAGTGCAGGGGCATCCTCCACCAGGCCCCCACTCATGTCTCCCACCACCCCCACCCCCCAGCCACCATGGGCAGCCCCCACCAGGCCCCCACTCATGTCCCCCTGCACCCCCACCCCCCCAGCAGTGCATGGGCACCCTCCACCAGGCCCCCACTCATGTCTCCCACCACCCCACCCCCAAGCAGTGCAGGGGCACCCTCCACCAGGCCCCCACTCATGTCTCCCACCACCCCCACCCCCCAGCCACCAGGGGCATCCTCCACCAGGCCCCCACTCATGTCTCCCACCACCCCCACCCCCCTGGCACCATGGGCACCCTCCACAGGCCCCCACTCATGTCTCCCACCACCCCCACCCCCCTGCCACCATGGGCACCCTCCACCAGGCCCCCACTCATGTCTCCCACCACCCCCACCCCCAAGCAGTGCAGGGGCACCCTCCACCAGGCCCCCACTCATGTCCCCCTGCACCCCCACCCCCCAGCAGTGCATGGGCACCCTCCACCAGGCCCCCACTCATGTCTCCCACCACCCCCACCCCCAGGCAGTGCAGGGGCAGCCTCCACCAGGCCCCTACTCATGTCTCCCACCACCCCCACCCCCCAGCAGTGCAGGGGCACCCTCCACCAGGCCCCCACTCATGTCCCCCTGCACCCCCATGCCCCAGCATCCAGGGTCACCCTCCACCAGGCCCCCACTCATGTCTCCCACCACCCCCACCCCAAGCAGTGCAGGGGCAGCCTCCACCAGGCCCCTACTCATGTCTCCCACCACCCCCACCCCCCAGCCACCAGGGGCAGCCTCCACCAGGCCCCCACTCATGTCCCCCTGCACCCCCACCCCCCAGCATCCAGGGTCACCCTCCACCAGGCCCCCACTCATGTCTCCCACCACCCCCACCCCCCAGCCACCATGGGCAGCCCCCACCAGGCCCCCACTCATGTCCCCCTGCACCCCCACCCCCCAGCAGTGCATGGGCACCCTCCACCAGGCCCCCACTCATGTCTCCCACCACCCCCACCCCCAAGCAGTGCAGGGGCACCCTCCACCAGGCCCCCACTCATGTCTCCCACCACCCTCACCCCCCAGCCACCAAGGTCACCCTCCACCAGGCCCCCACTCATGTCTCCCACCAGCCCCACCCCCCAGCCACCAGGGGCAGCCTCCACCAGGCCCCCACTCATGTCCCCCTGCACCCCCACCCCCCAGCATCCAGGGTCACCCTCCACCAGGCCCCCACTCATGTCTCCCACCACCCCCACCCCCCAGCCACCATGGGCAGCCCCCACCAGGCCCCCACTCATGTCCCCCTGCACCCCCACCCCCCAGCATCCAGGGTCACCCTCCACCAGGCCCCCACTCATGTCTCCCACCACCCCCACCCCCCAGCCACCATGGGCAGCCCCCACCAGGCCCCCACTCATGTCCCCCTGCACCCCCACCACCCAGCAGTGCATGGGCACCCTCCACCAGGCCCCCACTCATGTCTCCCACCACCCCCACCCCCCAGCCACCAGGGGCATCCTCCACCAGGCCCCCACTCATGTCTCCCACCACCCCCACCCCCCAGCCACCATGGGCAGCCCCCACCAGGCCCCCACTCATGTCCCCCTGCACCCCCACCCCCCCAGCAGTGCATGGGCACCCTCCACCAGGCCCCCACTCATGTCTCACACCACCCCACCCCCAAGCAGTGCAGGGGCACCCTCCACCAGGCCCCCACTCATGTCTCCCACCACCCCCACCCCCCAGCCACCAGGGTCACCCTCCACCAGGCCCCCACTCATGTCTCCCACCACCCCCACCCCCCAGCCACCATGGGCAGCCCCCACCATGCCCCCACTCATGTCCCCCTGCACCCCCACCCCCCCAGCAGTGCATGGGCACCCTCCACCAGGCCCCCACTCATGTCTCCCACCACCCCACCCCCAAGCAGTGCAGGGGCACCCTCCACCAGGCCCCCACTCATGTCTCCCACCACCCCCACCCCCCAGCCACCAGGGTCACCCTCCACCAGGCCCCCACTCATGTCTCCCACCACCCCCACCCCCCCAGCCACCATGGGCAGCCCCCACCAGGCCCCCACTCATGTCTCCCACCACCCCCACCCCCCTGCCACCATGGGCATCCTCCACCAGGCCCCCACTCATGTCTCCCACCACCCCCACCCCCCTGCCACCATGGGCACCCTCCACCAGGCCCCCACTCATGTCCCCCTGCACCCCCACCCCCCAGCATCCAGGGTCACCCTCCACCAGGCCCCCACTCATGTCTCCCACCACCCCCAGCCCCCAGCCACCAGGGGCATCCTCCACCAGGCACCCACTCATGTCCCCCTGCACCCCCACCCCCCAGCAGTGCAGGGGCATCCTCCACCAGGCCCCCACTCTTGTCTCCCACCACCCCCACCCCCCAGCCACCATGGGCAGCCCCCACCAGGCCCCCACTCATGTCCCCCTGCACCCCCACCCCCCCAGCAGTGCATGGGCACCCTCCACCAGGCCCCCACTCATGTCTCCCACCACCCCACCCCCAAGCAGTGCAGGGGCACCCTCCACCAGGCCCCCACTCAGGTCTCCCACCACCCCCACCCCCCAGCCACCAGGGGCATCCTCCACCAGGCACCCACTCATGTCTCCCACCACCCCCACCCCCTTGCCACCATGGGCAGCCCCCACCAGGTCCTCACAATCCCCAATCATGTGCGTAATGGTCATCCTCCACAGCCAAAAAGCCCTACCAAGTAACCCATTCACCCACATGGAAATGGAAATCACATGTTACACCTCCAATGTTCATGAAGCTAATGAAGCCATGTCCGTCACACACAATGGTTGCAATTGAATGGGAAAACACACAACATGACATGCATGAAACCAATGAGATGATACCACACAGTGAAGTATGCAAACAAAATTGTATTGAAAAAAAATAAGAATGCTAAAGAAAGAAAACAAACTACAATGTGAATGACCAAAAATAAGCTGCATGTCCGTATGAAAAAATAAAACATGAAATCCAAATCGAAATTTTTTTTGTCCAAAGTCAAATGTAAAAAAATCTCCATGCAATAAAGAACTATGTACAAAAATAACAAGGGTCCATGAGCCCAACTGAACAAAGGAAACCTACTAAAAAACCTACCTAAAAATCAACTATATACAAAAAGTGGAGCAGTGTCCGTCGACTCCAAATTATAATACGAAAGAAAGGAAACCTAAAACTAAAGAACTATATACAAAGGCGGCGGGCAAGTCCAGCGGCTCACTCTGTGGTGTCCCGGGCCAGGGCATCATCGAACTCCTGTTCGATGTCCCGGAGGCGGTCCAGTTCCATGGCCCAGAGGGTCCGCAGGGACGACGCTGTGTCCTCCTCCAACCCCCTGCGGATTGACTCGAGGCACTCGGCCCGCCTCAGGGCCCTCCGCATGGCGTTCTCCGCCCTGACCATTGTGAGCCGCGCCTCTTCCGCCCGCCGCCGCTCCGCACCTATGGCGTGGCCCAAACGCTGCCACACGGAAGACACTCTCTGTCCTGGGTCCCCCTGCCCTCCGGCCGATGCCTGCCCCTCCGATGTCAAAAGCCCCGAGCCTTCATGGCTCCCACCATGTTGCTGCTGCTGCTGCTCTGCCTCTGCCCGTGCACTGCCTCCTGCTGCCTGCACATCCTCCGCCGGCTGGGGTGCACTTGTTGATGTGGCCACCCCTGCTGGACCACCGACTCCCGACTGTGGCAGGGATGCCTCCTCCACCAGCCTGGCCGCACCGTCAGAGGCAGCTCCACAGGGCACCCAGGTGACTGATGGGTGGGAAGATGGCACAGAGGACGACTGGCGCGTAGGGGGTCCAGTTGAGGGGGGGGTCCGAGCAAGCCCCATCAGACAGCGGAATCCGGCCTGGGTGACCTGTCCCAGCAGGCTGACGTGGTCAACGAGCCATTCGAGATGACGTGCAGTCTCTCCATGAAAAGACTGCAGGTCACCTCGCATGGCCCGTTGATGCAACGCCACACCAGCCAGGACAGGCTCAACCCGGACCTGGATGGCCACGTCCGCAGGCAGAGGAAGGCCAGTTGACGTCAGCTCATCCCCTGCCTGAAAACGGGTCTGGACGTAGGCATCCCTGCTGGTGCAAGATGATGCAGGGACAGGATCGGGGACAGGATTGCACACAGGCACCTCCGCGGCCGCCTGTGCTGCCTCCTGTCCCTGGTCCTGCACTGCACCACTAGCACCAGTGGGATCCCCACCTCCAGACCCCGTCTCTGGTGCTTGCACGGCCCCCTCCTCCACCAAACCCCCCACCAACCTGGATGACTCCGTGCCATCTTCCCCCGTTGGGCCCTGTGGGGTCCCAGCTGCCCCTTCTGCTGCCGAGGAGTCCAACTGCAACCTCCGCCTCTTGGACCTCCCCCCAGCAGCTGCGGCCTGGGACGCGGCACCGGACTCCTCACTCCCAGACGAGATGACAACACGGGAGGGGAGCCGGGCCTTGCATCTCCGGCTGGCGGTCGGATCCCCGCCGCTGTGCTCCACAGCACCTTCTCCGCCCTCTTCATCAGTTGACGCTGCAGACAGGGAGAAACAAAACACAGGCATCAGGGCACTGTACAATGGACACATACACGCATGACAGTTGCACAGGAGTGGCATTGTCAAACCTCAGACATGTCATCACAATCCCCAACACACATGTCATTGCAACTGGCACACATGAGCCATACCACAGCCATATCGCAACTGCCACCACCATCACTACACATACAACAGCATCAGCAGCCAAAGGGGAGCCAGACATCACATGCAACACAGGAAGTGCACCACACATGTACACACACCACCACACTTGCATGCATGTCCACACCTCTGCCAAGTGTCGCACTGTTCAGACGGCCATCCATGTCACATCTGCCAATCAGGCTTCCACATACCGCTGTCACATGCATCCATGTTGCATCACTTTGCACCCTTGTCAAATACACACACATGCACATGTACACAGTGCTCATACATGCAGCCGAAAACAACATACATGCCTGACATCACGGACATGTCTACTTACATACACATTCATCCAAACATGTGTGCACGCACAACTGCATTTGCCATGCAAGCCCACACACACAAGCACCATCCATGTCTCACACATTACAGCCCTCGCATGTGTCAGCCCCACGGCCCAGTACACCCCCACCCATACTCGACCCCATACAAACAGATGTGCAACCGGCACAATGGCGAATGATCACCACACGCACTGCTCACAATCAGGATGCATGTACACTCACCGCTCGACTCCAGACGGGTCTGCTTCTCTAGGACCTGGACGTGGAGCGCTGGGGATATGCGTTCCAGGACCCCCATCTGTTCTTCCGACAAGTGGCCCCGGCGCCCCTTGGCATCCGCTGCCTTCAAGAGGCGCCGGGCCTTGTTCAGGGTCCAGGACCTGAAGTCCTCCCAGCGCTTCCTGACATGTTGTAAGTCCTGGACTGCCACCCCCTCCGGGTTGATGGCAGTCACGATGTCAGTCCAGATCCGAGTCCGTCCTTCCTTGTCGGCGCGGGAACCTCCGAAGAGGGCATAATACTGCCCCAGGACTTGCTCCACCAGGACACCAACTTCGGTGGCACTGAAGCTGGTGCCCCTCTGCCTCTCTGGCCGGGGGTTGTCAGTGGTCACAGATGGTGTTTGCCCCGACATGACAACCCCAGAGGCAGGATTGGGTGTGCAACTGGGTCCTGGGGCTGGGCTGTGGAGCGATGGAATTCCAGTCGGGAGTCTTCGGTTCCAGCAGGGGTGGTCACAGCAACAGCACCCCTGGCTGATGTGCAGGCAGCAAATGGCAGTGCACGTGGGCAGCAGGCAGTCAGGCAGCAGCAGATGGCAGGTGGGAGCGTGCTCGGGGCTCTGGGGGGCAGTAGTTCGGCCTTCTGGGCAGGAGCGTGGTCTTCCGTGTGCTTACGCGTGGCCAGCTTGGTACGGAGTGATTTGGCACGTGAAAATCCTGCACGTCAGCGTGAAAACCGAGGAAAGGCCCTTAGCGCGTAAGCGCGTCAGCACGCATACGCGATTCTATTGGACCAAAGGCCCTCAGCGCGTATGCCGTCTGTGACTTCAGCCGCACGGGAGTTTCCCACACAGCACGTGATGACAGAGCACACGTGGAAAGACTGCACGTCAGAGTCTCATCGCGTGTGATTGGTGTAAATGGCCGTACACGCAGAAGTGACAAAGCGTGTAATTGGTGGAAATGGCCGTACACCCATAAGTCACAAAGCGTGTAATTGGTGGAAATGGCCCTAGCGGGTACACGCCGCGTAAATGACACTGGAGGTGTGGGCCTGTATAAAAGGTACGCGTAGAACACCATTTCCTTGTACGTGCTTTTCGTGGAGAGCGAGTGGGTGAATTCTGTACTTCTTGTCGGTTCACACGCGATTTACTTCACAGCGTTTCAAGTTCGTATTCCCTGTTACCTCTGACAGATTTTTCTCCTTTTACTCTTTTACTGGTTTACCTGGGCCTGTTCCCTCAAACAGTGTTCCCTTCTACTGTTGTCCTGTCTCCTCAGACAGCGTACAAATCTTCTTTTGGCGGGGGTGTTGCCAACCAAACGCGCTCCTTTTACCCGCTCGTTTACCAGGCAGACGGTGAGTCACGCACGTATCTAACATCTGTGCTTGCCCTGTGTGTAGCCTACTCCTTCAGAGGTCATTCTAGGCTGCGTGTGACACGCATACGTTCATTCTTGTGTTACTGGGTGCCACAGCATAGTGCAGGTTTTTCTTTCTGCACCCGTGGTCTAGGAGGGGTTGCGTGCATGTCATCTCCCTTTTTTGGGGCTCCTGTGCGTAGCGTGACCCGTCATCTTTCCCCAGGGGTTACAATCAGCCTTGCAAGAGCACTAGGGTACAATTACCATCTGGTACCCAACCCCTTTGACCCCCAATTGCCCAGGACTATATTTTACTGCCACTCCCATACGCACATTAACATCAGTGCCATGGCTGGGAGGCGAGGATTCCGTAAGGGTGGCAAAGGTGGAAGAGCCACAAGTGGTGGCCGTGGTGGATCCGGTAGTGGACGTGGTCATTACTTGCAGGGTGAGCCTGTCCCCCCATGTGTGGAGGACCAGTCAAGGGCACCCATAATCCCACCCCCCCCCTCCCGTTGAGGCTGATGTGGCTGACACCATCCATGCTCAGCCCTTGTTGGACCAGCCCATTGTGGCACCAGACCTGGCTGACTCCATGGCTGACTTCCAGGTCAGCAGGCCTATGACACGTGCGCTGGTGCACGTTGATGTCACCATGCCACGTGCATCTGGGGCAGCAAGGTCATCTGCTGCACCAAGTAGGCAGGGCGGAGAGGCTGCAGGGGCAGCTGCGGCTCCATCCACCCCAGCCCTCACACACCCAGCCCGGACAGTGTCGGTCCTAGTCCATGCTGCTGATATACCCCCTGACACCATCACACTAGAGCCAATGCCTGCACCAACTCCCATGCTGAGTGTGCAATCCCACACTCCTGATACAGAGTCCACCAGGGCTCCTGCCCCTAGTGTCCAGAGCGGCGCAGGACACTCAGGATCACCACCACCTTCCAAGCGGAAGAGGAAGAGTGTTTGTCCGGCACAGGCTGATGCCCCAGACACGGCTACACAGTCCGGCCTGTCCAGGAAGCCCAGCTTCACGGATGACGAACTGAATGCACTTGTCGAGTATGTGTCCGCACATGACATAGAGATGGTCATTGTTGCAGGATCCAAGACCACACCTGCACAACGCCAGGCACACTGGCAGACCATTGCGGACATCGTAAGTGCCCTTGGAATCGTGAGGCGCACAGCCAATGATTGCTATAAGCGCTGGAATGACCTAAAGCGCAGGGCAAAGAGTAAGCTGGCCTCAAGTCATGCCGCAACTCTAGTGACTGGAGGTGGGTCTCCAGTAGCAGACATGGAACTCACTCCACATGAGTCAGTCGCTGGGACCTACGTCACAGAGGAACAGATCCAAGGCGTGGGAGATTTGGCTGATTACGAGGCATTGTCCGGTGAGTGCACATGCATGTGTGTGTCATCCATGTGCATGGTGTGTGTGAGGGCTTCTGTTTGTGTGCCAGGTGAGAGTGTGTGCGCCTGAGTCGTATGGGTCAGCCATGTGCTTCATGCAATACATCCAGCGCATCTGCATTTGCCCATAGCTGTATCCCTTCTGACAACAGTAGACATCTAGCCCAACTGCACGCCAGTTGCCCTTGAAGTGTCACCTTGCCACAACATAGTTGCTAAATTTTCCACTGTTCATTTAGTCAGATTTTTTACATTCCACCACTTTTACTAGGCATGTCGCAGTCCTCTAGTCACATGTCTGACATGGCTATGGTAAAGTGGAGTGACTTTGTTACATGGATATCATTTGTTCAAACATGTCCCTATGCAATTGGACCATTTCGGACTGGCAGCTCCAGGTGAAGAATCTGACCTGTTTGAATTAGAAAAGCTATTACATGCGGGAACTGGACAGAATGAATAGGTGCTGCCCTCCTCTCCATCTTCACTCAATAGCAATGGTACATGCCATCTGTGTGATGGCATGTGTGTTTCACCTGCCAATCACAGGCCAATGTGTGATGCCACTGCCAGGCAGCATGCATAAAATTTGTTCATCTTCAATCTTGGTGTCATCAGTGTGTGCCATTAGCATGCCCTTCATTCACAGTGAGGGTGCATGCATGGGAGGGTTTTAGTCATGTGGGACATGTGTCAAACAAGTACTGGTTCTCTTGCTTCTCAGCCCTCATTGTGTGCCATGGTGCTAATGCCTGTTTCCATTTCTTTGTTTTTATGTCTTTGCAGGGGAAGTCGCACCTGATACTGCTGGGGTTGTGGAGATGGTGCAGACCCAGGAGGGGTCCGAGGGCAGACCAACCACCAGTGAGGGACGTGGTGTGGTGGTGGGTGAGAACCCACAAGTGCTGCAGGTCCTGCTCTCAAGGGGTGTCTCTGGCTGCACCTCCCCCGAGCTGTACTCAGGTGTTGATTCGGATGAGACCTACGTGCCGTCGCAGGTGAGTGTTCCAGGGAGGGATTCTGTTCTGTCTCACCCACCTGCACCAGGGTCAGAACCCTCAATGGGGATGTCAGTGTTGGCAGCTACGCCTTTGGTGGTTACGGATGCAGGGTCACACTCCGCGACATCTGATCCTGTTCCTGGGCCAGCAGATCAGAGGGGGAATGCAGTCCTGCAGCCTCAGGCAGTGCCGGCACAGCAAGGCGCAGTTCGCCTTGCCCCAGACAGGTGTGGTGCCCGCCGACGTGGTGGCCGTACGCCACCTGGCAATACCGCATGGGAGCAATCCATTTACGGTATGGCAACCCAACAGGCAGCATCATCCGAGATGATGGCTCAGGCCATGGATAGGGTGGCCACTTCCATTGTCCCCCCTGAAAGGCTGATGGAGCGACTAGAGCAGGCAACCGACTCCATCTGCCAGTCACACAGGGAGGACATGTTGGGGTCCAACAGGGACAGGCGGGCGGCACTGGCGACTCTGCAGGAGGCCATCTCCATTGAGTCCCAGGGCCACAGGGAAGCCCTGAGGCAGGAGCTCCTTCACCTCAGGACGACTCTTGTTGAGCTTGAGGCTTCTACACACCAAAGGACAGAACAGCAGCTGGAGCGTCTCACCCGTACGCTCTCAGCTGAGATGCAGGCAACGAGGGCAGAGGTCCGGGCATCCCGTGAGTTGTTGCATGGGGACCTCCGCACACTCATCCTCCAGAACCAGACCTACCACACCCGCATGCTTGCAGCCATGGAGGAGCAGACTAGGGCCTTGCGAGGGCTGCCTCCCATAGTGCAACCACCTCCCGATGCAGCTGCACAGGGTGATAATAGCGACAGCAGTGATACTCCCACAATAGGGTAGCCGTGTGGGCCATGAGCCCATGGAGGTGTTTTTTTTTCCCAGGATCCACGCAGGTGGGTTCTGGTGTGCATCCTGTCCTCGGACCTCCTGGGTGGCCTCCCCAACCCCCCCGGGCCCTTCAATGGCCATTTTTATTTTTTTTTTATTTTTGTTTTTATTTTTATTTTTATTTCTTTTATTCCCAATTTGTTTGGGACAATTTGTTGGCTTCCGTGGTTCCTGTGGGCATACGCTGCATTGTGGCTGGGCACATGCAGGCTTGTAATGTATTTGGTTCAGATGCTTGGGTTTGAGTCACACACACCCCTCCTGCTTCCCGTTTCCATGGGCTTGCAAAGGGTGTGCCCAAGTGACAGTGAATTACACAGTGACGTTGGACTCCCATGAGCTGTGTGGGCAGTCTGTAGTCAATACTGTGTATACATTCCTAGTGCATATTGCTGTTCTGTTGTACACTGCATGTTGCATTGATGTGTAACTCATCTTCTGTGTCTACCTCCCAATTTGCAGGTACCTTCCTCATGTCTACACAAGGACCTCTAGTCTGGAGATGTGGTCCATGTTGGCAGCAGTGCACCTACAACTCTACAGGCGCCAACACTGCACAGTTGGTAGTGGTGGGAGTGCAGGCATTTCCAGGTGGTGAGACTACTAATATTAAACATTAGTGATGTCAAGTCAATGGTAGTACGTGCTCAAGTTTGTTGTTGGTCCGCCATTACTGTGAGCATTTCACGTGTTGCAAGTTTCTAATAGGGACACTGTACATTGTGACAGTAGTGTGATGTTGTGGGGATTACTTTGTTTACCTGCAAATAGCATGACATGGCACGGTGTGTCGTGTGGCGGTGCTGGGGTTGGGTTGGCTGACATGGCACTGTCCTCTTGTTGCATTTTGCAAGTGGGTATTAATTTGAGCTGCTTGAATGTGTAACTTCACAAAACTGCATTGGTGGTGTCAGTGTGGGTAGGGATGCACACATTGTGACACTTCCAGGTCAACAATCTCAGGCTGATATGGTTTTCACGGTTCTTTCTCCAGACATTCAGGATCAGTGTCAGGTTGAGTCATCATTGATTGTCAGATGGAATGTGCCAGGGCAGTGTGCACTCCACAGGGGTGTGATTTCTATGTGAAGTAATTAGCCACTAGCTGTGTACGGGCTGCCTCCCCCCGTGCCCTTTCACCTCCCATACGCAGCGGCTGTGCATGTGGTTGGGGATGGGGGGCACCACCATGTCCACGGCCAGGCCCCGGCGTGTTGCAACGTTGTGCAGGACACATGCTGCCACTATGATCCTGCACACTACTGGGGGAGCGTACAACAGCTGCCCGCCAGAACGGTCAAGGGAGCGAAAGCGTGACTTCAGCACTCCGAATGTGCGCTCCACTATGCCCCGGGTTGTAATGTGGGCAGCGTTATATCTTACCTGGGGTGGCGTGGTGGGGTTCCGAATTGGCGTCATCATGTGGGGGCTGAGAGGGTAGGCACTGTCCCCTGTGGATGTGGTGATTGGTATCATTGGTGGGGTTGTGACCTAGCTCAGTATCTGACATGCATGCATGTGCAGTGGCATTCATACTCACCAAGCAGCCATGTATCGCCATGCCGGCCAGCTTCTAGGTCACGGCTTAGGGTGGACATTCGGTAAATGAAGCTGTCGTGGGTTGACCCGGGATAGTTGGCATATACTGAGGTGATGATTCCCTTGGCATTACATACTACCTGCATGTTGATGGAATGCCAGTGCTTGTGGTTCCTATAGATGTGCTCAGATGCCCTGGGGGGACGTAGAGCCACATGGGTGCAGTCGATGGCACCTAGCACTTTGGGGAATCGTGCCACAGCGTAAAAATCCAGGGCGGCAGCATGCCTTTCTGCAGGGGTTCTGGGCAGGTATATGTGCCTGCGGACTGATGGGCGTGCAGTGATGATGTTCAAGACCTGGTGTAGGCAGCGTGACTGGGTGGCCTGTGATACACCACCCACAATGGCACTTGTCCGCTGAAATGATCCAGTGGCTAAGAAGTGCAGTACATTGAGGACCTTCTCCAGGGGGCTGAGTGCTTGGGAGCACAGGGTGGGTGATGTGAGGTCGTCCTCCCAATCACTCACCAGGTCCAGTATGATGTGTGGTGGAAACCTGTACCTCCCATGCACCTGGTCATCAGGCATCCCGAAAAGGCTGGTTCTGGGTGTGAATATTCTGGCCTTGACTATCCTCCTCCTCCTCCTTTGGTAGGCCACGGCCACTGCTGCTAGGAACGGTATGTTCATCCTGGGTCTGAGCTAGTTATTTTGTTAGCGCGCAAATTAATGCGTTGCGCGTGTTGTAGGCGAGCGTGTGACCCGCACACCCCAGAAATCCAGTGCACAGTCCAATAGCGTGTGGAAATTGCCCGCACACCGGGATACAGGTGCGCTGACGTACTTGCGTGTGTAAGTGTCCGCGCACACCTGATATACACGTACATAGGCCAATTGCGTGTACGCGCACTTTTGTCCAATTACACGCGATGAGACTCTGACGTGCTGTCCAATTACACGAGATGAGACTCTGACGTGCAGTCTTTCCACGTGTGCTCTGTCATCACGTGCTGTGTGGGAAACACCCGTGCGGCTCACGTCACAGACGCGCTTACGCGCTGAGGGCCTTTGGTCCAATAGAATCGCGTATGCGTGCTGACGCGCTTAGGCGCTAAGGGCCTTTCCTCGGTTTTCACGCTGACGTGCAGTATTTTCACGTGCCAAATCACTCCGTACCAAGCTGGCCACGCGTAAGCACACGGAAGACCACGCTCCTGCCCAGAAGGCCGAACTACTGCCCCCCAGAGCCCCGAGCACGCTCCCACCTGCCATCTGCTGCTGCCTGACTGCCTGCTGCTCACGTGCACTGCCATTTGCTGCCTGCACATCAGCCAGGGGTGCTGTTGCTGTGACCACCCCTGCTGGAACCGAAGACTCCCGACTGGAATTCCATCGCTGCACAGCCCAGCCCCAGGACCCAGTTGCACACCCACTCCTGCCTCTGGGGTTGTCATGTCGGGGCAAACACCATCTGTGACCACTGACAACCCCCGGCCAGAGAGGCAGAGGGGCACCAGCTTCAGTGCCACCGATGTTGGTGTCCTGGTGGAGCAAGTCCTGGGGCAGTATGATGCCCTCTTCGGAGGTTCCCGCGCCGACAAGGAAGGACGGACTCGGATCTGGACTGACATCGTGACTGCCATCAACGCGGAGGGGGTGGCAGTCCGGGACTTACAACATGTCAGGAAGCGCTGGGAGGACTTCAGGTCCAGGACCCTGAACAAGGCCCGGCACCTCTTGAAGGCAGCGGATGCCAAGGGGCGCCGGGGCCACTTGTCGGAAGAACAGATGGGGGTCCTGGAACGCATATCCCCAGCGCTCCACGTCCAGGTCCTAGAGAAGCAGACACGTCTGGAGTCGAGCGGTGAGTGTACATGCATCCTGATTGTGAGCAGTGCGTGTGGTGATCATTCGCCATTGTGCCGGTTGCACATCTGTTTGTATGGGGTCGAGTATGGGTGGGGGTGTACTGGGCCGTGGGGCTGACACATGCGAGGGCTGTAATGTGTGAGACATGGATGGTGCTTGTGTGTGTGGGCTTGCATGGCAAATGCAGTTGTGCGTGCACACATGTTTGGATGAATGTGTATGTAAGTAGACATGTCCGTGATGTCAGGCATGTATGTTGTTTTCGCTGCATGTATGAGCACTGTGTACATGTGCATGTGTGTGTATTTGACAAGGGTGCAAAAGTGATGCAACATGGATGCATGTGACAGCGGTATGTGGAAGCCTGATTGGCAGATGTGACATGGATGGCCATCTGAACAGTGCGACACTTGGCAGAGGTGTGGACATGCATGCAAGTGTGGTGGTGTGTGTACATGTGTGGTGCACTTCCTGTGTTGCATGTGATGTCTGGCTCCCCTTTGGCTGCTGATGCTGTTGTATGTGTAGGGATGGTGGTGGCAGTTGCGATATGGCTGTGGTATGGCTCATGTGTGCCAGTTGCAATGACATGTGTGTTGGGGATTGTGATGACATGTCCGAGGTTTGACATTGCCACTCCCGTGCAACTGTCATGCGTGTATGTGTCCATTGTACAGTGCCCTGATGCCTGTGTTTTGTTTCTCCCCGTCTGCAGCGTCAACTGATGAAGAGGCAGAGAAGGTGCTGTGGAGCACAGCGGCGGGGATCCGACCGCCAGCCGGAGATGCAAGGCCCGGATCCCCTCCCGTGTTGTCATCTCGTCGGGGAGTGAGGAGTCCGGTGCCGCGTTCCAGGCCGCAGCTGCCGGGGGGAGGTCCAAGAGGTGGAGGTTGCAGTTGGACTCCTCGGCAGCAGAAGGGGCAGCTGGGACCCCACAGGGCCCAACGGGGGAAGATGGCACAGAGTCATCCAGGTTGGTGGGGGGTTTGGTGGAGGAGGGGGCCGCGCAAGCACCAGAGATGGGGTCTGGAGGTGGGGATCCCACTGGTGCTAGTGGTACAGTGCAGGACCAGGGACAGGAGGCAGCACAGGCGGCCGCGGAGGTGCCTGTGTGCAATCCTGTCCCGGATCCTGTCCCTGCATCATCTTGCACCAGCAGGGATGCCTACGTCCAGACCCGTTTTCAGGCAGAGGATGAGCTGACGTCAACTGGCCTTCCTCTGCCTGCGGACGTGGCCATCCAGGTCCGGGTTGAGCCTGTCCTGGCTGGTGTGGCGTTGCATCAACGGGCCATGCGAGGTGACCTGCAGTCTTTTCATGGAGAGACTGCACGTCATCTCGAATGGCTCGTTGACCACGTCAGCCTGCTGGGACAGGTCACCCAGGCCGGATTCCTCCGTCTGATGGGGCTTGCTCCGACCCCCTCCTCAACTGGACCCCCTACGCACCAGTCGTCCTCTGTGCCATCTTCCCACCCATCAGTCACCTGGGTGCCCTGTGGAGCTGCCTCTGACGGTGCGGCCAGGCTGGTGGAGGAGGCATCCCTGCCACAGTCGGGAGTCGGTGGTCCAGCAGGGGTGGCCACATCAACAAGTGCACCCCAGCCGGCGGAGGATGTGCAGGCAGCAGGAGGCAGTGCACGGGCAGAGGCAGAGCAGCAGCAGCAGCAACATGGTGGGAGCCATGAAGGCTCGGGGCTTTCGACATCGGAGGGGCAGGCATCGGCCGGAGGGCAGGGGGACCCAGGACAGAGAGTGTCTTCCGTGTGGCAGCGGTTGGGCCACGCCATAGGTGCGGAGCGGCGGCGGGCGAAAGAGGCACGGCTCACAATGGTCAGGGCGGAGAACTCCATGCGGAGGGCCCTGAGGCGGGCCGAGTGCCTCGAGGCAATCCGCAGGGGGTTGGAGGAGGACACAGCGTCGTCCCTGCGGACCCTCGGGGCCCTGGAACTGGACCGCCTCCGGGACATCGAACAGGAGTTCGATGATGCCCTGGCCCGGGACACCACAGAGTGAGCCGCTGGACTTGCCCGCCGCCTTTGTATATAGTTCTTTAGTTTTAGGTTTCCTTTCTTTCGTATTATGATTTGGAGTCGACGGACACTGCTCCACTTTTTGTATATAGTTGATTTTTAGGTAGGTTTTTTAGTAGGTTTCCTTTGTTCAGTTGGGCTCATGGACCCTTGTAATTTTTGTACATAGTTCTTTATTGCATGGAGATTTTTTTACATTTGACTTTGGACAAAAAAATTTTTTATTTGGATTTCAAGTTTTCTTTTTTCCTACGGACATGCAGCTTATTTTTTGTCATTCACATTGTAGTTTGTTTTCTTTCTTTAGCATTCTTATTTTTTTTCAATACATTTTTGTTTGCATACTTCACTGTGTGGTATCATCTCATTGGTTTCATGCATGTCATGTTGTGTGTTTTCCCATTCAATTGCAACCATTGTGTGTGACGGACATGGCTTCATTAGCTTCATGAACATTGGGGGTGTAACATGTGATTTCCATTTCCATGTGGGTGAATGGGTTACTTGGTAGGGCTTTTTGGCTGTGGAGGCTGACCATTACGCACATGATTGGGGATTGTGAGGACCTGGTGGGGGCTGCCCATGGTGGCAGGGGGGTGGGGGTGGTGGGAGACATGAGTGGGGGCCTGGTGGAGGCTGCCCCTGGTGGCTGGGGGGTGGGGGTGGTGGGAGACATGAGTGGGGGCCTGGTGGAGGGTGCCCCTGCACTGCTGGGGGGTGGGGGTGCAGGGGGACATGAGTGGGGGCCTGGTAGAGGGTGCCCCTGCACTGCTGGGGGGTGGGGGTGCAGGGGGACATGAGTGGGGGCCTGGTGGAGGGTGCCCCTGCACTGTTGGGGGGTGGGGGTGCAGGGGGACATGAGTGGGGGCCTGGTGGAGGCTGCCCCTGGTGGCTGGGGGGTGGGGGTGGTGGGAGACATGAGTGGGGGCCTGGTGGAGGGTGACCCTGGATGCTGGGGGGTGGGGGTGCAGGGGGACATGAGTGGGGGCCTGGTGGAGGGTGCATCCTGGATGCTGGGGGGTGGGGGTGCAGGGGGACATGAGTGGGGGCCTGGTGGAGTGTGACCCTGGATGCTGGGGGTTGGGGGTGCAGGGGGACATGAGTGGGGGCCTGTTGGAGGCTGCCCATGGTGGCAGGGGGGTGGGGGTGGTGGGAGACATGAGTGGGGGCCTGGTGGAGGGTGCCCCTGCACTGCTTGGGTGTGGGGGTGGTGGGAGACATGAGTGGGGGCCTGGTGGATGCTGCCCCTTGTGGCAAGGGGGTGGGGGTGGTGGGAGACATGAGTGGGGGCCTGGTAGAGGATGCCCCTGCACTGCTGGGGGGTGGGGGTGCAGGGGGACATGAGTGGGGGCCTGGTGGAGGCTGCCCATGGTGGCAGGGGGGTGGGGGTGGTGGGAGACATGAGTGGGGGCCTGGTGGAGGGTGCCCCTGCACTGCTTGGGTGTGGGGGTGGTGGGAGACATGAGTGGGGGCCTGGTGGATGCTGCCCCTGGTGGCAAGGGGGTGGGGGTGGTGGGAGACATGAGTGGGGGCCTGGTGGAGGCTGCCCCTGTTGGCAGGGGGGGTGGGGGTGGTGGGAGACATGAGTGGGGGCCTGGTGGAGGGTGACCCTGGATGCTGGGGTGGGGGTGGTGGGAGACATGAGTGGGGGCCTGGTGGAGGGTGACCCTGGATGCTGGGGGGTGGGGGTGCAGGGGGACATGAGTGGGGGCCTGGTGGAGGGTGACCCTGGATGCTGGGGGTTGGGGCTTGTGGGAGACATGATTGGGGGCCTGGTGGAGGATGCCCCTGGTGGCTGGGGGGTGGGGGTGGTGGGAGACATGAGTGGGGGCCTGGTGGAGGATGACCCTGGATGCTGGGGGGTGGGGGTGGTGGGAGACATGAGTGGGGGCCTGGTGGAGGGTGCCCCTGCACTGCTGGGGGGTAGGGGTGCAGGGGGACATGAGTGGGGGCCTGGTGGAGGGTGCCCCTGCACTGCTGGGGGGTGGGGGTGCAGGGGGACATGAGTGGGGGCCTGGTGGAGGCTGCCCATGGTGGCAGGGGGGTGGGGGTTGTGGGAGACATGAGTGGGGGCCTGGTGGAGGATGCCCCTGGTGGCTGGGGGGTGGGGGTGGTGTGAGACATGAGTGGGGGCCTGG
Organism: Ambystoma mexicanum; assembly: GCF_040938575.1. Lineage (NCBI taxonomy): Eukaryota > Metazoa > Chordata > Amphibia > Caudata > Ambystomatidae > Ambystoma > Ambystoma mexicanum. The sequence goes on from NC_090922.1 coordinate 900,702,214, forward strand.
TGGAGGGTGACCCTGGATGCTGGGGGGTGGGGGTGGTGGGAGACATGAGTGGGGGCCTGGTGGAGGGTGACCCTGGATGCTGGGGGGTGGGGGTGGTGGGAGACATGAGTGGGGGCCTGGTGGTGGATGCCCCTACACTGCTGGGGGGTGGGGGTGCAGCGGGATATGAGTGGGGGCCTGGTGGAGGCTGCCCATGGTGGCAGGGGGTGGGGGTGGTGGGAGACATGAGTGGGGGCCTGGTGGAGGGTGCCCCTGCACTGCTTGGGTGTGGGGGTGGAGGGAGACATGAGTGGGGGCCTGGTGGAGGCTGGCCCTGGTGGCAGGGGGGTGGGGGTGGTGATAGACATGCATTGTTGATCAGTAGTGCAAGATGACATGTGGGTTGGCTGGGGGGCATGCCCATGGTGAATGGGCTGCCTGCGGGACATGGGCAGGGGTGCAGGGTAGTCCCCCGTGGTGTGGGCTGGCTGCAGGGTCCGTGGAGGTTGTGGAGCGTACACCTGGGAGGGCCCACACGGCCAATTCACGTGTGGTACTCCCCAGAACCCCTGAAATACACATACCCTGCTGAAATCGCGTGTGGAACTTCCCGCGCACCCCTGAAATACACATACCTTGCTGGAATCGCGTGTGTAACTTCCCGCGCACCCCTGAAATACACGCACCCTGCTCGCACTGGGCCAATCGTGTGTGTGACTTCCCGCGCACCCCTGAAATACACGTACCCTGCTGGAATCGCGTGTGTAACTTCCCGCGCACCCCTGAAATACACGTACCCTGCTCGCACTGGGCCAATCGTGTGTGTGACTTCCCGCGCACCCCTGAAATACACGTACCCTGCTCAAATCGCGTGTGAGACTTCCCGCGCAACCCGGTATACACGCACACGTATTTTTTGTCAGCGGGTGTCCGTGTTTGGGGGTACCCCTTTGCACGTCATTTGTCCTGGAGGGCTACAGTATAGGACATTCATCATGGCAGTATATAGGTGCTATTTGTTGGCGCACCTTTTGGCGCACATTTCTTACAGCCGCAGAGACGCTACCGCCTGCTTTCTTGTGGCGGTCGTGTTTGTGCCTGTGCGCTGGTTTGAGCGTGCGCTTTTTTCCCCTATTCTCTTCCATGAATACGTGTTGTAGGCGAGCGTGTGGGCGTTCCGCGCACTTGTGCCCTGTACTTCCCCCGTGAGGCCCACGTTTTGGCAAGTTGTTCCCCATTCCGAGTGTTACGCCCGTGTTCCGCCTACTTTTGTTGCGTGCGCCGCGCTATGTGCGAATTTCGCTGTGGCCTGTGCGATTTTCGCTGTGACCTGGCGCACGCTGTTAGAGGGCCTGTGCGCCAACGTGCGCCGCGCACTGTTTTATCGCACATCCGCTGGTTTTCTCGCGCACGGCCTTCCATGAATCGATGTGCGCTGCTTTTGGTGCGATTTTCGCACTTGCACTGCGATTTTCGCTATTCCACTGCGAATCACACGTTTTTGCCCACTTGCGCCGCGCTAATTATTCCATGAATCGGCCTCTTTTTCTAACACACAAGGCACAAAACAATGTTGCACCTGCTTACTTGTCCTCGCGCTTTACACAACATACAGCATCTAGACCACTGAGATCAGCACAGGTGCACACATTAACCATCCATAGCTTCAAGTCTTAGACAGCTAGGGGCTCGAGTTTCCCAGTCCTGGCTGCTAAATTGTGGAATGCCCTTCCCAATGATCTCAGGAATGTGCCAGCCACCCAATCCTTCAAAAACAGAACTAAACGTTGGCTTCATGAACAAGATGCACTGACCTCCGCCTTGTAATTCTCACAGCGGTCACCTGCAATCAGGCCTCCCACTGTACATACTGTATATTTGACCTCTCTGCCAGTCCATGCATTATCTATGATCTCTGTTACTATTCTTGCTGTAAATCTTGTATATATAATGTAATGTGATATTTGTACCTATCTTTGTAACACTCTTCTGTAACCACCTTTCTAAACATGCGCCCTGATGTCCTCGGGCAAGTTGCGCAATACAAATAAACAAATACAAACACAAATACAAATACAAATACAAATTAGCTTGTGGGCCTTCACTCACTTGTACTCTCTGCTTTTTCCTAACTCTGTCCACCTGGCCTCCCCTGGCACTCACTTCCTCACAGGCCCTGCCGCCCTGACTGGTACTCCCTCCTCGTATCTCCCCCTGCACGTCCTGTTACTGCACTAGCACGATCGGAATGTCACAAGGCCTATTAGGACCTTTATTTGTTTCTTTCCTCTCTGCCTTCCCCACCCCCCTTTGTCTTGTTGCACCTTGAAACACATTGGGCCTCATTACGAGTCTGGCGGCAACCAGGAGGTTTTTCCGGCTCGGTTACTGCCGGACTCGTATTACCATTCCACTTCCGTGACTCCCGGAATTACCAGGGCATTACGACCCTGGTGTCCCGGGAATTCCGGAGGCGGAATTCGGTAAATCCCCATTCCCATTGAGTTCCATGAACCTGCAGGACTCGAGATCGGGCGGTCCGGAATTAACAGAGGCTAATTGTGTATAGGCCCATTATTAATACCTAATAAATAAAACAAATAAAGACATTGACGGAGTTTCGGATTGACTTGCCTTGCTGTTCAATAAAAATATCTTCCTGCTGCTAAACAACACAGATGTGAGTTTCAATAGCATCTTCCCATCTAGTTAGACATGCATGGAGGAGGGGCGGCAAAGAATTCATTGATAGGGCCAAACCAAAGCCGGGGCATGAATGAGGCCTAGCTTGGCTCTGCATGTCAAAAGCGAGTCGAGCTAGCAAAAGAAGACGAAGATGAAGAATACCTTGCCAACTGCCTTCCCACCCTAAACAAAACAAAAAAAACATGTCCGTAACCATGCCTTCTCAACTGTCAGAACAATAGCCCAATACGTGGAATCCTCCTATTTGCCCCCACAAAGCAAACCAATAGCTGATCTCCTGCCTCCTCGCCCCAGATCAGGAAATCTATGCCAGAAAGCCAATTTGGAAAGATACAGCACAGTTAAACTAAATGGTGTATCCAGTATCACATATTTTCTGTAAGTTCGGATTTGATTCCAGTCACTTTAGATACTTGGCCACATATCTTCTCAACTCTAGCTGATATAAATGTGTGTTAATGTTCAGTTTTAAGGAGCTAGAACAAGGTGGTTCTGCTTTATAAAGATGACTTAGAAGTATGCCTATCAATACATAACCCAGCCCGACAAATAATTAAAACCTTGTGTTAAGTAAAAAGAGTGTTTCTAGCTTTCTATTCACCATCCAGAATAGTAATGGAACTCTATGGTGTGCAAAGTAATGGTGGCCTAAACAATTTCCTGTGTTTTTCAACTGTAGTTCAGAGACTTAGAGACACAACAACAAAACAACATGGGAAGGCCAGCTCCTTGTAGTCATTGTGTCTCACACACTTGGACATGTTTATTTGGCACAAGTTTAAGGAGGCTTAAAGATTGAGGGACAGTCTTTCGGTAGGCACAAGTGAAAGCAACAGGCAGCATCCACATGTCCTGGATGATGGGGGATTGAGGGCATAAACTAAATGGCTCTGTGCCAGGTGGAAAGCCTAGAGTCCCCCTTGCCCAAGACCAGTATGACCTCCCATTGCCTAATTCACAAACCGGAACGTACATGGAAACCTTTTTACCAATGCTCATGGCCCCGGGGAGAGTAAATGAACGTGTCCTGGATAGCTCCCGTTTCATTAAAGGAAAATGCCCCAGGCAAACCTTCTGACTCCATAAGTGTACTACAGCATGTATTTCAATTTTCCATTCGGAGAGAAACCTGGCTCATAAATTACAGTGCAAAGAGTAAGTCAAAGGATATTTCAGCCCGTGCAGTGCACATTATACATGATCAACATGGTTATTATCTTTGGAGAAAACACTGACGTTTAATTTTCTAAGTGCAGCCTTTTGTGTTGTGCACATTTAACATAATCATTTCTAAATTATCTCATTTGTGGCAACCAGAGAAAGTATGGCCCACTTAAGTAGAGTGATTTGTCCAGTCAAAAGGTAAGATGGGACACTGGAATTGTTGGGACACTGCACTTGTTCAGTTGAATTTTCGGGTGGCACTGCTGCGTGCACAAGGGTTTTCTCGAAACAGTGCCCTGTTGTCCCTAGGCTGGGTTTATGACAATTTTGGGTGTGAAACCCTAGGCACCTGCGCTGGGCGTTAAGATTGGTTAGAGAGTGCAATCTCTCTAATAGAATGAGGTAAGTAACAGTTGTGATTGTGCAACCTATCTTTATTAGGATAGCCAACACGTGTTTCGACCCTACTCGGTCATTTTCAAGGCAAAAAGTGTTCGGAAGGTTGCTTAAGTGAGCAGGTTAGTTGGGTATTCATGACGTGTAGTCAAGTGTCTTGGTAGCTGAAGATCAGGAGCCACAGGTCCTAGATGAGATACTAGAGAGCCTGGTTAGAAATCCTCCAAGCCTCGTTAGACTTCCTTGCAGCCGTGGGCCGATGGAGGAAGTCTAACCAGGCACTCCAGTATCTAATCTAGGACTCCAAAGCATGCCACAACCTGTGGCTCCCGATCTTCAGCTACCAAGACACTTTCTGGTTGTATGGTCTACAATTTTGCAGGTTTCAGACCACACATGCTCCCAATGCACTAACATGCAATTCCTTACAAGAGATAAAGTACTCTGTGCAAGAAGATGATTGCATGCAGTTCTTTTAACTGTCACTTGGTGGCAGTGGCACTTTAATTTACTATGCAAATGTATCAGAGGAGGTGGTGATGCTTGGCTGAGCTTCGATCCGACTCTTCTTTCACAAGGACACTCAGTCAGGCCCAGAGCTATGAATGTGGCACTAAACAGACGATAGCCAGCTCTGGCTCCCCCATATTTGGGCAACTATTTATTGTGCATAGAAAGCACAGGTCTTTTTTTCAACTAATGATTAATCATCTTCTTGTCTACACTTGCAAAAAAAAAAAAAAAACAATGAAACAGCAGTTCCTAGTCATTGTGTGACACAAAACATTTAGGGCCTGATTCATGGAACATTTTCCTATGGGATTGCGCCATTATAAAACACTTCCATGAATCAGGCCCTTAATTTGTGATGTGTAAATTATGGCGATTTTGTCAGCTGGCGCAAATCTTCTCCCGTCAGGTGTTTTCAAACAAAAATGTGAGTTAACACTGCTACACAAATTAAGAAGAAGCAGATATGTATGTAATTTCTATTAATACTGGATGGGAAACAGAATAAAACGCAGTTGAGTCATAATGCAAAAAAAGGTAGCAGTCGCCCCTCTCACTGCATCATATTTTTGGTAGAGGTTTTTTTTTGTAGCTGTCACATCCACTCAGAATGCACAGCAAGACCGCAAAAAGCACAGGTGTGTCTCTGCTTGCAGGAAAACCAGTGCCAAACATAGGACTTTGCTACGTGAAACCAATTATTGGTCGTCCTTATAAAAATGTATTAACAGATTACGAGATTAATGAAGATGATTGAAATGCAGGGAAGCGATTTATATATATCCTGTAATCCTAGCCTACGCAGGCGTTTTCTAAATGTTTAATCAATAGGAAGCCAGAGTAATTGCAGCAGGGCCAGGACACGGGTCTGTATTTCCATGGTATAAATAACTGCCCTTAATAAAAGTAACACATCAATACCAATATATGTGGCCTTGCTGGACACATGAATATGGCGCAGTATAAAAGAACAATATAACAGAGGTCAGCGTAGTGTTTGCATAAACCGAGGCTTGCTCCTGTGTATTCCAGCAACATGCAGGATTCACGCGGCGAGGATAATTGAGCGAGCTGCAGCTCAATTGACTTCGTGTTGAATTAATTTGCACGCTCTTTCCTGATTCAGAGGTTAGGAGAAGGCAGTGGGAGGCTTCCTATGTATGCATTCCAAGGTTTCAACCCACTGAGTGAATGTTTCCAAATGGCAGCATTTGTCCTGCCTTCCTCTTTCGCCATCGATGTAAGAGTCTGCATGAAATGCAAATCATATGAGGGGGCAGGGGTGTTGCTAGGTCTGGAAAAGACCCGGGGCTATGCTAATGTCGGAACAGTTGGGACTGGGGGCTAGCTAGCCATTTGGCTGTAGCTCCTGAGATTCTATCGGGGCTACAACCAAAAGACCAGGGGCCATAGCCCCCTTAGCCCCCCCCAGCAACGCCTCTGTGAGGTGGTGTTTGTGTCAGAGTGCATACCATGATTATGGCATTCATTCCATTTCGGTATGCGGCGCGCAGCCGGCCACCTGGCAGCATATTCAAGAGCTAGCTCAAGGTTCTTGCTAATGTAGAAAGCCTTTCAAGAACCTCCACTTCCTGGAAGAATGGACGAATCGCGTGTTGATAAAGGAACGTGCGTGGGAGTGGGGGAGAGCAGGACGCGAAGGCCGAGAGGTGACCATTCTTGATTTTAGTTAAGTGCTGCCCCTGTTGTCTAAAGATGCGTTACATATGAGGTGCCAGCGTTGCCCTCGCCATTATTTTCAAACCGTTCTATGAAAAAATGTTACTTTTCATTGTATGTTAAAGGTGCTGCTTTGTCTTTTGGGGAAACATGACACATATTAATTTACACCATACATTGAATGCTTTGTTATATTAAAATGATAAACTAATGCAAAGTCTTCCACTTGTTTAGTTGGTGACCAAACATAAAATGAAAACATGTCTTCAATCACAAAACATATATAGATTTGGGTAAGCAACCTACACTGAATACAATTTAAATGTCTTTCCATTGTTAGCACTACTTTTTATCAGTAATCCATTGCTTTATTTTTTGGTCTGGCTTGAGGGAACTGTAAGTATCTAATGAGGAAAAAAGTCCCTGATGCAGACAGGTGTTACTATTATTACAACATATGGTATCACAGGAAACTTTAAAATGATGTCAACAACTTCATTTAATGGTGCTAAAGTATCACATTCATGCTTGCAATGTTCTGACTTTTAACTTTGTTGAAGAGACATTATGGTTAAGCTGCAATGATTAAAAACGTTATTAAATTGACGTTATGGTTTCAAGTAAGATCGAAAAACCCAAGAAATTTTCCAGTTATGGTAAGATATCCAACCATATCTCGCAGCACCACCATGCACTGCTAACATTAACACTCAGGACAGCAAATATGAAATCGCAAATGGCATCACTGATGAAATCACATATCAATTAATTCTGATGAAAAGTCCCTACAAGGAGTTGTGTTTAGAATGTTGCTAGCAAAATATCAAGAGTGACCGGGAGACCTCTCATGGACTACTTCATGTACTTATTGAAACTGAAACGTTATATTGAGGTGTGTGGGATACATTGACCCACTCAGCAGAATTCTCATCCAAAACCAAGCTGCACTTCAGCAGTTAACAGCAAAATGGCTGGCTCCTTTGAGCATCACTGCCCCGCAAAAAAATGATGGCTGCACTGTCTTGCCAAGCACCTATGGGGCAAGTTGGAACAGGGATCACACCAAGAAAGGCTGCCAGGGTGTGTGTTTGTGGGTACTAAATAAGCGAAGTGAAAAGCAGCTCTGCTTTGCTGCTAGCCCAAAGTTTCCCATTGAAAAAAGGAAATATTTTACATTTAAAATGATGCCGCTCTGATGCTCTTTTCATCTGTTCAACATCACACTGCTTTTATCAGCGGGGCCCTGACATGCCCAAACATATTCAAATTGTGCTCCAGCAGAAGAGAGCATTATCCCTAAACAACAGGCTGTGTCAGGTCAGATCTGGGAAATCCACAGAATCTTTATTTTCAGCCGCATGGAAAAACGTTTGATTTTTGGGCTACAATATGTTAAAAATCAATGCTTCAAAAGAAACCCTAGCTCTAAGGGCATATGTCAATTTCAGTGGACCTGTGTCCTGAACAGATTGATGTATAAGAGAAACTGACTAGGACTGCAAAATAATGTTGGGAATTCAGATGGAAGAGAACACCTTTTGAAAGAGACACACCAGCAGACTTCACCATGTGTTAAAATGTGCTTTTGCAAATAAGGAGACATACCTGTTTTAAAAGTGTAATGTTGAATAAGGCCCTGTCTTTGCCTACCAATGTAAAGGGGGTTTTGCTGGGAATTATATATGGGATGTTTTATTTCAACAGGCTTGCCTCTGATTCAGAACAAAAGAAAAGAAAAGAAAGAAATACATGTTTTGGCTGTACTGGGAAATCTGCCCAAACAGGGTTTCTACTATGGCTAAAGGGACATGTGGGGGCTGAAAACAGGAATGCCCTACCCCCAAGAGAAGCCACAAGGGATTTCTGGGATGCCTATGAGTTATTTATTTGAATGGACCTGGAGGCAGCATAAAACACGCTCATCAGTCATTTGTCTGTGCTCCAGGTTGAGACAAAAGATTCTGGGACACTTATGTGTGACTTTTACAAAATCACCTCCCCTCAACTTCTACTGGGAAGCTTTAAAACCAACTCCAGAGCAGCCATGTAAGCTATGCCCTTATTTGGAAGAGAATGCTCGCCATTTGGCTAAAAAGGCTATTTTATTCATACATTTCAAGACTTTTTATCTCTGAAATTGGACAGCGCAGTAATGTGAAAATTTCAGAATCTAGATGCAATTTTGGTGGCTTTAATTTAAGATGTGGCAGCCTTCACTGGTATAATGGGGACAGAAATGGCAGCAAATTGGATATTCTGACGAAAGTGTACATGATGCAACTTTGAAATTTAGTATTCACATGCCTTATCATAATCTATACACATGCATAAAGTTATAGAATTTTTGGTAAAATAATTTCATTGAAAATTATGAAAAACTATTAGACGGATGAAACAAAGTCCTACAAACTGAAGAGCTGGACTGACATGCTCTGCATGAAATATGTAATCTGTTTATGTAATTTGCAAAAATGCTGCAACTGTATAAATGTGTGATTTTTGTTAAGATGAATTTTTGGCAAAAAGGACTGTTGTATGGCTTTTCACCTCATAAAACACAACCCCCTAAACTGAGTCCCCTCTTAGACGACCACCAGGCGACCACCATGGGCTGACCTAACTGGTTCTTGGGGATAGGTATAGCTTAGTTCTGCCCAACAATGGACCCAGTGATGTCACCTGCTTTTATATAAGGGGTGGGAGATCACTGGGACAGGACACTCTCTCCTGAATTTCCAGTGCCTGCGTATCCAGACCTTCTAGATCCACTTTGCAAGATTCCAGACTCTACTGCCAGGCCAAAGCATAGCTGTCCCTTTCCCAGCAAGGCCATTGATCCTGAAACCCCACTAAAAATCACAAAAACAAAGGGGAAAAGCTGTGGTACCCTTTTGGGGAGCATCCAGTGACCAGACCAGATTGTTGCCCACTACCTGTATGCCCGCTGTACCCTTGCCATCCAGTGACCAGACTTGCCCAGAACCTGCCCAGAACCTGGTTCGCTGTGAAATCCCAAACTCAAGTGTGGATTTCCCCATCCCACAGTAACACATAGCCCACCCCATCTTGACCCTTTGTCCTATTTTCTAGGTAATCCTACCCATGCCTTTGTAACTTGTCCAAAATTGTCAGAACTCTCTATGCATCCTGTCCTTGATTTTCCAGTGTTAGCACAATTCTTCCATTAATTTCTGTCTTGCATAACGCCTTAGCAATATTTTGAAGAATTTAATTAATTTCCACATAAAGAGACACGCGGCACGAAGGCGGTCAATGCGGCCGCTTAACCTGTTTTCATGGGCAGCGCTATCTTCTTGTCTAATTTAAGTAAAAAATGCTTTTTATTTCCAAACCGATGTTCCCATTTTAACTGCTTTATTTCACCAAAACCAAATTTCTTTCGCCTTGAAAATCTCATCCAATTATTCAGCTATAATCACTCTTTCTTTTCCATATTGTCCTTGTTATGTGCATCTCTTCCCCAGCCTAAAAAACACATTCCGATTTTGTTTATTTCACTCATTTTTTTTAAAAAAAAAACTTTGACATTTAAAGCTGAAAAAAGGGTAAATTGCAAACTTTCCACGTGTAATTTGACTGCACTGTGTTCACAGTTTCCAGGTGCTTTTGAACTGTATGCCTTTTGTGATACATTGCTTTATTTCACCAAAGCTCAGTGCACGGTGAATACTGAGATGAAGCTGCCAACAGAACACCACTCCTCTCACTATCCTACTCCCTCTTCACCCTACTAACCCATCCCGCCTTATCCCTTGCAGATCTGCCAGAGCGCCTGGGGACCAACTCGTTGCCGACGGTGCGCAGTACAAATACCTTTAACATTTAACATTTATATTTGTTAGTGATATTATATCCCTGATACTGTGATAAAACATATGCACCTCATTATTTAACCACACATATAATTAATTGTTTGCAATGGCAAAGGGTTTTGAAATCGTTTTTGCCTTAATGTCTTTGCCTTTAGTTTTTAATTCTGTTTGCTGCCTCATATCCCTGACTCCCTGCTGCATCTTTCTATCCACTCAGAATTCGATTAATTGGGGTTTGAGGGAACATTGCAGGGGGAAACCTTAACTTGGGTGCTATCTATCCAAATAGAAAAAGTTCTCCTATTCATTTGTGCTTTGGATATGTTCTTGCAGAACTTTGACTAGTGTTAAACTTGGAAGTAACAGCTAATAATACAAGAATGACTACACTCAAGTGTTAGTACAAAATAATCATATGAAGAGCTTTAAAGCATATTAATCTGAGACACATACAGGGAAACTCTAGTAAGGACGAAAGAAACATCATGACCAGAAAATTATAATAAAATTAGAGTTCATCATAATGTATAAAAATGAATTGTCTGTTTGGGGCCTGCTTATTATCCTATGTATATGCACAATTAGCTCAGGCCAAACCATAAGGAAACTACCTTAAGAACATATGAAAAAGTTAACATCTAGATATACAACATCTTCAGAATGCTTAAATTCTCACTGTCACTGAACTAAAGCAGCTGGCCCAGATATGTGATGTCATCAGTGATGTCATCAATTATGCCATTTGTGATATCATCTTTGATGTCCTGGGTTGTAATCTTAGCAATACATTGTGTTGGCACAAATTATGCTTCCATAGCTTACCATAAATGCCAAATGTTTGGGGTTTTTCGATTTTACTTTTATGTGTGCCTTTAACAATATTTTTCACTGAGTTTGATAGATTTTTATTAGTGCAACTTAAGCATAACATCCCTTTAACAAAAAGAATTCCCTGAATTTTGACGGTTTTTATGAATCAAAATATTTCATAATGTTACAGTAGTGTATGGAAGTTAGTAATAATTTCTCTTTGAGCATAAATAAAACTACACCAGACATCATTTACATTAAAACATTATGCTATCCACGGTGCTGTAGTTTAAAAGTCTATTTCTGGTGTCCGTGGACATACCAGGAAGCAATTGGCAGCAACCGAACCCAAAAACACAAGGGACAACACTATTATCATGTTTCTTTTTCACACAACCAATATACATACACCAACATTTCAAACAATTAATACAACTCAAACATACATTTGCACACACGTGTATGTCTCCAAATGTAAACATTGTTTGTTTACACATTCCACAATATTATGGATTATACCAAATAGTAAACATAACTGCACACCTCATGTAAACAATGCACTTCAAAACCTCTAAGGAATTGAAGCACAAGAACACAGCACAAAAAACAAACTGTGAACTTAGTAAGTAAATATTCCCTTCTCCTTTATTGTAAATGTTTTCGATAGGAACTAAATACATTTATAATAATGTATAAATAACTAAAAATACTCATTGCATATTTCTACAGAAATGGCAAGCACACTTGAATGGCTGGAAGAGTACTTCCCTAAAGATGACATGAGCGATGAACAATCTATGAATGGTAAATACACACATATATCTTAAAATGCACTGACATAATGCATGCTTAAAATCAGTTATTAAATTATATCTTTTCCATATATTGTATTCTCCAAGAAGAAAAAAAAGAAGACAGTAATCATGAAGGATTTCTAAATACCAACGAGGTGCACATAGAAACTGTTGAAAGCAAAATGAATACATTATGCACTGTCTGGTTTAAAAGATCAAGTTGCTGAACTGTCTCATTACATAAAATTCATCCGATCCATAATATTGTTTTCATTGACCGACATGTACCTGTGGCCCTTTACCTGAACAAGCAACTCAATCATTGGCAGAAGATTATTATAATAAACATTTTTATGAGATTTCTAGCCCCAATTCCCCCAAGCATGAAAATGTTTGACCTCCAAATTCCCCTATTTATGTTTCATACTGTGATTCCCCATCCCTTTCTTAAAATAAATAATTATAAATGGAAACTTTACATGTTAGTTCCACACACATATTTGTGTTTGTACACATATAATGTAAATAGAAAAATATAATGTTATAATGTATATAAACATGTTTTTTTTTAAATAAAAACACAATTTTGATGTCTGCAGACTATAATATTGTTGCATATTTACATACAATGAAGCAATATGGATGTTTCACTGCCCGCAAATGTACTGCCCAGTCCACAGAGCGAACTACGCATTTTAAATTTGTTTGCATACATCATTGTCTGAGTGCGGACACCACATGATGTATACGTCAAGTCAGAGGGCACGTGGTATTTCGTAGATGTCATGACTTGCCCGCAGACGTCCCCAGACGTCATCATGTGACTGCTCACATGCACTGCAATGACATGTCCAGAATTGGTAGTCACTCTTCGTGGACATCTTTATATTCGATTTTGCAGTCACTCTAGGGACGTTCAAGTTCAAACTGTGCCCTTTCAGAGTTCCTAGTGCCATTCTTACTTCATTCTTAAACTTTTGACAACTTTTCAAAGCCTTTTTGGGCCTGAAGTTCACAGACAGCACAGTAGTGTATGGACATGTCCTCCAAGGGGGCCTACCCATTTCTGTTAGTCATTCTCAAATTGACACACCAGCAGAGAGGACCTGTTTATATTGAGAGTAGCAACAACTTTACAATGGCATCTCCAATGGCCATCTCACCAGGGGCCACCAGCACCACCAACACCACCTGGAGGACCTGGACAGAGGAACAGGAGCCCTTCAGTACATAGCATGCAGGAGGAAGATGACAAAGAAGATGTAGTGGAGGAAGTGCCTTCGACGTCAGGGGATTAACACACAACAGGGATTCCCCTAAATGAACCACTTATGATTCAAAGACCTGAACATCACTACGACCAGGCCACAATGAATAGACTTCTGATTCAGTCAAACAGACTGCACACATTTGAATAAAAAAAATTATTTATTCAGTAGGCCATGAGTCCTACAACATAGAGCATAAAACATGCATTAAATCTGTTTTTTATTATATAGATAAAACAAACATAAAATTAGACACAGGCCATTCAAGCACACTTAAGACCTATGGCCCAAACCCAACATTGACTGTTAACAAAACCATTGCAATGAAAACCATTAATGCATTTATGCTAACAGGATGTCAGAAAACAAAAGAACAAATCACATATATTATGGGTAGGTGGCAGTGAGACATTGCCAAAAACAGGAATGGCCAAAGATCTGGGTCAATCCAATGTATAGGTGTACAGTCCTAATCCTATACTGCTGACCCTGGGCTTCATTACAAGGTTGGAGGTAGCCATTATGCTATTAGCACCATGGCTACCCCCTTACCCCATTACGGGTCCAGGTTCTCGGAATAGGGACTTACTAGGTCATTCCAACCTTGGAGGACCCGGTAAATCCCCATTCTGAGAACCATTCCCCATTCCCATTCAAGCCCCCATAGGGCTCGATGGGAATGGGGATGGAGCTAATAACGGGCCTGCTAACAGCGGGCCCGTTATTAGCTCCCTGGTCCCTTAGCGGCTTCCGCTAAGGGACCTTGTAATGCGGTGGTAAGGGGTTAACGGCAAAAGCACCCTTATTGTTGCCGTCAACCCCTTACCGTCGACCTCGTAATGAGGCCCCCTGTCTAACTAATGAATGACAAATTCAGTATATGCCAATGCCGCATTTCTAATACATAAAAGAGAAAATATTTAATGAAAAATGTACCTCCCAGGTCTACAGGTGGGCAGAAGGAATCATTTGTGTGAAGGTTTATCACCACTGATGGAGGGGTTCCAAAGGTTCACATTGCCTGCATTATCTGCACTGTATGCAAAATTGTACGCAGTCATGGCCAAAATGGGCACAACTCCTTTGGTACTACCTCCATGTGTCGGCACACCCACACCTTGCACCCGGCGTCCCTGAGAAAGGAGATTCCCTACTCAGGAAGTGGTATTACTTTGGCCACTGCACCCTCCTTGACCATTCCTGTCACCACTTAGGACAATGCAGTGGGGCAGATGATTCCTCTTGATGTCTCGCAGGCCACACGGGAGGCTGTTACTTTGTATATGCTGTCACAGAATCATCTGCAGGGGGAGAGGATCCGAAGTGCCTTTGAGTCGGCTATGAAGCCATATGAAAAGGATTGCGCCAAGCCTTAGTTTACTTGCAGGCCTTACATCTTCCTTTGTCCACCTGTTTATCCCTTATGGTGGTTGGTGCCCCCTGACATCCTGTTCACCATTGACATGAGTAGCCTGTGCATGAGCATACCGCATGATTTAGGATAAAAAGCCATAGAATGGCTATTACTCCAGGAAGGAGATATCGGAGCAGCAAAGGAGTTTATCCTAGAATTACTGACATTTATCTCAAGACAATTCTTATTTTTAAATATGACAATAAATTCCACCTAAAAAATCAGGAACAAGCCATGGGAGCCACCATGGCACCAGCATATGCCAACTGTTTCATGCACCAATTTGAGAAAACACATATCCTTGAAAACCCAATATGGAAGGACAGCATCAAAATATGGGTCAGATATATTGATGACATCTTCAACCTTTGACATGGAATCAAAGAAACTCTGGTGCAATTTCTCACATACATCAGCATCATAGATCAAAGCATTCAATTCACAGCAGAAAGAGGGGATCCAGGAATCCATTATGTCAACGTTAATGTCAAAGGGAGAAACCTACAGATCACAACATGCCTATTCACCAAGCCAATGGACAGAAACAATCTCCTACACAGAATGAGTTTCCACCCACAAAATACTCTGCAAAATGTGCCTTAGGGACAAATGTTGGGGTTGAAGAGAATAATCAGTGATCCAGGAGAGTGGGCAACAGAACTGGAGAAATTGCATAGGAAACATCAAGAAAGAGAATACCCAGATGAAGACCTACAAAGAGCAGCCATCAAAGTGACTACATGATCATTAGAGAGTCTTCTACAAACCTCTAGTAAACCAGAACACCAACTGTGGTTTACAGCGCGAAATTTTCCACCCAAAGCACGCAAATCAAAAGATGGATCACCAAGCATTGGAAAATACTGACTAGTGACAACAGAACAAAATAACTTTTTTCACCACAACCTGTTTTTGCATATCAAACAAGCAGCAATTTGAGGGGCTTATTAGTGAACACAAGGTGAGAAAAAAGCACCCTTACAAAAAAGAGCGAACGAGGGACCTTCCCCTGCCTCCATTGCGCAAATTGTCATAACGTAATCTAATGTGCCACAGTTTCGCACCCGCACACAGGAGAGAAAATCAAACTCAGACACCTTGCCACATGCAACACCGAAAACACGGTGTGCAGTATAAAATTGCTGTGCGGCATGTACTACGCTGGGGAAACAGGAAGAAAGATCAGAATCTGTATGAATGAACAAAAGTCATGTATTAGAAATAGAAACGTTACGGTCACCGTTATTGGCTTGGAGGCCCCTTTGCGCCCTCGACTTTAACACCTGCTCAAAGCAGGCGTTAAGGGCGAGGGTGCAGAGGGAACTCGGAGTATGGCGGTAAGGGATTACCGCCACCGGTCTCGTTACCGGTGGCCGCTATCCCTTACCGCCATACTCGGAATGAGGCCCATCATCAGTGGCAAGACTCTTCACCGAAAAAAAACATAGCGTGGCTCAATTGAAATTTCAGGTGTTAGAAGCTATTGAGAAATGAGATCACAACCGAGACATGAAGAAGAAGAGAGAACAACGAGAGGCATATTGGATAGATCGTCTAGACACAATGGTACCAAATGGCATGATGCCTTCCTGGTTGCCACTCTTTTTCCCTTCTGAAGGATCCCTCCAGCCTCTTTTCCTTTGCAGATGGGGAGCAGATGCAAGTGGATCTTGGTCACCTGGACTAAGAAGCGCCCACCTGGTGCCTTCCTGGTTGCCGCTCTTTTTCCCCACTTAGCAGTCCCCGCCCACCATGTGCCTTTCTGGTTGCTGCTCTTTTTCCATACTTAAGGAGCCCTCCAGCCTCTTTTCCTTTGCAGATGGGGAGCAACATCAAGTGGATCAGGGTCACCTGCCCTAAGCACCACCCACCATTTTAGCCCTGCCTCTACCTTCCTGCTCTTAACTTTTAGATCAAGGGTGTCTCTCGCCCCCCGGGCATCCAAAGCAAAGGGCAGACAAAGAAAAGGGCAATTCCTGTTTGGACCTGTTTGCACCAGGAGGATCCAGGGCGCGAACCCCTGCTCAGACAGCAGGTAAACATGCATCAACATGTGTTTACTCTCTCTGTCCCCACAGGTCATCCCCACCCCTCTGGTCCCCCCATGATGTTCCCTTGTGCCCCCCCTTCTCGCACACAGGTGTTGCCTCTTTTGCTTGATTCTTCTACTCTGCTCCCCCTGCCCGCCTCAAGCCTACTTCTGTAGGAGTCTGTCCTGATACATTCTGGTTTCACCATTATCGTCTTGTGGCCAATGCTGGAATTGACTTTTATGGACTTCATTGATTCACAGTGTGTCACCCTTTCTCATGGTGGCCCTGAAGTCAATCTCAATAGTCCAGAACTGCCTCTATGGAACTGTCCCAATATACCTAAGGGAACAAATATCACCATACCAACCTAGATGATCCCTGAGGTCATCGTATCAAGCTCTAGTGAAGACCACCCATGTCAAAAAAGCTAACGGACTCGGACGATCGTTTCCAACCAAAGCCTCCTTGAAATGGATTACACTCCCAGTCACGCTTAGACTAGAACCTAACTTCCTTGTATTAAAAAAGAAACAAAAAACTTTACTCTTCTAGTAACCATCCTACTGATCTGACTTGTCTTGTCTCTATCTGACTTTGTTTGTGGTTGTTTTTATGTTTGTGCCCTGATGCCTGTGGCTGCTGTGCATTACAAATACATAAATAAATAAACAAATAAATCATGATGTTCCCATCTTCATCTTGTATCCAGGCTTGCAAAATGATGTTTTACTACTGACTTCTGCAATTGTATTCCCTCTCCCCTCTTGCTTCTCCACTCTTTCTAACTGCTTACTCTCTGTTCTCTCATCTCCCTTTTCCTATCTCCTCCCCTCCCTTCTTACTTTCTTCTATGCACTTACTCTATCAGAATTGTCCCTGGACCTAGTATGATAGCAACCTCATCTGTCTCCTCCCCCGTCCCCTTACTTATTCTCCCCAGCACTATCTGAAAAGTTGTGAGGCCTAGTACGATAGTTGCTTGTTTTGTGCCTGTCCTCCCTTTCTGCACCCCTCTCCATCGCCAGTTGTTTTCTCTGGCTCTACCGGAAATGTTGTCAGGCCTAGTACGGTAGTTGCCTGTCTTTTTACATTTCCTTCCCACTCTCCCCCTTTCTTCCGTATCTATGTCTTAGGTCTTGCACTATCTGAAATGTGGTCAGGCCGTGTACAATAGTTAATTTCACATCCTTACTGTTCATGGCCTGTAAGAATGTCATTGTATTTTCCCTTGTTCCCTCCCTTGCCTTGAAGCACTTTCAAACACATTGGAGGTCATTACGATCTTGGAGGTAGCCATGCCGCTATTTGCGGCATGGCTACCCCCATTCCGGGTACCGGGTCCGGATTCCTGGAATGGGGAAATACCGGGATATTCTGACCTTGGAGGGCTTGGTATTTCCCCATTCCAGGAACCCATCCCCATTCAAGCCCCCATAGGGATCAATGGGAATGGGGAGCATGCTAACAACGGGCCCGTTACTAACAGGCCCCTTGATAGCATGCTGGACTGCTCGCGGGACCTGCTAAAGACGGCTGGTTAAACCAGGTGTCCTTAGCGGGTCCCGCGAGCAGAACTCGTAATGGTGCGGTAAGGGGTTGACGACTCCGGCACCTTTACTGGCGCCGTTAACCCCTTACTGCCCTCCTCGTAATGAGGCCCATTGTATATAGGCGCTATGTAAATACACTATCATATCATATTATATCATGAATTGAGGAATGGGACCTTAACTGCTTCCTATAGACATCAGTCTCCTGTAGACACAAAATTCCCATTAACAAGTACCATAATGCTATTCCAGAGTTTTGCCTGACAGAACAGCGACATAGATCAATATACTTTTTATAGATGATCTAATTGTATTCTTTGTAGATAAAGAACATGCAAATGCCAGCTGCTATGCATCACTATGAACACCAAGATATGTTCCACCTAGGGGCAGTCTTAACAATCCCAGTAGAGACCACATATATGAACCATGGAAAGATTATTGACATTTTCCATGCCTGTCTTAATACAGTCACCGGGTTCCTCAAAGGAGCATGAGACACACATAGCCACCCATATACCACGTCTACATTACCACGAGTAGTAATCGCAAGTATATTTGAGGACAGTATCAAACATAGCATATTTTAGTTCCAATATATTGTTTTAATTGATCTATTTGTCACAAGATGATTTACTTAATATTGATCAGCTCGCCTAATTTATTTATCACAAGATGATCTACTTTGTCTTGATCAGCTCGCCCGTGTTTTTAGGCATTAACACATTAGATTATGTAGATTTACCTTGTTCTACATTCACTACACGGATCGCTGACTCAAGATGGCCTCCAATGTCCTATTTGGATGGCCATCTTGTCAGACAGTCCGCATCAGGATTGCCATGACAACCTGATCAGACTAACCGAGCAGGCACGACAGTCACGGTTGACTACTGCTGCCGTGCTCGTCTAACACTCGGATCAACCAGAGAGGTAAGCTTCACCCACGGCATTGTTGATTAGAACAACTGACGGTTTCAAAATATTATACTTTATTGATGTATACATCATTCCTCAGACCAGAACACATGCCTGCAGCTAATACCAAACACTACCGTTGCTTTATAGCAGTTCAGTTATCTGAGCTTTCATATTCCTCCTGCACACATACAATATATTCTTACACCTCGCTATTATATCCCTTGCATGTAAGCATGGAGAGGGGTTGTCACACAGGAACATTAAGACAAAAAACAGCTGTATTAATGTAGTGCAGGCTAATTTATACACAATACATACAGTGCATTAAAGCATAACAAGACGTGTTGCGGGTAGCACCACGCTGCTTAAACTGCAACATATGCACCTTGGTGAGCACGATGATAAAATACAATCGAAACACCATAGGCGCCCGGCTATAAAAACAAATGAATGTTGATTTAGTTGCATGGTTCAAGACTAGAACTGTCTTACAAATGAGATGTTTTGTGACACTCGAGCCCACGGCCAAAAAGAGATATATGATGGCTACGCCAGAAGCATGCACACATAATGGGGTAGTTGATTACCTAATAGCTTTGCAACCTGCCTAATACTGAAATAAAAAACAAACGTGTGCAATGTATGTTTTTTTGTCTTTTATTTATTTTTTCTCATATATGTTTTATGGTAATGTATATCTTGTGGGCGCCCTATTTTAATGGCTATGATTTGCACAAACGTGATGTGAATTAATGCAATCTACAAATGTGTCAGTTATGGTTGGACTTTTGCATGGTACATCACAATGGGATTTTCTATGTAAATTTACTATTATCAATGTGGACAATTTATGGATAATTTCTATCTGGCAAGAGCAAAAGGCCCTTACAAAGGACCTAGGGTCCGAAATGCATAGTCCAATGCTCCCATTTGCTATCAATTTCAATCAAAATCTTGCAAAATAAAATCCTTTATTATGTACAATCGGAATGACAAGTAAATCAGAAGCATACAAGAGTTGCTAAATGCACAAACGTTCTGTGAACTAAGTGAACAGACCCCTGGTTGTTATTAGGGTGTGCGGCCCACACCGAAGGCTAAATAGCCCTTGTCTATCCCTTTTGCATGATATACGGTGCCTGAGACAGTGGAACTCTTTTGAGGGCTTCACCCCACACACATCTCAGAAATAAGCAAGACTATCTGTAAGGATACCTATCAATATTTCAACCAAATTAAGTGGGGACCACTCACCAATCTTGACATGGTGCCCCCTCCCTGCCTCTCTCATTTGCTCCCTCTTTCTCTATGACAAGAGACAAAAATGACCCGAAAATAAATGTTTCTCATGGAACCACATTCCAAAGTTCAAACATAGAATGAGACAAAAAATATTCTTTAGACTGTGTCTACTTTATATTTACACTTAAACTAATACCAGTCTATAAGAATATATAACATTTTAATTATCATTACATTTCAT